>NC_138177.1:52357225-53557225 GCF_964165515.1 Mesoplodon bidens | reverse complement strand
AATAGAGCAAAGCGAAGAATTTAAAAACTCTTCCTATTTTTCCATTTCCCTAAGGCTCCTTCCAGCTCTAAAATTCCACAATTTTCTACAGTTTTCCTCTTCCTTGGCATCTGCCCCCCACCTTCACCCTAGCACTGACCTGCTTGTGTCCACCCCTCCTCCTCCTTCCAGGGAGCAGACAGTAGAGACTTACAGATGAACCAGGCCCTACGGCTTCTGGAGAATGAGTGCCAGGAGCTGCAGGCCAAGACTGAACACCTGCAGGGGGACAGAGACCTGTGCAGCTCGGATACCCAGCACCTACAAGGTACCCTTCTCCTTGGAGGCCTCTGGCTGAAGGAGCCCAGAGAAAGGAAGCTGGGTGCAAATGCTTCAGTCTTTCACTTGTTCCTTTGGTTGACTTGGCGATTTCATTTGACTTTGAGAAAAAGTCCAGGCTGTTTTAATCATCCAAGACAAAGGATCCAGCCCATCCCTCTAAGCCAGAACACAGCAGTCACGTGTCAAGGCCGCATTCCTAATTTAAAGGGAAAGGTCAGTTGAAACACAAGGCATAGTGAAGGTTTCCCAGTCACAGCCTCTGTCAGCTGAGAGAGAACCAAATTATGTGCACATATAACCCTTAATTCAGCCCACTGTTGATGCAGATGAAATCCCAGGTAGTCGGGTTCTGGTTCACCTCTTCCAAACTGGGACAAGCAGAAGAAAGAGCAACTTCCACTTGACACTGGTCAGAGGCCATGGGCAAGACAGCATCTGTTACTAATTTCCAGCCTCAGGGGTGAGCTCATTAAGTCTTAGGTTCTTCTGTTTTGGTTTGCATTATTTCATTTTCAGATCAACTAAAGAGGTCAGAGGAGGAGAAACTTGCCCTGGGGACCAAAGTACAGCAGTTGCAGAGTAAGTCCCTTTTCCAGATTCTGAAAGTAGCACAGGTGGCTTTTTGGTGTCCTTGGGGCTCCTGCCCCACGAAAGGCACCCAAAGAAGGGATGGGGAGCCCGGTCCTTGGCATATCCTCTACCTCTGCATTTTCAGACTCTCTTCTTGTGCAGTGAGGTGATTTACAGCTCTTCACAAGTTCCACATTAGCCTCTGGGTTTTCTTATTTCTACTTTTCTCCACCATGTTCTCTGACAACCACCTGCATTTCCCCCAGAACTGCAGATTTCAAAACGTGTCGAGTTTTATAAGGTAGTTCTTATTTTATATATTCTAATTTATTATGTACATATGTCACATAGACCTCTGTCACTAGGAATGGTTCAGAAAATAAGCTCACACTACCTATGCCTCAGTCCACTTCAAAATTACATGTTGAGGCCAAAGAAGAAAAGGGACGTCTCAGAAGAAAAGCAGGCAATTTCTGAAAAGCCGGAGAACCTGATTCAATTAATAGCTCTGCTGGTTGCCCAACACCTTAACCTCTGACACCCTGACAGGGAAGTTTCACGCAAACAGTAATGAATATGAAAACAGCAAGACAGCCACAGGGGTAAGGGAAAAAGAACACCAGCAGAAGCCGGGCTCCTACACAGTGGGAGCTGAATGGGCAAGTCACTTCCAAATCATGCCTTTATTTCTTCAATACATATTTATTGAGCCCCTACCAAGTGCCAGGCACCCTAGACACACACTGGGGATACAGTAATGAACAGAGCTGGCATGGTTTCTTCCCTAACAAAGCTTACATTCTAAGGAAACACTGCAGTGGACTACGGAGTTTCTAGGAACAAATATGTGTCAGGTATTAACAACGGCTACAGAGAAAAAAATAAAGCAGGTTAAAGAGAAAATAGTTGCTATTTTACACAGGGTCATCTGGGGAAGTCTTTCTTCTAGGGTACCATTTAAGCAGAGACTTAAATGTACATTGTAGGAAAAGACATAAGGATGGTGTGTTCATAACACAGCACCACAAACTGGGTGACTTAAAGAACAGACATTTACATTCTCATAGTGCTAGAGGCTGGAAGTCCAAAATCAAGGCGTCAGGCAGGGTTGGTTCCTTCTGAGGGCTCTGGGGGAAGGATCTGTTCTAGACCGCTTTCCTTGTTTTGGAGATGGCTGTCTTGTCCATCTCTTCACACGTCTTCCATCCATCCACATCTGTGTCCAAATTTCCCCTTCTTATAAGGACGTCAGTCGTATTAGGTTAGGGCCCATTCTAATGTCCTATTTTAACTTGATTACCTCTGCAAAGAACCTATCTCCAAATAGGGTCACATTCTGAAGTACTGGGAGTTAGGGCTTTGACATATGAATTTGTGGGGGGCAGCGGGGGGAGACACAATTCAACCAACTACAGATGGGAACACAATCATTAAGGTTCTAAGCAAAGTTCTGAAAGGATACTCTTCGCAGAAAATATGCTATAGCACAGAAAAGTTCCTTGTGTTTTCCAACAGGTCTACTTCAGAATCAATCCTTACAGCTTCAAGAACAGGAGAAACTCTTAACAAAGAAAGGTCAGCAGATTTATTTCCACAAATTCTAAGATATTGCCCTTTCCTTGTCCGCCTAGAGACAGAGGGATGTACTACATGACCTCTTGGAGTCCCACCCAGTTCTGGAAGTCTGTTAGGTCAGGGAGCTAGAGGACCATTTTAAGGACTCGTCACTGGCTCTGAGAATACTTTAGTTAGCCTCCTCTCCTGAGAGGTATATAAACTGTGAAAAGGATTTCTACTCCCTCTGAAAACATATGTCTGTATTGAATATTTCAATAAATTGATTTTGAACTCAGGGTTTTATGTTAATTTTTACCCTTAACTTTCCAAACCACATCCAGCTCCCCAAGTAGAAACCACGTCACATGCAACTGTCAACCTCACTCTCAGCCCCCAAGTCTGCTGCCCTAGCTTCCCGAGAATTCATCATACATCTGGAGGGGCAAAAGCTCCTCATTTATCCACGGCACACGGCCCTCTGTTTTGTCATCACAATCACTGGGTAAAATATAAAGAAAGAATTATTATGCCCACATAGGATGGATAAGAAAATGAAGGTAATTGAAGGTCTGTGGTCACACCAACTAAGGACACAGCTATGACAACAATCCAGAATTTCTGACTCCCAGTCCAGGGCTCTCTTCACCAAGATGTAGACTGTCAGGTGGCATTCTCATCTCACCATTTTGAACAAGGACAGAAGGAAAATGGAGTTATACTGAAGCATCCAGCAAACCTCCCAGCCTAAAAGATGTAACATGCAACCAAAGAAACTAAATTAATAGGTATTTTCTAAAAGAATCTGGCTTTAGACAGGACTAGAGATACAGAGAAAAGTAAAATGCCAACCTTGCCCTCAAGGGGCTCAAATTCCCGCTCTCTGTCCAGTCTGGGCAGGGTCCCAGTGGATGTTCTTTAAAGGTCAGAGAATTGCAATCCACACAGTCTGGCCAGGGACAGGCCCTTCCTTATTCCCTCCCGCCTAGGGGTTCTCTCAGTGTGTAGGGGCCATTCCTCAGAGGTATGGGCCTCACTATCACTGTGAATCTGGCTGATTTTTCAGATCAAGCTTTGCCTGGGTGGAGTCCAAAGCCCTCCCATAACGAAGTGGAGCCTGAGGGTCCAGGGAAGAAGGACTGGAATTTCAGAGACCAGCTCCAAAAGAAAACTTTGCAGCCCCTGGCCAAGGAAAAGGAGGTGAGATGGTGACCTCAGATAGTAAGGGGCTCATCCTACGGTGATAGGGAAACTGCTGGGAGGCAGCCAGACAACAGGCATTTCAGAGCTTAAGTTGTGATTGGATGCCTGCAGGTATTCATTTAGGCCTGAATAAAACATCTTTGCTTTCGGGTTAACTTGTCAATCTTTTCTCGTATTTATACCAACCCTTATTCAAGGTTTTACTAAAGACTTACTTTTCAGAAAGTCAACCTAAACTCAAACACATTTAACAAACACATTAACTCCTCAAACTTTGTCCTACATTGAGTATCTTAAAACTTTATACAGTGTCTTTTAAATAACAAAGCTCTTCCTATCTGTATACTCACAGAAATACGTAGCTCCAGAAGTGTTCACATGCAACTAGTCCCCAGCAAAGAGACTTGCACTAAGATCACTTCCAGGTTGTGTGTGCTATAGGAACTTCATTTTTGTGTGTCTCCATTTACAAAGCACTGGCACATACAACTGTCACACATGTATAATATATAATAATATGCATTATGATCAATCACTTAAATGAACACATTACAAACTAGGTGAGACAGTCAGAAGGCAAACTGAAAGCTCTGAGAAAAGCTGGGGAGGATGGAGGTTAAAATTCCAAATGAATGACAGGGTCACTTACACAGGGCCCTCTCCCCTACCTGGGCTCTGTCCCTGACGGAACTGTCTTGATGACCTTGGTGGTGTTCTCCCACCACCCCCCCGCTCCCCCCCCAGCACAGTGCAGAGAACTGCATTCAGAATTAGACAACCTCAGTGATGAGTATCTCTCCTGCCTGCGTAAGCTGCAGCATTGTCGAGAAGAGCTGAACCAGAGCCAGCAGCTGCCTTCCAGAGTTAGAGGGTCTATCCTCCCAGACAGCCCTAGGTGATCGTGGGACGATTCTTCCTTTAGCCAAATCTTGCCCATAAAATTGTTCAGCCCCTGCCAACATCTGACCAGCCGGCCCCGTTCAGCTTGGTTTATACTGTACTGAGAGTATAGCAACCATGTAAAGAAACACTGGCTCATGCCTCCAAGCCTAATTTTCATGGAACGCCTGAGCCTGAAGGGAAAAACTTACTGAAACGGTGTTCTTTTAGTCTATTATGAGCATAGTGGCAAGGACAGAGTGACAAGAAAAGGAATATAAACAGAGGACAATTTTGCTGAATTATTTTCCACTTTTGATTATTCATCAGTATTTAAGTACCTGGCCCCCGCTGGCTGTGGTTCGCTGGGCCAGCGACCGTTGGAAAGTGGTTTTATCCCGAGAGAGGTGGCAAAGTGAGAGAGACAGATATAAAAAGCTTTTTGTCCACCACCAACCCAAGGTTTTCCACTGGGCTAGAATGGGAAGAAGGTTCTTTTTGCCTGCATCTTCTCTGACCAACCCATGGCCTCTTTCTCTTCTCTCCCCCTCCCTCCTCACAAAGGCAATGTGGCCGAAGTTCCTGATGCTGATGGCACTGATGGCTATAGCAGTGGCAGTGTTCCTGGCCAATAAGGACTTCCTGAAGTTCTGAAGAATTGGTGACAGCTGCCTTGGGTGAAAATCAGAGGCAAGAAATTCAGTAAAAAACTCAGGTCTGGGTACTTTAATGTGTGGGTTTTTCCAGCTCAACTGAGATTTCTGACCCTCATTATTATTTTTTTTAACCTGCTGTAAAAAAAAAACAAATAAACTGGGGGGCTTCCCTGGTGGCGCAGTGGTTGAGAGTCCTCCTACCGATGCAGGGGACGCGGGTTCGTGCCCCGGTCTGGGAAGATCCCACATGCCGCAGAGCGGATGGGCCCGTGAGCCATGGCCGCTGAGCCTGTGTGTCCGGAGCCTGTGCTCCGCAATGGGCGAGGTCACAATGGTGAGAGGCCCACGTACTGCAAAAAAAAAAAAATAATAATATAAACTTCACCTGATGGCCTCTGTTCCAAAGAACTCTGTTTATTCCTAAAGCATCCTGGTCTACTCTCCCTAGTCCAGTTCAGCATAAAAATGGCAAATTTATTACAGCATTCTTCCCTAGTGTCCTCGAGATGCTTGGAGTTGGCACTTGAGATGATTCCTATTTGCCATCTCTGACCTAAAGCTGATCATTTACCGAGCTCCTTCTACACAGGAAAAGAGTTAAAGTCAGAGGGCCACAGCCGGCAGTGTGACTATCTCAGAGGAGATGCTGAGGTCAGCGAAGTCATTCTGAGTCCTACATCGAGTTCTAAGGTCCTTCTCCCAAGTGTTTAGAATGTTCCTCAAGGATGGGAACAAGCTCTCTGGGACACTAAAGGAATAGAGCAAGACTGGTGGTTGACCACGTAGCCATGAGATCCGGGCAGTGAACACCCGTAGTGGAGTCTGGGCTAAGCAGTTGTCATCTCCCTGGTTCATGTGAAAAGTATAGGGGACAGGATAGCCCAGGAGGATCCCAAACACAGTACAGAGATTCCAGTCTGAGGAACGGAGCCTGCTGCAGGAGACTGCCAGGGATCGGTTCCTCCGTGGCCCCTGCAAATGTGTGATGATCTCAGCCACGAGGGCCTTTAAGTCCTGAAGCTGGTCCAGGGAGCAGATGGAAGGGTGAAGTTGAGAGCTGGAAACATCCACAAAGACTGTGGTACCAAGCAGCACCTGCTCCAAGTGCCGACACACATGCTCAGGAAGGACAATCAGGCTGTTTTCTCCAATCTCAAGGATGTGAAGTCCCCGGGTCGGGAAGCCCAGGCCCTGCAGCTCCTCCAGATAGCTCTGGAGCTCTGCTGCCCCTGCACAGTTGCAATCATAGAGCAGAGCTGGCTTCAGTCCCCTGGCCACAGCCAGCACCTCTCCAGCTAGATGAAGGCAGACAGCTCGGGGTGGGCCTCGTCTCTTTCCTGTGCCCAGGGTCTGCTGAGCAGCTGCCACCAGCAGCTGAGGACTTGGTGCTGACATGGGATCTGTCATGTAAGCATGGCCTCCTCAACTAGTCACATTTCCCTCCCCTGGGCTGCATCTCTGAGCTCCAGACACTTGAAGAAGGGCCTAAAAACAAAGCAGTAGCAGGGGATTATTCACACCAGCTAGTGACATACCAGGAAACCTGCCAACAACTTTCCCTTAAGTCTTACAGCATCTTCCAGAGGCCATTTCCCCCTCCCTCTGCTTTGGAATGCTAACCCAGCCCAGACAGGATGGGGTCACCGATGCTATCTGATTTTTTTTGGTTGACTTGACCTCCATTAGTCCCAAATTCATGTGTCTTTCTAGCCTACGGCTAGATTTATATTCTCTCTGGCTGAATTTTGCCTGTTTTAATTTATTTTCTCTGATTCAAACGTTAAGGAGTTTGGGGCAGAAAGGAAGCAGAGGAGTTTCTGGCAAAATCCTGAGCATTTCACCTAAAACTGCCCTCTGAGACAGAGTTCTAGGTTCCAAATGCACTGTTTTCACGGCCAACTCCCCCTTCTCTTCCCGCCAATAGTTGGAAGAATAGCAATCTGATTAAACTAATATACACTAGAATGTGGACTACCAACCATCTCACCCTGAGACAGAAGAGTAAATAAATGAAATCGGGTAGAATCGCAAGAGGGTTGTATTTTAACTTCTGCTGGTCCCGCCTTCCCCTACTAGTGGACATCCACGGACCCTCGGACGATGGGCTCACCTCCACCCCTACACCGTTTCCTGAGCATAGTATCGTAATTTGTTAAATGAGGCAGAGGTCTCTCTCACACATACATACGTTCTTCTGCTTCCGCTGCACGTTCAGGCTCAGCAACTCCTGCCAGTTTCCTGCCCGCTGCCAAGAAAGCCGCTAGGCGCCCGCCCTCTGCCACACAACTGCCACACAACTGGAAATCCCACCGCGTGGGCAGGTCCTTTAATGCCGGCGGGGCCAGGGTCGGCGAAGTCGATCTATTGCGCATGCCCAACACGTCCCCCGTCCCGCCGCCTTCCTTGACGTCACCCAGTCCGCTCGCGCGCCTCGCGTTGGAACTACCCGCAGGGCAGCCCGGCTGAGTGCCGGAGGTCTGGGCGCCTGCGGCCCGGCCCCTTCCGGCCCCTTTCCATTCCTACGCAGATGCGGGCCGCACCCGTCTGCCTAGGAATGGAAAGAGGCGGGAGTGGAAGGAAAGAGGCGGGTGAAGCTAGTAGCCCGCCGCCGCCCTCCCTCGGCTCCGCCGCTTGCCCTCCTTCTGTGTTAAGTCCGGTGTCCCGTTTGACCCGGAAGGCAGAAGCAGGGCACTCGACGTAAAAACACGCTTTGATTTGTCTCTGGAGAAATGTACTTTCCCCTCCAAACGAAACTTATCTCAAGACAAGCGACGTGTTTTGCATAATACCCTCACCTGTGGGTGCTGGAAGGTTTTTTGTTTGTTGTTTCTTACTTTGACCTACCTAAATCCTGAGAGGCTGATTTCCGAGAAGTGGGTGGACAGGTGTCCTGGCCAAAGTTTGTCATATCTAAGCAGGGTGTGAAGTGCATGAGCATTCACGCCGAACAAATGTGTGCTAGGTATGCTTCTGGGCGCTGGAAGTATTACAGCGTAGAAAACAGACAAAAACCCCACCTTCTTGGAGCTCAAACTGAGGAATTCAGTTTGCTGACTTCACATGAGAAATGAGAGGCAGAGGTGCAGAAGCTTTTCAATCAGGTCATTAGGAAGAAAAAGTTAGTTCACTGAAAGGTTAACTACCAGTGATATGACCCATACCACGAAGGGAAAGAATTTCTTGAGAAAATTCGTATCTGAAGAGATAGCCCAAATTTATTGATACATGGGCAGGGCAGAGGCTAAGGGAACTGCAGTCACCTACACTGGAAGTTTCACTCCTGGCTGTACCTTGGTGGCATCTTCAGACTGTGAAAAGAGACCACTGTAGAGTAAAGGTGGGGCCCGCCTGGAAGGAGGTCCAGCTTGTAGGGGCTCCCACACTAACGTTCTTAGCTCAGAGGGAGTCAGAAGCAGAGCAGAAACTAATTTTAGAATTTTTTCCATCCCCATATTTACTTTATTTTCCCATGGTAGTTAGCAATCAGTTTCTGAAATGAAGGACGTATTGAGTTAATGCATTTATTCTAACAATAAATATTTGAGAACATACTATGTACCAGACCTTGTGCTAAGGGCTGACAGCAAAGTCCAAGACAAACAGTCCCTACCTCCAGCAAGTCTGTAGTCATGCAGGACACAAACTGAGCAATTACAAGGGAATTGATTATTCTGAAAGAGGAACTATAGGGTGCTATGGGAACATATAGCCAGGGACCTAATTATGTGGGCAAGGGACCAGTCCAGATCCAACATTTGCCCTCCCAATTTACACCTACGGCTAATCTAGTTTAGTGGGGTGGACAGTGAAGAAAATGAAAAGCTGGGGACACCACCTAACTCCCTTCCCAGTCTTAAGCAAGGTGAAGGCAAGGAAGTAGAAAACACCAAGGGAATGAGTGGTGTAGCCACCAAAGGAGATAGCAGACTGAGTCTCCAAGAAAGGACACCTGGCATCAGGACCAGAGACGGAGCACTGAGGGAGATCAGTGGAGAGCCCTGCATGCACTCTCCAAGTGTTCTGAAAAGGATAAAGAACAAGGAAGAAACTACACTACTGGGTTAAGACCACATAAAACCACTCATCCATTCCTCTAACATATTCATCAGCTTTTCATTACAATCACATACTAAATGTTCAATCCTTCTTGGCACTTAAGAACACCGTTCTCTACACCCTTTGCCAGCTCACATTTTCTGGGCCCCCACCCAGGTGTACAGCCTGGCTGTTAGCGTCTCACAGAATAAGGGGAAGAGACCAGCCCAGATCCAGCAGTTGCCCTCCCAATGTATTTTCTGTGGATTCTTTTTAACTTTGAGCTATGCAGATACAGACAGAGGCAGCCAGACATCAAGCAAATCCCTCACTTCACCCACTCAACACAATGCCCCCAAAATATAAAGTTCCTATACCTTGCATGCTTCTTGGTCTCTAGAAGCCCAACTTCTGCTCACAGCTGAGCCCCTGAGCACCCAGATTTCTCTTGGTCATGCTTTAGTAACAGCAGATTCTACTAGGTCCCTTAGAGAGAACACCCAGATTTCTCTTGGTCATGCTTTAGTAACAGCAGATACTACTAGGTCCCTTAGAGACCCTAAAACCACAGCTTAAGCTTTCTAAATAAATAAGTCCCATTGCCACTTGTGATTGAGGGGTTTTTGAAATAAAGCTAGCACAACTTTACAGCTAGCTCAACTACAGTAGCAAGTAGGAGGTGGCTTGCTTTAAGGGTAGCAGACCAGACATGGACTTTCTTAATATGGCATGGCACACATAGGTATCAGTATTCAGGAGGGTTGGAACCTGCAACCAGGGATAAGCATCTTGTTTTCCATTTAGGTCCTGGAGTTTAAATTATGTATAATTTCATCCTAAAAAACAAAACAAACAAAAACAAAAGAGAGTCAACGGGTTAGGGACAGAGCGAACGTTAATAGATCCGACCGGTTTGTGGCAGCCATAGCTGAAATGTTCTACACCTTAATTGTAGCCATAGCTGCAATGTTCTACACCTTAATCTACACTCTTCACCTTAACTGTTCACACCCAGCTACCTCCACCAGGAAGGGAGACAGGCAGGTTTGTGCTAGGTGAGCCATTTCCAGAAAAGCACTGCTCGGCCCTTCTTCACTTTGACCTTTACACATTTAACACCCCACTTTTCCCATCCACAAAATATCCAAATGACAGGAAGACTGTAAACATCTCCATACAAGGAGGAACTGTCCCTGTCTCCTCTGTGGTCACAGGAGTTGGCCCTGGATGCCCAGCTCACTCTCAGGTCTTCCTCAAGGAAGGGAAAAAAGAACAAGAGAGCTCTGTCCTCTCCAAAGGCTATCACTGAGTTATATGCTGTCGTCTACCACACACATACAGTGGTACAGACATACCTCATTTTATTGTGTTTTGCTTTATTGCACTTTGCAGATACTGTGTTTTTTACAAATTGAAGATTTGTGGCAACCCTGCATCAAGCAAGCCTATTGGCGCCATTTTTCCAACAGCATTTTTTCACTTCATGTCTGTGTGTGATGCTTTGGTAGTTCTCACAATGCTTAAACTTTTTTATTGTTATGTTTGTTATGGTGATCTGTGATCAGTGATCTTTGATGTAACTATTGCAAAAAGATTATGACTTGCTGAAGGCTCAGATGATGGTTACCATTTTTTAGCAATCAAGTATCTTTTTTTTTTATTAATTAATTTATTATTTACTTTTGGCTGCGTTTGGTCTTTGTTGCTGTGCGTGGGCTTTCTCTAGTTGCAGCGAGCGGGGGCTACTCTTCATTGCAGTGCACAGGCTTCTCATTGCGGTGGCTTCTCTTGTTGTGGAGCGCAGGCTCTAGGCATGCGGGCTTCAGTAGTTGTGGCATGCGGGCTCAGTAGTTGTGGCTCGCGGGCTCTAGGGCGCAGCCTCAGTAGTGTGGCGCACAGGCTTAGTTGCTCCGCGGCATGTGGGATCTTCCCAGACCAGGGCTCGAACCCATGTCCCCTGCATTGGCAGGCAGATTCTTAACCACTGCACCACCAGGGAAGTCCCCAACTATTTTTGATTAAGGTATGCACATTTGTACTTTTAGACATAATGCTATTGCACACTTAACAGACTACAGTATAATGTAAACATAACTTTTATACGCACTGGGAAACCAAAAAATTTGTGTGACTTGCTTTATTGCAATATTCACTTTATTGCAGTGGTTTGGGAATAGCCCTGCAATATCTCCGAGGTATGCCCAGATTTCAGTAGTGATAAGTTGAAAACCTGACAGCCAATTCTTCTACAGAATCCCTAAGCCTGCTACATCAACAGCTTCCCTTTAGAAGCTCAATTTGTGAGTTTTTACTCCACAGGCTGGGTGACTTTCAGACTTTGGCACCTATTTCTATTTAGATATCTAGCTTGGTTCCCAAGCAACCAGCCGGTGCCCCTCCCTCCCTCTTCCCCCATCAGGGAGCCAGCTTACTATACTAGCAGAACAGGTCAAACGGAGATCAATCCTGGACAAATCAGTGCTTGAGGGAACTTTAATGAAAGCAAAAAAAAAAAAAAAAAAAAAAAATATGGTGCAAGAACAAGGCAGAAATGTTCTGTTCCAGGCAGTTTTGCCTTGTACAAGTAGAATGAAGTCACTGAGTCAGAGTTTTAAAGCTGGCATTATTTCAGGCATCATTCCAGCTCCTTCATTTTACAGTAATGAATCTGAAGCCCAGAGGCTAAATGACTTGGTTCAAGGTCACACCACTGGAAGCAAAGCTGCAGCTAGAACCCTGGTGTCCAAACTCCCAGGCCAAATCTCCTTCTACTACATTACACTACCATGGGAGGTTTAAAAAAGAAAGGGAAAGTATGAAGGGTGATTTTTCCATAAATTAAATCAACTTTAAAAGGCACATTTGGAGAGTCAGAGAGTACTAATATTGTTAGAAAGAAGAAAGGTTTAAAAGCTGGTTAAATCTAATTTTAAAAATCCATATGTACAATATTGGAAAAAAGAGAAGGAAGACGGCATTCATGATTACTGGGCTGGCAGGGTAGGGGACAGTTGCATGCTGGGGGTGGGCTGCATGGGCTGCCAGCTTTCCTGGGTTTGCAGGATGCGGTACAGCTGCTTCAGCTGAGCAACAATGTTATCCTTGATGTCTGGCGTTGAGATCTGCAGGCGGACACTGCCACTGTCAAAGGATCGTGTGAAATCACCAGAAAACATCTCATAGATCATCCGAGCCACCACCGGAATGACCTGTTCAGGACACAGAGCACACAGCTATCCACTGAGGAAAGGGTATTTTTAAACAGCAGGAGGGGCCCAAGATTGAAGGAAGGACCAGTGAGGCTGTGGGGAAGCCCACCACTTTAATGTCTAGATACAGACTATGCCTTCATCTCTCTGGACCATCCTGCCAAGGTTCACTTTAGAATTTGGTTCAAATGAAGGTAAAGAACCTAGAAGTAGCATCGCATCACATGCCTAAATAAATAACTGCTTATTTAGCAAGACTTTTATCCAAATTTCATCTACTGCCTGTCTTGATGCACAAATCCACAGCCAAACCCAAGTGGTCTTGCTGCCACTTTCCAGGATAAGAACACGTTCTTAAAAGTACCTCAAAAGGTTTTTCCAAAAGAGCTAGAAAGAGTCATATCCTATTAGGTTTCAGCAAGACTCTAATATTAGTCAGTAAGAGAATAAGGTCTCCCCTGAATCAGTCACTTGCTTTGAGGACACTGTATTCTCCAGCCTGGTCCTACTGTACAATGTACAAAGCTCAAGTTGCTACATCTGATGGGATTAAAACCCGCAGAGGCTGATGGATCCTCACTCAGGGCTCAAGTCCAGACCTAGGGGCTAAAGCATTGATAAAAAGGCAAAGAGTTGTTGACACATTATTATCTCCTCACCTGAACCAAGATGAGTTTCCTTTCCTGAGGTTTCCCATCTGGCCATTCTTCCCCAAAGCATAAGTAGATCTCAAATGGTGGCTGTTTCTCTATCTGTCCTTTCTGGTGGGCAATGAGATCTGCAGAACATGGAAGAGCATGGAGTTTGGGGTACTGGGTCATTCCACACCTACTCAGTAAGCACTTTCTTTTACACTGTCCAGAATAGTAGCCACTGGCCACATCATGTGGGTATTGAATTTAAATTCATTAAAATTAAGTAGTTCCTTAGTCACAGTAGTTACATCTACATACTCAATAGCCACATGTGGCTAGTGGCTACCATACTGAACAATACAAATATAGAACATTTTCATCATTGCAGACAGTTCTACTGGACACCGCTTAAACCAGACTTAGGGTTCAAATCACATTGGAAAAGTCACATCTCAGTGCTCTCCCTAAATATGTCTGCTTAAATTTGCCACGCAAATATGTCCCAAATGAGAAGAGTATAAGTTTTGCTGATTATGATAAACAGGGTCACCTTCCAAAGTTAAGGATAAGCTGGTAGAATGTGGGGAGCAATAACAAGGCTGTCTCCTTCTTCTGCCAATAAAGGGGCCACAACCACCTAAAACTGGCTTCAAATGCATAGCTTTGGAGCTGAACACCCTTCTTTGTTGCCCAGGTCACTTTTATTTTTCAGAATCAAGGTCCCCTTCTACCTTGACTTCCTCCAGAAGAAACTGTTTGGTTAAGATCTTTGCAGAGCCAGGAAAGGGGGGCAGGAAGGAGGAAGACAGACTCGCAGGGAGCAGTTCCCACCATCAATCGTCTGAAAAAAGACTCACCACTAAGGAACGTTTCCAGACAAAACAGTTTGACCTTCTTTTGTCTCTCGATCAGGTTGGGGGCAACAAGCGATGGGGCACATGGCCCAGACCAGTACACCTTGCACTGGCACAGCCTGATGGCATAGATGGCATGACCGCTGACCTCCAGGATCAGTCCTCTGTCCATGACGTCTAGCAGCTTGCTGGTGAACAGCTTCTGCTTCTCATTGGTGATGTGCTCCGGACCTGGGAACTTGACCTGCTCCAGGCTGACGGGACCAAAGAGCTCCTCCTGGTCAGGCATGGGACCCAGGTCTCCATAGAAGAGCCGGCAGCCCTGGGGGTTGCTCACCGTCATGGTCTGTGCATACTCCTTCCCACGGTACTGAAATTTGATGTCCAGGTCAGTCACTGCAAGGTGAGGGGGGGGACAGTGAGAGTCCTGCTCTGCTGCTCTGCCCATCCATCCCTAAGACTCATGCAATGCAAGTCCATCAAGATCAAGCCACCTTTCAACCAGCATTTAGGAAGGCCACTGCCATAGTTATCCTTCCTGCAACAAAGGGAGACATCAACATATCCCTGGAATATTCACTCAAAAGGCTGCCTTGAAGCAAATAGTTCAAATTCCATCTATACTATCACTGTTCAGTCACCACACCCTAACAGCTAGAATTTCTCCAACCAAAGTTCTGGGTCCCGGTCTCCCCATTTTGTACTGACTGAGTCTTTACATCAATAGGCATTGGAAGGAGCTGAAAACTAAGGCAGCATCTGGTTTGTGTATCTTTTTTTTTTTTTTTTTTGTAGTATGCAGCACTCCCATTGTTGTGTCCTCTCCCGCTGCGGAGCACAGGCTCCGGACTCACAGGCCCAGTGGCCACAGCTCACGGGCCCAGCCGCTCCACGGCACGTGGGATCCTCCCGGACCGGGGCACGAACCCACGTCCCCTGCATCAGCAGGCGGACCCCCAACCACTGCGCCACCAGGGAAGCCCTGTGTATCATTTCTGACTCACTGTTTAAAGACACCAGAGGAACAATAAGAAATACCAAGGCATATTTCTGAAAATTACACAGATGAGCACACACTGTTGATATGATCTAATAACATATCACAGAAGGACACAGTTCACAACAAAGTAAATTTTCACTCAGCAAGTGTCCATTGAACCCTATAGGTCTTATCAAAGCTATCAGCCTCTTGGACAAAATGCTAGTACTCCCCCCCCCGCACCTCCCCTACCATGTGTAGTGTGAAAGGGAGGTGCAATGACAATGATTCTTCACTGAGATCAATGTGTACCCAATTCTGAATGAGATTTTCTCTGGGTCCTAAAGTCCCTCAAAACCCAAGGGCCTCCTTGACCAAATCCACAGTCATTAACTTCCCCATCCCACAAATCCCCTGGGCAAACTGATAAACCCAGGCCTTGCACCCACCTAACAGGTGAGTAACCTAGAGCTGCACAGCACCAATCAGAGCATCCCCATGGGCAAGTAGGTATGGGCTAATGTTTCTTTAGTTCCTGGTGACTCATCAGCCAGCCAGGAACCAGACACAGAGGCTGCCTGGGGGACTATTCTATACATGGCAAAGAAATGGAGGCAGAAGGTGGGGCAGGAAATGGACTGTAATAGGAGCTGAAGATCCAGCTAGAAAATCAAGGCTCACTTACTTGGGAGAGAGCTGATCCACAGCTCTGGAGAGCTATAGAAAGGCTGTATAGGTGCCTGGGGTACTTCCATCTCCAGAGGTTCCGTTTTGGGCCACACTGCTTCGGGGCTGCAGTTGCCCACACTGCAGTTGCCCACACTGGCTGGTGCTATGGGAGAACCTAGAACAGAAGGATGTGGGTGAGCAGGCAGGAGCACCACACATGCATATCACTTGGCTCCGAAGCTCTCAAACCTAAAAGGTCCAACACTGGACCACAACTCAGTGTGGTAGCCCATCAGTAATTCCCCCAACAAACACCAAAAGAAATAAGGCTCTGCTGCTTCTGCTTCCTAATCTTATTAGTTCTCTCATAAACTCATAATTCTGAAAACATGCATTTGCTGATGATTAACAGACAAGTGGGCACTCCCTGGGGTTAAATTAGAACAGGCATGAATGAGAGATTCCCTGTTACAAAATTTGAACCCAGCAATTAAACAGAAACTGGTTGTCTTCCGTAAAATGAACTCAACTAAATTGGTTGATTAGCTTCGAGTAAGTGTTAATGTATAGAAATTCCTTTAAAAACAAACACATACTTTTTTACATGCATGAAACATCTGGAAGGATACTCAAGAACCTGGAAAGATCTGTCTCTCTTCCAGGGAAGGAACTGTTCAGACAGGTTAGAAGGAAAACCTTTCAGCTGATTTCCTTTTTGTACCATTATGCATTTTAAACCATGTAAGAGTATTATTTATTCAAAAGTATCCAGTTAAAGCTTTTAAAAGAGAGAATGAAAAACACATCCTATATCCCTGCTATTGTCAAAGTTGGCTCACTCCAAAGTTTACAGATTTCTCCCCCTAGCCTCACCTTTTAAGCATCTATCCTTCAACAATTCTTCTTCCTCTGCCCAACAGCTCTGAAATCAGAGGTTAAGGTTTCTTTGACCCTTTGTGTACGAGTCTGGTTATATCTATGTACCCATTTTACTTTTTATTTTTAATATATGTTCACATGTTTCCATAAAGGATCCAAGGTGGCCCATAACGTAAGGACACACAATATTAGCTTTAAAAAAACATGAAAAAAAAAAAAAAGGGAAATCATGATCCTGGAAATGGGTTGCATCCTTTTAAGGGGTGAGAATGACAGAATGAGTGAGCCAAAGATTTGGGAAAGGATCTCACATTTCCAAATGTCCAAATCTTAAAATTGCACCAAGTGGGAATGTAGCTGTGGCAATATTAATCTGAGAGAGCTCTAGGATCGTTGTCTTTACTCATCACTTGGTTGCAAGGTTATAAATGACAGGGTAAGTCAAGGAGGGCAAGTAGACAGATAAGAGTCATTTCCTGATTCTCAAAAGAAGGGGCATCACCTAGGGAAGGGGACTCCAAAATCCTACAGGAATCATCTTGATATACTAAATTTTCTAGGTGGCAAAAGTATCTCATTTGACCCTAGCAGCCAGATGGAACTTTTCTAAAAGAAGTGAAAAGCTACTCAACTGAATGCAAGTCATATGACTAGGAGCATGTCAGTGGAAAGTTCAAGTGAAGATGCTGTGGAAGAGCAGTTCATCTTGTGTTTGAGCGTCCTCAGAATGTGCAATGGGAGATGCAGTACCTGCTCTGTCTCACAGGGACCCTCCAACCTCTAAACTCATCTTTCCTGGGAAGCTGGATTCAAAAAGTCAATTTAAAAAAAGATAAAAGTCTCTAGTAGAGAAATTTTATCAGAGCCTAGTATTAAGAGCTGTAGAGCCACAAGTTTCCCATGATACAGCCTTAGCAGAGGCTGTTAAGGCAGTGACAGAAAATTTGTACCGAGGGAAATAGCAGAAGAGTTTGCCTACAATTCACAAAAATGATCCCTGCACTTGGCCTGAAGGAAATCAGCAACATTTATAACAGCTTGTGTATTTGTATGAGGGATTGAGAATGAATTTAATTTTTTAATTTCTCTGAATTATCACATAAGATTCAGAAGATGCTCTCTCTGCCTAGAAGCCACCCCACTGGGATAACTATGCCTACGGGGTTCCTTTGCCTATGACTCCTACTTGCTAACAGACTGGCAGCCTGGCTCCAGGGCCTGGTCGCTGCTCCCAGTGCAATGGTGGATATGGTGTCAACGGTTGGAAAATCAAAGCCCCTTACATCCTCTCCATGCCTCTGTCCCACCCCCCACCCCACTCACCATTGATGTTCAGGAAGGGGAAGGTGTCCTGGATGGGAACGTGGTGCTGTGACTGGTCCAGCTCATCTTCCTCATCTTCTTCATCCACATCATTATCTTTCTCATCCCAAGGAGCAGATCCAGTGGATCCTACCCGAGAAACACACACACACACACACACACAAAAAGGTCAAAAGTGAGGCGCTCACGTTGCACTGTCATCCCTGCAGCTGACCCACTGTTCAAGCTAGGCACTGCCAGCACAGAGGTTCCTTGGGTTCAGTGTGCACCCTCAATGCCAAAGAGTGGGAACCAAGGGTGTTCACCCCACTCCCAGCTCCTCCTACGGAGCCCCAGTACAAGCTCTCATCCCCTCCCCTATCCAGGAGCTGCAGACCCTACTCCCTTCTCCTAGAAATCTTTTAATTCCTACTCTAAACCCCTTTCTACACATTAGCATCCCTTCTAAGGACCCAAGGAGCACAGCTTCTCTCCTTTATAAGCTTACTGTGAAGACAGACCCTTCCCTCATGGCAGACCCTCACTAGATTCACTGGAGGTCAAGTCTAAATTATCTGGCTCTTAGTCGGAACTTGCTAAACATTGAGTAAATATAGGGATCAGGTGGTATTCTCCTAGGAAAAATACCATACAAATTAAATGATCACTTACCCATCATTTATAAAGAGAACTTAATAGCCTTCATAATGTCATGTCAATTGATTCTTAGAACAGCCTTTGAAATACGCAGGAAAGATGAGAACCCAGATTTTATAGTGGAAGAAGCTGAGGCTCAAAAGGTTGAATGACTTGATTCAATGTCCCACAAGTAGTGAGATGGAAAGACCGAGGTTTATAACTCAGACCTTCTAAGTTTTAATCCCTCCTTCTTCTAAACTACCTGGCCTCTCTTCTCAGTGTTGAGTCCCAAGAGAAGTTATTGTTTATAGAACTCAATACCCCCTCTTCTTTCTAATGCTTTACTGTTCCACTGAGTGGGCAGGAAGACTGTGCTGAGTTTGTATCTTTTGTTCTCTGGGTTCTTTCTAGGGACAGGATTTCTTGCTTTATTTACCAGTCTTCAACTTTGTAAGCGAGGCGACTTTCAAGTCGACTATCGCTTTAAGGGTCCAGCCCGGAACCTGGCACACTGTCCACCTTCTCCCCAGCAGCTGGGGCCTCACCTGGGTTAATGATAGAGCCCTGGGGCTGGGGGATGTCACACACTTGGTATATCTTCACTGGGTTCATGGGCACCTCCTTGGTGCCGTCGTACATCAGGTTGAATTCCCTGCTCTTGTTGAGCGCACAGCGGAGCTGGGCCTTCCATTTAGCTGGGTCGGGGTCGTCCACCCCTTCCTGGTACTTCCCTGTCTCCACAGCCCAGGCCTGAGGGATAGGAAACTGCCGTGAGTGCCTGCTTGTTGCCCAGAAACACTGGAAAGTGTGCCCGCCCTCCCTCATACACATACACACAGCCCTGCCTGACCGCCCCATCACCCCAACTCCAATTCACAGAGACTGCAGCAGAAAACACCGTGCTGGGGACCAGGCAAGGCAGGGCCTGAGAGAAATTAAGCCAAATGCAAATACAGTCTTTTAAAAAGAGGAGCCTCATCTCAAGTGCTTGTGCCAGCATCATCTGTCAACACTACAATGGCCTTAATGAAGGGTTGAAAATAAAGAAAAATCTGGAACAAGTGTACACCAAAATACTAATGGTAACTTTTGGATAGCAAGATTTCAGGTAATTTTATTTTGTTTTGTTTGCCTTATTTGTTTTTCACATGAATTGCTTATATAATGAGAAGAGAAAGGGAGATGGCGTATGATATGAAGAATTTAGGCTTGCTGTTCCCTCTCCCTTCCGTCTTTAATCTGATGCACAAATAACTGTTGAAACCAAGTACCTTTAGGAGTAGCAGCCCATAGGAGGGCAGGAAGCACGCTCTGGGGGTTCAGCTGGCCTCAGTGCGAGGCTGAGGGCCTCAAGTCCTAATAAACTCACACCACCTGCCTTTCCCTGCTTCCTCAAACTCCCACATTGGGAACATTTTGCTGGGAACACCAGTGGCTGGTGGCCTGGGCCAAGACCAGTGCGGCCCCGCCTCTCTGGTTTTCAATTTCCAGGTCTAACAGGCATTTGTGTGTCTGTTCACGGGATATCAGCCCTCCCCCACTGTTAACGTATCTCAGATGTCTACACTTTCTTCAGGGCTGTGACGTATGTGCTGGTGCAGAAAAGGGGGATGTCTTCTGCAGAGGACTCAAGGTCAGGAAGCACACGGCAGCTTGTTCAAGTGGACAGGGCACATCGCTTGTCCAGTCCCAACTCCCCGCCTCTGCTCCTGAACTAGACTACTTCCTCAAGCCGAAATGGAACTTTTCCGGCCCCATCCTTTGAGTTCTCTGGTCTCCCTCAGTCAATCCCTGCAGAGCCTCACAATCATGAGGAAGCTTCTCTCAACAGCTGAGCTAAATCCTTCTCCTCCAATGCACTCATTTCTTCTTACCACCTTCTCAGACCTGGGGGCTCCTCCACTTGATGTGCAGTATGGAATGAAGCAGTGTGACAGAGCTGCTGCCCTTGGGCACTCAGCAGGCTCCATTCCATCCAACCCCCTGTAGGGGATTTCAACCTCGTCAGTCCCTAGTGTCGGAGAGGCACGTCTCCAGTTGCCCCTGGCAGTACCTGGCTGCTGCCTCCTCACGTTTTCCCCTCTCTTTGCTTGCTCCTCCGTGCCCACTCCCGCTCTGGCCCCATCCAGCTGGGTTGGGCTGTGCTGACTTTGGCACAGGTCTGCAAAATTTCTGTGGCTCCCTGAATCCCTGCCCCTCCACAGAGAGCAGCCAGACTAACATCCTGCTCACAACACAGCCATTCCCCAGGGCCCACTCAGATGATGCAGAGAACCTGAGGCTGATGCAGCAGAGGGTGGTACCCACCACATGACAATCGTGCTTTATAAACATCCCTTATTCAAACCCATTCTCAGTCTTGCCTCTGAGATTCTGGTCACTGGGCAGGTCCCTATTTCTCTTCCTAAAATTGACACAGTCTCTGCATTTTCATGGCAATTTACGAGTCCCTTCCCACACACTGATTTCACTCAATTCTCACAACAATCCTGTGAGGCAGGCAAGACGGGTTTTAGCCCCATTTTACTGAAGGGGAAGCTAAAGCCCAAAGAGATTATGTGACTTGTTCAAGACCACACATGCAAGGGATGGTAGTAGGATCTGAAGCCAGGTCTTCCAGCTCCTGGTCAGAAGGGGCCGTCTGATAATGGGGGAGCTGATAGGCCTGGGTTCAAACCCTAACCCCACCGCTTATTGGCTATGTGACTTGGGCAAGTTACTTAGCCCCTCTGAGACTCAGCTTCTGCATCTGTAACATGAGGGTGCCGCCCCCCTTACAGTGTTCTCGAGAAGCAAATGAGATAATGGACCTAGGGTATGCAGCAGGCACCCACTTAATGCCAGTCAGAAAGGCCCACACCCTATATCCTGCCAAAGGCCTGTCAGAGCTTGGGATCTGTGAAAGCACCCTCACTCTTCTCCTGACACCCAGGCCCTCCCTTAGCATTCTGCAAACAGATACACAGATATAAGTAGGACAAAGCAGCTTCCCACAGCCAATTTTTCCTCAAGCCCTAAGCATACAGAACATTCTCACGAGTGGAGCTTTCAGGAACCAGTCTCCTCCCACATGGCCAGCCACCACCAGGCACTTCAACAGCAAGTCCAGTTTCAGACCAAGGCCACAGCGAGAGGCCAGCTGGGCCAGGGCAGGCCCATCCCCCTCTGATGCCAGCTCCAGTAGTTGGTGCTGATTTACAGATGTTTTCCTAACCACTTTCATATCATTATTTAATGTTTACATTAAAAGCATTCATTTACTTTCTAATATTCACAGGCCAATTTTTCTTCTACCTCTCATCTCTACACCCACTGTAACTGAGTTGGGTGGGAAACAACTCTAAGTTGGCTCTCTCTCCTTTGAGGTATGAGCCCACCTTTCCTGGCCCAGTCTCAGCAAGAACCTGGAGCATCAATCTTGAGAGGCTCAGGGCAGGGACTGGATTTCACTTCTGACTTCCAACTTATAGTTAGGGAAGAAATGGGCAAACTCATTTCTCCGTGTCTTGGGAGTGCAGGAACTAAAGCTACTCATGAGATGGAAGACTGACCAGCACAGAGAAGTTGGTCTGGAGCAGAGGCATGGGCTCCGGAGTTACAAACCACATAATACCCCTTCCCACAACGAGCTTCCCACCTACTTCTGTCTTAGGCTTTGGTTTCACTGACATTTTATGAAATGCCACGTGATTCAATCTTAGTTTCAGTGAAGCAAAATAACTCTCACATCAGAGCTACTCTTCAGTTAAGAAAACATATTTGTAGAATAAAAACCTGTAATTAAATCGCCTTTCATTTTTAAGCGGAGGTTATGGATGGGGCAAAAGGTTTTAACATCAAAAGAAAAACTTGCAAAGGGCCCTCGACACCCATTCTACAGGCTGTTAGGAGCCTGCGAACACTCAGGAGTTCTGCCCTGATCTGGACAGCCATTCCCGGGCCAGAGCAAGAGCCCTGAGCGAATGAAGGGTTGATTGCTGGCTGACCCTTGGGAGTTCTAGAACAACATATACAGCATACACACACTTACAGGAGTTTAGCCAATCACACCTGGGATCCCTTGGGACGTGAGTTGAGTAGCTTTCACCAATGGGAAAGAATAAATGGCCTCAACCATAACAGACATGCCCCCAAAAGAGAAATTACTATGCCTGCTAAGTTTGCCCCCACCCCCCATCATAAATATTCTTTTTGTAGCATCAGCATTTTGGATCTAGTACCTTCTTCAAGCCAAAATTGAAAACAGAAGAACAAAAATCCAGAAAGGTCTGAGAGAACTGGAAAACACTTCAAGTCAGATGGTAAAAGAATACCTTTACCTTGAAAATGGTATTTTCCTCCTCTTGTTGGGGGCTATGCCGGGTGGCATGTTTCCAGGGAATCTGGAAGCGTTTGGAGTCCCTGTGTAGCCAGATGAGCCCAGGGTACAGGCCACTATCCACTTGGGCCACCAACCAGGGCTTCAGCCGAACTCGGCGGGGGTGGAGAGCCATGATCTGGGTTGGGGGGAGGGGGAAGAAATGGGGAGAGGAGAATTAGGCCAGTCCCTGGGAAAAGTTCCCAGCCACTGTTCCCATATGATAGAGCTACAGTTCCATTAGATTACAGCAAAGAAACTAAATATGGGAATAAACTGTGCCAGGTGGGGAAGAAGAGAAAACAGGTTAAAAGGTTCTTTTGATTCTTATTCCAAAGCCATTTATTTTTCATGCTCTAGCCAAATCAGACTTATCACGTAAGTAGATCACATTTCTTCTATTTAAATCCGGAGGCAGAAAAATAAAGAGATGATGTCATCCCTGCTGGAAAACAGTCCTTCCGCAAGTACCAAGGGAAGAGAAGAGAAACTGCTCTTTTCAATCTCATCTCGGGAGAAGGAAGAAAAAAGTTACGGAAATAGCAGGTATATAGGCAAGAACTTGAAGCATGCTCTCTTTTTAGACAACTAAGGTGAATGGGAATATTTTAGTAAGAAATGACACCATCAGGATGAGAGAGAAGTAGGCGAGGATGGTCCCTGGTTCCAAAGTCCTCACTTACATAGATGGGCAGGCAGTGTATCCACAGGGATCTGAGAGCTGGGCCTCAAGTCAGTTTTCCTTTCTCTGGGCCACCCAAAGTTTCTGCACCAAAAAAAAAAAAAAAAAATGCGGGGTGTGGGGGTCTGAGCTGGTTATCCCCACGACAATCCACTGTCTAGGAGAAAGCTTGGGAGCACTGGAGACAAAGTGTAAGAAACCTGCCCTGTATCTGAGTCTGGTAAAGCTAAGATGCCCTAGAATGATCAAATACCACAGTTCCTAACCCTATAGAGTACTAAAACCAGTTATAAGACAAGCTCTGTACTGCTGGGACAGCCTCCTCACCTGGGTCTGTTTACCTCCCCACAGAGGCTGAATTGAACTGATTGGTTGCTGGAGCCAGCCTGGGTAAAGTCTGCAATTGATTCTCATAAAGGGCATAGCGTAGCAGATAACATTGGTAGCAGCGGCCAGCACTCACAGCGGGGAAACAAAGGCCTGCCCAGATTGGGTGCCTAAAGGAAAAAGCAGTTACCGGAGAAGTGTTTGCCTGGGGTGTTGTGTTTAGATTTTTTGGCGTTCTCATTTCTCTTTGTTTTTACTTCGGGTGAGAAAGACAGGCCTGCAAAAGGATGTTCATTCAACAAATATTTGTCCGTCAGCTACTGTGTGACAAGGGCGACATTAGTTACTAAACACAATGTTCTCATCAGACTCCCTGAAGAAATCCACAGTGGAATTGCTCAAACATCCACTGACCTGAGAAAAGGAAGATAAATAAGTCACCTTCCCACCCAGAAAGATTCCCACCTGGATCGCGGTTCAGAACCCAAACCAGCTGAGTCAGCCGAAGGCTCCCCCGAAGGCTCCCCCTCGGAGGAACTTAGCTTAAGGGGTGGGTCCTAAGGCCACTTCTCTCCCCAGCCAGGCTCCCAACAAATGGGAAAACTCAAACCCAGCTCGGTCACTGGCACTTTAAGAGCAAGGCAGGACCTGCTCTCACCTGAGCCTTCTGACCCAATTACCAAGTTCTGCAACTGAAACCTTCCCCCCTGGGAGCAGTTCACAGTGGGTAGGTGAGGTAGCACTCGGTACTCAAGTGCCCCCCACCCCCATGTTCTTGGCCTCGGTGTAGGTTGCTCTGTAGGACTGCAAAGTCAAGCTATCAAACCATGGAGAACATTTACCTTATAAGGAGGAGGGAATGCATATTCTCCCCAGGGCAAGTTCTAGCCTTCTCTTCCTCAGTCCTGGCCTGCAGGAAGGGGGATGGGGTAAGGGAAGAACAAAGAGAACAGGGAAATGGGCAGCAAACTGGTCCACCTAGTGAGGGGCTTTCGAGAATTTCTGTTGCAATATTGGTCAGTCTTGTGTCGAGGTCTGGCAGACACGTGAAATCCACCTCTTGACGGATCATGGGCTTTGAAGAAAAGGGCTTATCCTAGTTGATCCACAGCACATCAAAAAAAATTAAGGCAACCAGGCCAACGCAAGGAACTGCACAGAGTGATGGGGAGGGAGAGGCAGCCACCCTTAGAAGTCGATGCCTAAGATCTAGAGCCCTGTGTTCTCAGCATTCTCCCAAGATGGCAGTACACAGGAGCAATGCTGCACCAGCCTCCTCCTCCTCTATGCCCCACCTCCATCACAGCTAACCCTCTCCACCTTCTGAAAGTCCACCGAGATCTCCTCCACCTGCCACCCAGCACCTAAGACTATAAGAACAGGCAGAGAGGCAAACTTTGGAAGCAACCAAGATCACAGAGAAAAATATCTAATTAGACATTCATAGGTTGCAATAGCAAGTAGCCATTAACATCGAGGCATCTGAAGAATTTTTACTGGATTTGGGAAAATGTTTAAATATGTACTTAAGGGGGAAAAAGGCATCATACAATACTGACTGTATAGTAGTATCTCCATCTTGTAACAGGACGCGCACTTGTGTACATAAGCACAGAGAATTTTTGAAAGGGAAACAAATAATACATCGATGCGACAAGAAGTTCTTAGTGGTTACCTGGTGATAGGACTGTGGGTGAATTTTATACGTGCCTAAGTACTTCTATATACGATTCACATTTTCCTACAATGCCGTGTGTCGATTCACAACTTAAAAACAAAACACTACAAGTAGTATTTTTTTTAACCACAGGAAGCTAAGACATTTCTTGGTCACTGGGAGATATAAAAGATGATGGCCTTCAGCTAATGAAACCATGGTAACAACAATCCTCTACCTACATAGGTTTAACAGTTTTTTCATGTGCTTTTATTTAACGTGTCTGATTTCATCCTCATAATGAAATGATCATCCCCATTGTTATCAGCCCCATTTTACAGCTGGGTTAACTGAGGCACAGCAAAGTGTTTTATCTGGGGCCTGGACCCAACACTGCTCAGTCAGAGTGTGCTGTACCATATCCTGCCACTGCACCCAGCCTTCTAAGTCCCTCCCTTCTTCTATACACCAAGAAAGTAGATGAAAGACATCAACAAAGATCCAAGCAGCATGGAGGGCCAACAAAGTGGTTAGGGAGGAGACTGCATGACACCCACCCTTAAACACACCTAAACCAGAGTTCTCTTTCAGAACACTCTCACCACCCAAATCCCAACGCCCACAGAACAAGCTTAGCCTACTTTAACTCAGCTCTGGCATCTCCAGCTGCCATCACAGCCAAATTCAAGGCCTGTGTCTCCAACAGGTATTCAACTAGCCAAAGAACAAAGATTTAACCCATCCACTCCCCTCATACTGGACACTGAGCAGGGACACTATCAACCTCCCCAAGGCATAAACCATCCGATCTCATACCCCCATTCCAGGGAACAGGTCCCCTACAAACACCTGTACTGCCACCTCTGCAGCCCCTGCCCAGACTAGTTTCCAGGAACACGGCCACCCCAAAGCCAAGATTCAGTCGTCAGTGGTTTTGCTCAGAGTAAAACACACACCCTCATTTCTTGCAGACAGGCCTCCGGAGTGGTCCTGCTTTTTCCCTTCCTCCTGGAGAGACCTGAAATGCCATCTTCCAAGTTCCTCAGTCTTTCCTCCGTTTAGTTTAGCCCTGTTCAGGGGTAAATTCTGGGCCTCTAGCCATAATGCCCACACCCTGCCTCCCTGCTTGATTGAAGTTGGCGGCTGGACAGGGAGCTACAGGGTAGAGGTGCTGCTCTCATCCAGTAGACAAACATCGAAAACTACTCTCCTGGGTCGGCATCAGCTTTCACCAACCCCTACTCAAACGCCTTCTTCCTCTCCCTTCCCTGGCTTCCACTTCTGACATCCACCAAGAGAGCAGGGCTGGGGTAGGGATGACCCCTTTACCACACAACAGGCTCCCTGTAAACAGTGGCACCCTGGGCCTGCTTTCCAGTCAGGCCTGGAAGACTTTCCCCACTTCTCTATACCAGCCCTCCAGCCCTTTCAGGCGAAGAGGGCCTCACCCCCAGAGCAACCACGCCCGGCGCCGCCCTCGCCAGCACGTAGCTTCGCTACTTGGAAATTCACGGGTGTCTCTCAGGCCCAGGGCAGGGGCCTGACTGTGCTAAACAAATCCCAGGAGAGGAAACAAACTGGCTAAACTTACTGGCCGGCCCGACGCGCAATTTCCCAAAACACCCACCAAGATCAAGCGCCGGCCGGCCTGGGAAATCCCCTCTTCGGGATCCAGGGGCCTGCGGAGCGGTGAGCTGGGAGGACCAGCGTGGTGGAGGAGCCTTAGCGCTCCCCGACGGCTGGTGGGTAGGGGCCCGAGAGCGTCACACTCCAGTTGGGCGGGAGGGAAAGGGAGTCGACAGAAGTAGGGGGTCGGTAAGGGCCCAGCGCCCCCCCCCCACGGGCTAGGACCGCCCGAAAGCTACCTGAAGCAGAGCGATGGGCACCCAGCCCTACAGGCTATCCCCAAACAAACAGATGTCCTTAAGCAAGCTTTCCTCACCCCCACAAACTCTGGAGGGGACGCTTCTTCACCGGCGGGCGTGTCCTCCCTCCCTCAAGCGAGGCTCCAGACGTTGGCGTCCCCACCTTTCTTCAATCCGGCTGCCAGAAGCGAACGTCCCTCTGAACCAAGTCCCCAGTTAGGATCACCCGTCGCCACTGCTCTCCTCGGCCGCTTGGGCAAGCAACACCTGGCTCTGCGCAGGTAGGGACTGCAGGCTCCGCTCCCGGTCCCACAGCGGCCCTAACCTTCCCCGCCCAGGTGAGCCAAGCTCACGTCAGCGCCTCGCCTCGGGACGCCGCGGACCCATCTGCCGTCCGGCCACGCCTCCCAGGTGTGGCCACGCCCCTCCGCGTACAGGATTGGCGGGTTGCGAGAAATATGATACTCCGTGTTCCTGGGCAGCCCAGCACCCCACCAGCCCCTTCCCCACCGCCGTCCCCAGCTTCTAATCCGGGCTGAGAAAATTCCGGGACTGGGGTCTAGACCTGACCCCTTGGGGCTAGTGGTCTTCTGAACTGGAAGCGACTGGGAGGAAAAATAAGTCGAAAAGACTTAGATCTAAGTCGAGAAGGTGCCTCCCTTCCTTCATGCCCCAGAATCCCCCTGCGATGTGGAGACAGTTAACTACAAATAAGGATTTAGAGATTCTGTGTTGGCCCTAATGCCTGTGGGCCTGTATAAGTGGAGTGGGGTATGGGGAAGGGAGGGACTCGGGACACTTGGTCCCTTCTGAGGGAAGACCTGTGCCTTACAGGGCAGGAATTCTGCCTTCACTCTGCCTTTTACCCCTATGACCCCGAGTGAGTTGCTTAGCTGCTCAGTTTCAGTTTCCTCATCTAGTCAATGAGAATAATAGTCCTGCCTTTTCCAAATACTATCAGGTAATGATTAAAAGCATGGCCTCTGGAGCCAACTACTGAGATTCAAATCCAACTCCACCAGTTACTACAGACTTGGGCAAGTTTTTTAAGCTGTCTGGGCCTCAGTTTCTTATCTGTAGAAGGAGGTAAATAATAGTACCCACCTCAAAGGCGTGTTGTGAGCATTCAAAAAATTACTTCATATAAAGTGCTTGGAACAGTATTTGGCACTTTCCAAGTGCAGTATGAATACCATTTTTATTGGTGTGAGGATAAAAAGTACCATATTGGCATTGCCTCATGGAAGAAACAGACATCTACTGTTACCTGAAATCCAAGGCCTGTATGTCCCTTAACAGGTGCTTGATAAAAGTTCTCTCACCTTTCGCACTACAGAGAACTCCGGTCCACGTAAAGTGCATGCTTACGGTGAGCTGTGTACTAGCACATGAGATGTGGAAGCACTAGGCTGTCACAGGTAAGAAGGGGCAGAAGCAGGGTACTTAGGTTTTGGAGTTTAAAGCAATGTGTGGGAGACCGTGATGGAGTAGCGTTATGACCGAATTGTGTCCCCCCCAAATTCAGATGTTGAGGTCCTATAACCTGCAGGATCTCAGAATGAGATCGTGCTTGGAGATAAAGTCTTCACAGAGGTAAGCAAGTTGAAATGCAGTCATTAGAGTGCGCCCTAATCAAATACAACGTGTGTCATTCTAAAAAAAAAAGGAAATTTGGACACAGAGACAGATAGGCATTGAGGGAAGATGATGTGAAGAGACGCAGGGAGAAGACAGCCATCTTCAAGCCAAGGAGAGAAGCCTGGGACAGATCCTTTCCTCACTCAAAGTCCTCAGCAGGAACCAACGTTACAGACACCTTGATTTTGGACTTCTAGCCTCCAGAACTGTAAGACAATAAATTTCTGTTGTTTAAGCCAGCCAGTCTGTGCTACTTTTTTGCAGTAGCCCTAGTAAACTAATACAGATGGGTTGGAGAGCTCCAGATTTGGTAATACTGTGGACTTGATTCCTAGTCCCAATTCAGCCTGGGGACATAGCTAGCAAAGGCCTGGGAAGGCAGCAAGGCCCAGATCCTGACTCAGGCAGCCTCTGTCTCAGTCACTGCTTGTGGCCACTCTTCCCTTCACTTAGGGGAAGGGAAGGGCTATCTCGTCAGCACAGCCAGCCTATTACTGCTGATGAGCTCACCGGACAAGCCATATCTTCCATCAGGCCCAGGGCTGGGCTCCTGAGACCAAGCAAACAGTCCACTGCAGGTGTGTGTGATGGAGGAAGACCACCAGGAGAGTGTCATTTGAGGGGAGCCAAAAGCCCAATGGCATACGAGTATGAGTGCACACACGGACATTCACTTTTCCAGTAGCTGAAATTACCATAACTAAGGTGATTTCTTAGTGATCTTCTTTGGAAGACACATTTTTTTTCTTCTGCTCTGTGTGGCTTGTGGGATCTTAGTTCCCTGACCAGGGGTTGAACCCCGGGGCCACAACAGTGAAAGCTCCAAATCCTAACCACTGGACCACCAGGGAATTCCCTAGAAGACACAGAGTTTAGAATCAGAAAATTCGAGCTGGGAGGGCCCTTCAAATCCTCTAGTGTAGGGATGAAACTGGCTTAGAGATGTTTGTTTGACCCACACGTTTTTTGGTTTTTTACTTTTTAAAAAATTTTTTGACTACATTGGGTCTTCGTTGCCGCACGTGGGCTTTCTCTAGTTGCGGCAAGCGGGGGCTACTCTTCGTTGCGGTGAATGGGCTTCTCATTGCGGTGGCTTCTCTTGTCACAGAGCACGGGCTGTAGGTGCATGGGCTTCAGTAGTTGCAGCACACGGGCTCAGTAGTTGCAGCATGTGGGCTCAGTTGTTTTGGTGCACGGGCTTAGTTGCTCCACGGCATGTGGGATCTTCCCGGACCAGGGCTCGAACCTGTGTCCCCTGCATTGGCAGGAGGATTCTCAACCACTGTGCCACGAGGGAAGTCCCCCACACAGTTTTTTAAACATTGGGAGATTTCACATAAACATCCAGATCCTTAGCATCTCTTGAAGAGTCAAATGCTCTGGACAGCCTAGGTCAGCATTTCCAACAGGCAGCAGCTGCCCATTTAGAGGGAGTCTACAGGTAGTGGTCAGGACAACCCCATCATATTGGATTCACTCATTTAGTTTAATTTCCCGATTCTGTAGGCATATGAGTTTGCAACCTCTAGTCCAAATATCCCTTTTTTAAAGGTGAGAAAACTGAGGCCCAAGGAGGTCAAGTGATTTGCTTAAGGTCACATAGCAAATTAGCCACAAAGCCAAGACTAGAACCCAAGCCCAGAGCTCTTCCCACTTGGACCCTGTTCAGCACCCCAGCCAGACTCTATTCTGACTGTGCTGCACTGGTCGTTAATTTTTTTTTTTAAGTTACCCATGCATCTAGACACTGTCGATATTATGGTGAACAACTCCTGTGTCACCCTACTGAAGAATCAGTGAAAGGGAATAAAGCAGGAAGAATTAAGGTAGAGATCAGGAGGAAACTCCTGGCTCTTCAAATGATGAGAGCTGGCAATAGGCTACCCTGAAGTCTCCTTTGCTTGAGACATACCTCATCTGCTTGGTCTGAGGAATAAGAACATCTTGTGAGTCTCTGCAAGGGCTCTAGAGGAATCAGTTCTTCTGTGTTCTCAAAAGAGCTCTCACAGGATTCAGACTTCCCCAGTGTGGCTTGAGCCTGCAGTGTTCCCAGCATTTTGCCCTCCGTCCCTGCTCAGGTGAGGCATTACTGAGTCACTTGTGAGTCTGAGTTTCAGGCAGTGGGATGTACGTTTGAGCACAGAGGCCGTGATTCATAACTACAGGGAATCAGGGAATTTCCCTCTCTGGCTGCCAGGCAACTCTTACCTGGTGAGGAGGGGTCTTTTTCACCACCCTGTGGCTTTGGTCTCTGCAATATCAAACATAGGACAATAAAGCCCAAAGCCCAAATGTGACCCAAATCCCACCCTCTTCTTGGCAGAGTAGAGGGCATGGCAACTGGAACCTTTCCCAATGGCTCGGTACAGTGGAGAGTGTTCCTGGAATCAGTGACAGCAAATAATCTCAGAGACTGGGCTGCACGTCAGTGGAGCTCCTGAAGAAGGGGTAGGGACTTCAAGCTAAACAATCCAATTCTGTGCTCTCTCAGAGGAACTCAGACCCCAGCCAGCCTCTGGAAGGCAATTCTGGAACCCACCAGGTCTACCGCAAGTCCTTTCTGGGCCCTGGCTTATCTCTGGCTCCATCAAGTGTTTCAAGGTACTGGGGCCACCGATGGGCCTAACACATTGCCTGAACAACAACCTAAATTGTAGTGCACATTGCTGTTGCCCCTTCCTCTGTCCCCTTACCCTCCATAGACTGCATCCCAGAATGCAATCGAAATCCTAGAATCACTGAGCTTTCTGCAACAGAAGCTGCAGCAGAAATCCATAAATGAATCTATCTCACTTTCCAACCCAGACAATGAAACAGACTTTGGCCTGGGACTTTAGGAGAATTCTCCACTAACGTGTTCAGAATTACTTGTTTCTGTCTCTCTTCTTATCCTTGGACCCAGCTGAGCACTGGTAAGTGTTCTCAGAGAAGCAGCTTTCTTTATTCCAAACTTGGATCTGTATAAGAGGAGGAGGAGGAAAAAGAAAGCTCAGTAACTCCCTTGGAAGTACGCTGCCCACCAGGGGCCCTCCCTCCAAACTTCTTCCCTTCAGCACCAATCTAACAGCCCACTTCCAACTCCCCTGGCAAAGAAAGTTGTCACTGGACCTGCAGATAAAAGAGCCAAACAAGAAGTTACAAGTACCATGAACGTGAGGGTTCATAGTCCTGATTTCAAATATGTTTCCCTGTTGGGACAGAGCAGTGTCCTGATTTTGACTTTGGTCAGCACCAAACTACCTATCCTTTGATTATCTATGGCTATGATATGAGATCGTGGATATGAAAGCTCTCTGAAATTGGACAAGTGCTGTGTGGATGGGAGGGCTTCTCACTGCTATTATCTGCTTTTTGTTTCCTCCTGTAAATCATTCTCTCCAGGCCTCAGTCAAGTCCTTGAGGGCAGCAAGGCACAGGCCAGACAGGAACTCCTGTAAGTCAGGAGCTCCTGGCACAGGGCTAGGGGCAGGGTGATCTGCACGAGCAATGGAGAATGTGTTGACTTCAGAAAAATGAGTTATCTGGGGATACAGGATCATTGGGGGTCAGTGAGACGAAAAACTGGACTTCTGTTCAGTAAGACTGATTGACCGAATGTGTTTTATCGTGTCTGCCTCCCCAGGCCATTCCAGTAAAATGACAATGAAGGAATAAAAAAAAGAAAAAAGTTTTGAACCCACAAGGTTAAGAGAGGACAAAAGCACAGGCGAGGAGATAAGATGGATGAAAGATTTCAACAGGAAATATTAGGAGATGAAATATTATGTTAACAAAAATAAGGAGTGGGGAGGGCTGATATTTTGATTATAAAGCTTTCAGTACTATTAAATTTTTAAAGCAGATATATATAAAATTTAAGAAAAGTATTATTATAAGTTTTTTTTTTTTTTTAAAGAAAGAAGCAAGAGCACCTGGGACTCAGGAGAGACCTGGGTTTCCGATCTTTCTTTGGTACTTGGTGACAGCAGAGCTTGTCACCGTCTCTGTCTGAGCCTGAGCCCCTTTATCTGAAGGAGCTGAACAAATGCCACAATCACCTTCTAGTTCTAACAATTCCTAGTTCTACAAGTAACTTATAGAGGCAGCACTGACGTCCTCAGAAAAACAACGTGTGCTTTGGAATTAGTCAAAAGTTGTCTCAGATTTCCCCTCTTTCAATTCCTAGCTGTGTGAGCTGGCTGGGCCTCAGTTTACTCAACTCATGCATGAGGATACTGCCTATTTCTCAGGACTGACAGAAGGATTCAATGAAATAAGTAAAGCAACAAATAAATGAAGCAGCAAATGTATGTTTTCTCAACTGCTGCACCTCCCATATTTAGGCAAGGATCTGGCACAGTTCTGGTCACCAGGCATTGGTTTAATTAAAACCTGAAGAGTTCAGAAATGAGTTACTGTATTATTTATTCTTGGGGTAGGGAGAATGTGAAGCACCTCATTTCTGTTGATTGTATTAGGGGCAAGGTCCAAGTGTGGATATCAGAGCCTAGTGAGTAATTCCTTTGAGGAGAGGTAGCTAACTAAAGGGTAGACAAGGGAGGGCATGAATGAGAGGTTCTTTGACCAAGTACCCTCCATCCCTCCACCCCTCCACTGTGGGAACTTTCTCTTAACAGTGTCCACATACACAACCTCAACCTAGATTAGCCTCCTATTCCATTACCTATCGTTCTGCAGAAAAGGTAAAGATGGTGTCCACAGGGATTTCCTCTCTCTTGAGTGGCTCTGGACTGGCACACTGATTTTCCACACTATGGGCTGCCTTCCACACTAACTTCTCCACATCACTTAAAACTTTGGTTGCATAGCATTCAAACAGGTCATTCGATCTGGATGCTGCTCCTAGACACCTACAGCTCGACCCCCCTCCTCAATTCCCACAGTCTGAATCCCAATTTGTCTGAGTTGAACTGAGGCCTACAAGGTGACTAAATGCCAGGGAGGGTTAGCCCAATCCAGGAAGAAAGGGAAGATGTACATACAGATAGAAGAGTTCAGTGTTGATCTCGTGTAAGCCCTGACCACGAGCGCATCCGAGTCAAGATCAAAAAGGATTTATATCTTTTCTAAGACAGACCCAAACCAGAGCCCTGGGCCCATCCCACATGAGACACAAGCATCATTCCTTCATTCATCCTTCAGTAAATATTTATTCAGCGCCTCTTATATGCCAGACAAACTCCCTGCCCTCATGAAACTTACTGCCTCCTACTGTTTTCTTTTATTCCCACTGAAGCCCTCTGTTTCAACCTTCCCATGTGTATCCTTCTACTATTGTGGCCCCATCCTATCCCCTACCCTAATCTATCCTAAGCCCCTTTGTGAGCTCTGATTGGTTTACTCTTCTGGTCAAAAACATTCTGTGATTTCCCAATGTTTATTGAATCAAGAAACTTGATTCACTCATCCAACAAATGTTTATTGCATGTCTACGATGGGTCAGGCTCTGTTCTAGGTGCTGGGGATACAGCAGTGAGCATGAGAAACAGATAAAAACTTCTGCTCTTATAGTGCTTATATTCTAGTGGGGGAGATAGACAATAACCAAGATAAACAAGTACGACAAGTAAAGCATGTTAGTTGGTGATAAGTTCTAAGAGCAATAAGGCAACAGGTCAGGAAGCGGAGGGGGCGAGGGAGAAGTAAAATTTTAGATAGACTAACCAGCAAGAAGAAGACATCTAAGTAAAGATCTAAGAAAATGAAGGAGGGAACCCTGGGGATAGCAGAGGGAATATGGGTCCAGAAAGAGAGGCTGGCAAGTGCAAAGGCCCTGAGGTAAGAGCACACTTTAAAGGATGAGCAGGGAGGTCAGAATGAGGCCCAGTGTCTGGCAGAGTGAGGAGAGAGGGGAGACGGTTGGGATGTGAGATCTGAGATCTAATAGCTGCAGCTTTTACTCTGAGAGAGATAGGGGGCCACTAGGGGCTTTGAGCAGAAAAGTGACGTGGGGTGACTTGTTCTGCAGGATCACTCTGGCTGCTGTGTTTAAAATAAAGAGAAAGGAGAAAATGGCCAAGCAGGGAGATGAGTTGGAAGGCCCCTTGCTGGCCCTCTTCTGTTTGTCCAATCACATCTCTTACTATTCTGCTACCCTGTAGCCCTAACAGACTCTTCTTCCCTGAACACACTTGGCAGCGGCTGACCTATCATCCTTGATGAAGTGGCCTCCACTTCGAATAATAATAACACTGGAATAATAGCTGCTACTTATCCAGCATCAATAATTCCATTCAATTTTTTAAAAAGTATTGTCTAATTTCACTTACAGACATTATTTCATTTAATGTTTATATTTTGTCCCCACTTACTGGGAAAGCTGAGGCTTTTTACAAGTTGCCACCAATTGGAAGGTCCCTGGGCCCAACCATAAGATAAAGAACACTTGATTCCCTTTTGGTCTCAAGTGGACCATTTGCACCTTTATGGGTCTCCAGACCATGTGACCCTCTGGGCATTTCCTCACAGGAAGCCTGCACAAAGGAAGAGGGAGGTGTTTAGGATGACCCTTAAATGTCAATATTAATTATCTGGAGAGAAAAGCAGAAACAAAGGACATTTTAGGCAAAGAAAATAGCACTGCACAGGTTCAGAGGTACCACATGGGAGGGTCAGGAAACTGCAGTTTACTGGTGTGTAGCATTTATAGGGATGCATTAGGCAGGAAACAGATCTGGAAGGCCTTGAATGGAATGTCATATCAAAGAGCTAGACTTTCTCCTATTTACAGTGAGGGAACATTGAAGGGTTTTAGGTAAGCAAACAAGTAAACAACAATATTGTTTAAGCTTTAACATGGTAAGAATGTCCGGGAATGTTGAGGACTGTGTCTACTTGGAAAGCATGCATTCCTTGTAAAGGAAGCAGCCAGAGTTCTGGCTGATGGTTGCTGTACAGAAAGACAGGCCCAGTTTTGCCACTGGGAAATCTAGATTTTTATATAAAATCTTCCAATTTTTTATATGTTTGCAACAAGTTTTTAAAAATTTTTGATTATGTATAAAATTTCAATTGTATATAAAACCCCGCATAGGAGCTGCCCTCTGGGGGCTTCTGCCTGGAGTATAAGTAAGCTCCAGGAGGACAGGGACTTTGTCTTATTTCCACTGTGTTCTCAGTGCTTGCCACAGAGCCTGGCACACAGTAGGTGTTCAGACATGTTTGCTAAATGTATATGTATGTGTTAGTTATTAGTATTCGTATTGTACGCTTGAGGAAACTGAGGCTCATGGAGGACAATAGATGGCACGGGAAGTGGCCACACTCAGGTTCAAGTTCAAATCTCTGAACTTGGAAATAGACAAAACGTCTCGCGAGAAAGATGGATTAAGGTAGACTAAGAGTAGAAGAGTAGAAACAGCTCTTCGTCAGCCCCTTACACCACCCCCATCCCCTATCCAGGATGTGGGGACGGCTCAGATGGCCTGTGTGTGGCTCCACTTGATTTTCACGCCCCTGGGAAACTTCTGATGCCGTCCTCTGGGACTGTTTTCCCTCTCTTATCTCACTCAGACCTAGGAATCAGAGATGAGGCAGCCCACTCGCCACCTGTCCCTCCCCAGCACAGTGACATCTGTAAAACGTTGAGTTGTTAGCAGCAGCAGTTCCTTCTGGGTCTTTCAGATCCAAACAAGACCCACCAGATCTTGCTGTCCAGGATCCTGGATGACTAAATCCCTAGGGGTACCAGGTAGCTACCAGGCTTTTTCTGATCTAGTTCACTCTTTTACAAACATTATTAGCAGAGCTGCTCATGGCTGCTGCATACATAGAAATGAAAGGAGGGGGGCTGTACAGCAGAAACTAACACAACATTGTGAAGCAACTCTACTCCAATAAAGATTAATTTAAAAACAAGAAAGAAAGGAAAGGAGGTGGGAAAACAATAGAGCCAGTGAAGGGGGATTTGGGGAAATAGAATATCAGTGTTTGAGGCTTCTAACATCAGAGTCAGGATTTCTGCTAAGATCTACTCAGTTGCCATAAAATCAATCCTTCCTTCCTTTCCCTCTTTCTTCCTCTCTTCCTCCCTTCATCAAATCAGACAATAGTTTAGTCAGTCAAGAAACATTTGTTGTTCAGTGTTCAACAGACTCCCATAATTGGCAGGGAATGATTTGAATGATGCCCATGAACTGTGTCCCATTTTATTCATATATTCATACACTTTCAGTTTATGCAGAAAGGTTAAGGAGAGAAGGAAACCCTAGCATGTTTTGCCAACTATTACAATTCACAGGGGAAAGCTGTTGTTCCTCTCTACAATTCTGGGAGTAATTTACCAATTTCTGGACTCTTTCCAGAAGCTTGTATTTGAAGGCACAGTCACGGCTCAGTGCTCTGCTTTCTGTGCCGGAACCCCACGCACTGCATTGCTGGCCAGTCAGTTCATCTTGCACACATTCATTTTCCTTAAGTGGATTTATTTTCAAGTCCATCGGGGGATTTTTCTTAAATTTAATCTTTAAAAGAGTCTTATCCAAGGTAAATGGATAAATTACCAGCTGGTAAATGGTGAGTAGGAAGCTGGCCAGGCCCGATCTGCCTGCCCCTGTGTCCTTTGCATTAGGTCATGGAGGGGAACCCAAGCTTTGGAATGTTAATCTTGCCCACGGGCCTGAAGTAATATCCCAGGATGTGAATGTGCATGACCATGTGTCTGTCCTGGGGGCATGAAGAAGGCAAGATGCTCTGTCCTTGACCCTGACTGACTGAACCCAGGGGCTGGATCTGGAGGTTTAGGGGCCGGGGAACCTCTCTCTAAGTGCTTCAGTGTCTGGAGGCCCCAAGAGTTTCGCTGTTTCAGAGCAGGCATGGCCAACTCCCAGTTGCTATTCTGCGCTGTGGCAAGTGCCAGCTTGTCTTCCCTTCCCGCCCAGCCTGGGAAACTGGAGGCGTTTCTACCTCAGGCCCAGACCTGTCCCGGTGGCCTGGATTCCACCGCCTAGGCAGAAAGCTCATCACAGCCCAGGGACCATTTCTCCCTGGGTTTTGTCACAGAGGAATTTCTATTCCAGCAGTTCAGGGCGATGGGGGTGGGTGGGTGGCCACGGGCTTCTTCTCCCTTAAGCTACAGAGTGGTGGGGTGCATATCAGTGTGTAGAGAAGGAAAGAGGGGAGGGAAGGGAAGCTTGAGACATTCCATCCCTGAGGTTGTTTCATCCCCAAATCCAAGGCAAATAAGGGAGTTGGGAAGGCTGGACTGTCTGCCCAGCAGTCAGTCCTCAGTCTCCGAAAGGAGGACTTTCTCACATTCCTACAGGAGGGTGGGAAAGAGACTGGGTCTGGGCAGGTCTGGAGAGCACCTGTTCCCTGTGGCTTTGGGGGAATACGTCCCGACTCGCTGAGCTCTCAGGTAGGAGTCTGGGTAGGAAGCCCAGTCTCTGATTGCGCAGGGGCTGTGTGTGTGTGTGTGTGTGTGTGTGTGTGTGTGTGTGTGTGCAACAAATAATTGTTTAGTGCATCCGTGAACTTTTTGCTTATCTGAAATTCAAATTTAACTGAACTTATCTGGCAACCCCAATATCGGGGGCAGGACTTGGTTGAACTGGACTGAGGCTGACACTCCATCCCCCTGCCTCTCCAATTTCAGGGAGGCAAGGGCCAGTTTCTGGACACATAACCCTGCCTTGACCTGCTCCCCACCCTGAAGCAAGAGAATTCCTTGGGCATTGCCTGTCCCACACAGCTAGGGCCCCTCGGACTTCAGACTTCTGTTCTGAAACTCCAGAGACTTTCGTGTCAACCGGTAATGCTCGATCCTGGAGTCCCTTTGAAGATGAAAAGCTCTCCTGAGAACTGAAGTGCTCTGTTATTGTAATTAACATAATTAACAGCACTTTTGCTCATAGCCCTGTAGGAAACTGGGGGACTTTGCTTTTTGTAAGAAATACCTACCTGACTCTCCCAGGAGATGGCCAACCTCTTCTAATGCAATATGAGGGTAGATGTCCCTGCCAGCCCGTGTCTGCTCCCACCTACCCTGACTTAGCCTTGTCTTTTTATTTGTTCAGATGGTTTTTCACTACAACAAGGCACCCGGCTCTCCAGGCCCAGTAGCCACCCTCTCCTGGGAGATGTCTGTGCCTTCTTGATGAATGGTAAAGCCTGGAGTAAAGCCTTTTGGTAAATGGTCTACCCTGGCTCTGGAACGGACAGAAGGGGTGCCAGCTGCTGCCATCGCACTTCTCAACCCAAATGCCCCGACCACTAGGAGCAAACTCTTCCTTAATGCCAGGAATCAGGTTGTTGCTATGTAGAGTGGCCATGTGGGCGGTATATAGCATTTCCTTCTGAAGGTAGCTGGTCATACAGTGGTAACCAGGGTAGTTAAAGGTCATGCCCAGGGGCCTTGTCCAGAGTCTGTTGTCTTAATTATTTATTTCTAGGAGTGCATCCTTCTGCTTTCCCCAAGGAGGTGATCAACTCTTGCACAGGAAGAGCCAGAGCATTCCATTCCCTAAAGGTGTAGCATAGAGGAGATACTCAGCATTGCTAATTGGGTTGTGAAAAACTGATGTTTGTGATAGACCAAAGAAGCATGTCTGCCTCTCTCTGGATTCCCAGGGCTCTTAGCAGCTCTCTCTGGGTTTCCTGGCATACCTACTGTATGATTTTTATCTGGCCCGTCACGTGATTGTAAAAACTTACAGAAGTGTTCTATGTTGTTACTACTGGCAGTGCAAGGTCTCTGCCCAAACTGGCTGAAGGTTCAAGAATTTTAGACAGTTGACTCTGATGACGGCTAGAGGTTATAGAATTTCCCTGTCACCCCAAATCTGTCTTCAACACCTTGGTATTGTCCTACCCTAGATTCTCTTAGGAAATCACAAGAAGGAAAATTAGAGTCCTGGACCTCAGTAGAATGCGCTTTCAGGTCTTTAGAGCCTGTTCCTTCCCCCACAACATACACACACACACACACACACACACACACAAACACACACACTCATCTGTGAGTGGCAGAGTCAACTCCTCCCCACCTTCCTATTTCATTCAGTTTAATTTAATAGGAACTTATGCTTAGACAGCAAATGATGCTCACCAACAATAATGGCTCACATTGAGCTTTGTAGATCTAGTCTCTTTGAGATTCAGAGTCACCAGAACATGTCAGATGAACTAGAGGGGTCCTGACAAGGCTCCATGACAGACAGTTGTGACAAGGCCACTGAAATGACCTTCACCGTAAGACAGTAGTGACCTAGGGCCTGGAGCCCATCATAGGGGTGAGTTGGCTCTGGGAAGGGCATGAGGCTGATGCTGAAGCCTCCTTCCAACCCACCTGCCTTGACACTATGGGTGTGCCAAGGGAAATGGCCATGCACTCATCAAGTGAAGAACTCGGACCCTAAAGAGCTATACCACTGGGAGCTAGTGGCATGCCTGAGACTGACTATAACAAATTGGGGGGAGTTGGGGAGGGCACAGGGAGGGCTGGGGAGAATGTCTGCTCTTGCCCCCTGGAGCACAGCCAGGCTTCAGCAGTGACTGCTGATGAATGTAACCAGGACTGACCCTTTGGACTGGGTCCACATCATTGAGAGACTTGGCCAAACCAGATGGAAGACTGAACTCCTTGCTAATCTACTCATGGAGAAACTTGGTGTCTTAGTCCATTTGGGCTGCTATAACAAAGTATCATAGACTGGGTGGCTTATAAACAACAGATATTTATTTCTCACAGTTATGGAGGCTGGGAATTCCAAGAAGATTTGGTGCCTGGTGAAGACCAACTTCTAAGTTCTTAGAAGGCCATCTTCTTGCTGTGTCCTCCCATGGTGGAAGAGACGAGGTTGCTCTCTGGAGTCCTTTTCATAAGGGCACTAATCCCATTCATGAGGGCTCCAACCTCATGACCGAATCACTTTCCAGAGGCCCCAGCTCCTGCTACCATCACATTGGGGGTTAGGATTTCAACATATGAATTTGGCAATGGGTCGTGGGGACACAAATATTCAGTCCATTGTCCTCAGTGTCATTGGGATTCCAACTTTAAAAGAGACTTGGTCCCTTTAGTTAAAGGCTGAAGTACAGGGACAACTTTGAAGAGCAGTTATTCTTCAAATAATATATACCCTTCGAGGGAAATAAACCTTCACTATCTTTTCTAAGAGAAAAAGCTAGTGTTTTCTTCATTTTGGAACCAGGGCTACACAATTGTCTAATGTTATTTTCTTTTAATGAGTCTTCATGGTCTTTTTGTTTTGGGAAGAACAAACACTGGTTCCTGGGTATATTCCTGGCTGGTTGAAGAGAATGTCCTCCTTGGATCCCAGCTGACAGTGCTCAACACTTAGCCATGCTGCCCTCATCTCTTTTCCTGCCTTGTCCCAGATACATTCACTGTCATCCACCCCAGCCATCAAAGAGACTACAGTACAGTTACTTTAGGATTGGAGGACACAATGATCCAAACATTCATCTGGCTCCAAAATCCCCTCTTCAGGCAGAGCTGGAGGAGTTCTAAGTCTGCAGAATGAAGGTAGTCCGCCTTCAACACTGACTTACAAGCAGCTTTGCAATCTGCCTTTGTGGAATTTTCAGTGCAAGAATTTATGGTAAACTCACGAAGGACATCTTTAGCTGCAAACTTTATTTCTAAAATTTTTACTTCTAGTCAGAATAAATGCACAGAGAGGAAAACAAGGAGAAATAAAAACCACCAGAAGATGCTAGAAATCTTCTTCATGAGAAATGTATGGTTGTTCAATATGGGAAAGGCTGACATTCTTGGGGCTTCACTATCTGAATAAGAAAAGCTGCCCCCAAAATGCAAGGTAAATCAGCGCCCAAGGAAAAAGATTAAGATCACTGAAGCCTCCCACACCAGATGTAACAGGCTGGGCAGTTAAGCCTGTGATGGGAGAACCACACCAGGGAGTGATTTGCTAACAGTCAAAAGTGGGAGAACATAGCAGCTGCTGTCAATGTGAGCTAAGAGGCAATTATAGATTCACTTTCATTCAAGATGGTAATTCTTAACTTCATTTTTTTAAATGTAGGACCGTAGTCTATATCCTGAGGATTTTTCCCCCCACTTCTTTTCTCCTAAAGAAAAGCATTCTCATAAACTGTCATGTAGGTTAACTGGTGGTGCTCAGAAAAGTCATGAATTTTATGGGCAAAGTGGCATGTAAAAGGTGAATGAGAAAAAAAAAACCCATCACATTTAAGTCAGGCCATCGCAGGCTGGATTAATCACTCCACCTCTGTTCTCTCAGTGTATGGCTCTTACTTTCATTCAGGAATTTATCATGTTGTGATGTCATGGACAATCATCGGCTTCTAGGACTCCTCCTTCCCTCAGGACTCTGAGCTCCCTGAGGCCAGGGCCTCTGTTTTATTCTTTCTCATAAACTCCCTTGCCACTCAATATATGCCCAGTGTACAGTAATGCGCAATCAGTGACTACTGAACAAATACCCTCCAGGTCCTATACTAGTTCCACTGGCATACATGAAGTGTAAACTCATTTTGTACTTACTGTGATGGAGATTTGAATCCAGATCCAACTGAGTCCAATACCCTCAGTCTTAAGCCCTTTGTAAACCTGCCTTTCCTGAGATGGATTGATCAGTAAATGGGAGAAGATATCAGCTTTCCTGCTCCCCAAATGGCTTCTCCTTCTCCATCACCTTGCTGGTTCTTCCTCATGCCCCCCACCCCGCCCCTGAAATTTACAAGCCCCCAGGGATCAGTTCTCAGGCTCCTTCTCTGTATTTACACGTCCGTGATCTCATTCAGTCTCATTCATATGCTGACCACTCCCATTTGGGCATCCTGGACTCTCCCCTGAATCCCAGATGTGCATGCATATTTGACTGCCTCCAGGACCTCTTCACTTAGATGTCTAATAGAAACCTCAAATTTAATGTATGATTTGAATGATCTTGACATTATTTTTTTTTGATATACCAAAGTGATAAATGCTGTTTATGACTTCTTTAAGTTTACATAGTGCTCCAACATATTAATACCCTCTGAGCTTCAAAAAACCAAATACATTTACAGTAGCATTATCAGTCATCAAAATGACAGGGAAGGAAACTTTACCTTGTGAGAATGCACAAATGTTCTCATTAAGGCAGCATTGACCCAGACGATCATTTAGTATCTGTCAAGATGGATAAAAGGGTCTCTGAGCCACAGGAACGGAGGGAGAACAGAAGCAGTTAACAGCGATGGGGAGCAGGGCCCATTAGCTTGGCCCCTATGATCCCCTCATGTTGTATCCACGCCCCACACAGGAACTAGCATGGATGGCGTGGATTTCACAAAGTGAATTCACTCCAGTCTCAACTGAGAATAATTCTATCAGGAGAGACTTGAAAGACTAGTTTCAAGAAATGTTGAGAAGTGGGAGGAAGCCTTTGGTAAAAACAGGAAAAAGGGCTTCCCTGGTGGCGCAGTGGTTGAGAATCCGCCTGCCGATGCAGGGGACGCGGGTTCGTGCCCCAGTCCGGGAAGATCCCACGTGCCGCGAAGCGGCTGGGCCCGTGAGCCATGGCCGCTGAGCCTGCGCGTCCGGAGCCTGTGCTCCGCAACGGCAGAGGCCACAACAGTGAGAGGCCCGCGTACCGAAAAAAAAAAACAAAAACAAAAACATGAAAAAGTCTCCAAAGTCTTTTGGAGGTGGGCAGCATCAGTAGCGAATCGGCTGCTCCAGGAAGGCGTCGGAAAGGAAGATTTAATGTCCTTGTTACCCGTACAGAGATCACCGTGATTTCGCTGAAGTCCAAATCGTTTCACATAACCCCCTTGCTTGAAATCCTTTAAGGGTTCCTCACCTTACATGGGATTGGGCCTCAATGCCCCAGCAAGGCATGCAAGGCCTTTAGTGGGCTGAATCCTCAGCTGTCCGTCTCTCCAACCTCTCTACTCCCAGCCACCCACCTCAGCAACAGGGTCCACAGACAGTTCTCCAAACACATCTTTCCACCTTGCTCATGCTATTCCCTCTCCCTGGAACCTTCTTTCCCAGGAAACCCTGACTCAGTGCATCCTCTGTGCAACTCCCGATGACCTTTCCTGTCTCCTCCACAGCAAGAGGAGCTTCTTTATCATCTGGGTTCCTAAAACCCTTTGTAGACACCCTTCTAATCTAGCCCATGACAACATAATTATTTGTTAATTGCTTTGTCTCCCCCAACTAGACTACGAGGTCTTTCAAGGGGAAAGCCTGAGGTCTGAGCTTTTTAAATCATTACTGCCTAACATTATGACAGGAACATGGTAACTGTTTAGAAGATGTTTGATAAATGAATGAAGGTTTGCCTGCTAAGCCTCTGCCAGAAAAATGTGAAAAACAGAATGTAGTTACACCAACATTCCACTAGAGAGAGGGAGGTAAAACTTTATCCCCTCTCATGTAGCATTTTAGCCTTGTTCTCAGTCAGATGAATATAATCTGATAAAATATTTCAGTTTTAGGCTAGGCCTAATATAAAACAACCTCTGATAAGCTTGAGGAAACATAATTATTACAGGTCACTCTATGCCAGGCTCTGGGTTTGACAATGGATAGTTCTTCTGGGTACAGATGAATAGAAAGTGTAGGCACTATATATAATAGTGTTTTACATTTTCAAGTTATGTAGAGTGCATTGAAATGCACTACAAAGCTTTTCTCTTTTCAGACATAATCTCGTTATCTAAAACGTGCTCCACCTAGAAAGCTCATTGCTCCTTACACAATAAACGCTGTGGAATCCGATGACTACCCAGCTCTCTAATTTCCTGTTGCCCTATATCCCTCATGCCCTGTCTTGAACACACACACATGCTGTTCGTGAAGTCAGCTGAAACAACTCATACCGCCTAAAATCTAGAATCTAGATTAATCTCAAGTTCAATACCGATGTTCAATGAACGTGACAGGCTGACAAACGCTCAAAGGCAGCAGATGACCTTCCCCCCCGGCCCCCAACCCCCAGCAGCCCCAAAACCCTGACTGAGCTGCTTCCTTAGCACCCAGCATCTATCAGTTTAGCATTTATCACAGTGTATCGTCATAGTCTGCATACTTATCCATACCTGGATGGGCTGAGAGCTCCTTGAAGAGGCTGGAATGGATCTTATTCTTCCCCCAGCCTCAGCTACTAGCACAGCACCTGGCACATGGTGTTTCGTACATTTTTTTTTAATGAATAAACAAGCTCATTTCATTATACAGGTAGCGAGAGACTGATTTCTGCCAGCACTCTCAGGAAGAGGCTGGATGGCTTTGGGGTGTATACAGACATGTATGCATACATGTGGTGGAGGAGACTGTCTGATTTGAGGCATCTAGGAGGAGACAGATGTGTGGGTGCACACACACCTTCCCCAGAATCTTCTCAAATCAGTAGCTGAGGTGTCGGAGCTTTCATAATTAGAGAGTCATACCTTTGGATTATTTATGGCTCCCTGTCAACATATCTTGAACACATGTGCCCTTGTTACCACTTATATTATCACATAAATTTCAAAACTCAAACTTCCCCAGCATCTGATCTGTATCCTCAAATTGTGCTCCTTCCCCACCTTCCCATGCCTGCTCTGTTGAGAATCTCAGATAGACTCCTGTTTATTTTCTGTGGTTTGTATTAGGACATAGTTTGTCTTTTCAAATACATCACTATATGTCAAATAAGCTCTTTCCAATCATGTACACCATAATATTTGCAAGGGATTAAAACACATCAATTTGTATAATTCCATGAGTTCATAATGATACTAAAAATTTAAAAAAAATACTTGACTGGTCAACATTAGACGATCCAGTGAATTGACTCCTTGTGTTGAAAATTAGTAAATGAAGGGAGAGAATCAAGCATTTCTTCTGCTTTTCCTATACAAACAGTACCACTGGGTAAGCAAAATTTAGGGGAAGGAAAAGCTTGCTTTCATAGAAATAGTCCAGCAAGCAAGTGACGAAGAAATGATAGAATTAGAATATCACCTCATGATAGAATTAGAATGTGACCTCTAATGAATTCACGAATTTAGACATTGACTACCAATGACTGGTAACATCACAAAATGAAAGGCAACCAGACGGTATACGCCTCCTGATGGAAGTATAAAATATCAGCTATAATGAAATCTGATCAAAGTTCTAAATCCCACAATGTATTCGCGAGAAACACAGAGAACAGCAGAACATGTTCAACTAACAGTGTAAAAAAAAAAAGAAAAAAAAAAAAGACGACATTTATGAGACAATCAGAAATCTGAATACTGACTGGTTACATGATGATATTAAATAATTGTTATCATCTTTTTTTTTAGGTGAAATAGTGCCATTGTAGCTATGTTAAAGAAAGAACCCTTATCTTTTAGATATTTAGAAATAAATATTTACAGATAAAATAATACAATGTCTGTGATTTGCTTCAAAAATAATACAGGGGCGGGAGTTAGGGGTAGTGGGTGGGCATATAAATGAAACAAGATGGCCTTGCATTGAAGCCGAGGGATGGGAACATGGGAGTGTATTATACTGTTTTGTCTACTTTTGTATATACTTGAAATTGTCCAAAGAAAAAGTTTTTAATAAAGAAAAACGAACACTTTTCTGAATATTCTGACCATCTTGTCTTAAGGGACAGCCACCCCCCTCCCACCCCTTGAGATCGTTATCCTAGGGAGTCTCCCCGAATTGAAAATACCCAAGGAACATTAATTCATCAGCCTCTCTTTACAAACTAGTATAAAAGATTATTTCCTGGATTGTTTTTACCCCTGAAAATACTGAGTCCCTGAGGGCAAAGGGCAAAGAAAACCCTGCAGGAGGGAAAAGGAAGGGCTGAGCGTGAGAAGAAGAAAGGGAAGAACAAATTTTGCCTTTATTACAATTTTCCCAGGGCCTTCACTAGTTGGCACATGCATCTTCTTTGTGTGGGTTTTACTAAGAGAACTTTCACTGGAGGCATGAAAAATATGTTGAAATTCCGAACTCTCAGGTTAACATTTCACAAGGCATCCCCTTTTATGTTGTCAAAGGCTAATCTAAATATTTTCAGAAGCGGGCTCAGTGAGCCAATGATGAGACCACTTGGGTGGAGCTAGGGCACAGTTGTGTCTGAACCTGGGAACAGTCTAGACCTGTCCATAGGACTACAATGCCATGGAAAGCAGGAGAGAGTAAAGAGTCACATCAAGTGCTTTTTAGAGCAGATCTCTGGAAGAACACCAAGAAACTGGTTGCCTCTGGGGAGGAAAGCTGGGGCACTTGGAATAGGGTGGGAGGAGACAAAACATTGTATGACTTTATTGTCATAGCCAGGTTATACTGTGGTTAGTGCCTTAGTATGTATGATGAGATTTGCAAGCAGCCTTTTGTTTACGTAAGTGACTGTACTTTTTAGGTTGAAATGAGACAGAAGACAGATGTGTGTTTGTTTCTGGGTTCCTTGGCTGGGCCATCTGCTGGCACTACCTGCTGTTTGCATACTTTCTTGATCCTCCCTCCCCCACCCTAAGCTCCCAGAATCTAATTAGGAGTAGATGGTCCCCAGAAGGAGAAAACTAGGATTTGAATAGTTGTAGTGCGACGTGTATAGGTGTGACATGGTATTGGAGAAAGGTGCAATTCTCTCACAGACGCTCGTCTAATAGCAGAGGCAGTGAACACTATTTTTGATGGCTCCTATTTTAGCTTAAATATGCAGGTGAATTCTGTGGTTTATGATTGACATTGTAAGTTACTATTAGAAACAAAGTGTCTCTGTGTTTATCCTGTGGTTTTTGTTTTGTTTTGTTTTTCCGGTACGCGGGCCTCTCACTGTTGTGGCCTCTCCCGTTGCGGAGCCCAGGCTCCGGACTCGCGGGCTCAGCGGCCATGGCTCACGGGCTTCGCCACTCCGCGGCATGTGGGATCTTCCCAGACCTGGGGCACCAACCCGTGTCCCCTGCATCGGCAGGCGGACTCTCAACCACTGCGCCACCAGGGAAGCCCTATCCTGTGGTTTTTAAGTATCCCTGCACACTCTGCCTGTCTCTAGAGTATTAAGTCCAGTTGCGCTGTTTTTACCTCTTTGTTTATTGAGGTTATTATTTACTTGCATTAAAATGTACCAATTTCAAAGGTACAGTGTGATTAATTTTGGTAATTGTATACAAGGTGTAACCACCACCACGATCCAGATATAGAAAAGTTACTTACCCTTTAAAAGTTTTCCATCCCAATTTGCCCCAATTCAGTTTTGAGACACTTGATTGAGTTTTACTGCTTTCTCTAACATCGACTCTCCGGGTGATTTAGGAAAGTCACTTTACCTCTCTGGATGTGTTTTTGCTTTTATAACATGAAAAGTGCCAGAACAGATTTGTTACCAAGGGCCCTTGCAATCCTTTCAGAAAATGAGGGGGTAGGGTAAGGGCGGGAATCTCAGCCTTACGTCCCCATGCTTCACATAGCACACGCATGTGGCAGATCCTAGTGGGAAAAGCCTGTGGTCGCATCAGAGAGAATTAGGTTTCCATCTCCTCTCTCGCTAGTGTGTATGTAACCTTTCGTAAGCATCAGCTTTCTCATCTCCAATATCAGGCTTATTAACAAGGCCTACTTGTTTACTGTTGTTGTGAGGATGAATTGAGATGCACCGGCAGCCTTAAATGTTAGTTGGTATTTGTATTATGGCATAATATAAAGGCACTGCATTCAACCATCTCAGTCACTACACGTTTATGCAGGCTGATTCTCACAGCCAAAACAGACGCACAAAGTACACCCACCCATGTACCCACCTGGGGAAGCCCGAAGCCTCCCTGCCTGCCTTCCTCACGGGGCTCAGAGAAAAGCTGCGCAGGTGTGCACGTGCTTCCAAAGAGCCTTGCTAGGGGGCGGAATGGGAAACAGGAAGTTCTAACGCCTGTCGTACAAGCGCGACGTAAAGCGGGTTTGCTTTATGGCACCCTGCTTCCGCCGTAAAGCGCCGTTGGCAATCCCGCGTGAGTGGGTTGACGAGACTACTTCCGGGTGAAAAACGCGATTCGTGGAGGTTGGCTGACTTGACGTCTTCCCCGTGGGCAAACGCGGGAGCCGGAGCCGGAGCCGGAGCCAGAGCCAGCTGCTCAGCTCCCTAACTAAAAAGCAGAAGCATCATCTAAGGGATTTCGGCGAGGAGCATCCCTTCTATGACAGGTATGGAGAGGCAAGGCTGGGACCGGCGCTGCCGGCGTCCTTTCCCGGTGGGAGCCCGCGTGTCCCTGCGTTTGGTCCGCCGGTGGCCCGGGGGTAGTGACAGGGCAGCTCCCGCCGCGTCCCACGCTGCCCCGGCGCCGGCCTAGCTCGCCCGGGGATCCTGGCGGCTTCCCGCCTGAGATGGGGTTCTTCGCCGGTCTTCCTACCCTTTGTTGAGTCTGTAGTTTTATGCTAGACGGCACGCCTCCTGTGTGGCGACTGGGCCGAGATTTTATAAGCTTGTTTTCGTTTGATATGTTTTTTTAAAAATATTAGATGAATTGTGTTTGATTATACAACTTTTTTTTTAAGAAGATGTTGGGGGTAGGAGTTTTTATTAATTAATTAATTAATTTTTGCTGTATTGGGTATTCGTTTCTGTGCGAGGGCTTTCTCTAGTTGTGGCAAGCAGGAGCCACTCTTCATCGCAGTGCGCGGGCCTCTCAACTGTCGCGGCCTCTCTTGTTGCGGAGCACAGGCTCCAGACGCGCAGGCTCAGCAGTTGTGGCTCACGGGCCTAGTTGCTCCGCAGCATGTGGGATCTTCCCAGACCAGGGCTCGAACCCATGTCCCCTGCATTGGCAGGCAGATTCTCAACCACTGCGCCACCAGGGAAGCCCTCGTTTGATATGTTTTTAAAGACTTGCTTGGGGGCTTCCCTGGTGGCGCAGTGGTTAAGAATCCGCCTGCCAACGGAGGGGACAGGGGTTCGAGCCCCGGTCCGGGAAGATCCCACATGCCGCGGTGCAAGTAAGCCCGTGCGCCACAACTGTTGAGGGAGCCTGCACTCTAGAGCCCGCGAGCCACAACTACTGAGCCAGGGTGGTGCAACTACTGATGCCCGCGAGCCTAGAGCCCCTGCTCCGCAACAAGAGAAGCCACCGCTCGCCGCAACTAGAGAAAGCCCGGGCGCAGCAACGAAGACCCATAGCAGGCAAAAATAAAGAAATTAAATAAGTTAAAAAAAATTCAGAAAGAATTGCTTGGGACCCTCGACATCACCTATCTATTCAATGACCACGAGGAAACTAATGTTTGGGTAGTTGTGGGCTCCTCTCTAAGTGTCCAGACTCTCAGTGATGATCTTAGTGCTCATCCCACCCCTTTGGGCTGCTTTATCAACCGTTAGAGGGATAGTCTACTTAAGAAATTTGCTAGAAAAGGTGAACCCCGAGGGCTTTTATTTGCCAAAATTTCCCATCTTTTGGATGAGAGCCTGTTACTGTGTGACTGTAGTATTTGTCATGTGGTCTTGTTAGACTTTTTCATTCGTCTCTTATTATCTATTTGGCATGTCCTTCCAAAAGCTGTCCAAATGCATATGGAGTTTTTACTTGACAATAGATAGAATGTATTTATACCGGTATAGTCTGCCATGTTCATTTAAAGTTGTATCATTAGACTTTTCCTAATTGCTACATACTAGTAGTTAAAGTTTAACATTGCCTGTTTCTTCTCAGGGTTTCCAGAAAGGAAGCAAAACCACAGACTTGTCAACTGGTAATGCTTTATACCTTCTTTTTTTTTTTTTTTTTGCGGTACGTGGGCCTCTCACTGTTGTGGCCCCTCCCGTTGCGGAGCACAGGCTCCGGATGCGCAGGCTCAGCGGCCCTGGCTCATGGGCCCAGCCCCTCCGCGGCATGTGGGATCTTCCCGGACCGTATACCTTCTTTATGATAGTAGATTCTGGACTGTTACTTTTAAGATTATATATGGTAATAAAGTTTGGCTACATTTCCACTCTTTTTGATTTTAAGTGTAAGCTATGTTTTAGTAATATTGCTTAGTTTTAAGTGCAGATGTCTGTTAAAATGCCATTGTGATAACTAATGTAGTATAGAGTATGAAACTGTCCTGAGAGATTAGCCTGTTAGAACCTGTTAAGGAGGCTTACCAGAGGGCTCTTGGTGAATCCTAAGAGGGAATGTCATGTTTGCTTAACATAAAATAGAGTGCAAAATCATCAAAGGTCTTATTATTTTATTACCATAGACTCAGAAATAAAGTACACTTTTTTGTTGTAAGTTTTCCTGTTGCTCCTTTAAAGGTGCCAAATGTCTGACACATAGGTTAGATCGCCTTATAACCTAAAGCTCCATGTGTTTAGTTTGCTGTCTTCCCATGTGGAACGTTAGCAGTTCAAAGAAGAGGAAGCGCTTCTAGAATCATAGCTAGATTAGCTGTTTTAAACAAATTTGGTGCTAGGTTTGGTTGAATAGATAGGATTGCATATTTGCAGGAAAGCTAGTTTTTCTTTAGAAAAGTCTGAACTTGGTTCCACTGTGGGCCTGATGATAGTCGTGGGGTAGCAACAAGAACAATATAATTTTTGTTTTTAAAATCCCCATTTTCCTTTTAGTCAGAGAGTTTAGATACTTCAAGTTCTGAAAGTGAAGCATAGAGTGAACCAGAACAAGTTTCTGGTTACAACAGACTACTTGCCACATTAAAGGATGTTTCCAAGGAAGATGAGGAGGAGGAAGAGGAAGAAGACAGTGTTATAGATGCGACAGAAATGAATCTTGAAGACGGCGATAGTGACATCATTGTGGAGGAAGAGATGGCAGTAGAGTCCACTGACATGCAGAAGAGTAAGTGTCTTTGATGTGGGTTTATCATCTTTGCAGGGACCACAGACAGATTGCCCCAGGGGCAGGGTGCCTTGTACCATAGAGCTGGGTGAAAGCACATGGATTCAAAGCAGAGATTCTTAACATTGTTGGGCTCTGTGATCTCTTCAGGAATCTGATGAAAACACAGGACCCTCTGGCCATAAAAATGCAGAAATGACATTTTTGCATATGATTTCCAGGATTTCATCAATCCCACTTCAAATTCCCCTGATTGAGAGGAAAGGGAACATAATTCTGTTTTTGTAATGGTCTCAATTTATGAAAGAGATGATTGTTCCTGCCTTAGAGGCACCAAGTTTAATGGAAGATAGACATAAAATATACAAAAGTTTTCAAGCATGAAATCTGAATGGAACCGATAAATATAAAGTGTTAAAGAGATGCAAAGTGGTCACATGCTGCCAGGGTACATGAGGGGAGGCTTCAGAGAAGAGCTGGGATTGAAAGCTTAAAGGAACTCTGTCTCACTCAGACATCTAGGTGACTTATTTTTTTTCAATTATTATTAATTTATTTACTTTTGGCTGCATTGTGTCTTTGTTGCAGTGTGCCGGCTTCTCACTGTGGTGGCTTCTCTTGTTGTGGAGCATGGGCTCTAGGCACGTGGGCTTCAGTAGTTGTGGCACACGGGCTCAGTAGTTGTGGCTCACGGGCTCTAGAGCACAGGCTCTGTAGTTGTGGCGCACGGGCTTAGTTGCTCTGCGGCATGTGGGATCTTCCCAGACTAGGGCTTGAAACCACGTCCCCTGCATTAGCAGGCGAATTCTTATCCACTGTGCCACCAGGGAAGTCCCCATAGGTGACTTTTTAATTTAACTTTAAAATCAACTTGATTGAAGTATGAATTACATTCAACAAAGTGTACCCATTTTAAGTATGTAATTTGATAAGTTTTGACAAATGTGTATATCTATATTGTCGTCGCCAAAGTCAAGATACAGAACACTTCCAATACCTGCAAAAAGTTCCTTCTTGTCCTTTTACAGTCAGTTTCCCAGGCCTGGCATCAGGCAACCACTGACATGCTTTCTTTCACTATGTGTTCGTGTTCCTATTCTAGAAATTCATATGAATGGAAGCATACAATAAGTACCCTTTTGCATGTGGCTTCTTTGGCTCCTCATGTTGTTGTGACTCATCCGTGTAGTTCATATTAGTAATTCTTTTTATTACTGGAATAGTAGTCCATTGTCTGAATATATCTGGGTAACTTTTTATATTCTATTATTTTAATGCCTATTTGCCTTACTGTATTTTTTTCTATACTTTAGGTGTCACACACCATTCTTAGTGTTTTCATTCATCACTTGTACTCGGATAAAAAAATCGTTTCCTCAGACTTAGGGACTTCTTTAATTTTGTTGGTTTTCCAGTTTTCTTTCATGTTTTAGGTTTTTAAAAATGAAAAGTTTGGTTTTTTTAATTATAAAAGTAATATATATTTACTGTAAAAATTTAAGAGGGTAATATAGTTAACGTATATCTCCTCCACCCTGGGATGAACACCTTGAACATTTTATAGAACCTTCCAGACTACTTTTTTATGGATATATGAGTGAATATATATTTGTGTGTATGTGCATAATGGCCTCATACATTTCTGTAAGTTACTTTTTTCTTTAAAAATATAACGTGTGTAACTGTGGGTTCACATTAGCTTGATCACATAGTATTCCATTGTAAATAATATGTGGTAATTTAATTAGTACCCCTTCGATAGAAATGACAAAATCATTTTTCTAGTTATTTGTTATATCAACGCTGATTTGAACATCTTTACACGTACCGGGTCAGCAGTCAAGCTCAATTTTGAAACTTATGTCTTCTACCTGAATTTGCTTAAAAGTAAATGATAGCCTAAGGAATTAGATTTCATTTGTCAACAGAAGTGTAATTATATTTATGAGTAGTAAATAATTTCACAAAATGTTTTATCAAAACTGCAGATGCGGCCTTACCTGCTGACCCTAAGGGAAAAGATGGGCACGGGCCACCTGGCACATCAGAGGAATCCCCAGAGGAGTTTACAGATGCAAATCATGAGTCACTCTTCAGCCTAGAAACCAACTTTCTCGAAGAGGAAAGAGGAGGCAACTGTTCTCTGAAAGCATCACAAGGTCAGAGCACAGCTCATGTTGTTTGAATTCAGCTGGTGCTTAGTATGGGTGGTTGTGGTCTAATACCTGTTAAATCTCCTGTTATTGGAATGAGCAGTAATAGAAACAGATAGTTTAGCAGCTAGATGTAGAGCTGGAAAGAAATGCTTCTCCGAGATCTTTTGTGTTTTTCAGGGTTAGGCAGTGTTGCGAGTGGGCGCAGCTGTTCATGAGAACAAATAGTTGAAGAATGATAGCAGAGAAGGCCAGTTCCTCAAAGCTCACGATCCACAGCTGGGGTCAGGGGAAGACCTCTGATTTTTTTCCCCAAGCAGGGAAGGGAGAGAAAGAGGAGAAAAGTACTTTGCATTTTTCTCTCTATCCTTCACTTGCTCTTCCTTACTGGAGTAGTAATTTTACAGATTTGTGAGACCTGGCAGTGGCTAATCTGATTGGTCCTTATTACCAGGAAGCACCTCAGAAGCCAGAAAGCTCCACCCTGTCTCCCCAGTCTCTCTCTTTATTTTTGGCTGCATTGGGTCTTTGTGGCAGTGCGTGGGCTTCTCACTGTGGTGGCTTCTCTTGTTGTGGAGCGCAGGCTCTAGGCACGCGGGCTTCGGCAGTTGTGATACGCAGGCTCAGCAGTTGTGACACACGGGCTCAGTAGTTGTGGCTCGCGGGCTCTAGAGCGCAGGCTCTGTAGTTGTGACGCACGGGCTTAGTTGCTCCGTGGCATTGGCAGGCGGATTCTTTTTTTTTTTTTTTTTTTTTTTGCGGTACGCGGGCCTCCCACTGTTGTGGCCTCTCCCGTTGCGGAACACAGGCTCTGGACCCGCAGGCTCAGTGGCCATGGCTCACAGGCCCAGCCGCTCCGCGGCATGTGGGATCTTCCCGGACCGGGGCACGAACCCGTGTCCCCTGCATCGGCAGGCGGACTCTCAACCACTGCGCCACCAGGGAAGCCCGGCAGGCATATTCTTAACCACTGTGCCACTGGGGAAGTCCCCATAGGCGACTTTTTAATTTAACTTTAAAATCAACTTTATTCAGGTATGAATTACATTCAACAAGGTGGACCCATTTTAAGTATATAACTCGATAAGTTTTGACAAATGTGTATATTTATATTGTCATCGCCAAAGTCAAGATACAGAACACTGGGCCATGCCTCTGTCCCCATGACTGTTACTTAGACAAGCCTGTGGTAGGCTGAGGCAGGGCTCTGCTGTCTCTCAGGTCCTGTGTCTTAGCCTGTGCCTGGGTGGGCAAGTCAGGTTGGTCTCATTCTGTGTCCTGACTGCCTTTTTTGGTCCCAGTGCCATTCTTCAACCAGCGGTGCCATTGAAGTTGAAATTTTAATCCTCATTTGGTTCTGTTAGCTATTCTAGACAAGAGGAAGAAGTAGCAGGTAGAATTTGGGCAAAAACCGCATTCTGAACTCAAAAAAAGTAAAAAAAAAAAAAACCCTGGAGGAAACATTAGGAGGCTTGACTGTCCTAAAGTTTCTCTGGTTGTTTGGTCTGTACTGATATATTATCACCTAGAATTCTTATTTCCTGTTGTTCACCTTTATCTTAGGTCTTAGTATAAGGTGCACTGCATTTGAAGTTTTACTACCTGGGTCCCTGAATGGGTCATTTAACTTTGCTTCTTACATGAGTGGGACTGGAAGAGAAGGTTGGGTGGCCAGTGCAGAGCACTGACCCTGCCATTTTGATCATTTGTTCACCTCAGTTGAGTGTTGAGCATTTATATTTGTCTTCCAGTGCAGGTTAAATCAGACATGGAACCTTCCCTCAGGGATCCTGCAGTCTAGTTAGGTGAGGTAGGACATGAACATATATGTGTTGGTGTGGGTAACTGAGGGCAGGGTGGGGCGCTTGAGAGAAAGTGATGACTGTCTATAGGGGACCAGAGATGGCTTCTTTGGAGCCAGAACTGTGCCTGACACAGTAGGCTCTTGGGAAATAGTTATTTATTGTGAGTCAGGGGGTAACATTCAACGGATACTACTTGGATATATAGAAATGTGGTGAACAAGAGGATAGAATTTTCAGTTAAAGGAAGGAAAGCCACAGTGGCAGAAGAATTTGAGAGCCATGTAATTCAAAAATTACATTAGAGAGGTAGGTTAGAGGTGTATGTTGAATTTCAGACCGAGAAGTTTCTTCAAAGGTTTTTGAGGTGGGGAATAATGTGATTAAAGAAATGCTTTAGGGAGGTGGACCTGTCAGAAACTTTTAAGCTCTGGACTGGGATAAATGATGGGGAAAGTTGATGGGGAAAAAGATGAGTCAACATCATGAAAACAGGATGTCATTCACAGGGGAAGACTGGAAAATCCCTGTCATTTGCCCTAAGTGTTCTAATATTCTTTATTTCTGAATTAGATCCATTTGCACAACATGTAAACAAAGAACTGAAAGAAAAAGAAATCCAGGCTGTTGCCACAAATCCCAAAACTACCCACCAGCTAAAAGTAAGCATTGTTCCATCATCACAGTTACAAATGGAGAAAAGCAGTGGTCTTGGGTTTTAGTGGTCTCCCTGAATGTATGATACACACCCGTGGCAGATGGCTTGATAGGGAGCAAGACAGAGGAAGACTGGAAGAGCCCAGTAAGGCACAGGCATAGCTAGAAAAGGCACTGGGAAGCTGGATGGTGGGGACCAATAAGATAAGAATGCTTTGGAGACAGGTACACCAGGGTTTAGACCAACGTCTGCAAGGGGCTATCTCATGACCTAAGGCAAGTTAATCTACCTTTTTAATCTTCACTGTTCTCATCTGTTAGAGGGGGACAGTAATGCCTGCATCAAAATAAAGTAATTTAGTTTACTGGAAGATATGTACGAAGTGTTCAGTCAAACAGTAGCTACTGCTGTTCATTTGTTTGAAATATCTGAGATAAGTTCACACCTAAATTATTCAGTATGGAGCAGTTTTTGCTTCTTTTTTCGGTGATTTTTTTTTCACCACTGATGCTATTCATAACAATTGGTCATCCTTGTTTCATTGAAATTTTTATTGAGATAATAATTATAGATGCAGTTGTAAGAAATAATACAAAGGTATCCCATGTGCCCTTTGCCCGGTTTCCCCCAATGGTAGCGTCTTACAAAACTGTAGTACAATATCACAAGTAGGAAATTTCCACTGATACAACCTACCTGTCTTATTCAGATTTCCTCACTTTTGCTCCTGCTCCTTTGTGTTATTTAGTTCTATACTGTTTTATCACGTGTAGGTTGCCCTGGCCACCACCACAGTCAACATACAGAGCATTTCCAGCACCATAAAGATCCCTCCTCTTCCCTGGTGCCATTTTATAACCACACCCACCTCCCTCCCCCGATTCCTAACTCTTGGTAAACACTAATCTGTTCTCCATTTCTATAATTTTGTTATTTCAAAAGCGTTATATAAATAAAATCATACAGGTTGGCTTTTTTCACGCAGCATAATTCCTTGGAGATTCATCCCAGTTGTTGGCATATATCAATAGTTAATTCCTTTTTATTGCAGAGGTCATCCTTTCTTTATTGCTAAGATCAGCAGTTTTGTTACAGTGCAAAAATTCCCAGACTGGTGTTCCATAAAATATTATTCTTTACGATTCTAATACATGTCTCCAAAAAGAAAAAAAAAATCCAAAACAACAACAAAAACCTTGTTCCATGTCCAAGTAAATTTGGAAAACTCTGGGTCAAACGAAGTGGAACGGAGTCCTTGCTACAGGACTCAGCAGAACCTTAGTGTCCAATCTGCATGTGACTTTCCCTGAGGGGGATTAGGTTTTGTGGTGGTTACCAAAGTTATTTGACTGTTGGGCCCCCTTTTCTTTTGTCTAGAGTAAATTTTGACTTCCTACAGTGTGGTCCACAGGACAGTTTGTGACCCACTGATCTAGTGAAGAGCTCACAAGGTTTCTAAAGTCAGAAACCTTGGGCTCTAACCCTTAGCTCTGTTCTCCTGTGTTTGTCTGAATCCTATAACCTCTGAACGTCAGCATTTCCTAAACTGCAAGAAGAGCATTATAGTGTTTAGCTTGTAAGGTTGTTGTGAGGATAAAGTGAGAGGATCTGTAAGTTGTGAAAGGCCTTGGTAAATTATAAAGCACTATATGAATGCAAGGTACTATAATTCATTTCTAACTTAGTTCTTGATCATTTCTCCCACAGTGGCCCATCCTGGGCCAGCTTGTCTTTTCATCCAGGTTTCAACAGTTGGAAACCTTTAAACCCCCAAAGGACATTGACTTAAAGTCACTTCATCTCCAGAAGCCTCTGGAATCCACCTGGATCAAGACCAACAGCCAGTTCCTCTCTGGTCCCCCAAATTCAAGTAGCCCCTTCATACCCCTCCAGAAAGAGCTCTTCTTAATTATGAATTCTTACCGGGACCTGTTCTACCCAGAAAGGACTGCCCTGAAGAAAGGGGAAGAGATCCGCCACGTGTACTGCCTGCATGTGATAAATCACGTTCTCAAAGCCAATGCCCAGGTGCTTGCCAACAACAGCAGATGCCGAAGCCAGAAACTTGGGGTGGGTGGTGATGATGACTTCAGGGACCAAGGGCTAACGCGGCCCAAGGTGAGTGGCAGCAGCAGGACTTTGCCCTCAAGGAGGCTGTAAGGCTCTAACATATGGGTCCTGGCACTTAGCAGGTTCTCAGACGGTTTAATGATTGGAATAATGAATGAGTCCAAGAATGAGCATATTACATGGGCCAGGTAATGTCACAGCAGTGCTGCAGACAGCTCAGTGGACCGTCTCTAACAGCAGATGTAACTGGAAAGTGGAGTAGGAGGTACCTCCATGATAATTCTCTCCTTAAAGCTAAACCCTGGTCCTACATAAGTAACACTCCACTATAAATCTCTTCTTTGTGATTGTCAGAGCTGGATGGGACCTTAAGGAGCCTTTTATTCAATCCCTACATATTACACCTGTGGACAGAGACCCAGATTCGTAGAGGACCTTGCTAAAGAGAACCAGGGAAAAAGTAGTAGAGACAGGACTAGAACCAAGGATTCTCTTCACTAAGCCACATAAATATGTAAACCTTGGAAAACAAAATCCCTGTTTTTGCATTGTATCATTATTACTGCTTAAAGTGATGATTACATTTATGTGGCTCATAAGCCTAAGCTCCAGTGGATTGGGAGCTTACATCGTTTAATTCTGTCTACATTTTTCATGATGTCCTGGAGCTAGATACTGTGCCACCCAAACCCCCTTACCCCTTAGCCTCTGTGTCTGTATTGAAGAAGCCTCATCTTCTTAGATTCTTCTCATTGGGCTTAATAGGATTTTAGGATTTTAATACTGATATGGCTCTTAGAGATTTCTTAGTCCAACCCTCTTGTTTGATAGTTGGGGAAACCAAAGCCTAGACACTTACTTAGTGTGACAGCCGGGACAGTAACTTGGCCCTCTTCAAAACTGATCCATCATCCCTGCACTGTCCCAAACTGAATCACTACACCCCTCTGGCTGTGCTGGTTGCCTTTCTGAGAAACTACCTCAGAATCTTGAACATCAGGGTAATAAGATTATCTGTTTCCATTTAGAATTGCAAAATAGAATATGAGGTAGATTACCCATGAATCACATTCAGAATTTGGTGAATTGCCTGATCTGACTGGGGTTATATCCATTGATTGTATTGTTTACACAAGGGTAGTTAGAAGGTAATCATTTGTTAAGCATCTTCTAGTTTTTTTCCTCAACAGTTAAAATTAAGCACTTTTGGAAATGTTTGGAAAACTGAATCCTATATTTCTCATTGAAATATCATCTTATTTCAGAAATCCTTTATCATCATTTCTGAAAAATGTACTAGGAAATGTACTAGAAATGTAATGATGCTTTAGTCCTTTCCTTACCAGCTTTATTCTCAATACATCTAATTCATTTGTTCAGCATATTCCTTGGGTCTTACGGATCAAAATACTGAACTAAGTTCTGTGGGAGACAGAAATGAGTAACATTTCTTGTCCTCAAAGAGCTTTGTGTGTTTATGCCCTTGGGTTTTTGCTAATGGACACCTCTATTAACGGCATTGACTTACCTCAGGAAGTATTTCTGGGCTTCCCTGGTGGCACAGTGGCTGAGAGTCCGCCTGCCGATGCAGGGGACACGGGTTCGTGCCCCGGTCCAGGAAGATCCCACATGCCACGGAGCGGCTGGGCCCGTGAGCCATGGCCGCTGAGCCTGCGCGTCCGGAGCCTGTGCTCCGCAGCAGGAGAGGCCACAACAGTGAGAGGCCCACGTACCGCAAAAAAAAAAAAAAAAAAAAAAAAAAAAATTCTACATTCTGCTTAAGAATTGCTCCCCCCACCCCAAGGAGCCATGAGATTGAAGTCCATAGGACATGGTGCTGTGGGTCGGAAAGATGCTCAGCCTTCAGTACTGAGCCAGGTCCTGTGTAAAGGAGGTGACACGGATGTGGTCCTTGGCCAGGGGCTGTGGAACAGAGGGCTCCTTAGGTCCCCAGCAGGCTCACCTCAAGCTGTCCTTCCTTCCCCTTGCCCCTCCAAGGCTGCCCATCACTCCCTCCACAGGTGCTGATAGTGGTGCCATTCCGGGAAGCTGCTTTGTGGGTGGTACAGCTCTTCATCAGTCTTCTTGAGGGCTACAGCAAGAAGAAAATAATTGTAAGCAACAAAAAGAGGTTTAATGGAGAGTATGGCTCAGATCCCAAGGAGAGACCACCTAACCTGAAGAGGCCTGAGGATTATGAAGCTGTATTTGTTGGTAACATCAATGACCACTTCAGGACTGGTAATTCCTCCTTGTCAAAACTGAGACCCTCAGGGACCTGAGGTGTGAGGTGCACATAGCTGGAAGCTAGAAGCCTGGAATTAGGCATTCTTTCAGAGGGTCTTCCTATTGTTCCTCTTGTGTCTTTAAACAGTGAGTCAAAAATGATACACAGGGCTTCCCTGGTGGCGCAGTGGTTGGGGGTCCGCCTGCCGATGCAGGGGACGTGGGTTCGTGCCCCGGTCTGGGAGGATCCCACGTGCCGTGGAGCGGCTGGGCCAGTGAGCCGTGGCCACTGGGCCTGGGAGTCCGGAGCCTGTGCTCTGCAGCGGGAGAGGACAAAACAATGAGAGTCCTGCATACCACACACACACAAAAAAAAGATACACAAACCAGATGCTGCCTTAGGTTTCAGCTCCTTCCAATGCCTGTTGATGTAAAGACTCAGTACAAAATGGGGAGACCGGGACCCAGAACTTTGGTTGGAGAAATTCTAGCTGTTAGGGTGTGGTGACTGAACAGTGATAGTATAGATGGAATTTGAACTATTTGCTTCAAGGCAGCCTTTTGAGTGAATATTCCAGGGATATGTTGATGTCTCCCTTTGTTGCAGGAAGGATAACTATGGCAGTGGCCTTCCTAAATGCTGGTTGAAAGGTGGCTTGATCTTGATGGACTTGCATTGCATGAGTCTTAGGGATGGATGGGCAGAGCAGCAGAGCAGGACTCTCACTGTCCCTCCCCTCACCTTGCAGTGACTGACCTGGACATCAAATTTCAGTACCGTGGGAAGGAGTATGCACAGACCATGACGGTGAGCAACCCCCAGGGCTGCCGGCTCTTCTATGGAGACCTGGGTCCCATGCCTGACCAGGAGGAGCTCTTTGGTCCCGTCAGCCTGGAGCAGGTCAAGTTCCCAGGTCCGGAGCACATCACCAATGAGAAGCAGAAGCTGTTCACCAGCAAGCTGCTAGACGTCATGGACAGAGGACTGATCCTGGAGGTCAGCGGTCATGCCATCTATGCCATCAGGCTGTGCCAGTGCAAGGTGTACTGGTCTGGGCCATGTGCCCCATCGCTTGTTGCCCCCAACCTGATCGAGAGACAAAAGAAGGTCAAACTGTTTTGTCTGGAAACGTTCCTTAGTGGTGAGTCTTTTTTCAGACGATTGATGGTGGGAACTGCTCCCTGCGAGTCTGTCTTCCTCCTTCCTGCCCCCCTTTCCTGGCTCTGCAAAGATCTTAACCAAACAGTTTCTTCTGGAGGAAGTCAAGGTAGAAGGGGACCTTGATTCTGAAAAATAAAAGTGACCTGGGCAACAAAGAAGGGTGTTCCACTCCAAAGCTATGCATTTGAAGCCAGTTTTAGGTGGTTGTGGCCCCTTTATTGGCAGAAGAAGGAGACAGCCTTGTTATTGCTCCCCACATTCTACCAGCTTATCCTTAACTTTGGAAGGTGACCCTGTTTATCATAATCAGCAAAACTTATACTCTTCTCATTTGGGACATATTTGCGTGGCAAATTTAAGCAGACATATTTAGGGAGAGCACTGAGATGTGACTTTTCCAATGTGATTTGAACCCTAAGTCTGGTTTAAGCGGTGTCCAGTAGAACTGTCTGCAATGATGAAAATGTTCTATATTTGTATTGTTCAGTATGGTAGCCACTAGCCACATGTGGCTATTGAGTATGTAGATGTAACTACTGTGACTAAGGAACTACTTAATTTTAATGAATTTAAATTCAATACCCACATGATGTGGCCAGTGGCTACTATTCTGGACAGTGTAAAAGAAAGTGCTTACTGAGTAGGTGTGGAATGACCCAGTACCCCAAACTCCATGCTCTTCCATGTTCTGCAGATCTCATTGCCCACCAGAAAGGACAGATAGAGAAACAGCCACCATTTGAGATCTACTTATGCTTTGGGGAAGAATGGCCAGATGGGAAACCTCAGGAAAGGAAACTCATCTTGGTTCAGGTGAGGAGATAATAATGTGTCAACAACTCTTTGCCTTTTTATCAATGCTTTAGCCCCTAGGTCTGGACTTGAGCCCTGAGTGAGGATCCATCAGCCTCTGCGGGTTTTAATCCCATCAGATGTAGCAACTTGAGCTTTGTACATTGTACAGTAGGACCAGGCTGGAGAATACAGTGTCCTCAAAGCAAGTGACTGATTCAGGGGAGACCTTATTCTCTTACTGACTAATATTAGAGTCTTGCTGAAACCTAATAGGATATGACTCTTTCTAGCTCTTTTGGAAAAACCTTTTGAGGTACTTTTAAGAACGTGTTCTTATCCTGGAAAGTGGCAGCAAGACCACTTGGGTTTGGCTGTGGATTTGTGCATCAAGACAGGCAGTAGATGAAATTTGGATAAAAGTCTTGCTAAATAAGCAGTTATTTATTTAGGCATGTGATGCGATGCTACTTCTAGGTTCTTTACCTTCATTTGAACCAAATTCTAAAGTGAACCTTGGCAGGATGGTCCAGAGAGATGAAGGCATAGTCTGTATCTAGACATTAAAGTGGTGGGCTTCCCCACAGCCTCACTGGTCCTTCCTTCAATCTTGGGCCCCTCCTGCTGTTTAAAAATACCCTTTCCTCAGTGGATAGCTGTGTGCTCTGTGTCCTGAACAGGTCATTCCGGTGGTGGCTCGGATGATCTATGAGATGTTTTCTGGTGATTTCACACGATCCTTTGACAGTGGCAGTGTCCGCCTGCAGATCTCAACGCCAGACATCAAGGATAACATTGTTGCTCAGCTGAAGCAGCTGTACCGCATCCTGCAAACCCAGGAAAGCTGGCAGCCCATGCAGCCCACCCCCAGCATGCAACTGTCCCCTACCCTGCCAGCCCAGTAATCATGAATGCCGTCTTCCTTCTCTTTTTTCCAATATTGTACATATGGATTTTTAAAATTAGATTTAACCAGCTTTTAAACCTTTCTTCTTTCTAACAATATTAGTACTCTCTGACTCTCCAAATGTGCCTTTTAAAGTTGATTTAATTTATGGAAAAATCACCCTTCATACTTTCCCTTTCTTTTTTAAACCTCCCATGGTAGTGTAATGTAGTAGAAGGAGATTTGGCCTGGGAGTTTGGACACCAGGGTTCTAGCTGCAGCTTTGCTTCCAGTGGTGTGACCTTGAACCAAGTCATTTAGCCTCTGGGCTTCAGATTCATTACTGTAAAATGAAGGAGCTGGAATGATGCCTGAAATAATGCCAGCTTTAAAACTCTGACTCAGTGACTTCATTCTACTTGTACAAGGCAAAACTGCCTGGAACAGAACATTTCTGCCTTGTTCTTGCACCATATTTTTTTTTTTTTTTTTTTTTGCTTTCATTAAAGTTCCCTCAAGCACTGATTTGTCCAGGATTGATCTCCGTTTGACCTGTTCTGCTAGTATAGTAAGCTGGCTCCCTGATGGGGGAAGAGGGAGGGAGGGGCACCGGCTGGTTGCTTGGGAACCAAGCTAGATATCTAAATAGAAATAGGTGCCAAAGTCTGAAAGTCACCCAGCCTGTGGAGTAAAAACTCACAAATTGAGCTTCTAAAGGGAAGCTGTTGATGTAGCAGGTTTAGGGATTCTGTAGAAGAATTGGCTGTCAGGTTTTCAACTTATCACTACTGAAATCTGGGCATACCTCGGAGATATTGCAGGGCTATTCCCAAACCACTGCAATAAAGTGAATATTGCAATAAAGCAAGTCACACAAATTTTTTGGTTTCCCAGTGCGTATAAAAGTTATGTTTACATTATACTGTAGTCTGTTAAGTGTGCAATAGCATTATGTCTAAAAGTACAAATGTGCATACCTTAATCAAAAATAGTTGGGGACTTCCCTGGTGGTGCAGTGGTTAAGAATCTGCCTGCCAATGCAGGGGACATGGGTTCGAGCCCTGGTCTGGGAAGATCCCACATGCCGCGGAGCAACTAAGCCTGTGCGCCACACTACTGAGGCTGCGCCCTAGAGCCCGCGAGCCACAACTACTGAGCCCGCATGCCACAACTACTGAAGCCCGCATGCCTAGAGCCTGCGCTCCACAACAAGAGAAGCCACCGCAATGAGAAGCCTGTGCACTGCAATGAAGAGTAGCCCCCGCTCGCTGCAACTAGAGAAAGCCCACGCACAGCAACAAAGACCAAACGCAGCCAAAAGTAAATAATAAATTAATTAATAAAAAAAAAAGATACTTGATTGCTAAAAAATGGTAACCATCATCTGAGCCTTCAGCAAGTCATAATCTTTTTGCAATAGTTACATCAAAGATCACTGATCACAGATCACCATAACAAACATAACAATAAAAAAGTTTAAGCATTGTGAGAACTACCAAAGCATCACACACAGACATGAAGTGAAAAAATGCTGTTGGAAAAATGGCGCCAATAGGCTTGCTTGATGCAGGGTTGCCACAAATCTTCAATTTGTAAAAAACACAGTATCTGCAAAGTGCAATAAAGCAAAACACAATAAAATGAGGTATGTCTGTACCACTGTATGTGTGTGGTAGACGACAGTATATAACTCAGTGATAGCCTTTGGAGAGGACAGAGCTCTCTTGTTCTTTTTTCCCTTCCTTGAGGAAGACCTGAGAGTGAGCTGGGCATCCAGGACCAACTCCTGTGACCACAGAGGAGACAGGGACAGTTCCTCCTTGTATGGAGATGTTTACAGTCTTCCTGTCATTTGGATATTTTGTGGATGGGAAAAGTGGGGTGTTAAATGTGTAAAGGTCAAAGTGAAGAAGGGCCGAGCAGTGCTTTTCTGGAAATGGCTCACCTAGCACAAACCTGCCTGTCTCCCTTCCTGGTGGAGGTAGCTGGGTGTGAACAGTTAAGGTGAAGAGTGTAGATTAAGGTGTAGAACATTGCAGCTATGGCTACAATTAAGGTGTAGAACATTTCAGCTATGGCTGCCACAAACCGGTCGGATCTATTAACGTTCGCTCTGTCCCTAACCCGTTGACTCTCTTTTGTTTTTGTTTGTTTTGTTTTTTAGGATGAAATTATACATAATTTAAACTCCAGGACCTAAATGGAAAACAAGATGCTTATCCCTGGTTGCAGGTTCCAACCCTCCTGAATACTGATACCTATGTGTGCCATGCCATATTAAGAAAGTCCATGTCTGGTCTGCTACCCTTAAAGCAAGCCACCTCCTACTTGCTACTGTAGTTGAGCTAGCTGTAAAGTTGTGCTAGCTTTATTTCAAAAACCCCTCAATCACAAGTGGCAATGGGACTTATTTATTTAGAAAGCTTAAGCTGTGGTTTTAGGGTCTCTAAGGGACCTAGTAGTATCTGCTGTTACTAAAGCATGACCAAGAGAAATCTGGGTGTTCTCTCTAAGGGACCTAGTAGAATCTGCTGTTACTAAAGCATGACCAAGAGAAATCTGGGTGCTCAGGGGCTCAGCTGTGAGCAGAAGTTGGGCTTCTAGAGACCAAGAAGCATGCAAGGTATAGGAACTTTATATTTTGGGGGCATTGTGTTGAGTGGGTGAAGTGAGGGATTTGCTTGATGTCTGGCTGCCTCTGTCTGTATCTGCATAGCTCAAAGTTAAAAAGAATCCACAGAAAATACATTGGGAGGGCAACTGCTGGATCTGGGCTGGTCTCTTCCCCTTATTCTGTGAGACGCTAACAGCCAGGCTGTACACCTGGGTGGGGGCCCAGAAAATGTGAGCTGGCAAAGGGTGTAGAGAACGGTGTTCTTAAGTGCCAAGAAGGATTGAACATTTAGTATGTGATTGTAATGAAAAGCTGATGAATATGTTAGAGGAATGGATGAGTGGTTTTATGTGGTCTTAACCCAGTAGTGTAGTTTCTTCCTTGTTCTTTATCCTTTTCAGAACACTTGGAGAGTGCATGCAGGGCTCTCCACTGATCTCCCTCAGTGCTCCGTCTCTGGTCCTGATGCCAGGTGTCCTTTCTTGGAGACTCAGTCTGCTATCTCCTTTGGTGGCTACACCACTCATTCCCTTGGTGTTTTCTACTTCCTTGCCTTCACCTTGCTTAAGACTGGGAAGGGAGTTAGGTGGTGTCCCCAGCTTTTCATTTTCTTCACTGTCCACCCCACTAAACTAGATTAGCCGTAGGTGTAAATTGGGAGGGCAAATGTTGGATCTGGACTGGTCCCTTGCCCACATAATTAGGTCCCTGGCTATATGTTCCCATAGCACCCTATAGTTCCTCTTTCAGAATAATCAATTCCCTTGTAATTGCTCAGTTTGTGTCCTGCATGACTACAGACTTGCTGGAGGTAGGGACTGTTTGTCTTGGACTTTGCTGTCAGCCCTTAGCACAAGGTCTGGTACATAGTATGTTCTCAAATATTTATTGTTAGAATAAATGCATTAACTCAATACGTCCTTCATTTCAGAAACTGATTGCTAACTACCATGGGAAAATAAAGTAAATATGGGGATGGAAAAAATTCTAAAATTAGTTTCTGCTCTGCTTCTGACTCCCTCTGAGCTAAGAACGTTAGTGTGGGAGCCCCTACAAGCTGGACCTCCTTCCAGGCGGGCCCCACCTTTACTCTACAGTGGTCTCTTTTCACAGTCTGAAGATGCCACCAAGGTACAGCCAGGAGTGAAACTTCCAGTGTAGGTGACTGCAGTTCCCTTAGCCTCTGCCCTGCCCATGTATCAATAAATTTGGGCTATCTCTTCAGATACGAATTTTCTCAAGAAATTCTTTCCCTTCGTGGTATGGGTCATATCACTGGTAGTTAACCTTTCAGTGAACTAACTTTTTCTTCCTAATGACCTGATTGAAAAGCTTCTGCACCTCTGCCTCTCATTTCTCATGTGAAGTCAGCAAACTGAATTCCTCAGTTTGAGCTCCAAGAAGGTGGGGTTTTTGTCTGTTTTCTACGCTGTAATACTTCCAGCGCCCAGAAGCATACCTAGCACACATTTGTTCGGCGTGAATGCTCATGCACTTCACACCCTGCTTAGATATGACAAACTTTGGCCAGGACACCTGTCCACCCACTTCTCGGAAATCAGCCTCTCAGGATTTAGGTAGGTCAAAGTAAGAAACAACAAACAAAAAACCTTCCAGCACCCACAGGTGAGGGTATTATGCAAAACACGTCGCTTGTCTTGAGATAAGTTTCGTTTGGAGGGGAAAGTACATTTCTCCAGAGACAAATCAAAGCGTGTTTTTACGTCGAGTGCCCTGCTTCTGCCTTCCGGGTCAAACGGGACACCGGACTTAACACAGAAGGAGGGCAAGCGGCGGAGCCGAGGGAGGGCGGCGGCGGGCTACTAGCTTCACCCGCCTCTTTCCTTCCACTCCCGCCTCTTTCCATTCCTAGGCAGACGGGTGCGGCCCGCATCTGCGTAGGAATGGAAAGGGGCCGGAAGGGGCCGGGCCGCAGGCGCCCAGACCTCCGGCACTCAGCCGGGCTGCCCTGCGGGTAGTTCCAACGCGAGGCGCGCGAGCGGACTGGGTGACGTCAAGGAAGGCGGCGGGACGGGGGACGTGTTGGGCATGCGCAATAGATCGACTTCGCCGACCCTGGCCCCGCCGGCATTAAAGGACCTGCCCACGCGGTGGGATTTCCAGTTGTGTGGCAGTTGTGTGGCAGAGGGCGGGCGCCTAGCGGCTTTCTTGGCAGCGGGCAGGAAACTGGCAGGAGTTGCTGAGCCTGAACGTGCAGCGGAAGCAGAAGAACGTATGTATGTGTGAGAGAGACCTCTGCCTCATTTAACAAATTACGATACTATGCTCAGGAAACGGTGTAGGGGTGGAGGTGAGCCCATCGTCCGAGGGTCCGTGGATGTCCACTAGTAGGGGAAGGCGGGACCAGCAGAAGTTAAAATACAACCCTCTTGCGATTCTACCCGATTTCATTTATTTACTCTTCTGTCTCAGGGTGAGATGGTTGGTAGTCCACATTCTAGTGTATATTAGTTTAATCAGATTGCTATTCTTCCAACTATTGGCGGGAAGAGAAGGGGGAGTTGGCCGTGAAAACAGTGCATTTGGAACCTAGAACTCTGTCTCAGAGGGCAGTTTTAGGTGAAATGCTCAGGATTTTGCCAGAAACTCCTCTGCTTCCTTTCTGCCCCAAACTCCTTAACGTTTGAATCAGAGAAAATAAATTAAAACAGGCAAAATTCAGCCAGAGAGAATATAAATCTAGCCGTAGGCTAGAAAGACACATGAATTTGGGACTAATGGAGGTCAAGTCAACCAAAAAAAATCAGATAGCATCGGTGACCCCATCCTGTCTGGGCTGGGTTAGCATTCCAAAGCAGAGGGAGGGGGAAATGGCCTCTGGAAGATGCTGTAAGACTTAAGGGAAAGTTGTTGGCAGGTTTCCTGGTATGTCACTAGCTGGTGTGAATAATCCCCTGCTACTGCTTTGTTTTTAGGCCCTTCTTCAAGTGTCTGGAGCTCAGAGATGCAGCCCAGGGGAGGGAAATGTGACTAGTTGAGGAGGCCATGCTTACATGACAGATCCCATGTCAGCACCAAGTCCTCAGCTGCTGGTGGCAGCTGCTCAGCAGACCCTGGGCACAGGAAAGAGACGAGGCCCACCCCGAGCTGTCTGCCTTCATCTAGCTGGAGAGGTGCTGGCTGTGGCCAGGGGACTGAAGCCAGCTCTGCTCTATGATTGCAACTGTGCAGGGGCAGCAGAGCTCCAGAGCTATCTGGAGGAGCTGCAGGGCCTGGGCTTCCCGACCCGGGGACTTCACATCCTTGAGATTGGAGAAAACAGCCTGATTGTCCTTCCTGAGCATGTGTGTCGGCACTTGGAGCAGGTGCTGCTTGGTACCACAGTCTTTGTGGATGTTTCCAGCTCTCAACTTCACCCTTCCATCTGCTCCCTGGATCAGCTTCAGGACTTAAAGGCCCTCATGGCTGAGATCATCACACATTTGCAGGGGCCACGGAGGAACCGATCCCTGGCAGTCTCCTGCAGCAGGCTCCGTTCCTCAGACTGGAATCTCTGTACTGTGTTTGGGATCCTCCTGGGCTATCCTGTCCCCTATACTTTTCACATGAACCAGGGAGATGACAACTGCTTAGCCCAGACTCCACTACGGGTGTTCACTGCCCGGATCTCATGGCTACGTGGTCAACCACCAGTCTTGCTCTATTCCTTTAGTGTCCCAGAGAGCTTGTTCCCATCCTTGAGGAACATTCTAAACACTTGGGAGAAGGACCTTAGAACTCGATGTAGGACTCAGAATGACTTCGCTGACCTCAGCATCTCCTCTGAGATAGTCACACTGCCGGCTGTGGCCCTCTGACTTTAACTCTTTTCCTGTGTAGAAGGAGCTCGGTAAATGATCAGCTCTAGGTCAGAGATGGCAAATAGGAATCATCTCAAGTGCCAACTCCAAGCATCTCGAGGACACTAGGGAAGAATGCTGTAATAAATTTGCCATTTTTATGCTGAACTGGACTAGGGAGAGTAGACCAGGATGCTTTAGGAATAAACAGTTCTTTGGAACAGAGGCCATCAGGTGAAGTTTATATTATTTTTTATTTTTTTTTGCAGTACGCGGGCCTCTCACCATTGTGACCTCGCCCATTGCGGAGCACAGGCTCCGGACACACAGGCTCAGCGGCCATGGCTCACGGGCCCATCCGCTCTGCGGCATGTGGGATCTTCCCAGACCGGGGCACGAACCCGCGTCCCCTGCATCGGTAGGAGGACTCTCAACCACTGCGCCACCAGGGAAGCCCCCCAGTTTATTTGTTTTTTTTTTTACAGCAGGTTAAAAAAAATAATAATGAGGGTCAGAAATCTCAGTTGAGTTGGAAAAACCCACACATTAAAGTACCCAGACCTGAGTTTTTTACTGAATTTCTTGCCTCTGATTTTCACCCAAGGCAGCTGTCACCAATTCTTCAGAACTTCAGGAAGTCCTTATTGGCCAGGAACACTGCCACTGCTATAGCCATCAGTGCCATCAGCATCAGGAACTTCGGCCACATTGCCTTTGTGAGGAGGGAGGGGGAGAGAAGAGAAAGAGGCCATGGGTTGGTCAGAGAAGATGCAGGCAAAAAGAACCTTCTTCCCATTCTAGCCCAGTGGAAAACCTTGGGTTGGTGGTGGACAAAAAGCTTTTTATATCTGTCTCTCTCACTTTGCCACCTCTCTCGGGATAAAACCACTTTCCAACGGTCGCTGGCCCAGCGAACCACAGCCAGCGGGGGCCAGGTACTTAAATACTGATGAATAATCAAAAGTGGAAAATAATTCAGCAAAATTGTCCTCTGTTTATATTCCTTTTCTTGTCACTCTGTCCTTGCCACTATGCTCATAATAGACTAAAAGAACACCGTTTCAGTAAGTTTTTCCCTTCAGGCTCAGGCGTTCCATGAAAATTAGGCTTGGAGGCATGAGCCAGTGTTTCTTTACATGGTTGCTATACTCAGTACAGTATAAACCAAGCTGAACGGGGCCGGCTGGTCAGATGTTGGCAGGGGCTGAACAATTTTATGGGCAAGATTTGGCTAAAGGAAGAATTGTCCCACGATCACCTAGGGCTGTCTGGGAGGATAGACCCTCTAACTCTGGAAGGCAGCTGCTGGCTCTGGTTCAGCTCTTCTCGACAATGCTGCAGCTTACGCAGGCAGGAGAGATACTCATCACTGAGGTTGTCTAATTCTGAATGCAGTTCTCTGCACTGTGCTGGGGGGGGGCGGGGGGGTGGTGGGAGAACACCACCAAGGTCATCAAGACAGTTCCGTCAGGGACAGAGCCCAGGTAGGGGAGAGGGCCCTGTGTAAGTGACCCTGTCATTCATTTGGAATTTTAACCTCCATCCTCCCCAGCTTTTCTCAGAGCTTTCAGTTTGCCTTCTGACTGTCTCACCTAGTTTGTAATGTGTTCATTTAAGTGATTGATCATAATGCATATTATTATATATTATACATGTGTGACAGTTGTATGTGCCAGTGCTTTGTAAATGGAGACACACAAAAATGAAGTTCCTATAGCACACACAACCTGGAAGTGATCTTAGTGCAAGTCTCTTTGCTGGGGACTAGTTGCATGTGAACACTTCTGGAGCTACGTATTTCTGTGAGTATACAGATAGGAAGAGTTTTGTTATTTAAAAGACACTGTATAAAGTTTTAAGATACTCAATGTAGGACAAAGTTTGAGGAGTTAATGTGTTTGTTAAATGTGTTTGAGTTTAGGTTGACTTTCTGAAAAGTAAGTCTTTAGTAAAACCTTGAATAAGGGTTGGTATAAATACGAGAAAAGATTGACAAGTTAACCCGAAAGCAAAGATGTTTTATTCAGGCCTAAATGAATACCTGCAGGCATCCAATCACAACTTAAGCTCTGAAATGCCTGTTGTCTGGCTGCCTCCCAGCAGTTTCCCTATCACCGTAGGATGAGCCCCTTACTATCTGAGGTCACCATCTCACCTCCTTTTCCTTGGCCAGGGGCTGCAAAGTTTTCTTTTGGAGCTGGTCTCTGAAATTCCAGTCCTTCTTCCCTGGACCCTCAGGCTCCACTTCGTTATGGGAGGGCTTTGGACTCCACCCAGGCAAAGCTTGATCTGAAAAATCAGCCAGATTCACAGTGATAGTGAGGCCCATACCTCTGAGGAATGGCCCCTACACACTGAGAGAACCCCTAGGCGGGAGGGAATAAGGAAGGGCCTGTCCCTGGCCAGACTGTGTGGATTGCAATTCTCTGACCTTTAAAGAACATCCACTGGGACCCTGCCCAGACTGGACAGAGAGCGGGAATTTGAGCCCCTTGAGGGCAAGGTTGGCATTTTACTTTTCTCTGTATCTCTAGTCCTGTCTAAAGCCAGATTCTTTTAGAAAATACTTATTAATTTAGTTTCTTTGGTTGCATGTTACATCTTTTAGGCTGGGAGGTTTGCTGGATGCTTCAGTATAACTCCATTTTCCTTCTGTCCTTGTTCAAAATGGTGAGATGAGAATGCCACCTGACAGTCTACATCTTGGTGAAGAGAGCCCTGGACTGGGAGTCAGAAATTCTGGATTGTTGTCATAGCTGTGTCCTTAGTTGGTGTGACCACAGACCTTCAATTACCTTCATTTTCTTATCCATCCTATGTGGGCATAATAATTCTTTCTTTATATTTTACCCAGTGATTGTGATGACAAAACAGAGGGCCGTGTGCCGTGGATAAATGAGGAGCTTTTGCCCCTCCAGATGTATGATGAATTCTCGGGAAGCTAGGGCAGCAGACTTGAGGGCTGAGAGTGAGGTTGACAGTTGCATGTGACGTGGTTTCTACTTGGGGAGCTGGATGTGGTTTGGAAAGTTAAGGGTAAAAATTAACATAAAACCCTGAGTTCAAAATCAATTTATTGAAATATTCAATACAGACATATGTTTTCAGAGGGAGTAGAAATCCTTTTCACAGTTTATATACCTCTCAGGAGAGGAGGCTAACTAAAGTATTCTCAGAGCCAGTGACGAGTCCTTAAAATGGTCCTCTAGCTCCCTGACCTAACAGACTTCCAGAACTGGGTGGGACTCCAAGAGGTCATGTAGTCCATCCCTCTGTCTCTAGGCGGACAAGGAAAGGGCAATATCTTAGAATTTGTGGAAATAAATCTGCTGACCTTTCTTTGTTAAGAGTTTCTCCTGTTCTTGAAGCTGTAAGGATTGATTCTGAAGTAGACCTGTTGGAAAACACAAGGAACTTTTCTGTGCTATAGCATATTTTCTGCGAAGAGTATCCTTTCAGAACTTTGCTTAGAACCTTAATGATTGTGTTCCCATCTGTAGTTGGTTGAATTGTGTCTCCCCCCGCTGCCCCCCACAAATTCATATGTCAAAGCCCTAACTCCCAGTACTTCAGAATGTGACCCTATTTGGAGATAGGTTCTTTGCAGAGGTAATCAAGTTAAAATAGGACATTAGAATGGGCCCTAACCTAATACGACTGACGTCCTTATAAGAAGGGGAAATTTGGACACAGATGTGGATGGATGGAAGACGTGTGAAGAGATGGACAAGACAGCCATCTCCAAAACAAGGAAAGCGGTCTAGAACAGATCCTTCCCCCAGAGCCCTCAGAAGGAACCAACCCTGCCTGACGCCTTGATTTTGGACTTCCAGCCTCTAGCACTATGAGAATGTAAATGTCTGTTCTTTAAGTCACCCAGTTTGTGGTGCTGTGTTATGAACACACCATCCTTATGTCTTTTCCTACAATGTACATTTAAGTCTCTGCTTAAATGGTACCCTAGAAGAAAGACTTCCCCAGATGACCCTGTGTAAAATAGCAACTATTTTCTCTTTAACCTGCTTTATTTTTTTCTCTGTAGCCGTTGTTAATACCTGACACATATTTGTTCCTAGAAACTCCGTAGTCCACTGCAGTGTTTCCTTAGAATGTAAGCTTTGTTAGGGAAGAAACCATGCCAGCTCTGTTCATTACTGTATCCCCAGTGTGTGTCTAGGGTGCCTGGCACTTGGTAGGGGCTCAATAAATATGTATTGAAGAAATAAAGGCATGATTTGGAAGTGACTTGCCCATTCAGCTCCCACTGTGTAGGAGCCCGGCTTCTGCTGGTGTTCTTTTTCCCTTACCCCTGTGGCTGTCTTGCTGTTTTCATATTCATTACTGTTTGCGTGAAACTTCCCTGTCAGGGTGTCAGAGGTTAAGGTGTTGGGCAACCAGCAGAGCTATTAATTGAATCAGGTTCTTCGGCTTTTCAGAAATTGCCTGCTTTTCTTCTGAGACGTCCCTTTTCTTCTTTGGCCTCAACATGTAATTTTGAAGTGGACTGAGGCATAGGTAGTGTGAGCTTATTTTCTGAACCATTCCTAGTGACAGAGGTCTATGTGACATATGTACATAATAAATTAGAATATATAAAATAAGAACTACCTTATAAAACTCGACACGTTTTGAAATCTGCAGTTCTGGGGGAAATGCAGGTGGTTGTCAGAGAACATGGTGGAGAAAAGTAGAAATAAGAAAACCCAGAGGCTAATGTGGAACTTGTGAAGAGCTGTAAATCACCTCACTGCACAAGAAGAGAGTCTGAAAATGCAGAGGTAGAGGATATGCCAAGGACCGGGCTCCCCATCCCTTCTTTGGGTGCCTTTCGTGGGGCAGGAGCCCCAAGGACACCAAAAAGCCACCTGTGCTACTTTCAGAATCTGGAAAAGGGACTTACTCTGCAACTGCTGTACTTTGGTCCCCAGGGCAAGTTTCTCCTCCTCTGACCTCTTTAGTTGATCTGAAAATGAAATAATGCAAACCAAAACAGAAGAACCTAAGACTTAATGAGCTCACCCCTGAGGCTGGAAATTAGTAACAGATGCTGTCTTGCCCATGGCCTCTGACCAGTGTCAAGTGGAAGTTGCTCTTTCTTCTGCTTGTCCCAGTTTGGAAGAGGTGAACCAGAACCCGACTACCTGGGATTTCATCTGCATCAACAGTGGGCTGAATTAAGGGTTATATGTGCACATAATTTGGTTCTCTCTCAGCTGACAGAGGCTGTGACTGGGAAACCTTCACTATGCCTTGTGTTTCAACTGACCTTTCCCTTTAAATTAGGAATGCGGCCTTGACACGTGACTGCTGTGTTCTGGCTTAGAGGGATGGGCTGGATCCTTTGTCTTGGATGATTAAAACAGCCTGGACTTTTTCTCAAAGTCAAATGAAATCGCCAAGTCAACCAAAGGAACAAGTGAAAGACTGAAGCATTTGCACCCAGCTTCCTTTCTCTGGGCTCCTTCAGCCAGAGGCCTCCAAGGAGAAGGGTACCTTGTAGGTGCTGGGTATCCGAGCTGCACAGGTCTCTGTCCCCCTGCAGGTGTTCAGTCTTGGCCTGCAGCTCCTGGCACTCATTCTCCAGAAGCCGTAGGGCCTGGTTCATCTGTAAGTCTCTACTGTCTGCTCCCTGGAAGGAGGAGGAGGGGTGGACACAAGCAGGTCAGTGCTAGGGTGAAGGTGGGGGGCAGATGCCAAGGAAGAGGAAAACTGTAGAAAATTGTGGAATTTTAGAGCTGGAAGGAGCCTTAGGGAAATGGAAAAATAGGAAGAGTTTTTAAATTCTTCGCTTTGCTCTATTCCTCATGCTTACAGCAAACAGTGCATTAGATTTTTGATGTTCACAAGGGATACATTTGGGCAAATGCCCAAATTAAGGAATACTGAATCATCACTTTTCTAGATGTCTTCACTTTGTCTTTACTTCTCATTCTCACGCTATCTGGGGTGGCGGGGGGAGGCGGCGGGTGGGGGGAGGTGGGTAGGATCATTTTTCACAACGAATTAAGGTTAAAAAGAAAAGGGCCTTCAGGAGAGTTGCCTTGTAGGTGATTCGAGGAAGAGAACAGTGGGTGAGATGTGGCTGCGGTGCAGCGCCCAGCAAGGTTCCCTCCTGTGATAAGACGACTCACTTGCTGTTTCTTATCAAATGGGCTTTTTAAAAAAAAAAAAAAAGAAAAAAAGAATTTTAACGTCCTTTGAGAAATTCTTTGCCTTTTAAAATAAAAAATTAAAGAACAATTTAAGAATAACTTGTACATAAGAATATAAAAAGTGAGAAGCAAAAAAAGCGAGAAGCAAATAAATTCTAAGGTTTCTGTTTTTTAATAGATTTGAAAAGAAATCTATAGATAAATCTTAAATGTTTTTAACCCCCATTCCTCTGTCTGATCTGTTCTTCCTTTTCCTACATTTGGCACATTAATTCTTCATAAACAAATATGATGTCAATGAGTACAAAGTGCTCGAGGTAATAAGGGAATTACAAATGTCTTTTTAATGACTTTGAACTAGAGTTGCACTCTTCTTCATTGCTAATAATAGGATATTGTATATAAAACTCAAACACATTGATATCTGGACCACCATCCCCCCAACAAATTCTTTACAATCACTCAAAATGTTCCCCTTTCTCCCTGCTCACCTTAGAGCCACACATTAAGGTTTAGGTTGTTAAAAAACATAACAAAGCAAACAAAAACAACTTTCACACTTAATTGATCTTATTTCTAGAACTGGCACACACTAGGATTCTCAGATCCCAGCTTCAGTAAAAGTATAAAGAGACACTTTTGAGGTGGGTCCTCGAAATTCCAAACCAAGTAAGTAAAATCTGGGAAAAACAATAGCTAATATTTATTGAGAGCTTATATGTGCGAGGCATTGTGCTAAGTGCTTTGCATGGATTTCCTCACCTAATCCTCACAACAATCCTATGATAGAGGTACCATTATTATCCTCATTTTACCGATGTGGAAACTGAGGCTTAGGAGGTTAGTGAACTTCTCCAAGGTAAACACGGATTGGAAATGATGGAACCCTTGAGAATGCCAAGGGTCTACTGTAATGGCTTAAAAAACACATTGGCAAGATGTGTTAGTTGATACTCAAACTGTAAGTAAACTGGTGACATTTATTCTGCCCCAGTAGTGGGCATTTCTGAACTGGATGCCCTGCTGGGATGGGGTGCAGAGAGTGGGTTGGGGTATGACAGTAGGCTGATGACTATTCCAGCCCAGCTCTTTGCATTTGGATGATGTCATTTCAATGAACACTTAGGTCATTTGCATGAGCAGTGCAGATATCCTTGCTAAACTCAAAATTAACTTTGGGGCCCCCTGCCCAGCGGCAGCTTCTCTCATCACGGCTGTCAACACCTCCCTCCCCGAAACGCTGCCTTCCCTCCCCACCTCCCTACCCCCAGGGCCTCGTACCTGCAGTTTGGACTGAAGCACGTGGAGCTGGCTCTCCAGCTCCCTGTTCTGGGTCCCCAGGGTCCTGCAGTCCTCCTTCAGAGCCTTGTACTGGCTCTTCCACTCTTCACGCTTCTGCTCGGCCAGAGCCAGGGACCGCTGAGGGAGATCAGAGGAGAGGGTGGTGCCTTGGGGGTTCCAGGGAGTTGTGCAGCTGGCTCCCTTGCCACCCAGACTGCCCCAGGGTTCCCAGCCCCAAGGATTATGGAGCATCCCCACACCTGTGTGCTCTGCAGTTGCTGTTCTGCACGCATTTTCTCCTCCAGCACTTTCTGCAGTGTCTCCTTGGCCTTCTGCTCATAGCTGTTTTTCTGGTCTTCCATCTCTAATAGCAACTTATTCAATCCCCAAGAAGTGTATTTCTGTAAATTTGAGGAATTCAACAAATACACATTGATCTACTGTGTGCTAAAGCCTGAGCAGGGATACAGAAATGAAAAGAAATTGGTCCTTGCCCACAGGGCAGAGATGTCAGTAATCTGGTGGACCTTCTTCCAGGCTGGAGGCCGGCAGGGAGAGTCCCTCAGGTGATGTGAGAGGTGAGGGGGGATAAAAAACTGCCCTGGGCATGCCGGGCATTCTCCCCTAGGCCTTCCGCAGGCATTTGAAATCCGACATTTCCAAAGGGAAATCATCTTTCTAAACCTCCTATCTCAGTGGCCAGCATCACCACCCACCCAGTCTCCCAAACCCTAAACCAGGGAATCATCCTTGATTTCTCTCTCACCTTCTTCAAGGAATCAGTTCGTCATCAAGCTTTGTCAAGTCAACGTCTGTAACAGCTCATTACCTGTATCCTCTATCCCTACTGCCTCCTCCTTAGTTCAGACCCTAGTAACACTATTACATGGATTATATAGAGACTATGTATTATCTTCATGCCTTGCCTCCCTTCAAACCCTGCAGCTAGAGGGTTCTTTCTAAAACTTAAATCTGATCCCATCACAACCTGCTTAAATCTCTCAGTGGTTCTCAGTGTTCTAAGAATCAGGTCCAAACTCCTTGGCATGGTTCCTACTTACAAGCCCAGACTTTCATCTCATGCTGCCTCCACGCAAGCTGAACTGCTTGTAGGTCCCCTAAGCACTGTGCTTTTCAGCCTCTGCCTTTGCCCATAAAGCTTCTTCTGCTTAGAGTATCGTGACCCACGCTTTTCACCTGCTTAACTTCTACCCATGTTCAAGATTCAGCCCTAGAATCATAAATTCTGATAAACTTGGCCAACCATACCTACTCCCCGACTCTTTACGGATTAGGCAGTTTTACTGGTGTTCACACAGTATCTATATTTCTAATCTATTGACTCATCTGTCTCCTTTAAGGGATTGTAAACTCCTTTGAGGCAGGGAGCATTTAAAAAAAAATTAAATTATTTTTGTAGGCTTGGGGATCTGAACAATATTCAGTAAATTCAGGTTTTAAAAATTAGGGCCTCCCTGGTGGCGCAGTGGTTGAGAGTCCGCCTGCCGATGCAGGGGATACGGGTTCGTGCCCCGGTCTGGGAGGATCCCACATGCCGCGGAGCGGCTGGGCCCGTGAGCCATGGCCGCTGGGCCTGCGCGTCTAGAGCCTGTGCTCCGCAACGGGAGAGGCCACAGCAGTGAGAGGCCCACATACCGCAAAAAGAAAAAAAAAAAAAAAAAAAAAAAAAAAAAATTAATACATTTGTATTTTTAGAATTTCTCCTGGCTTCAAGGTCAAAAAGAAAAAGACACGAGCAGCTTTGCAAATTCACTGGGGGTCTTGCCTTTCCAGTGCTTTTCATTTTTACGCCCTGTGATTTTGGGGAAAGCAGGAGCCTTTTACTATCGATTCTGGGTTACCCAACTGGGTAAGAGATAGTGTAGATAATGCAAATTTAGAGTTCAATATCACATCTTTTCCATTTAGCTTTGGAGTCATCTGAAAATTTGGATTTAAATGTTGAGTGGGTCTTATGTTCTTGGAGTTGTCATTAGAAACCAGATACAGGAGTTAGTGGTTGAGATCATACATGGTTATGTCCAGGTTATTGGACTTAACCATGCTGGTCACTGACCAGCTTTATCCCCCATTGAAAACGAGTAGACTGGCATTCTGGATTATATGTCAGTCTCTTATGAGCTTGGTTGGCATTACTGAAAACATAAAAGTTGTGGATCCGCAAACCCATAGACTATATAGACTATGCTCCCCTGCAGAATTCTAACTACATGGCCACCTTATCTTCCTACCATCAAGTGGGAGCAGTCTGGCCGGTCCATCTCGTTCTCTTGACTTATCTCCCCGCCTGTCAGAAATCTATCACTTCTCGAGTGTGAAAACTGACTTTTTTCTATCTCATATAATCCAAGATGAGGCCAATCAAGAGATTACTGGAGCTGGATAACAATGCCACAGAAAGCCAGGAGTCACAGTCTTTTACTTTCTCCCAGGGATTGCTGCTAGATAAAAGTTGCCCATGGGATGAAAATCATTTCACGAGACTTCATTGTAATATCCAACTCATCTGTTCAAATATTAGGGCCTGTGAAGTTCTATCCAGGTGAGCTTAATCTTTACCAACGGCCTCTCCCTACGTTTCCAGGTATTCTCAAGGTTCCCCCGGAGCTGGCAAAGTGCTTAGTGCTGGGCTTCCTTTCCCAGGGTGCAAAGTGAAGGACACCAGGAGAAAGGGAGAGGGGGATGCAGATAGTGTTTTGGTGAATTGGAGACCAAAGTGAAAATGGTAAAGGCCAGAACTGGGTGAGTAGGGGTGGGTGCATTAATCTCTAGCAGGTGATGTTTCTAGAGAGTAAGCTTGAGGTTCAAGCATTCTCTCCCTTAATTCTAGATTCCTGGGCTACAAGTGTCCTCCAGAATGCTTACCTGGGTACAGGTGTACAGCTGGTTTTCCAAAGATCTCAGTTTGCCCTTCAATTTGTCTTCATTAAGCTGGCCCTGGAGCAAATGGGATGAGTTAGCCAGAATACAGATTGGGCTAGAATATAGCATGCAAAGAATTTTGTTCCCTATTCCCAGCCTACTGCCTAGAATAAACAGTGTATGTGGAATTGAGCTCTTTCAGGAGGTAGAGAGGGGGAGAGACGATGGATGTTTGGAAAGAAAAGGATGTTTTCCTCTTTCTCTGTAATAGGAGAAGGAAGAATCAGACTGGCCCCCAAAGTCTTCTGTGTACCTTGGGGTTTTGTATCAAATGGCTCAGGGTATCACAGCAAGGGCCCATTTGAAGGAAAGCTTCTAAGCTCTCCTTTTCTTCTTCTTCTTCTTTTTTTTTTTTTTGTTCTTGCGGTACGCAGGCCTCTCACTGTTGTGGCCTCTCCCGTTGTGGAGCCCAGGCTCCGGACGCACAGGCTCAGCGGCCACGGCTCACGGGCCTAGCCGCTCCGTGGAATGTGGGAACCTCCCGGACCGGGTCACGAACCCGCATCCCCTGCATCGGCAGGTGGACTCTCAACCACTGCGCCACCAGGGAAGCCCGAGCCTCTGTTTTGAGGTCTGTCCTCCTCACTGAGTTTCAGGGCACCTGGGAGAGGCAGGAGGTGGTATCTCACAGCTCCTGTTTTGACCTTGTTTGGCTAATTCTTCTAACCCTGGGAGCCAGGAGGCGCCTCCACCCTTTTCCCTTCCAGTATTCCTCAGCGGGGCCTTGCGAAAGCAAAAGCCTTTGCCAAAAATAATTTTTCAAAGTGCCTCCTGCTATTAATGTTTTTCATAATGTCTGGTGCGAGAGCCGAGAGTCAGGATTTGGCATCTGCAATAACCACAGGGCTTTGGGACAGATAGAACAGATGGACAAAGACTTCCACTGTTCTGGGCTCCGGAGTAACTGGGAAAAGTTACTCCCCTGCATGGCCTGTTCATCATTAATCCACAAGTCCTGAAATCAGCTCCCTCCACCTGTACCATAGCTCCAGGTTCAGAGAGTCTGACTCTGTGTATTTTCCTTTGCCTAAACTCTTAATTTGCAGGATGCAATCAAACCCACTAAGTTTGACAGTTTATCTTGCCGTAGTTTCAGAAGAAAACAGACAAGCCCAAGGCAATATTCTTACAATTCCCCCAGTCTCCTACCCTTTCTGGGTAGCTCCCTTCTCCTTCCTTAGTATGGTTTTTATCCAGTGTCTTTGCCTCTTCCAACTGTTTTTGTGCTTTAGCCACACCCCAGATTACTTTTCCATTCACATTATAATAGAAGACAATTCAGGCTAGCCCCTTCAGTGGAGACGAAGGGCCACCCAAGTCTGGGGCTTGAAAACATCTGTGATCCACAGCTCTGCCTGCCTAGACTCCCCAAGGCAGGCAGGAAAGTTGCAGCCAAGTTGTTGCAAATGGGGCATGTGGTTTCCTGGTCTGAGCCCCAGCTCTCCCTACATGAAGCCCAGTGGTACAGTATGGGGAAAGAAGCACCTTTTACAGGCCATTGTGGACCTTTTTTCGCAGTTGCATCCCAGGAACCCAGGGTTCAGAGAGCATAGTACCCCCGCTTGTAAAAGGGAGCAAGGTGGAGGCCATACACACCCGGTGCCGGTCTGAGGGCTTCAGCTCCTGCTTCTGCTTGGCTTTCCTCTGATCTGCTCTCCAGAAACACCACCGCCTCACCGCAGAAGCACCAGCCCACTTCTGATCTCTCTGCTCTACTAGAGGTTGCTTAGGGCCTGCAGCCAATCCCCCACTGCGCTGTCATCTTAAGATCTCATTTCCACTTTGCAGAACTTAAAACCCACGTGTGCCCTGCTCTGGGTTTGTATTGCCCCATACTGAGGGCTCACTTTCTCTACTGCCGGAATTGTTTCTGCTCTGAAGCTTGGACCCAGCTCAGGAGTCTCTGCTGTGCCCCAGGGCCTGTCACATCCAAAAGGCCCAAAGTCAGCTTGAAGGTGGAGGCAACAGAGGGAGCTGATCTCTGGTGTTCTGATAGAGTTTGTCCTGAGCTTCTCTGCATGTGAAGTTGGAGATTCAAATTAGGGAGGCCAAATGGAAAAAAAATAAAGGCCTGAACTTGGCTGAATATCGGAGTCCCTGTTCTGGCCACATTCTTCTACTTACTTTCCCCAAGTACTGCAGTCAGGGACTGTCCTTTCATTGAAGTTGAGCTTTCCAAGGGAGGGGTAGGGGGTTGAATTGTCTTGCTTTGGGGGAAGCAAGAGATGTTAACTGAAAAATCTGAGACTATTTTTCTTAAAAACAGGAAGCTGAGGGGTTGGTGGGGAGGAAGAAGACAAAAAGGGCACATATTAGCGGGAGGTGAGGCGGGGGGAGAAGGGAGGGAGAAAACCACAGCTGAAGGAACTCCTGCCCCCCGCAGGAGCATGGAGCGAAACTGCCCTCAGAGTCTACCTTGGAAATGTCTCTTAATAAATCCTTCCCATTCCCACCACGCTGGCTGTAATTCAAGTTCTGATTGTGTCTTACCTGCGGTATTGCAAGAGCTTTCACCACCCCTACACCCACTCGGAGCCAGGGTCCTCACTGTTGTCAAAGAACCTTTTATAAGGTTTATAAAACACAGATCTGATCAATCGCTTTCAACTCAGTTCTACAGCTATCTTTTTCGTTTCATTTCACTTATTTATTTCTTGGCCACGCCGCATGGCACGTGGGATCTTATTTCCCTGACTAGGGATCGAACCCGCACCCCTAGCATTGAAAGCCTGGAGTCTTAACCACTGGACCACCAAGGAAGTCCCACCACAGCTATCTTAGTACACGTGCTGCCAAGCGAGTGCAAGTCCACGGCTACTGGACAAGTTCCTTCTCAGGATGGGCCGGACACTGCTAAGTGTAGGGCTTTAAACCTGAGGAAAACGTGGTCCCACTGCTCCCCTGATTATTGCCTGCGGCAGTGTTTCTTAAACTGGGGTGGCATGCATTCTCATTTTATATATATATATGTGTGTGTGTGTGTGTGTGTGTGTGTATGTGTATATATATATATATATATGTATGTATATATATATATACTTTTTCCTTTAAGAGGGAATCTATAACTATTTAAGTTTCAGATACTCTATTCAACAGAAAATGTTTAAGCACCATAATTCTAGAGACCTATCTGAGGCCCTTTCGGTCTTATCTTTGGAGCTACTCTGACACAGTCCCTTCATTTCCATCACACTCTGCTATACCCTATGCTTTGTTACAACTAGGCCTGTAATCATTCTGATTCCTTTACTGTAAGCACCCTTTTCCTTCTTCTTTCCCTTCATCATTCCTGCTTCTGTACTGGTAAACTCATATTCAATCCTTCCAGACCCCGCTAAAGTGGTCCCTTTCCTTTGGAGTCTACCCTATACCACCTCAGGCAGAAGAATTGCTCCCTTCTCTTTTCTCTGTGTCACTTTGTAGAAAGTGCTGTTACAGCTTTAGCACACTGCAGTAGAGTTATTTATGACCTGTCTCTCTCTTCCTGGCTGCTATTGGAACTCCTAACGACAAAGGACCCTACCTCTGTCCCTGGAGCACCCAAGCCAGCACATAGTTGGAACTTATCAGATGTCTGTTGAATGAACGAGTGAGACAACTCAGTTTAGTTCAGCACCGGAAACCACCTGGCATGCACAGCTGTGTGTCTCAGGCTCCTACTCAGCTATGAAAACAACTTCCTTAACCAGCAGGAGCCCTGAACATAAACACCTAAATCCGGATACAGTGACCGACATGAAGAGGGAGGGCTGAGCCTAGGAGTCTCTTTGACATCACTGCAAACTTCTTAGTTTTGTCCCACGTCCTCCCATCCCATCTCTCTGTCTAAGCACAGCCATCTACATGGTAAGGTCAGATGTTCATGGAGGCTGGGAGGTTGGGTGTTCTCTCTGTGCACCCGGGGCTTTCTGCTCCAGTGGCATCAAACTGCTTATGCTCCCTGAACATTAAAGTCTAGGGGTTTCGATGTGGGGTCCAAGGACCCCTGGGAATCCAGGATCTGCAAGGTCTTCCCTTTTCCAACTACATTTCTGTGTGAGGCTGGATTTTCCTCATATGCTTCAACCAAAACAATGTATTAACAACAGACTGAATGCAGACGCAAATATGAGAATCTAGCTGTCTTCCGTTCAGACATTAAAAAGATTTGCCAGCTTGGTGCTTTGCGACCACCTAGAGGAGTGGGATAAGGAGGGAGGGAGGAAAGCGCAAGAGGGAGGGGATATGGGGATATATGTATGCATATAGCTGATTCACTTTGTTATACAGCAGAAAATAATACAACACTGTAATCATACTCCAATAAAGATGTTAAAAAAACTCAAAAAACAAAACCAAACAAAAATTTGAAAACGCATAAAACAACGCCACTCCTCGCACTAGTTTTAAATAAATACTTATTTTTCACAAAAATATATAATTTAGGTTCACATGTAATCTATTTACTATTGTTATTTTAAAATTAATACATATTTTAAGATTCCTGTTTTCATTTCAAAGTGGTAAATATAAAAAGTTCTTTGGATTTTAATAATTTTTTTTAAAGAGTATAAAGGGGTCCTGAGATTAAAAAGCTGGAGACCCACTGCATTAGCCTATATCATGCCTCTGGTTCTTTGCCTATGCTGTATCCCCTGCCCAGAATATAGTTCCTGTTTCCACATTTGCCTGGAAAATACTAATATAACTATAAATATTTCCCTGGTTCTCCCCTTCTGTGGAGTCATTCATTCCTCCTTGTATTCTACCATATCCTGAAAACATTTATTTCTGACATCTCTGCGTTGTTTAGGCATCTGTCTCCCTGACAAAACCGCAAGCTCTCTAGCATCAGGAACCCTGTCTAATTAACCTCATTTCCAGTGCTCAGTGTAGAGACCATGACTTATGAATATTTGTTGAATGAATGGACTAAAATCAGGAGGTCTGAATTTTAGTTCCAGTTCTGCCTCTGACTAGCAGTGTGACTGTGGACTAGTCACCTGACCTCCCTGACACTCAGTTTCCTCATTGGCAAAATGAGAAAATTAGCTAATCTCCAAGGTCCCTTCCCGCTTTGACATTCACGCCTGGGCTGACTAGTAGGTGTAGGATGACTTGGAATAAATATTGGTGTGAATCCCATATGAAAATAGTTGCATTTATCACAGTCAGTAATATTAACTGAATTGGGACCGTCCTTTCTTTCTTCCAACAAATTAAAGAATGGAAACTCTTGCCTCTTTTGGTTCTGGGTCTTCCATGGGTGTGTCCTCAGCTGACCACCCTGGATTGAGCCAAGCTTTCCCATATATTTACTGTGACATGTTTGACCTCTAGGTCTTAGCACCATCCCCCACCTTCGGCCTCTTCAGGAGTGAAAAAGCCCCTTCTCTTGCTGGGATGGTATGGAAAGAAGAATGAGATAGGCACACATAGAAGTCCATGACTTTGTTCAAGCAAAGATTTCCCTTACCTTCCAAGAGCTGTCAGAGGCCTGAATCAGGGCACACAGTAGGTCTTGGAGAATCATCATTTTCTGTTTTAGAACCAGCTCACTCTGTAGGGCCTCCTGGGGGGCAAAATGCAGGAGGGTAAGATTAAGTTGGCGGAGAAGGGAGCAGATGGATGGAGGAGCTGAGGGGAGAATTCACATGTTACTTACTTTGAGGTACTCAGAAAGCTGGATGATTTTCTAGAGAGAAAGAAAAAGGGTATTTAAGAAGATTGTAGGTTCCCTGAAATCCTAGAACATGGAACCCGAGCCAGGATTGGCTTGTGCTGAGTCAACTTTCTTCCTTGGCTCAGGGTCCTTCCAGGCCCCCAGGTCTATGCTCATCCAGGAAGAGGGTACCCCTCCATCCCAGCTGAGTTTACCGTGGAATTCCAGAATGTCAGACCTTGGAGGAGCTTAGATGCCACCTGACTCAACACCTTCACCATGGGGATTTTCTTACCGTGTCTAGAACTGCAGCTCCATAACTGGAAGAGAAGAAAAAAACAAAAAACAAAAATGACAATGGATCAAAGAAATAAGAGTGTCAGGATGCAGAGTATTGATTCCTTCTCTGATCTCTTCTGAAGAACCAATGGGGAAGCGGGGGGAAGGCCTTCCTTTTTCTTAATTAAGGTGGACGTGGAAGTTCCTTGTGCTCCTCTCCACATTCTGGGGGAGGGTTCAGGTAAAAGCTTAGAAGAGAGGAATGCATGGGCTGTGAAGGAGTTGAGGTCAGGAACATGAAAGGTACTCACTTGGTTTGCTGACTGGCGTCATTCTTAATTGTTGGCTGTGTTTCTTCTGCCTTTGTCTGAGTGCCTGAGGGATAGGGATAGGGTGATTCAGAGCCCATGGGAGAGGCAGTGAGGGAAGTGGGGAGGGATAGGGACTCTCCACCGCCAGCGAGTGGAAATGCCTCGGCCCAGTGAGTGAGGAAGGCCCTGCTCTTACCACGGTGGTGTTTGGGTGGCTTCTTGATGAGAGAGTCCTGTGGTGGAAGGCCCCCAGCCTGGGAGGGGAGGTGGTCAGCCGGATCCCTCGAGGCGCCTGAGGGAGGATGGTGTTGGGTTGCAAAGACCTCGGAGCTGGTCCCTGACACCTGGAAAGCAAGTGGGGGATGCTGAGAGCCTCTTAGAACAGGATTCTCCAGCTGACTGCAGAAAGATGAGCCAGTGATTGTTTCGGGTCCAGAAAACCAAAGGAACCCATCCAAGCCTTCAAAGCTACAAGGTTATCCCTGATCCTGCCCTTTCTTGTCCTGGCTGGTGGGATCGGTCCTCCTCACTTCAGGCAAATGGGGAGCTGGGCTTGTCTCCAATTACTCTCTCTAGAGTCCCTGATCCCGGAAAGAGAACTGGTCTGAGGTGGGAGTGAGGGGATCTGGGATCAGGTCCTGCCTTTTCTTGGTCTCAGTCTCCTGGTTGTATAATGAGGAGCTTGGAGTAGATGGTGTCCAAGGTGCCGTCCTATTCTAGAGGTGGTTTCCTTCCTCTTATTAACAGCTGGACTATTTTTGAGGTTTTGTGTGAAGAGAAGGTAAATTAGGCAGCTGTAGGGAGGAATGTAGCAGTAGTTGTCACAATTTTGCCTGCTATTTTTTATATTTTCTTCTCACAAACTAAAAAATTTTATGCTTGTAACATAACACTAAAAGGCTAGGAAATGCCTGTGGCAGCTAATCATGCAGACTAACTCAATCTCAAGAAACCTGAAATAACTGATAGGCTCAGGAAGAGTTCTTTAGGTAACTGTGTTTTCTGTTCTTTTTCTCCTTAAAATTATTTTTTCAACGAAAGCACATAGAAACCTTCTTGCCTTAGAAAGTACACAGTTGGTTTTATTTTACAGCTGGGCTCAAGGATCATTTTTCTGAACAGCACCTCCTGTTGTGGATAATATATGCACTGGTTAAGAAGGCCCAACAGAGCACCTATTCTGGGGACAGTACAATACCAGTTACTCCCAGGGAATCCGGAGGACCCATCCCTGCTGTCCACATGCTCACAACGTGGATAGGAAGACACAGATAGTTTGCCGGCTGAGCTCATTTCAACATACCCTGGGTTTTGCCAGCACTGCTCCTTCCCAGGGCAGACTAATGGGCCTTCTAAAAGTTACACAATCTTAGAGGATTTATAACCTCATAAAAACCACAGAGAGCAGAGGTGGCCTGAAGAAGCTAGGGAAGCTAGTGCCTCCTGGGCCAGATGTGGCCTTAGGTGAACGATATTGGAATTGGGATGGCCCAAGAGAAAGAGAGAAGGTGGATGATGCAGCAGCCTTACAGAAGAATAGAGATGAGAAATGTGTGTGTGTGTGTGTGAGTGTGTGTGTGTGTGAGATTTAAGGGAGACGTTAAGAAGACTGGTCTGTGTCCCTGGCCTACAGTAAGAATTCATTGAATGTTTGTTGAATGACGGATGAATGAATGCTGTAGAAGATACGTCTAGATAGACTGAATTTGAACTAATACTAGGAATTAGCTATGGAATTGTTTTTAAATGATTCTTTTTTCTCCTAAAAGGCAAGTGCAAAACAAAAAAATAGCTAAACAAAAAACCCCCCAAAAACACAACAACAAAAATATCTGTTGAGTAAGTGGCTAAGGGAGACTTTATGATGACTGAGGAAGGAGGGACTTCATTTAAATCACTTCTTAGTGACCTTGAGCCCACCCACCTGCCTTGGTGCTGCACCCCATCCCCTCCAGAGAAATGCGTCCCTCGACATGGCCCACCTGCTGTCTGGGGGAAGAAATCCTGTTGGCCCAAGACAAGGGCTCTTTGAGGTCAGTCGTCTGGCCTGGCTCCCTGGCCTGTGGGCTCTGTGCCTTGCCTTTCTCTTCCACCTTCAGGTTCCTCTGCCTGAAAAACTGCTGTTGTCGTGCCCTCTGGAGCTGTTCCCTCTGCTGGGTTCTCAGCGCCTTCCCCACCTGGCGGCAAGTGGTCACATTGGGGCGGCAGCGGCGGCTCTCACGGGTCTCCTGCCAGCGCTCGCACTTGGCCTCGTAGCTCTCAGCCCACCAGGCCAAGCCAGAGGCAGGCCTAGGGTCTGGGTTGATCATGATGACCTCGTGAGCATCTGTTGTGCTTGGCTTCCAGTTCCTGGAATAGCAGCCCGGATCTGCCAAGTGCCAAGAGGGAGGCGAAGAGGAGGGGTCAGGAGATGGGCCGAAAAATGGCCATCTCCCTGGACGAGGGGGCAGAAATATCACAGCGTCCCATATGTGTGGGTTGACAACTGAAGAGGGGATGATGTCATGTGGGAACTCAGGACTTCTGGATTCAGCCTCTAGACTAATTTCTACTCTTCTCTGGCCTGCATCTCCCCTTCTGCAATATGGCGAGATTCCTCTGGCTGCCACTTCTTCCTTGACCAAACGTCTCACCCTGCCTCTAAGTTAGGGGAACGTGAGAAATAATTGATAAAAACCACTAAAAGGGCTTCCCTGGTGGCGCAGTGGTTGAGAGTCCGCCTGCCGATGCAGGGGACACGGGTTCGTGCCCCTATCCCGGAAGATCCCACATGCCGCGGAGCGGCTGGGCCCGCGAGCCATGGCCGCGGAGCCTGTGTGTCCGGAGCCTGTGCTCCGCAACGGGAGAGGCCACAGCAGTGAGAGGCCCGCGTACAGCAAAAAAAAAAAAAAAAAAAAAACCACTAAAAGCTTCTAGCCTTCTGGAGGGCAGATGGGGCTGTGTTTCTTTTCCAGGGACTTCTAAAGAACCAGTTAAACTGGCTCCCTGATCCCCAATCTAAAAGGAAAGCCAGAATCTTTACTGCTCTCTTGGCCCAGTTGTTACTAACATAGGTGAGTAACTTTTCTCATGGCCTGGAGGGATAGCCAAACCCCTCGAGGTGCTACCAGTCCTATGGCCAGCACTCACTGTCCTCTGCTTAGCCTTTAGCAGGTATCTTGCCAGCCTTGTCCGGGGCATGGTTCGGGAGGGACACCCCACGCTATTGCCTACAGTCATGGAGTCCTGACCTTGGTCCCTTGGCACTCCACTCCTGGCCCAGGACTGGGCTCTGACTCTGAGGTACAGGACCACCCAGATCCATACTGGCTGAGTACTTGCCACTTGCCCATCACTGACCAAAACTCATTTCAGAGCGTTCAGCTCAGTATCTCTTCAAGTGGCAGGTTCCATTTTTTTAGAATCACCTCCCTGTTAGGGCTCAGTATGGTGCCAAGTCTGCTTTCCTTAGCCCAGACACAGATCGTGCCATCGAAACCAGCAACGATGTGGATTATACCTAAATAAGGCTATTGCCAAGAAAAAGGAAACCAAAGCAAACAAACAAAAACAGTAACCAAAGGTCCCCAGGGAACCAGGCTTGGAGTAGAGGCCACACTTGCTGCCCCTCTCCGTGGCCTTACCTGCTACTCACATAAGCCCACCCTCACCCCTTCTGCCTCCTCTGTGCCCTTCTCTCTCTTTCCTACTCTCCCTCACCTACCTTCTGCAAATTTATTCATTCTCCTAGAACCCTCTGGTAGCTTGGCTGAGTTGGGGCTGGACATGGCTAAGCTGGATTCTGAGCACTGGAAATTCTGGTCCCTGGGGTCAGCCCAGAGACTGATGAAGGGAGGGGGACTTCCCCTTACAGCTGCCACCTCTCTCTGTCCCACAGCCTCACTACCCACCGCCCTGGGAATCTAGCTCCCGGGGAGGTCAGTGGAGGGATTTCTCAGCTTCACCAACCAGGAGGCATTTGCTGGCTCTGGCCCCTCGGGTTTATTTATAGTCAAACAGACTCAACAGGTAGCAGCCTCTCCGCCCTTTCATTGGAGTTCCCTGCTCCTCCTGGATCAGTCTGGAATTCTCTGCAGGATTCTTGCTCTCTTTCTCTCTCTCTGCTCATATGACTCCTTACAGGGCGGGGGGTCATGGGTGCGGCCGTATCACACCCTGAGAGGGACTCTTACACAGTCAGACCCTGTTCGCTCTCCAATGCCTGACTCTCCAGGCTTGGAGGGGCATCTTCTGGTCTTGGGCAGTGCTGACCCCAAGCAGAACTGTTAAGTTGTCAATGCTTGTCCGCTCATCTCATCCCTGGGTGCTTCTCCCCTCTCTTTAGGCTTTTCTCCTCACTCCTACTCTGTAGGGTCCCCTCACTTCTCACCTGCCACTTTCTTCGTTTAAAAACTTAGGAAAGGATCTGAGAGGTCGATTCATATTCAATTATGAAGGACTGGGTGTGCAGGTAAACTCCACTTTCAGAATCTATACTTGTGGTGTCCTAAGCCATAGGCCCTAGTTATTCTGCCATAAATGGGGGAGGCGAGGTGCCCCGACCCTGGACTCAGACTGTGTGGACTCCTGTCCTGGCCCTGTCATCTACTTCCCATGTGCTTTTGAGCAAGCTATTAACTGTCTCTATGTCTCTGTCTCCTCATTTATAAAGTGGGAACCTACCTCCTAAGGTTATGAGGATTAAAGAGAAAATGCATGTCAAGCATCTGGGACATAGCACACAAGAAATGTTAGCTTTTTAGAATAATATGATTATTATCACTCCTGTCCTACAGATCTTGGATATCGAAGACTCAGTGCTATAAGACAAATGTCCCGAGCTAACCTAGCACTCCAGGACCGAGAATGCCTCATCCTCCAATTCCCCCGCCCCCTTTCTCTTTGAAGGGGCACTGTCTACCCCACGGAGGCGATGCTGGTCCCTGGTTGAAATCATATTTACTGTTGCTCTGTTCATCTGACTTCTGGGTGTAGGCTACAGGGAGAAAGGACTTCTCTGTGGTCTGGATACAACTGCCATCTCAGTTAGGCCTGGCATAAAGGCAAAGAAGAGAGGACTGCCTGCTTCTTACCTTTAAAATGTGGGGCGCTAGGTGCCCTCCCTGTTTGGTTCCAGGTAATCCCTCAGGCTTAGTAGACTAGGCAGATCCCTTGATTGTGGAGAAGCCTCCTGCCTCCTGCTGTGAAGAAGAAAGGGCTGTTAGGGAGAGATAAGTGTGTGGGCTGTGTCTAGCTAGTTCACTGAAACACATGGCTGCCCTGCTCTGTTTTCTGGGGGGGCAGACGTTAGCCCTTGCTACCCAAGCTCGGAGTTGCAGTGGGAAAGTCTCCTCAGAGATGTGAGTGTTCTCAGGCCCCCAGACTCTCAAACTGGGTAGGATTTGGTGTGGCACACCTGGGTAGAATCATACCCAACTTTCCGGGAGGTCTTGGTTATTCTGATTTGCTTAAACACAAGAAGCCATGTGGACGGCTGACTGACAGAGATGGGATCTAGAAGAAAATGGAAGGGGTCCCCATGTGCTTCAAAGAAAGGTCCCTGGGCCACTGCCCAGGCAGCCCTTGGTGGCATGACAGGGCCCAGCTGGAGCTCTGGGAAAGGGTGGTATTGGCTGGGGGAGACTGTGCTCACTGCCACAGGGGGAGATCTGGGTGCTGCCCTCACCTGACAGTGCTTTGTTGCTGACTTTCCCGGTCTTTGCTCCTAATTCCCTGCTGTGTGTGTGATAAATGGCCTCCTGCATGAATGAACGGTCTGGACTTCCTAGCCGAGAGCTCTCAGAGTGAGCTAGGAGAGAAGGGCCTGCACCCAAGCTGCTGGGCAGGCAGCTTGGTGCTATGGGGTCCCTGCTGTGAAGGGAGCTGTAAAATGTACCCCCCATCACTGGGGAGCCTGAACCCTTAGTCATCTGACTCACTGCTAATCTAATCTTATGGATGGAGCAGAGAGTAATGGAAGCTGTGCCTCTGGAGACCAACGCAGGACACTTTCCTGTGTACCCAACCCCCAACACTCTAAACTACAACATCCACTCCAGTGTCTCCCCCTTCAGACCAGGGAAGCTGACAGACAGAGCCTCTTCTGCCCCACCCCAGAATCGGAGGTCCCTAACCTGGACACAAAAGCCTCCTCCTCAGTTACCTTGGGTCCCAGGCTCCAACCCAAGCAGCTCAGGAAAGCATCCCCGCTCCTGGGCAGATCTCGGCTCTGGTCTCTAATGGGGCAAGCTCTCAATCCATGGCTCTGGGCCCCCTTAGCATTTCCCTTCTTGGTACTGTCTTTCTTTTTGTACAGCAGCCTTGCTGAAACAGGAAACCACAATACTTGCTCACCCCAGTTCCTCTCTCTTGCTCTCTGGTGCGACCTGAGGGGCGCCTGAACCCTTGAGGCCTTCAGGGCTGGGCTCAGGAGCTCCTCCCACCAGCGGGCATCCCAGCCACCCTTTCTCTTGCTCTTCGATTGGTCTGAGCTCTCGGGCAGTTTCAAGTCAAAAATCCCTTTCGAGCTTAGACAAGGATGGGTCTCTGGGTCAGAGTCAAACCTTGCAGTTTCTATGAAGGGGAAAAAAAGGCCTTTTTGACCTAGAAGAGAGGTTCCAGTGTAGGTTTTCATGTGTATCAGGTAGTTCTCTGTGTAAGGATTTTCTCTTTTCTTACTTTACTTCTTCCCAATCCTGGTGTTGTAAAGGCTTTTTGCTCTTCTAAAGTACTGGTATTTCTTTTTTTCAGAATTCTGGAATGAGGTCAGCTCTGAATTTCCCCCTTTCTGAAGCAATGGGACGGGGGACAGGGGGTAGAGGAAGGTGAAAAGATGGTGGTTGGGTGGCTGGGAAATCAGGGAGCAATAGCAGGCAGAATCTTATGAAAATATTTCCTAGTCCACTGAACTAGGAAATGTGGGGAAAAACTAAAAGGAACTTATCTGTGTGCATTAAAAAGAAACTATTACAAATGTGATAGTCAGGAAATTTCCAAGAAGTTCAGTATAAGATGGTGGAGAGGGAACCGGATTGGGACAAGTTGACTGAGTAGCTTTGTAACCTTTGTGCAATTCATCTTGTCTGGATGGTCCATTCAGTGTCTGAATGGATGATTTATGTGGCTCCCATGAAGTCTAAGACTTCACATATGAGGCACGTAATGAGACTTTTCAATAGCTGTGATAAGGTAACAATTATTAAGAGGTTGGGAGTATGTCTCGATCTTCTCGGATGCCTACTACTGCCTCCATTCTCTGAGGAGAAGAGAGCAGGAGGAGGCAGGGGAACATGAAGAGGATGGATTCTCAAGCACTGGGACTGAAGGGAAACGACATTCCCTCAGGATGAGAGACAATAGCCCAAGGTCCTGCGCCTGAAGCTTGGCACATGGAAATGGGGATGAGGACAGAGGGGCTGGGGAGCCCAAGATGGCAGAGTAAGAGAATGTTATGGGCACAGAAGTATGAGAAGGTTCTGGGAGTTTAGGGCGCTAGAGCATAAGAGAGGACAGGTGACGGTAATAGGAGTTCCTGTGGGCCAACTATTTGGGTTCCACTGAAAGTCAGAAAGAAATGTGTATGAAGATTGAAATCCCTTTTAGGGCTATGCATTCAATGGGATACCACCTCTACTTTAACTGGGGTTTGGAGAGGTTACAAGTGTGAGTTCAAGGTCACACAGGTTTGCCTGGCATCAGAGCCTGAGCTCTTAACACTATGTTCTGAGAATAATACAATTAATAAGGTTGTCATACCTATCTATCTATATGGACAGAAAGAAAGAGAAACACACACACACACACACACACACACACAGAGAACTCTGAATACAGAGAACGTACCTTATTTTCAAATGCCCATGAAGTGTCAAATAATTCACCGTATTGATCATAAAGCAAGCATCATTAAAAAAAAGCAAACATTAGTCTAGTGTAATGCATTGAAAATACACAGGATTTGACTTTTAGTCTGCTGCTGCCCTCAATCAGTTGTGTGAGCTTGGCTTATTATTTTATTACTCTCCCAATTTCTTCATTCGTAAATGGGGAGGGCCCCTTCTGGAGCTGATATTTTCTGATTCTTTGCTTTCCGTTTAAAAATGTATTACCCTCAAAAGAATGATGTTGGACCCTTATCACATAAATAAAAATGAACTCAAAACGGATCAAAGACCTAAATGTAACAGCTAAAACTATAAAACTCTTAGAAGAAAACTTAGGGCAAAATCTTCAGGACATTGGATTTGGCAATGATTTCTTGAATGTGACACCAAAAGCACAGTTTGGGATGATGAAAAAATTCCAGAAATGGATAATGGTGGATGGTTGCATAACAATGTGAATTACTTAAGTAGTGCCACTAAACTGTACAGTTAAAAATGGTTAAAATTCTAAACTTTATGTCGTATATTTTACCACAATAAAAATTATTATATTTCATGCATACAAAAGAATATAGAAAAAAGCAAACATTAAAACAACTTTATCTCTTACAGCAGGATTTTCTAACCATAGTACAGTAAAATTAGAAATAAATAGCAGGGCTTCCCTGGTGGCGCAGTGGTTGAGAGCCTACCTGCCGATGCAGGGGACACGGGTTCGTGCCCCGGTCTGGGAAGATCTCACATGCCGCGGAGTGGCTGGGCCCGTGAGCCATGGCCGCTGAGCCTGCGTGTCCGGAGCCTGTGCTCCACAACAGGAGAGGCCACAACAGTGAGAGGCCCGCGTACTGCAAAAAAAAAAAAAAGAAACAGCAAAAGTTGGAAGAAATAAATATTTCAACCTCTTGGGGAAAAAAATCCTCCTGGTTTGCTCTTGAAATATAGAGGAAACCAAATCTGTAACTAAGAATGACTTGAAAACAATGCTAATGAGAATATTAAGAACAAAATCTATGAGATATGGCCAAGGCATAGTCTTAACTATTTTCATTTCTTAAATAAGGGGGTTTAAAAACAAATTAGCCATTTATTTATTTTCAAATAAATTTCTAAAAAAAGAAAGGAGGTAAGAATAAAAGGGAGATAAAAGGGGAAAGCAATAGGATAAGTTGGAATTTAGAGTAGAATTCATTTATTTATTCATAAATAAATTCAGGAACTGGTCCTCATGTGTGTTTGTGGAGAGAGGTATAAATACCAATAGAAAACAGAAGCAGTAAAATAAACTACTAGCAAGCCAAATCAATGTAAAAAAGCAAAAGCGTATCTGTAAAAATGTATAAATGATACATGGAAAGTAAATATAATTCAATGGAAACTAAAATAAATGTAGAGTTATTTGTGTAACTATGCTAGCGTTTTGAAAATCTGGATAAGATGGATTTAAGAAACTCTGCTTTACCAAATTAGACTCAAGTAGAGATAGGTAGTCTAATCATCTGCCTGCCTCTACCTGAGGGTCCCCTTCCTCTAGTGTGGGTTAGTAAAGAGAAGGATTTAGATCAGGCCCCTGTTGAGTTGACCACCTGGCATTTACTGGCTGGCATTCTGTGCTTCTCCTCACTATTTCCAGGTCCCTTTGTTGATGGTCATATCCTGAACTTTGGGATATGGTCGCCTTGATAGATGCTGAGCCCTCTATGAGCTCCCATGAAGGGGTGAATATAGGATAAGAAACACTATGCTTTAGAACCCTGTTGCTTTACCCTTCACAACATCACACAGGGAGGTATAGGATTATCAGATTTTATGGTAGGGTTGGGGTAATGACCGGGAATCTCAATTATGAAAGAAAAAATTTTAAACTGTATGCTAGTATGACTTTTCCTATACTCCAAGAAACAGCACTATGAAGTTAACCCCTAGTTAACCCATGGAGGGCCCCCTATGGGTGCTACTAGTTCTAATCTTGTTCCCCCTTTCCACTCTACTGGATGACTCCTTATTCATTTTTTGGGAAATGGCAACCTTGCTCAAAAGAAGTTGTCCCTCCAGTATTTTCTCAGCAATGCCTTCCTGAAGTCTAAGTTATTCACTTTAGAATAAGTTCACAGACATTCAACAGAATAGTACCTGGTGGCCTTGGCAACCCACATTTTGCCGAAGGTACCAGGGGTGTTTGGTGAGGGGAGCTTGGAACTCTAAGTCCTGCAGAGCAGCTCAGGGTGGGCATACTTAAGTCTGTTCCCATTCAAGTTTTCCCCAGTGCAGACTTGCAGGCTTTCCTCTTTAGTCTTCCAAGTGTCTAGCTGCTAACTGTTTAATCGGATGTCCATACAAACATCCCTAGGACAAATATTCATTCTCAGAGGTGATACAGTCTAAACTCATCAGGAGAAGATAAATATCTTCTGAACTTGTCCATTGGCAAGTTTGCTTCTCTAACAGTGGAGTTACAACTTCACATTCATGGCAGGACAGAAGTCTCAGTCCTCTTTTTGGTTGCTTTGTGTCATCATTGTTGATAGAGGACCTTTTACTGTACTAAAACCTCCAAGTTACGCTGTGAGAGATGATCAATATTGGCATGAGATTCATCTATTGTATAGATGCTAAGAATCTGAAAGGCTTAACCCCAATGCACAGCTAACTGTGGATCCATTCTTGTGGGTCTCAGCACTGAGCAAGGAACAGGTTACTTTTCATCTGAGGCTCCTGGGAAGGACCATCTCACTGGCTTTGACCTGGAAGGGCCCAGACAGGATGCAACTTTAAACCTGAGGCTGGGGTGGAAGGTGTGTGCATGTGTGCGTGAGTGTGTGTGTGTGTGTGTGTGCGCGTGTGTGCGTGTGTGTGTGTGTGTGTGTGTTAGAATGGACAGATAGAAAAGCGAAGAAGAAGGTAGGCCAGAAAAGCAGGGCCTCCTAGACACCATCTGTTTGGACTAAAAGGAAAAACTGGGTGTTAGTCTTCAGAGCAACTTAGTTTCTCCCTTTAGACTTTGTTTCGGATTGTGTCCCCTTGGGCCTGTCAGTTTTCAAAATAAGGCTTATCTCCGAATCAAATATCATCATGAGTTATCCCCTAGGTATGCCATACCCCTTTCTGAACTTTGAAAACTACTGCTTTTTAGGGTTCAATTAAAGCACTGCCCTCCTCTCCCCAGGGTGAGTTGTCCAATAACAGGACTCTGAGAACTTCTAGTTTATCACTAAAAAGCCACCTTATTTATTAAAAACAATATACTTACCTAAATTACTCAGCTACCAAAAGTCACTTAAGAAGAAGTTAAAAATATGAAGCTTCTATTCTTTAAAACGTGCTTCCACTTACTCTACTTCACGTCCACAAGCCTGGGTCGTCAGAGCCAGTAACTAACTGTCTGAAGCCAAGAATTCTAAGAACCTCAACCATGGTAACCGTACACACTAACACTGTAATTCCAGAGACGTTTGCTCTCTGGTAAGATTAGGTTATTTGATACTGTTATCCTCTTTCTGAAACTGACAATTTTCCTTCCTAGTTTAAATTGTCATTTTTTGGCCACAGCTTCAGTTAAACAATGCCAATTATTTCACAGATGGCCTCACATTCCCAAACTGTAATGTCCTCCAGAGCCTTTTCAATACATCTTACATCTACATTTCTACCCTAACCTTTCAGATCTGTTTTATACTCAGCACAATCTATTATCCATAACAGAGAATATTTGAATTGATGCAGTAAAATGAACCCAGACTGATCTCACCAGAGCGCTGACATGTTAGATGGCTGTCAGCCTGCTCTGCAGAGAGCATTCCAGGGCTCTGAAGACCAATAATGAAAGCAGCTTGGTGGAGAAATGGGTCAGAAGGCCTTCAGATTTTCTTTCATTTTCTTTTTTTTCAGTTCTATAAAGGGGTAATCTGATACCCTTAAAAGAATTTTTAAAATAGAAAAAGAAAGACCTCATCTTACCACCCAAACACAAATTAGTTTCATATTTTTTACATTCCCTTCTAGTTTTTGCCTGTATGCACACATCTTTTTCTTTTTAAATATAGATTTTGTGTTGTGAATCTACAGTTAAGTGTTTTCTTTCCACTTGATACTGTATTATAAGTAGTTTTCATGGTTTTACCTTTTTTCACATTTTTACTTTTTAGTGTTGTCACAATCTTTCATAATGTGAGTGTGCTACGATCTGTTTAATAATTTCCTTATTATTGAATGACAGCCATGCCTCCCTAGCATTGCTCAGGATAATGATTAACCACTGGTTAATACCATTTAATAGACATAAAAATAACTATGAGTTATAATATTATAATTTTCTGTGATTACAATGATAAATTCAGAGCTGGGATAACTTTCAACTTTGGAACAAGATTACTTAATGTATCATATCTGATACGTCCTGTTGCTCACTCTGAAGGGTTTTGCCCTGAATGGCAGCCCAGGGCAATAGAGCAGCAAGGGTGCTCCAAAGTAGGCCTGCCTGTGTTGGAAGCCTGGCTTCACCTTTACTGCCTGTTTCAGTTTAGTAAATTATTTAACCTCTTTACATCTCAGTTTCTTCCTCTGTGAAATGACTATAATGATAATCCCTACCCTATGGGATTATTTAAAATTATATGACCTAACACTTACATAGTACTCAGTACATGTTAGCTGTAACTATTATTTTAGCCCTGTGACCTGTCAGTGGTGGAAGTAGTGGATCCTCAGTTGGATCTGCAGTTGTATGAATATGAAGGAGTGCTTTCAGTGAGTTTTTGTCTGGTATAATTTCACAAGTATATCTATAGGATAAAAATGTTTAAAGTTATCACTTCAAAAGACCAATAAACATGTGGGACCTCTCCATCCATGAGATGAGGCCAAAAGTTAAAATATGTAATCTTTTGACAATCTAAATATCTTTATTATCATTATTTTTTGTGTGTTTAATAAAATATGTAACTTAAAAAATTTTTTTTAAATTTTTTATTTTGTGGTACGCGGGCCTCTCACTGTTGTGGCCTCTCCTGTTGTGGAGCACAGGCTCCGGACGCTCAGGCTCAGAGACCATGTCTCACGGGCCCAGCCGCTCTGCGGCACGTGGGATCTTCCTGGACCGGGGCACGAACCCGTGTCCCCTGCATCGGCAGGCGGACCCCCAACCACTGCACCACCAGGGAAGCCCAAATATGTAACTTTTAAAACTCACTCAACGGACCAGGTTCTTTTAAGTATATGTGTTACACTACTCTGTGGAAGAAAAATATTTGATGTGACTCATTGAGTGCCCCCCACATAAGTGTCTGGTAGGCCACTTAACTTCTATTTTTTATTGGACCAAATCAAATGTGTTCTGCCATAAATAATGGGAATCATAATAGCACCTATCTCATTTTGAGCACTAAGTGAGTTAATATTCATACAGTAGATTACTGTCTGAACATAGTGAGTATATGGAAATGTTGGCTAATAAATGAAGTTAAAAAATCATCCCAATGTGTTGATACTCTTTTTAGCTTTTGCATTACGTGATTGATAATTTGATTTATATGGAGATTATATGGAGGAACTTAATTTTATTTATATGGAGATTTTGGTCATTTCTAATTTTTAGCTTTTACTACAGTGCTGCCAGTGAGCACCTTCATGCATGCAGTTATGCGTTTTCTTCTTTTAAAATATATCCTTGAGGATGAACATCTCAGGAGTGGGTTTGCTGGAGCGGTTTCATGAAGACGTGGTTTCCTTCTGATGAGAAAGTTTTGCAGGAAGTGGGCCGGAAGGAGAAGAGCTAAGGTATAGGGCACTGCTGGAGATGGCAAAGTCAGGAGAGCTGCAGAGAGGTGAGAGTCCTCCTACCAGCATGATAGCTCAGTGCTGCTGGGTGTTGGCAAGGAGGCAAAACCAGGGTGGTGTGGTGAAAAGAGTAATGGTCTGGAATCTGGAGAAATGACTTTTACATCCATCTACGCCTCTCTCCTGAAATGCAAAGTTGTTTTGTCTCTGTGGGTCTCAGTTTCCCCTAAAGCCTTTCCCAGTATTAGGGTCTAAGAGTCCTCTATTTCTGAAATGTTAATTAAATACCTTATACATGCCAAGATCTGTGTTTGGTACTAGGGATGCAACAATGAGTAAAAGACAGTAAGTCCCTTGATGTAGTCATGTAAGACAATTTAAAAGGTAAATTTAGAGTTGGTAAACTCAAGTGATAGGCAAATACAGAAATTTATAGAAGCATGGGAGAGGGGTGGGAGAGTACCCATCCCAGCCTTGAGGGGTGGGCCCTGGCGGAAGGGGGCAAGTTTTCCTAGAGAGGGTAGAGGTTGAGCTGTGTCTTAAAGGGTGAGCAGGATTTAAGCAGACTGTGGGGAGAGTGAAGAGTGTCCGGGCAGAAGAGGTGGCCTGGGTAGAGGTACAGTGGGAATAGCAGGGTGCCTTCAGAGGGCCAGCGGTTCCGTGTGCTCAGGGAATCCAAAGCATGGCAGGTGACCTGAGGTGTGTCTGGGGAGGTGGCCGAGGTCCTTGCACATCACTGTAAAGAGTTTAGGTTTTCTATGTACCATTTTACCCAAGGATGGCTTTGGGTATATGCTAGCCTCCGCTTGCAGCCAAGACTCTGTCTTGATTTCCCCATACCTTGACATTTCTTTCCCCTGGAGGCTCAGAGCACCTTGCTTTTGAGGATGACCACTAGCTGTCGCTATTGAACAGATCTGGCTTCCCGCAGCTAAAGGCGAATGGTGGTGTCCTAGGTTGCTAGCTCCCGGAGGCCCTACCAGATGCTTGAGTGTGCCCCGCCTCCTCTGGGTCTGTTCATACGTCCTGAGAGGTGACTTACAGTAGGCACGCAGTGAGGAGGTGGTGGTAGCCCTTGAGCAGAACCTGGGCAAGCTGGGGGAAGGAATTGTGGTGAAGTGCGGTCCACCACACCACCGCAGTCAGCCACTGGGTGGCGCTGCCACCACTGACCGCAGAAAAGGAGGCCTGTGAAAAGGGTAAGTCTCTGAATAGGACTGCTTTCCTGCTTTGGGGTGGGGTAACTTTTGCGTCCACTCTGTTACCTGGAGTTCGGGTGCCACGGGACTGGTCAAGGACAGTGTGAGGGAAGCCTGGAAGCACACCGACCCAACAGTCCCAGATCAGCCAACACTGCCATTTTTCGGGTCCTTCAGGCCTCACCCCTGGTCGGCGTGTGTTTTTTGACTTGTCCCCAGTTTCCACCCTTTGGTTCCAGGTCCTGCAATGAGCCAATACCCCCTTCCCTTTGGCTTCTGTTTCTTTATTTTCCTTCTCAGTAACTCCCATCTCCAAAGCCTCCCCATTCAGCAGGTGTTCATCTGGGACTTTTCTTTTTTAGGAATCCATTTCCCCCTCTCCTTTTTCCTGTGGCATTGCTGTTCGCTGTGAGTCTGTGTCCTCACCCTGTGTGTTCGGATCTGTGCAGACCTAATTCTACTTCTCCTGGCTTTTTTGCCTCTGGGCGTTGTAGTTCTAAGCACTATTTTACCTTTTTAAAAAATTCTCTCTTTTCTTGTCTGCCTTTTCTTTTCACATTTGCCCTGTCTTTGTCCCTGTCTCCCATTCCCCCACCTATAAAAACCAGAGAATTTAGACATATTCTAAGTCTAACTAGAAAACTTGTGAGTCTAACAACTAGAGAAGTTAAAGGAGTTAAAGTCTAACAACTAGTGGGGGAGGATATTGCAAGTAAGGGGTATCCCGACTTTTCTTGGCATCCTTCATGAACTGGCGACCCTCTGGGGTGGGCTGGTGATCTAGGGGTGCTGAGAGGCTGACACTGAGGCAGACTTGCTGGAGACATTGTAAGGCAGCATGGGTACTTATGTGTTTTTCTTTTCCCTTAATGCTGCAAGCTAGTTTGGTTCTCATACCTCCCTCGAGAAATTAAGGGATGCTTCTGGGACTTGATTAGCATATGTGTCCCCGTGCTCTGGGATGGGCACTAAAGAAGAATGTGGGTTCTTGGCAAATTCCCTGGACAGCAGGCAATGCCAAAAGGGGTAAGGGTTCTACCCAACATGTAGCAACCTCAGAGGGGAACAGGAGCACACTCTGAACCAAGGGAAGGTTAGGCCTGTAACTAAGGTCCCAAAGGACTGGTTAGTAGCATGACATATGCTGACTTCTTCCTCTCACACAACTTTGGAGCCTTAGTCTCCAAAGGGGATGTGTTGCAGGGACTACTGGCGTGTAGGGAGAAAAATATTAGAATTTCTCTTTATTTTTTTTATCTTGTCTTTTTAAGATTTCTATTTTTGCATATGTTTTGTGCTAGTAAATATTACATGCATATATTATATAAATAGTAGCTATATATCTATTAGAAATACATATGCCTAATCATTTTGTCATGATGAAGTGTGGGATCCAAAGTTTCAGAGATCACTGCTCTGGAGAAACTTTGGAGCTTGCCATGGACTCTAGCGGAGGCCTGTGATACTGGCCCAGAACAGCCCAGCTGAGGAGAAAGGTCGAGCCTGTGTGGACAGACTTGGCAGCAAGGTGGGACTTAGTTGTCCTTGAGAGGGAGCTCTCCAGAAACAGCAGCTGGATGACTGTCCCCCATGCCCATGTGAGTCACAGCCTTTGAGGTCACCTCAGGGTCCCCTGCTACCTGATATCTTAGGGCCTTTTATTACATTCTTTGCTGAGGAGAGGTTTCATAGTTTCTCAAAGGGAAATTTGAAGAGGTGAGAGGCCTAGGATATTCTCCAGCATGGGGGGAGCTGTGACTGATTAGGACTTTGCAGATGGTCAGTGGGAGGGGATCCTGTCACCATGGTTAGGAGCCTGGCATCTTAGGGACTGTGTCCTTCTGCTCTGACTGTATCTCAGACTTGTTTCCGAGGTGATTTACATTTGTGGCAAATACTTGTGGTTGCCTAACGGAACCCCATTTTTGTTTGGGGTGGAAATGTGCTCAGCTGAAAATTCCATTTCTCAACCTCTCTTGGAGGGAGAGGTGGTCCCAAGATGTGACCCTAGCCCAGGGGATGTAAGCTGAAGTCCTGGCTGGGGCTTTCCCATTGGCTGTTCATTAGGGGTCAGAATCAGCTGGTGCACACATTTGGCCCTTCACATTTCTCTTTTTTTTTTTGGCATGATGCTGAAGGTGGGGCAGCTGTCATGTGACCCCACCGTGACAAGGAGGAAGATGGATAATTGGAAATATAGAAGGAGCCTGGCTGCCGGAGGTGCTGGTCTGCTCTTCCCAGACTTTTTGTTATGGAAGGAAAAGAAATCTCTATTTGATTCAGCCATTGCGGGGGTTTTTCTGTTGCTCCCAGGGGAATGTAGTGCTAGCGAACATGAAGGTGGACTCAGGGCTTGCAGACACTTGGGTTAAGGCCATGACTTCAGGCAAGATGCTGACGTACTTAGAGTTGAAGAACATGAGCGTCCCCTGTCTCAGGGAGCCCTTGTTCCCTCTTCTTCTCCAGCAATGATGGAAACAAGCTGTCCTGTTACTTGCAAGTCCTTGGAAGAGGAGAGAGGCATTGAGCTGGCCCTTTAAGAATTACTAATTCTGTTAAGAATGTGGAAATTGAAAGTCAGGGTGAGTGCTGGAGCCGGCTGTGCAGGTTTGAGTGAACGGATGGTGCTTAGCTCCGCTAATACAAATTCAGTGGTGGCAACTGGTGTCTTCAAATTGGCCATGGTGAGAGTATTTGTATCATGGAAGTAGGCAAATATTACACATCAGGGCTTTTTTCTTTTTTTTTTCTTTTCGGGAGAGCCAGTTGTTAAGTATTTACCAACACACCCTTGGAAAGACCACAAGTTTAGTTTACTAACTACCTTAATATTGTTTCATAGCTTCTCTGCTTTCCCCATGCTGTCTAATAAGTTATAAGTGAGCAGAATCAAGAAGCAGCTGATTTCTACTGAACTCAGGCTGAAGTCTTTTATGTATTTATTTTTAAAGATCCTTGAATTTTATTTACTTATTTATTTATTTGGCTGTGTCGGGTCTTAGTTGTGGCATGCAGGGTCTTTTGTTGTGCACGGCTCTAGGCATGGGCTTAGTTGCCCCGAGGCATGTGGGATCTTAGTTCCCCAACAGGGATCCAACCCACATCCTCTGCATTGGAAAGCGGGTTCTGAACGACTGAATCACGAGGGAAGTCCCAGACTGAAGTCTTATTATGTCTTTGGGCCTAAGGTGAGCCCTGAAAGTTCAGCCTGAAGGCAAAACTAATTTTAATCTGACTTTGGCTGTAAATTTGTCATCCAGTCGAGCCCCTGTCTTGGCATTCGTCTCCTTTCCACGTCATCAGCCTCCTGCCCCCATCCTGTCGACAATCTACAGGGCCTCAGCTCTTGCAAACCTGGCTTCTTGCCCCAGTTGTGCCACCCACAGAAGCCCCCGATTCTGGGTCTGGAACAGCAGTTTCTCACTTGCATCCACACACCTTATGATCTTCCTTATGAGCACACCACATGCTCTTCTTACGATGTGACATGACACCCCTCTATCAAGAGGTGGGGTCTGTATGTCCTGTCCTTGAAATGGGGTGGATCTTCATAAAACTGCTTCACTAATAGCATATGGTTGGTCGTGATGGGCAATACAGCTTCTGCCTGGCTCTGTCTCTCAGGACACATGCCTTTGGAGCCCGGAGCCACCATGTAAGAAGTCCGGCAGTCCTGAAGCTGCTGTTCTGAGAGATCACGCGGAGAGGCCACAGAAAGCTAGAGATGCCCAAGGAGCCCTCAGCTGTTCCAGGCTCCAGCCAGCCAAGTCTTTCTGGTTCAGGCGCAGGCTGCATGTGCGATGGGGCCTGCAGATGATTTAGTGTCTGGCCTTTGAGCCAGCCCAGCTGTGCTGAGTGTAGCAGAAGTGAGCTGTCCCCCTCTGAGCCCTGCCCAGACTGCAGACTCATGAGTGAAGTAAATGTTTCTCTGAGGTACTGGAGATGAAGCCTTCACCGTATCTTTAGAGGGGGACACACTTCAACCCACAACACTGCCATTGCAAGAAACACAGGTCTGCTCTTCAGAGGGAAGCCATTCCTAATTCTGTCAGGTCTGAGAAGAGTGCTTCATGCAAGTTAGCCTCCCCATTCCATGCACTCACACTGACACTCACACTCACGTACGTGTGCACAAGCCTCCCATTATGTGTGTGTGTATATATATATATATATATATATATATATATAATATAAATATTATATATATAATTTTAACATAAATGGGATTATGTTATACACTTTTGTAAACAACCTGTCTTATACACTTAACAGTATGTCCTGAAGGTCCTTCCATGTGAGTACGTTTAAATCTACCTCATCCTTTGTTACCATGATATAGTGATTTCATAGTATTGATAGCCTGTGGGTAGATAGTAAAGTTGTTTTCAGTGTTTTGGTTCGGGTTAGCCCTAACCACAAATGTAATGTTTGGTGACTTTAAAATTTTCCTAACAGTTAGTACAGTCATTGCTTATGGTAAGAGAATATTTTTGTTAAAAAAATATTGCTGGGTGGCCTCCAGGTGGAGTCATAATCCACTTTTCATGATAAATGGGAGAGCAGAAGGAGGGTGGGGGCTGAGCGCTCTGGGGTCTGAGTCAGGGAAGACATGGAGCTGGGGAGGAAGCACTTTGAAAGAGACCTGGCCCAGGGGGGCCTTTTGAGTTAAGTGATGCCCACCCATGGAATGGAAACCCAGTCTTCCTTCCCCTCTCTGAAATATTAGGAAAAGGTGACATTGCTCACTAATACGTTCAGTGAGAGTGGAATTGCTTTTGGAATCCACAAAGGAATGCTGAATTTTCGTGTCACTGTGGGTGAAAACAGACATCCTTGCATATATATTTTTGAGCTCATTATGAAGTGAGCTAGGCAGGCCAGATTCTCTTACATGGAACTCATCCAATGACAAAAACCTTTGGACTGCTGGTATCACTGAAATTGGACCTTGCCTCTGGAGACAGTGGGCAGATATCTAGGGGTAGGGGAGCCAGGTAAGGAGCTGGGTTAGGGCCCCACCTGTGGGTGAGAGAAAGAGCTGAGTTTATTGCTCACTCAGGTAAGGGGAAGTACTACCTTGGATGGAGACTTAGCAGCCTTTCAGAATGGGGAGGGCAAAGTCGGGGTATTTACGAAGTATTGGAGTCTAGTTTAAGGTGGGCTTTCAGTGTGGTGGTTTGATTAGAATTGGGGAAGGATCGTGATGCAAACATTTCAAATTGGTGATGACAGGGTTTTGACATGAGGTTCCAAAGAGCCTTGAAGAGTAATAGCCATTTGATGCTGTCTATTGAAAAGCTGAGCATTTTTAAATGGGTTTGCAACATTTATCTTCCTGGACAGAAATTGATTGGAATAGTAAGGTCATGCTGCTGAAGACAAAGGAATTGTAATGTCCAGGTTAGTGAAGACAGCAAATGATGAGGGTGTCAATGGTATTGGTTCTCAGACCTAATTTCTGAGATCATCCCCTTTGGATTCTGGGGAAAACCTCATGTAGTAAGACGTTTAACCTCTACCCAAGCAAATTCTAAGTCGCTTTTAATATTGCCCCACCCTTCAGTTAAGGAATTATTGCACTCTATGTCATCAACAAAGTCTGTGAAGAGGGAGCCTCATTTCTACAGGAGACTGAGGAGTGTTCATCTGACTGGTCAGAAACCAAGACATCTACTAGACCTCATTTTACATGTGTGTGTGTGTGTGTGTGTGTGTGTGTGTGTGTGTGTGTGTGTATTATGCTATATAGTCAGAAACCAGACTTCACGTTTTTGGTCCATTTTCTCACACACAGATTCAGTCAGGTCTCTCCTGCTCCCTTTGCCCTGGACATAACCTGGGAAGGTCCATGTTATGGACTGAGAAAAGTCCAGCCATATTCACACTCCCAGATCCAGCTTCTTGTCCATGCGGCTGGCAGCTCAATGGACTCCAATTTGTTCTCCTGACCAGCCATTTAGATTAAGAAGCGAGAAAAGGAAATTCACCCTATACTTCCAGACCCATGTCTTGTGTCCCAGCATTACTTCCCATGGAAACTCTACATTTGGGAGTGTTGGGTTTGTGCTGGATATATACCACCTAACCCTCCAAACACTCTCCATCCTTTTCCACCCCGCTCTGTGTATGGGTAGGCTGACCTGTATGGTTTATATCAATCTACACTTTGCCCCTTTGTTCACCTAATAGAAAATACCAGCCAGAAACCAGAGGGAGGGAAGTGAATGAGGCTGGTATATTTTTTTCCCCACATCCCTCCCCTGTGGTCCTTGATGGGCTGGTGGTATCCTTTAACTGAATGTCATAGCTCCTGTCACGTGGCACTCTGCAAACATTTCTTTCTATCTGGGCTTTTATGACAGTTCTCACCTCTTTTCCTGATGGTGGGCCTAGGGTTGGAAATAGCTGTAACTAACCCTGAGATGCTACATTACCTCTGTGATTTCCCTATAACCTTGCCCACACTTTTGTAAAAAATCTCCTTTTCATTAACCTCTACTAAAATTATCCAGTTTGCCACTCTTACCTGTTGGGGGACCTGGCCAATATAGGGCTTTGTTGAGTTGTTAATATTTTGTTTCCTCTTTGGTTGTAGTCAAGTGATGCCTGGCAAGTGTTTGATAGATATTTGTTGAATGAATGAATGACTCAATGTGTGAGTGACAGGATTTGAACTCCAACCCCTGCTCTACAAACTTCTAATATACTACTGAGCGTTCACATGTAGAGTACAGTTGCTTGATGCACTCTGAGTACAATAAACAAGTGTAGGTTGTGTGGCTCCAGTTTCCAGGAACCTCCACTTCTCTGGATTTGCCCTGGTTGTTCATACCCAGATGTCCTCCTTCCCAGAGGAGCAGTATGAAATAATATAAAGAGTATCTGAAATACACAAAATGGTAAAGACACGATGTTCACTAAATGAAGAGTAGGATGATTTTTTCAACTCAAAAAGAGATAAAAGGTCCATATCACAAAATAAGAAATGTACACTGAAAAACTTCGCATGTATAGGTTATGGTTTTAATGGAGCCGTACTGAATGAACTGAAGTTACGGCCATGAGGTATGAATTTATAAAGTTTATGTGACCTTTATTATAATTAATATTGACTAAGCATTATAACATTATTACATATGAGATCAATTTGATATAACTATCTTGTAATTATATCTGTTGTTACTATCAGTTTCACAATTGCTGGTTCATAACATTCGTACACTTTCTACTGTATAAGTGTTAGAGGAACTTCTTTAAATTTTGAGATGTGATATGTGACTTGCAACCCCCTGGGAACACCCATATCTCTCTGGGGAGATACCTTCATGTTGGAGCTCATGTAAATATCAGGCAGAATTGTTCCAAGCCCCCTTATCATGCCTAGCCCTAAGGAAGTGCCTAGTTGTTTATAAATATTTCCATATTATAATTTCGTAAGGAGAGAAATTCCATGATCTTCCTCCCTGGATTTCCCAGCAGGAAAGGAGTCAAGACCGAACTGTCATAATACACTTCCTTTTGGCGCAGAGCTCCCCCTTTGATAATCTCCAGGGCACATTCTTCCTTTGGAGATGCTTCTGCATGGTATATCCCAGCAGTTCCTGTCATGGCTGTTTCTGTAGAACAAGAAGAGAAGAGTGGGGTTATCTAAGACTAGTACAGTCTACACAATAGAAGGCCTGCAGACACCAACAGCTTAGCTTTTAGGGGCTGTTGGCCAGTGCTTGCTCGGCAAGGTCCACGGGCCCTGGCAGGAATACGTGGAGAAGACTGGGTATGTTTAGGGCCTATTGGGCAAAGAGAGGCTTAGTGTTCATATGGGCCTCGTCTAAATGGATGAAGATTTGTGGAGGCAGCTGGAGGTTACTTGTTGGGAGATTTGAATCATGCTCCTCTCTTGGGTGTTTTGGCTGGAGTGAGGGAGTAATATGGGGGAGCAGAATGAGGATAGAGGTCATGTGATGAGAAGTGTCAGTGGGCAAAACCAGAGTGAGGTATGATAACGACTACTGATTTGTAAAAGGAAATGATGGACAAGAATCCAGACCTTTGCTACCTTGTCAACACCAAGCACTTTCACTTAGAAGGAAACTATTGTTACCTGCTCTCTTCCTCCAGGTATTTGTGTCCTTCTTGCCCAGCTTCTCTCTCTCTCTCCATCCTTGTTTCACTGTGTTTCTTTGTCTTTCTCTCTCTCTCTCATTCTGTAACTACTACTCAATTTACTCAGTGACTCTTAAATAAAGTTTTCTTTTAAAAAAATTTTTAATTTTTATTTATTTATTTGGCTGCGCGGCATGCGGGATCTTAGTTCCGCAGCCAGGGACAGAACCCGTGCCCCCTGCAGTGGACGTGTGGAGTCTTAACCACTGGACTGCAGGGAAGTCCCTTAAATAAAGTTTCCTTATCATACTTGCCACATGTTTTAGATAACCTTGCATTTGGACTTACAGAAAAGTCGTAAAAATGGTGCAAAGTTTTTCCTTATATCCTTCAATCACAACAACATAACCATTGTACGATTATCAACAATAGATATGATAGAATTGGAACAACCTTACTAATTAAACTGCAGGCTTTATTTTTTCACTAATATCCTTTATATAGTCCAGGATCTTATCCAGGATTTCACTTAGTAGTAATTTCTTCTTATGTTCCCCCTTATCTCTGACAGTTCCTCAGTCTTTCCTTGTCTCTCATGGCCCTGATGCTGTTGAAGAGTACTGTTCAATTGATTTGTGTAATGCCCCTCAATTTGGGTTTGTCCACTGTTCTTATAATTAGAATGAGGTTATGAATTTTTGGTAAGAATACCCCCCAAATGATACTGTGTCCTTCTCAGTGCATCATATCAAAGGGTTCATGATATCTAGGTCTTATTACTGGTATATTATTAAGGAAAACAAACTCACATTTGGTAAGTCTCACATAGGAAAATAATGGCCACTGAGTTGTCATGAGGACATAAGGTGTTCAGAATAGGGTCATATGATGAGTGTGGTGTCACTCAGCACACTTGGTGGTCAGAATGGAAAGAAAGGTCAAAGAGCAGTCAGAGGCTCCACTAATGACAGTGGAGCCCCTTCATTAAAGGGAGACTAGCGCTGTCACTGGTTTTCAGTGCATGACACATGACGATATCAGGGAGTTCAGCACCCTCTTTACCCACAATGGTAAGAAAGACAATCCATCTACAGGCCATTTATTCCAATCTCTTGACCTTACCTGTGTCTATGAGGCCAAGGATACAGAGGGTGATCGACACATTGACATTGGTCACTGCATATTCCACCCTGAGAGAGGAGAAGAACCCATCCAGAGCAAACTTGCTTGCAGAATAGGCAGCAATAAGTGGATTAGCTATTTTCCCTAAATGATATAGAGATGGGTTAACACGGGGACCTATTTCAACTCTGACAGAGCTGATCTGTGTTTTATCAGTAGCAGGCTTTGTAACCCCTGTGAAGTCCTTTTACCCTTTGAGTCTTAATTTCTCTCTACTCCCCAAAGAGATTATTATGCTGTGTTGAATTTCTGAGAGACAAAAACGTTAAGGTATCAAAGAAACTCTCTTTGATGAGACTGGGATGCAGTGTGGAGTGGGCTGCAGGAAAGCCTTCATTGAAGAGGGGTTAGTTAGATTTTTAGTAAAGATGGTAAATAAGTGGATTATGAAAGAGCCATGTAATTCCACAGCTGCTAACTTTTCCACCTCTGACCCAAGAGCACTGGAAGGGTTTGGCAAGGGCTGTCTACACAGAGACCTATCACTGATTTACTTTCTATGCAAGGGGAATGAAAACTCCTGTCTTTGTTTTCTACTCCATATCACTTTTCTTACTTTCATCAGCCTGGTTAATTCTCACTCAGTTTTTTGGAGGATATGTGGACATATGCCTGATAGCATAACCTATTCATTATACCCCTTCCAAGAGGAGAGAGTAGTGGTGTCCTGAGACCTTAGACTCTTTGCTCAGCATTATTATAACAGCTACTTTAAAATTCTTGTCTGCTAATTCTAAAATCTGGGTCATTTTAGGACTGATATCCATTGATTGCCTTTCCCTCCTGAGTATGGGTCACATATTCCTATTCTTGTATGTGCAGTAATTTTTCATTGTATCCTTGATATTGTAAGAGTCTCTGGATTCTGTCATATTCCTCCAAAGAGTATTCATTTTTATTTTTTATTTTTTGGTGGGCAGTTAACTTGGCTGAAACTCTGTGTCTCTTGCAGTAGGTACCAGTGAAATCTCTGTTTAATTATTTGAATCTTAACTGGGCTTCTTGGTATCTACACTGCCCTGTGAGTATTTCAGGGGACAAATAGAGATTTGAGAAAGGTGTTTACATACAGAATTTGGTGCGCTTGCACCGTGGCTCTTTCCTTTCTGGGATGTCTCCCTTCACTTTCCAGCTGTTACAGAAACCCCAAACTCTTCTTTCTGCTTTTACAAGGTAGTAAGATGGCAGATTTCAATCCTAAAAATGACACTGATTGGGGTCTGCCCTTGAGCACAAGCTACAAAATTGGGGAACTCATCTAGTGTCATTTCCCTCTTTCAAGTTTCAACAACTCTCCAGTTTCTTCTTTTGATTCTTCTCTTCAGTGCTTTCAATGGTTGTTTTCTGTATTTTGTCCAAGTTTGTTATCTGGAGAAGGTTGGTCTATTAGGTATTACCCTGCCATTATTGGAATTGGAACCTCTGTGAGTTTTTAAAATATAATGAAGTTTCATTCCAAATCAATGAAGGAAGAATGATTTATTCAGCAAAGATGCTGGGAAAGTTGGTTAACTAATTGGAAAAAATTGTTAGCTCCTTACTTTATGTCATATATCAGAAAATGATACATGGAAAATTATGGCAGATGGTGTTGTCTACCCAATATCCATTTCCCTTTCTTTAATAAAAGAATCTAATTTTGTTCAGGATAGCAATGTATTCAGATAAAAATATTTACTTCTTCAAGGTTCCCTTGCTCTTTTGGGTAGTCATGTGATCTAAACCTGGCCAATGAGAAATCTAGCAGTTGGGGTCTCCAGGAAAGATATTGATTGCCTGATAAAATAGATGGATTCAGGTGACATGCAGCTTTTACATTTTGCCCTTTCACTTTCTTTCTAAGTAGACTACAGATGTGATGCCTAAAATTGCAGTAGTCATTTACGAACTTGAGGAAAAGCTGTATATTAATTATATAATTAAGGATTATAGAACAAAAATGTGGAATGAGCTTAGATTCTTGAAGATATAGTAAGTCCATCAAACCAGCCCTGAACTTATTACCTGAGAAAAGGAAACCCCATTTAGTGTTAAGCCATTTTAAGTGGAGTTTTTGTTACATGTGCAGCAGAATGAATCTCCTGACTGATTAAAACATTCAATCATAGAAAGAGGATAATATAGGCAAACACTTACCAGATTCTTGTTTATGAAAAATCATTCCAACATAAAAGTAAAAAAGACATGTAAAGGCAAAGAATATTTTATTATACAAAATGTAAAATTTCTATATGTCAAAATGGTAGCTATAATAATTTCACTATAAAGGTAAAGGGTAAATGATAAACTAGAAAATCATTTTCAACATATCAGTCAGACAAAAGCTTAATATCATCAATCTTTAGTATATAAAGAACTCTTAAAAATTCAAAAAATACAAACAAATCTCTGTAGGGAAACATTCCATCCTCAATCCTCAATCATGAGTTTTGGCTTGAGATAACTCTGCAGTCAAGTTCCAGGAAGGGGTGTGTAACACAGGATGTCCAATCAGAGTTTCTGATACCCTGGGTTACTGACTGGTCTAAGGCTGGACCAAAGACCCAAGCAGGGAGGGCATCAAGATACATTGTTGTTGTTTAACAAGAAATCAGTTCCCTTTTCTTCCTCTGTATCAGAACCTCAACTGAATTCATGTTTCCACCTGTTGCAGAGACTGCAGTATTCTCTCCAAATATCTTCTGTCCCTCTTCCTTAGCAGTAGAATCCCGGATTTGTAGCTGGGCTCAGTTATCTGGAATAAAGTCCACATTTCTCAGCTTCTTTCAGCCAGACTGTGCCAAATGACTAAGTGCCATCCAATAAGTTGTACACAAAAGTGTGTCGTGATTTCTGGGATATGTCCTTAAAGGAAGAAATCAGTCTCTCCCTTCTCAATCCTTCCTCCTTCTTGGTTCCTGAAGGTTGACCCCAGAACTATCATGGACCTTGAAGTAGAAGCCATATGTTGAGAATGGCAGAGCATTTAGAGAAAAGGAAGGAACCTGGGTGACCATGGAGCTGCCATCCTAGCCCTATACTGCTTACCTCCAGACTTGATTTGCCTTTTAACTTATTACATCCACTGTTATTTTAGGTTTTCTGTCAGAGAGCTTCACCTAATCCATGTTGAGAGTCTCCTTCACTTTTATGTAGCCCATGTGCCAAAGGAAAGCTGATACCATCTCTAACTCTAGGGGTGGCTTGGATGATTTATTTAATACCATCCTCCTTGCCCATGATTGTTACAGGAATGGGCATGGGGCCCAGTTTGGACCAATGAGACTCGAGCGGAATCTTGTTGGAGTGTCTGGGAAGGTGCTTTGTCCTTATGGGAGAGTTTCTTAAAGTAGAAATCCTGTTTCTCTTCTGTGGGACATTTCCGTGTATGGATATGGGGGCTGAAATTGCTACATCTATCTCACTGTCAGCCTGAGGATGAAGCCGCACATGGAAGAGAGCAGAGCCAAGAGAGTCACGGGGACACTGAGCTTGAGCTAAGTCAGTTGCCTGCCCTGCACCTGGACTTCCAGTTATGTCAATAATTTTCCTGTTGTTTAAGTCAAAAATAGATCCAAATTTTTTATAAGAATAGCATAATTGTCAAAACTATGAGTTCTCGAGTTAGATGACCTGGGTGTGAAATTCCAAGTATGCCATTTCTTAGCTGTAATATGTGGATAACAATATTACTAAGCTGAAGTAATCCATGTAATAGACTTAGCACAAACTGACACTTAGTAAATGCTATTATTAGTAGTATTCGTATTTCAAATTCGTGAGAAAAGCATGAGCTGTTCAAAATATCACGTTGGAACCAATAGCTAGCTATTTGGAGAAAAGAAAAATGCCATTCTAATAAACAAATTCAAATTATATTAGAGAATATATGTGGAAAATAAAATAATAAAATATGTGTGAATATATAACCTCAAGGTAAGAGATAGTTGCGGTACGAGGGCCTCTCACTGTTGTGGCCTCTCGCGTTGCGGAGCACAGGCTCTGGACGCGCAGGCTCAGCGGCCATGGCTCACAGGCCTAGCCGCTCCGCGGCATGTGGGATCTTCCCGGACCGGGGCACGAACCCGTGTCCCCTGCATTGGCAGGTGGACTCTCAACCACTGTGCCACCAGGGAAACTCCAAGAGATACTTTTTAAAGCATGAAATCAAAAGCATATGCTATAAAGGAAGAAATAAAGAGGTTTGAATATATGAGATTTAAAAAGCTTCAGTGTACTAGAAATGCTCGCCATTGCCTTCCTACACACATCCCCTTCAAAAAGATTTTGTCTTTCCATCTACAGAAGGTCGGGTCAGTGGTAGTTAATACGCACAATGGCTTGAACACGTATCATGGTGTCTCTCTCAAGAAACTGAAATAATCAACAGCAGGGTTCTAATTAGCCCCTGTGGATTTTGAACTAAAGCATCATGTAAGATTGGGACTGGGGTAGCCATTTCCAGTCATGGAAAAGGATAAGTAAACAGACAGACAAAATAAGCGGCCACATGGAGCAGACAAACAAAATAATCATAAAAGTTGGAGCTAAATAAGAGCTAACATTTACTAACATATATTTAGCTCTTATATACTAGTTTAAAGTCTAAAGGCTAAATAATTGCCTAAGGTTTCATGGTTAATGAGTTGGAGAACTAGGATTCAAGTCAGAGTTCAAACTTGACTCTAGTGGCCCACACTTTCAAGCACAAGGTGGTATTTCCTCTACATAAGTCATCGTTCTTTATATAAGTGTTTCTCAGGAGCCATGTGTCAAATCCAGCCATTCCTGAGTGGGTGAAGATTCTCTCTACTCGACAACTAAGCCCCAAATAGGCAAAATTTATGAAAAGCAGAAATATTTTCAGCTAAAAAAATTTTACTTATTTAATCTATTTATTTGGCTGCGTTGGGTCTTTGTTGCTGTGCGTGGGCTTTCTCTAGTTGTGGCGAGCGGAGGCTACTTTTGTTGCAGTGTGCAGGCTTCTCATTGTGGTGGCTTCTCTTGTTACGGAGCACGGGCTCTAGGCATGCAGGCTTCAGTAGTTGTGGCACACGGGCTCAGTAGTTGTGGCTCGTGGGCTCTAGAGTGCAGGCTCAGTAGTTGTGGTGCACAGGCTTAGTTGCTCTGCAGCATGTGGGATCTTCCCGGAGCAGGGCTCGAAACCATGTCCCCTGCATTGGCAGGCGGATTCTTAACCACTGCACACCAGGGAAGTCCCAATATTTTCATTTTTAAGCTTACAGATGAGGGTACCCGTAAAAAGATGGGGCTAGTTACTCCTAGTTACTAATACACTTTGTATTAGTTTCCTGGGGCTGCCATAACAAATTTCCACAAACTTAGAGGCTGAGACAGAGAAATTTATTCTCTCATAGTTCTGGAGGTTAGACGTCCCAAACCAGAGTATCAGCAGGGCCACATTCCCTCTAAAGACTTTAGTGGAGAAACCTTTCTTGTCTTCAAGCTTCTAATGTCTGCTCCTCATCTTTGGTGCTCCTTGGCTCGTAGATACATCAGTCTCTGCCTCCATCTTCAAAATTTTGTGTGTGTCTGTAGCTCTTTTTGTAAAACGTGTGGCTCTTTTTTTAAAAAGTGTTTTTGAATTTATTTTTGGCTGCGTTGGGTCTTTGTTGCTGTGTGTGGGCTTCCTCTTGTTGCGGCGAGCAGGGGCTACTTTTTGTTGGGGTGCACGGGCTTCTCACTGTGGTGGCTTCTCTTGTTGTGGAGCATGGGCTCTAGGTGTGTGGGCTTCAGTAGTTGTAGCACGTGGGCTCAGTAGTTGTGACATGCAGGCTCTAGAGCGCAGGCTCAGTAGTTGTGGCACTCGGGTTTAGCTGTTCTGCAGCATGTGGATCTTCCTGGATCAGGGCTCGAACCCGTGTCCCCTGCATTGGTAGGCAGATTCTTAACCACTGAGCCACCAAGGAAGTCCTGCTCTTCTTATTAAGACACTTTTCATTGAATGTAGGCTCACCTAGATAATCTGAGATGATCTCATCTTGAGATCCTTAACTACATCTGCAAAGACTCTTTTCCATATAAACTCACATTCACAGATTCCAGGTGGACATATGCTTGGGGGTGGGTCACCCTTCAGCCCATTATACCATTCTAGATGATGATAAAGATATTGACTATGGCATTTCATAATATATATGTCCAGGTAGCAAGAAAAATGCAGAAGCAAGGGACCATGTGAACCCGTCTGCATTCTCATAGCAGTGATTTTTGTCCCACTAATGGAGCTTAGTGTATTCCGTTTTCTATTCTTGATTACTACTTAGGTAACGCTCAAAATAATAAAAAGGATTCTAAGTTGTTTGGCAGGAGAAAAGGGACAGATTTTTTTCATTGTTGTTGTTCCTGAGAGGAAGGTGAGAAAAGAGAGGAAGGGAAAGAGGAAGAAAGGAGAGGGGTACGGAAGGAGCCATGGCAGAAGAGTTTTTGAAAAATTCATCAGATAGCTGTATGGTTTCAAAAAACATTTTAAATGGTGAAGAGAAATACTGAATTGGCATAGAGATGGCCAACAGGCACATGAAAAAATGCTCAACATTGCTAATTATTAGAGAAATGCAAATCAAAACTACAATGAGGCACCACTTCACACTGGTCAGAATGGCCATCATTAAAAAGTCTACAAATAATAAATGTTGGAGAGGGTGTGGAGGAAAGGGAACCCTCCTACCCTATTGGTGGAAATGTAAATTGGTACAGCCACTATGGAGAACAGTATGGAGGTTCCATAAAAACTAAAAATAGAGTTACCATGTGATCCTACAATCCCACTCCTGGGCATATATCCAGAGAAAACTCTAATTTGGAAAGATACACACATGCCAATGTTCATTGCAGCACTATTTACAATAGCCAAGACATGGAATCACCTTAAATGTCCATCGAGAGATGAATGGATAGAGACGTGGTACGTGTGTGTGTGTGTGTGTGTGTATATATATATATATATATATATATATATATATATATATATATATATATGAAATATATATACATATAATGAAATATTACTCAGCCAAAAAAAGAATGAAATAATGTGATTTGCAGCAACATGCATGGACCTTGAGATTATCATACTAAGTGAAGTAAGTCAGACAAAGGTAAATATATGATATTGTCTATATGTGGAATCTAAAAAAAATCCAGATGAACTAATTTACAAAGCAGAAATAGACACACAGACATAGAAAACTTATGGTTACCAAAGGGAAAAGGTGGGGAGGGATAAATTAGGAGTTTGGGATTAACATATACACACTACTATATATAAAATAAATAACCAAAAAAGACCTACTATAATACAGGGAACAATACTTGATATTTTGTAATAACTTATAATGGAAAAGAATCTGAAAAAGAATAGGTATATTATGTATAATTGAATCACTTTGCTGTACACCTGAAACTAACACACACACACACACACACACACACAAAATAGTGAACTATTAGACAAGGGTCAAGACTGAACAGACTATTGAAAGTTTTTCATCTTTATTATGAAAATTATGCATGAGGTACACTTTAACCTAACTACCTATGGGAACTGTCAGTTTTTCAGCTGAAGGCTGCAGCTGTCATTGACATTCATTATAACCATATTTCATTTCTTAAATTTTGTGACCTGCCACTGATCTGCAAACCTTTAAACCAGTAGTTCTCATATTTAATTCCCATAAGCACCATGTGTCAAGAACATGCAGTTTTGAACCCACCTCTTCTTCAGAGTCTTCTAGTTGATGTTTTGGGGTAGAGGCTGTGCTGAAGGGTTCAGTAGGAAAGAGGGTCATAAACCATATCTAGGATGGTTTTAAGGGTGGATATAGGAGCAGGGAAGGTATGGCGACATAAGCTTACTGAACCTGATCTAGGAACTTACAGGAGAAATGGAGGGGGAAGGTCTTTGGAAGGGGCTGAAGTCTCTCACAAAGATAATTGGATGAGCCGTCAGTAAATTATGAGTTGTTGGATCTCTTTAAAGCTCATACTAGTATGATCAGGGAAAACATCTGTCCCAAATCTAAAGTGGATATTCAGGTGAAGAAACATATTGGACTAACCAGGAAACTTCACCTGCAGGAGGTAAGTTCTGAACTCCGCTTGGATGAAAGAAAGTGCAGGAAGGGCCAGGTTGGTGGGGGAACGGTTTGTACAAAGACTAGAGGTGGGAATGAGTTAGTTACAATGAAAAGCCAATGGAACAAGAAAAATAACAACGAAGTTTATTATATTTTCTCCTCTGTAGAAGTATAGGCTTATAAGCACTTATCCAAAGCCTTTAGGGCCTGATGTGTTATGGAATTATTTTTGGAATTTAGAAGATGGTGTGAGGCTTATACAGCATATTACATAACACTCCCAGTAGGGCCTGGGGAGGCATCCTGTAAGCAAACACATTATTATTTCTGCAATAAGATATTTGAAAGTTCACACAGAGATAAAGGCTTTAAGTAGCCTCACTTTAGTTCAAGTTAAATTAATTACAGTAAGTCCCTACATACAAACGAGTTCTGTTCCGAGAGCGCGTTCCTAAGCCCACTTTGTTCGTAAGTCCAGCAAAATTAGCCTATGTACCCAACTAACACAATCGGCTATATAGTACTGTACTGTAATAGGTTTATAATACTTTTCACACAAATAATACATAAAAAACAAACAAACACAAAAAAACAAAGAAAACATTTTTAATCTTACAGTATAATACCTTGAAAGGTACAGTAGTACAATACAACAGCTGGCATTGAGTGAACAGTCAAGAAGAGTTACTGACTGGAGGAGGGAGAGGAGGTGGGAGATGGTAGAGCTGAAGGAACGTCAGCAACAGGAGACGGAGGGCAAGCTGCCATTTCACTCATGCCTGACTTTGATGGCACAGGTTCTGGCTCCTTGGTGGATTCAGTTCTATCTACCTTCTTGAAAAAATGATCCAGTGATGTCTGGGTAGTAGCTCTTTTTTTTCTTGTCATAGATGACATGGTGGCACTGGATTGCATTCTGAACGGCTGCTGCAACCTTCATGTACCGTTCTATTTTCGGGTCCTGTGCCTCCAAAACTAACAGTGCCTCCTTAAATAAAGAAAATCCCCTTGCCACTTCCTGCATCGTGAATCTCTTTGGTTCTTCAGTTACTCTTCCTCTTGTCTCTCTTTGTCCTTTTTCTGGACCTTCAATACCATCAGGTCCTCATTAGTAAGCTCCTCATGTTGCACATAAACCGTACTGTACAGTAAAGTACCCCAAAGCACAACCACTTGTAGAGGATGCATGTACGTAGCAATGTACACCAGACACGTGAACTAACTTACGTGACTGGACATTCGAATGCATGTTCGCATCTTTGAAAGTTTGCAACTTGAAGGTTCATATGTAGGGGATTTACTTGCATATAGAATTAATTATTTTTTTTAAATCCTTGGTTTTCAGTGTTTTTTTTTTTCTTTTACCCCACACAGCTTTTTGGATTTTTGGAAATTGCAGATAAAGGATTGTAAACCAGTCTAGGCTGGCTAAAGGAAAGCTGAAACATATCAAAAAATAGAAAAAAGAGGAAAGAGGAAAAAACCCCCTAGGTTCTCACGATTCCAAACAATCTTGGTGCATTTCGTTAAAGTCTGTTTTCTCTTCACAGCACTATTCTTAATCATCTCCCCACATAATGCTAATTAGCTTGTGTGAGGAAACCTTTGCATTCTGCTCTAGGTAAAATATATTTCGAAGTTTCAGAGAACTGAAAAGGGCAAAAGCCCTCTAAAAACACAGACTTTTATTTTTCAAAAAGGATCTTTGAGCTAAGGGGCCCTGGTCAAAATGGAATAAATAATATGTAACAGGATGTTAAAATATGACTTTTCCTGCTCTAATTTCAGCTGAGGTTCAAAGACTGAGAACATAGTAAACAGCAAAAGCCTCCATATTCTGAAGGGAGGTTCCAGACTACCTGTGCACCTTATGTAAGATGTGGTAACACAAACAAACCCCCCCAAAACCCTAAAAATAAAATCTAGCTTGCAACACGTAGACCCTTAACCATCCCAAGGGAATAAAAAGGGCCGAAGGTGAAGAGGTTGGAAAGGACAGGCATTAGGGAGAGGAAAAGAACAGTGTCTCAATAAGCTTCCAAGAAGAAGGGGTTAATCCACCTCGTGGAAAACTTGTCCCCAGAAATTTGAGGGGCACTAAGGGCTGGGGTTTGACCCAACCTGAGAGGCGCTGGTTACGGGCAAGGCCACTGCAGAGCTAGTGCAAATTGTGTCCTATGTAAGGGAACTCTCCCTGTGGGGGGCCTGAAATCCAGCCCACACTCTGCTTGCCAACCTGCGGGTCTTGTCCCAGGGCTCATCCCTTCTCCCCTAGAGTCATTTCCAGTCCTGCCCAAAAGGACATCCCTATGTGATAAGTGTATTCTCAGAGTCTGAGGGAAATAACATAAGCAACTGCTGCCCAGCTCACAGGAAGAACTCTCAATATCCCAGCAAGGACCTCCAAAGAACCCATGAAAGCACCCAGTGGAAGAGCCAGGTGTGGTCATCCTCCCAGTCCAGAGAACATGAGCTTTCAACACGCACTGTGTCCAGAGGAGACTGATGCTGTAATAGCTGGGTACGAGCCAAGGAAGATCTTTCCTACCCTGAACTTTTCTTCCCTGCATCCTCCCTTTCCTTTTATAGGAGAGGCTAGAGGGAGCCTGATGAGTAGGGAGATGGGGAACAGGAGGAAAAGTTGAACACATGTCTCTTTCCTATCCCAGGTCTCCTATGACAACAGGTTCAAGCTTGATGAGGGGAGAAGCTTTACTTAAATTACAAATGAATGGACATTTAAATTACTGAAGTGAGACCTTTCCTGAGACTGGAGGCAGCTGTGGAGGATCTTTTATTATCCTAGAGTGTTGCCATCTGCCCTCAATCACATCCAGGTTCAGGGAAGAACTCACCCATAGAACAGGTATGAACAAAGAATAAGTTTGTTTTCTGATTGCACCTTACAAGATCCACCGTTCAACCATTGCTCATAAAAAATATGCCAGAATATGAACCTAATTAAATCAAATGAATAAATGAATGAATGAATAAATAAAACAAACAAACAAATAAATGAATAAACTGTTCTAATATGCATGACTCAGTCATGAAAGTGAAGGGATTAGAAGCCTGAGTGCTTTGCTCAGGGTTAAGTTTTGGTTTACATAGGGAGAATGGAGCCCGCAGTGAGGTTTATCTTCTGAGAAGTTTTAGACCACAAAGAATAAGAGCTATGGCGACCATATTTTCTGAAGCAAAATATGGGACATGGAATCTGACAAGTAAGAGTGCAGACTTGGTGATAGATGGGACAGGTTGCAATTAGCTCTGTCCCAGAAATGCAGGGAGTTAGTCACTGTAGAAACAGCAAGAGCCAGAGAGCTGGCAGATCAGCTGTGCGCCGGAGCTTGTTAGCTGAGCAGAGGTCAAAAGCAGGTCTCGGTGCTTTTGTTCATCCACTCCACACCCTCCATCCCCAACTGCTTTGCTGAGATTTTGAAATTATTTCCATTTCAAAGGCAGATTTCAAACTACTTTAATTGAGAACTCGGAAGAAAGTGCACAGGATTGCAAAGCTTCATTCCTGCACGCCCTTAGACTTTCAGAGTGACCCCAGGAAAATGTGCCACATCCTCTATTGAGCAAGCCCCAGCTTGAGGTTCATCAGGCCTCAAAGGCTGGGTCCTGCCCATTTTTTTCTAGCTCTTCCTAGAATATTTTTTCTCAGCTAGGACCCTCATGGTCTAAACTCTTTAGTTGTTTGGGTTGAGTTGGGTGCTAAAGATAAATCCATCTCTTTCCTCCAAGCTTTGGTAAACTGAGGTGTAGTCATAGGTATTGAGACAACCCACAATTATCCAATAATAATTGAAATAATGGGAATGGATGGGATTGTCCAGGGAGAGTATATCTGGGGGGAAAAGAGACACAAGGGCTTACAATGGAAAGAATCCTGAGGAAACCAACAAGAGAGAACTGAGACAGGCAGTCAGAGCAGCTAGAGGAAACCCGGGGAAGGATTTTGGCTGAAGACAAGGGAGTGTATGGTGTAGAATCAGCACAAAATCCTTCAGAGATGAGATAAAACCTGTAAAATTTCACAAGGCAACTTTGGCAAGAGCATTTCTGTTCAGGTACAGGACCTGGGAAATGTAGCTCTTCCTTAGATCCTTAGCGCATCTCCCAAGGCAAGAATAAAAGAATAGATGTTAAGAACACCCATAGTTGAAGGGTAGACCAAAACCAGTTCCACCAGCATCACCACATCTCCCACATGCAGCCTAAATAGCTGTATTTGGAGAGAGGAGAGTTGTCAGTGTCCTATGTGTTCATCCACCAGAGGTCAGTTCATCCACTAAGGGTCAGGTTCATCCACCAAGGGTCAGGGGAGGCATTTGCATTGCCTTCATCTTAATCAGCATGAGAGGGACTTCAAGAGGATTTTTTGGAGACCTTTACAAGTATCCCTGGAGTTTGGGGATTGGTATTTGACACACACCTGGAAGTCTAAAGGCAAGAGGCAGGGCTGGAACTGCTGTAGCTTGAGAGTGAATCTGAGTGCATTGTGGGCTCAAATATATCCACACACAGCAGTCTTCCCAGAGACCTGGGAAGTGTGAAGGGGGACTGGCTTGGGGTCACCTACTCAGGGATGGTGGGTGGACTGGGTCAAGAAGGCTGGATTTATTGAAGCCCTGGAGCAGAGGAGGACACTTAAAGGAGTGAGCTAGAGGGACCACTGTTCATGCCAAGGGGGTCTCTTTCAGGGGATCCCTGAGGAACCCATGATAAAGCCCCACAGAATCCACCCTCACTTCCTCCAAGTCAATAGAGCCCTAAGATGGGGATTCTTTTTTCTTTTGAAATAATTTCAGATCTATGGAGGAGTTGCAAGAATAGTACAAATGACACACCCCTCTTCCTGAACTATTTGAGAGTAATTGCTATAATTTAGGTAGTTGCTGACCTGATATCCCATTGCTCCTGAATATGTTAGCATGCATTTCCTACACGTAGGGACATTCTCCTACATAACCATCCAAATGAAGAAAGTAATTTATTAGTTTCTTAGAACTGCTGTAATACATTACAATAAGCTGGATGACTTAAGACAACAGAAATGTATTTTCTCACAGTTCTGAAGACCAGAAGTCTGAAATCAAAGTGTTGGCAAGGCTGCACTCTTTCCAAAGGCTCTAGAGGAGGGAGAATCTTCCTTTGCCTCTTCCAACTTCTAATGGCTGTCAGCATTCCTTACAGCTACAAACTCTGCCTCTATCTTCACATGGACCTCTCCTTGTTTCCTTCTGTCTCTGTCTTCTCTTCTGTCTCTTATAAGGACACTTGTCACTGGTTTTAGGGCCCACCCAGATAATCTTGGATGATATATTGCAAGATCCTTAACTTAATCACACCTTCAAAGGCCTTTTTTCCAAATAAGGTCATCTACACAAGTTCAGGGAGTTTGGATGTAGACATATCTTCTGAAGGCCACAATTCAACCTACTCCATCAACATTGATGTATCCATTTCATCTAGTCCAAAGACCCCATTCAAGTTTGTCACATGTCCCAATGATACTCTTTATAGAAAAGGATTCAGTCGAGGATCACATGTTGCATATATGCATGACTCTTTAGCTTCCTTCAAGCTGGAACATTCTCTAGTCTTTCCTTGACTTTCATGACTTTGACACTGTCGAAGAGTATGCCAGTCATTTTATACTGGAGTTGGTTTATCCTGGATCATGAGAGCTGGTTGTGCAATTTTCATGAGTTTTGCAAGCAGGTTGATCTTGATATGGCTATCAAGAGATTATTTACACCATGGAAATGCTACAAAGCAGAGTTCTTAATGTTCCCCTTCTAAAGAGCTAGTTGGTAAACATTTACCAGCTCACTGCAGATGAATGTCCCTCAGTTTGGATTTCTCTGTTTCCCATGATTTGATTGGGGCATATATTTTTGGCAAAATCATACAAATAATTATCTTCTTTTCACACTGTATCCCATAAAATTATACATGATTTCGGTTTATTCCATTACTGGAGATGTTAAGTAACTTCGATCATTTGATTCAGGTGGTGTCTGTCAGGTCTCTCCACTGTAAAATTACTCTTTTTTTCTTCTGTAATCAATAAGTATTTTGTAGGATGGTACTTTTTTTTTTGTTTTTTGGGTTTTTAAAAAAATATTTTAACCATTTTTAAGTCTACAGTTCAGTGGCATTAAGTTCATTCACATTGTTGTGCAACTATCACCACTTTTTATCTCCAGAGCTCTTTTCATCTTACAAAATGGAAACTCTGTACCTACTAAACAATAACTCCCCATTCCCCCATCCCTTGAGTCTCTGGCAACCACCATTTTACTTTCTCTCTATGGTCTTGACTACTCTCAGTATCTCATATAAGTTTTTTTTATCTATTTTTTTTTTTTTTTGCGGTACGCGGGCCTCTCACTGCTGCGGCCTCTCCCATTGCGGAGCACAGGCTTCAGCCACGCAGGCTCAGCGGCCATGGCTCACGGGCCCAGCCACTCCGTGGCATGTGGGATCCTCCCGGACCGGGGCACGAACCCACGCCCCCTGCATCAGCAGGCGGACTCCCAACCACTGCGCCACCAGGGAAGCCCATCTCATATAAGTTTAATCACGCAGTATTTGTCTTTTTGTGACTGACTTACTTCACTTAGAATAATGTTCTCAGGCTTTATCCATGTTGTAGCATATATCAAAAATTCCTTTCTTTTTAAGGCTGAATTGTATATATGTACCACATTCAATTTGCTTACCTATTATCTGTTGATGGACAATTGGGTTGCTTCCATGTTTTAGCTATTGTGAATAATGCTGCCATGAATGTGAGGGTACAAAGATCTCTTCAAGACTCTGCTTTCTAAACATATTGAATCACTGTGTTGTACACCTGAAACTAATATAACATTGTAAAGTAACTATACTTCAACTTAAAAAAGGAAGGAAAAATGAAGAAAAGACTCTGCTTTCAATTCTTTTGAGTATATACCCAGGAGTGGAATTTCTGGATCATATGGCAATTCTATTTTTAATTTTTGGAGGAACCTCCATCTATTTTCCACAGCAGCTACACCATTCTACATTCCCACCAACAGTGTACAAGGGTTCCAATTTCTTCACATCCTTGTCAACAGTTGTTATTTTTTGTTTTTGTTTTTGATATAGGCCATCCTAACAGTTGTGAGGTGATATCTTCTTGTGGTTTCAATTTGCATTTCTCTGATAATTAGTGACGCTGAGCATTTTTCATATACCTGTTGGCCATGTGTATGTCTTCTCTGGAGAAGTGCCTATTCAAGTCCTTTGCCCATTTTTCAATCCGTTGTTTTTTTGTTTTTGGGTAGGGTTGTACTTTGAGACTATGTAAATACTATGTTTCTTATTAAACTTTTACCCACTAGGTTTAGCATCGATTTATGCTTCCTGGATAAATTATTACTATGATAGTTGCCAAATAGTGATTTTACTAATTTCATTATTCCATCTATATTTATCACTTGGCTTTTTATTGTATGAGAAAAGCTTCTTCTCTCCCCATTTATTTATTCATGTATTTATTTATATCACTTTGAATTCTTATTGTATGTAATGGTTTATAATCTGTTATTATCTTTACTGTTTATTTGAATGTCCCAGTGGTCCCAGATTTGGCTAGTGAGAGCCCATGAGAAGTTTCTGTGTTCTAGTAACGTGTCCCTGTTTTTCTTTGAGCAGTTCTTTACTTACAGCCACAACGAGATTTTCAGGTTCATCCTTCTGGCCATTGTCCTGGAATCAACCTTTTCTCCAGAAAGTCTTGGTTTCTTTTAGTGGAGAATGATATTTAGAAACTAAGATCTGGGTGCTAAGTGTGCTTCCAGGGCCTCTCAGATGATAGAGCTAGGGAATATATGCACTCATATATAGACACATATACCTATATTTCCCTATCTATCCATGTATATTAAAAACTATTGATTCATACCAACACCTCCAATTCCAATTAAACATCACTGGATTCATTCTAATTTTCTTATTTTCATATTTATAACTCCAAAAGTGAGAACCTAGCTTCTGTTATCCTCAATATATACTACTTATTTGATTAATGATCCTGTATGTGAGTATTCTTCAGTTGCTTCTGTGCCCTCTACATGGATGCCCTCTCCAGTGTACCTGGGCTCTGACACCCCCATGCCAGGCTACACAGATGCCCTCTTCACTCCACATTGGGCTGCCCCATTGCAGCCCCCTTGCACATACCCTCTTTGCCTCTCTTAGTTCTGGCACCCCATGCCAGATTATCCAAAGGCTATGCAAGCAACTCAGACATGTCTACCACTGCCTACCTTGCTTCTAGCCTAACTCTGCCTTCCCTCAGCATGGCTTTGCTGATGAGACCTGAGTCAATGACTGTACCTCTCTAGGCTGGTCTTCATAAATAATTTGGGGGGTTGACTTATAAAATTCAGCTAAGCCAGTTAGACACCCCTTCTTTGGGGGGAAGTTTAGAGTTGGAAAATTGAGAGACCAAGAATGTTGGCAATGGGGTTGAAGTCAAGAGTGCACTGAGAACTGTCATGCTGAGAAAGGACTGTAACAGCCAGATTGAACTCCATCCCAAATGAAGCAGAGCATAATAGGGAGAGAAGGAAGAGGAGCAGATGTGCTGAGGGAGGCTGGTATAACCTGACCATGTTACCTCTGGGATATCCCAGCTGCAGTTCCCCCAAGGCCAGTTGTCTCCCCAGGGATGGACTGAGACAGATGTGTGCCCAGTGTGGGCCAGTAATTTGGCAGCCCTTCAAATAATATTCTTTAAATATTGTTCACATTTAATTATTTAGTGAGTACAGGGAAAGACTAATTTTCTAATGCTATAAGTAAAGGATCTATTATATACACTTATTACATGGAAGTTCCTGAACCAGACAACTTCATGGAAAAATGTTAAATAATTTAAAACCCATATAATCAACTCAACTCTGCCATACATTAATCGGAATCTGACTTCAGGCACATGTCCATTGCCTATTTTCAGCATTGGTAGCTTTGCTTGTAGGTGCATAGACACGTTGAAAAAAATCCTACAACAAATGTTTTTGTGCATATATCTATGACCGGATTGATGATTATTCCTTGACAGATTCTTAACATTATATTTGCTGGGTAAAGTTGGAACCAAGAAGAACCCTGCAGACTCCACACTACCCCATGTACAAGAGCCCCTCTATGTCCCCTGACTCTTGTTTGTAGGAAACCTGAAGTCTCCCAGGCCTCCTACAGTCACAAAAGAGCAGGCTCAAGAAGTCAAAGATTAGGACAATAGAGTCACAGACTCAGTGTCTGATGCACATTCCTGAGCTGTTTTTCAGATACTATAACTGCCACCAGAGAACATGACATACGCTGCTCCATCTTGCTCAGTACTAAATCTATGACTAATACAATTCCAAGAACTGGCCTCAAGAGAATGGGATTAACATTATTGTTCATAATGATCTATATCTTTGTGGTCATCAAAATAATTATAGCTTGCTCTGCCTGTATTTGTAAGTGGGCAATTAAAATTGTCAGCAAAGAGATGCTACAGACCCAGGCTGACATCTTCAACTCTGAAAATACGGCACCCTATGTGAGCATGAAGAAGTTACAGAAGATGGACCTTTGCTCTTAATCCCATAGAAATGGAATGACGTTGGACAGTGGGGAATTGAAAGTAGCTCTTTTGCCTCTTTCCTGTTTGCCCATTTCTGTTCCCCTCTAACCTTGAAAGAACCTAATTATAAGCATGAGATCACTAGACAATTTAAACTAACTTCTGACTTATGTGCTCCTGAATGCACACCATGCCTTGCCTAAGCTGTTGATTCTTTTCCTAGATTAAAAGAATTAAGAATGGAGAATTGGGCTTCCCTGGTGGTGCAGTGGTTGAGAGTCCACCTGCCGATGTAGGGGACACGGGTTCGTGCCCCGGTCCGGGAAGATCCCACATGCCGCGGAGCGCCTGGGCCCGTGAGCCATGGCCGCTGAGCCTGTGCGTCCGGAGCCTGTGCTCCGCAATGGGAGAGGCCACAAGAGTGAGAGGCCTGCATACCGCCAAAAAAAAAAAAAAAAAAAAAAAAAGAATGGAGAATTAAGTGCTTAAAGAGTGACTAGCTCTCTACCCCCAATAACCCCTTTAGCAATCCTGCAGGCAGATCATGAGGGCAAGATAACATCTAAAGAGTCAGCCAGCCTGCATGCACGCAATGGAGAATGATGCAGAAGCCAACCTCCTGCCTCGATGATTCACTGGGATTCTTCCCCCTCTTTTTCCCTTTAAAAACTGTCATGGCTGAGCAGATTCTTTGGAGTTGGTCTCCGGACATGGTCTCTGGACAGAAGGTCCACCTTCTCCCTAGATTGCTGGTTTTTCTGATTAAAGTAACTTTCCTTTCTACTGACACTTGCCTCTTGAATTACTGGCTTTTGAGTGGTGAGCAGCCGAACCTGAGTTCAGTAACAAAATGATGGGAACACATAAGGCTACATATTGAATATAGAATATTCATATTCTACATATAGAATGCATATTGCTAGATTGCTTTAGGTGAGATGAAAAATGAAGAACTAGACTTTTAAAAATCAATAGTGAAACCAGTTAAAATGAATAAAAGAACTATACCCTTTCCCACCATCTCACACCTACTTTGTGGAGTTAACAAAGTTTGCAACAATTTACAATGTTGTAGGCAAACAAAAGACCAAACCAAACAAGAAAAAACAATGCCTCCACCTGCTCCATGGTATTTAATAGTTTGAATTTGGTGTTTTAGTAGTTTCAGTCATTTGAATTTATTTGTTTACTTGTGAGATGGAGTACAATCTCTGTCGTCCTGAAGTCAGTCATCCTGAGAGGTGAAATATTTTGCTTTTGATTACCATAAAGAACCTGATCCCTTACTTTTCTTTAACAAAGTTATTCTAACAAAATTCATACCAAGCTTGTTGTACAATAAGTAGTTCCAAAGTGTATAAAATGAAAGGTAAAAGACCCTTTCTTTAGACACAGTTGAGCTCATACTATATATACTGTTCTCTAAATTATTTTTCCTTGAACTTATGATTTTTATAGTCAGTATGCATAAAAATTTATGTAGTATTTCACCACCATTTAGAAACCTGTCCCTAGTGGTGGATATGTACGTTGTTTTTAGTGTTTTTATGACCACGAACAATTCAGTGGCAATCGGTTTGCACTGGAATGTGGGCTCCAAGGTGACAAGGGCTTGCCTTGTCACAGCGCCGGCATCTGGAACTGTGCCTGGCTCAGAGTGGACCCTCCATTCATATCTTTTGAATAAATGAATGAACGTATTTGGGGAACATTTGTGCAAGTTTATCTGTAGAATACATTTCTCAGGTGTAAAGTGGTGCTCTCTCTCCCCAACCTGTCCTCATTTTATTTAAAGATTTAAAAAATTTTTAGATGGTTTTATTTTTTAATGTTTATTATTATTATTTTTATTTTTTGGCTGTGCTGTGCAGCATGTGGGATCTTAGTTCCCCAACCAGGGATCGAACCCACACCTCCTGCAGTGGAAGCGTGGAGTCTTAACCACTGGACCACCGGGGAAATCCCCTGTCCTCATTTTGAAGTAGCTTAAGTGGATTTCTCCTCATTGAAATCAATGCTTATTTCAAGAGGAATCTTCCTTGGGTCAAGCTCAACCATCTAAAGCTATATAGTCACACCATGTCAAATTCACTTTTCACTTTATTAACTTTATATTTAGCTGTGTCTCAATGATATACCTTTGTCAAAGTTTGCAACAAGAAGCTGCATATGACATTGATTTGCTGTACATACTGTTAGAAAAATTTTGCTAACATCTCAATGGGCAAGAACATAGAAAAACAATTTACAGAATAGAAAATATAAATAACCTATAAACACATGAAAATTCATTCATTCATTAATTACCTGACTTTTATGAAATATCCACCATGTGCCAGGTGCTGTTGTAGGAAATAAGGAAATAAGTATAACCAAAAATAGAATACTACTAAGGGAAGAGAGAGATGAGCCCCCAGGGCAAACGGTTTGAGTTCGTTCCTTGTGGACAAATACTCCGAAACGGGAATAACAGGGCAATTGAGAGAGGAGACTGGCACCTGCCCAGATAGAAGATGAGACCACATATTCCTCATTCTCGAAGTCAGAAGACCTCCCTGACTACACATGTGCAGAAAGGCTCCTTGGAGGTCAAAAAGGGAGTGATGCCAACTAATGCTCACTACCCATAGGCCTCTTCAGTAGAATCCATCTTGGCTAAGAGATGTGCGTGCACACATGGGAAAATCCTGAGCTATACCAAATACGGACTTTGAACCAGGCAAATCAGAATGATTGGCCAAAGGAAACTTGGAAGAAATGCACCATAAAAGTGATTCAAACTGCCACGAGGGCGCGACTCTCTCTCTGAGCCTGCCCATGTGTCTATCCACACGTACTCTTTTTTCCTCTTAATAAATACTTTACTTGTTTCACTACTTTCTGTCTTTGTGGGAATTCTTTTTCTGCAGAGCTGTAGGGCCAGGGCCTTGTCACTGATCACGGGTCTAGGGGCTAGGAATCAGTGCTCTCACCACCGAGACCCAACCTCAATCACTGGCCGGGAGCCAAAACCCTGCTTCAAGCTGCTGCAGGACGAGGCCACCCGAGATCACTACTGCTCTCAAGGGGACAGGGACCTCACATTCCATTTCATAAGTAAACAAAGAAATTCAGATTATAACCACTAAACGCCTTTCTCCTTTACTTACAAAATTGTCAATGGCTGAAAACTTTGTTAACTCTGCAAAGCAGGTGTGAGATGAACACTCATATGTATACTCAGGGTGGGAATGGGACATGATGTTCATATTCATTTAAACTGGTTTTTCTTTTTATATATTTAAAAAGTCAGGGCCTTTAGTTTTTATTTTATATAAAGCAATTCGGAAATATGTACCAACCTTAGAATTGGTTCCATCATTTCACCCAGTAAATCTAGTACTAAGAATTTATCAAGGAAATAATCATCAACCAGGCCACAGATTTATGTGCAAGATACTTGTTTAGAATTTTTAAAATACATTGAGAGTAACTGAAACCAAGTCCCCCTTAAACTGAGTTCCCCTGCTGAGTTAACAATCTTTCTATCCAAAACTTTATTCCCTTTCTTGTCCTACCCTTGTTCCCCTCAAGATTGAGGAACATCAAAGAAAAGGGGGGATTGAAACCAAGCATGACCCTGAGGGGCATTCCTGGGGCCTTCCGTGTCCCCCATTTCTTGTTTGAAGAAAAAAAGGTTTTCACCTCCTAGGCCTTCCCCAAGTTCCAAAGTGCAGACTCAAGCCATTAATGATTAGGACAAGAGTCACAGGACTCCTATTTCCTCCTGAAGGGATATAAATAATGATCTGATGCATATCTTTGAGTTGTTCTGCAGGAACCAAGCCTCTCACTCTGGTGGAGGATGATGACTACATGCTGACCACAAGCTCGTGGACCCCAGACTGTTGGAACCAGAAGGCTGATGATTGAGATCTCAGAAACATCACCTTGTTACCTCACAATCAACCAACCAGAAAAAGGTCCTCAAGCTGATCCTATGACCCTCTCCCCAGCACTGTCTTTAAAAACCCTTGTCTAAAAGCCAATGAAGAACACGTTCGATCCCTGGTCGGGGAACTAAGATACCGCATGCTGGCCAAAAAAAAAAAAAAAAAAAAACAAACCAATGAAGAGTTTGAGTCTTTTGAGCACGCACTGCCTGCTCTCCTTGCATGGGTGACCTGCAGTAAACACTGTACATTCCTTCACCACAACCTAGTGTCAGTAGATTGGCTTTGCTGTGAGACAGGTAAGTAGACTTGAGTTTGGTTCAGTAACATAACCTAAATATCTGGCAGTAGGAAAATAATTGTTCTGTATCTATATGGACCTAGAAGGAAATTTTCCAAAATATTGGCATGAATATGGATGATCTTTATTTTCAGCTTTGTGCTTCTCTTCATTTTTCCAATTTTCATAATGTGTGTGTATGTGTAGCTTTTATAATCACAGAAACATTTTTAAAAAGTTGTTAGGGGCCTTGCTAGTTCCATTATTTTGTGCCTTCAATTTATAATCCTTTATGAGAGGTTTATTTCAGAAAATATTGGCTTCCTGCAGTGCTTCCTTCTTTTGAATATAATCTTGTGTATATACTGATACTATTTTTTTTTCTTTTTGTTAAGAAACTCAAGAGCCAAATTAGAAACTTAAGCACAGCTTCTATGTTGAGTTTAATTTTGGTGTTTTTATATTCTTCTTTTCTTAAGACCTAGTTTTTTATTTGGGTGTTTCCAAATAGAGTGTATTTGTTGTAAGCCTTTTGAAACTCCTTGGTGAGTGAATGTAAAGGCATGGATGATGGTAGAACCCTGCTATTTTTGTCAAGAACAGTACTTGAACAAAAATAATGGTCCAGCAGGGTTAAGGAGCCATGACTATTTAAGCTCTTCCCACCCACCCCTTTCAAGGGAGTAAACGGAGTAATGGTCACATAGATAGCATTACAGTGTTCTCAACCTGCACTAAATTGTCACTGTCATCAGCAGGGAGTCTTCTCTTCCCTTTTAAAATCTCCAGTCACCCCTCCTGGGGGACAGATACAACACTGAACTCCAATGTCGAGTGCATCAAGTTGTTTCAATCCTCCAGATTCTGCCTGAGCCCAGTCTCTTGAATTTAGGTAACAACGACTCCTGAAATTTTTATGTCCAGGCTGTTGATTCTTACTCTGATCTCCTTTTTTTTTTTTTTATGCTTTAACATTTTGTATTAATTTGTTTCTAATTACATACTTAGCACAGACAACTTGGAAAATATGTTTAAGAAAGGAAAATTTGTATAATTCCATCACTCAATATACATTTAACTCCAGTTACCTTCCAGTTTTTTTATATACATAAATATTTTGTTTATAAAAGTATGGCACACTGTTTTGTAGCATGATTTTTCTATTACAAATATTTTCCCAAGCAATGAGTGTTTTTATACAGCAATACATATACTAACATCCATTAATGAATGTACCAAAACATAGTAATCTCAATCCAAATCTATACACACACATGCCTCACCTCCCTGTGTTTCTCCCCACGCCCCTCCACACAGTCCAAATCTGCAGCACTCCCCCATCATGTAAATACCTGTATCCACATGCATACACTTCCACTTACCTTGGAAATTGTGGTCCCTGAAAATTACTTCTGAGGTAATCAGGTTTAAGGGTAAAGATTCATCTTTCTTAGAAAAATTAGGACAATTGCGTGAGGGATAAACTACCCCATTCTACTATATTTCTTAGTCTCCTTTGCATCTTAGACCTTGGTTGCCACCCTCTCCCCCACACTCAAGTTATATCCATAAACTAAGCATTGATCTATCTTTTAGGAAAAAGTGTGTGCCAGAGGCGAAGGTGGGGGATGAGATTAACACCTGTACATTCTTGTCTTTATGCAGAGCAGCATTTTGCATATTCCAAATCCTGTTAGTTGATCTGTGTAGTTGAGAAATCTGTTTTTTTTTTTCCTCTTTGTAATGTAGAATTCTTGAAATAGGTTTGGACTGCACAGCCAACCCTCAACCAACAGTTTAAGGTCCAACAAGTGACTTCATGCATTGGTTTGCGCTTTCCCACAAAAGCATTGTCTTACAAGGTATTTGCCTCTGGCTAGTCAGCTTATAATGAGCCTGAAATACTACACATTTGTATAAAAATAGTATGAAACAATGCTGGGCATGAGTAAACCAGGAAAGGAATACATTTGAATAAGACTTAAACTATAAAACTATATATATATATAATATATATTATTATATATATTAATATATAATAATATATATATTATATATATAATAATATATATAAAAGTTGATCTTTTTAAAAGAAGATTTACTTGGAGAAAAATGAATAGGTAACTGGAGACATTTAATGGAGCTTCCAAAGAGAGGTCTGAGCATTCAGAGGTTATGGGCAAGGCTCTTTCACTCCTTTTGATGTGTTTTTCACTTTGAATATTTAAAGAAACCTAGTGTTTTATTATGTCTAGTTTCACTTCAAAATAGACCCTGGGTTTTTCTTGATACAGACGAATCACCATCCTTACACTTGTACTGGCCCAGTGTGGTTGGCATTTGTACTATAATTGCTGTTGCTAGTATTTGTATCACCAATGAAGCTGGAAAAGAGAAATAGAGAGGAAGTAGGGTTTCTAAAGGTAACTTAGGACAATGTAGTAGGTAAGAGGAAACGTTTAAAGGAAGCTGGTGAGGACTGAAAAAGTCTTCATAGGAGGTGAGGTTAAATGGATCCTTAGAGGAAAAAAGGTGGGGCTGTTGGTAGGGGTAACAGGTTTGTCCATGATCCCCCTGAGGGGGAGTAAAGAAGGGGCAGAGAAGCAGTATTAGATGCTGGGTCCAGCTGTCATGTGTGTAACTACCATAGTTATGGGGTTCACAGAACCAGGGAATTCAAAACTGGAATGACTTTTCCTTTTCTAAAATTGACCCTAAGACAACCTTTTTGACTCATGGCAAATAAACTTTTTCCAGATGTTGTCAAATGTTCTCTGCCCAATCCAGTGATTTTTTTCAGGCAAATTGGAGTGTTAATCTCTCTGTCTCAGTTTGTTTCGCAAATACCATCTAGGTATTTTCTTCCCATTCTTTCTCTTACCCCACTGTCTCCTGCATCAGTGGAAGGGGTTTTGCTTTCATGATGGACCTGAATGTGAGAGAGATTGGGTCTGGGATATGTGTGTATGGTGTGAGGTACACATGTGGGGTGACCTAGAGGGAATACTGCCTCTGGTCTTATATGCATGGGTGATATGGGGGAGACTGTTAATAGTCAACATCAATGTCTTTTATAGAAATAGAACCCCTGATTTTCAGCTGGACACAAGTTCACCTTGAATAAAATCCACAACTGCAATCAGCTGTAGCAGAAGTATACGACATTCAAGTTGTATTCTTCTTTCTCCATTTTCTCTAGCTAGAATTCTGACATGATAATGAGCCACCTTGGACATACAGGTGAGGATAACACCCAGGGATGGTGGTTTTGTGATAGAAGGTTCCTAGACGATTCCATGGGGCAGAACTCCCATTGCAGCTCTAAACTGCTTACCCCAGGCTGTTTCATGAGAGAAAAATTAATTTCTATTTGTTTAAGCCGTTGTAAATGTAGGTTTTTTTGATAGTAGCTCAAAATATATCCAAACTAGCATGTGGAGGAAGGAGAGGAGACTAATCGATGTAACATATACATAGAAAGTTGAGCAGTAGGTGCCAGAAACAGTGTTGAGTGGTGGATGGATGTGGACTGTAAGGAAATTCCCAGAGGCAGCCATACTGTCTTTGATGATGCTAAAGAAATAGCTGAGGTTTTAAAGAACGTATTAAAAGTATGGGATTTCCATGTAACACAATACCTAGAAATGCACTGGGGATAAAAACAATTGCTGATTACTGCAATTCAATAAACCACTTAATTCAGTCCCTGGAAAGAATTATTAAAAAGCCATCTCAACACTCTTTGGCTGACCTTAGGATCAATCTGCGGTTTAGCACCCCATGTTTGTGGAATTCAGATTTTACGGAGGAAGGATTAAGGAACATATTTGCTGACTGTCTGAAAGAACATAGCTTATGTAAATCAACTGTGCTTCAGTTTAAAAAAGAATATAGCCTAGAGCAGAGAAATTCTTCAGTTAGGGAGAGAAGGCAAAGTGTTTGTACTTTGCCAATTCACAGACATGCTTCAAAGCAAACAGGCTGAACTTCTGGCTATACAAACAACAGACACGAAGTTTAGTAGTCCAGCTAGATTTCTACCTCCAAGAGTCCATAGAAATTACGAGGTGACATTTGGTAGCTGGAGAAGATGTGTGGAAGCAGAGGTTATCAGAATTTCTTCACACCCTTGGACTTCTATAGTAACTCTGTTCCTTCTGAGGACATTTAGGCTGTAATGCTGTAAGGCTGTAAAACCCCCTTTGCCTAAAGTGGATATATTACTTATTCAACTGAGATCATTAAAACCACCTACATCATGACTGATGCGAGGGTTTTGGCCAATGCCCTAGGATGGTTTGGGGATGTGCCCAGCACCCTCTCACTCAGTATGCATCCAGAAGCTCTCCCTTCCTTTCAGCCCAGAGACAGGCTGTGTCTGGGGAGGGGTAGGGGAGTCTGTGTTGTCCAGGAAGCACAGGGATGCATATCAATCACCCCGTTTGGCGGGTAGAACAGACACACTGCCCTTTTATCTAATCACTGATCACTATGTCCGTCCTGGAAGTAGAACTCTTTACAGCATAGATGGTGTTCTGAGTTACAGGAATAACTAATGTTTGTGAAGTACTTAAGAAATTACAAAGTCTTCTAGGTTATTTGTTTTTACATTGCTAGGAATCCCATGTAGATGGCTAATTTTCATCCTGGTGTTTGCATCTTCCAGGCACATCCTTCTAACTGACTAATCGACAAATACGTGTGGAAATTCTCTACTGGACCCATAATGAAATGGGCCTAGGCATCCCCCAAGCTGGAAACTCTCTGGCTTTTCACTGGTGATAACTTCGAATGCTGTCACCATCCAAAGCATAGGGGACTTCTCTTGATCACACAGAGTTCTCTTTATATTTCTCTGTACACACTCTCTCCCTACCCTGTTGGTGGATTAAAATGGACTTTTGATGTAGCAAGTTCAGATTTTGGAGAACACCCCAATATAGGCAGGTCTGTTATAGTATGGTGTGTTTGTTTTTGTTGTTCATTTCACTTTGGCTTGGCTCAACCCACTTATCAGACAACTGTATGTTGTTAAAACATTTCACCTCTCAGTTCTACCTTTGTATCAACTGACTTTACCAACCTAGAGCTCTTGGTCATGGAAGAAGCAAAATCTTGTTTATCTGTGATGACCAGGTCTCTCCCTGAAACTCAGGACAGGCTGTCCCTCCAGCAGCCTCTCGATGACCCTTTGGACTCCCATTTGTTGATCACAAACAACCAGGCAAGTTCAGGGAAGCACTCTGAACTGCTGCTCTTCCTCCGTTACTTCCAGGAATCTTGTAGTCTATCCATCCTGAACAAGCCCTCATTTTTATGGTCTCACTTGTTCCTAACACTGTGTCTTTTACTCAGCATGCATGCTTCTCGGTGAGTTTCCATACCCAAGGCTCTTATTCGTACATCTGCCTGTCCACGCATATGGGCAAGCTGTTAATCAGCTTTTGTTTAATATCACTGTGAGCATTTCAACTTCCAGTTTCCGTTGTGTTACTTCTCAAGATGGAAACTGATAAAATGCATGTTCACTGCAGAGCCCCCAACACCATCCCCGGCACTTCTGCCACTCCTGCCTTCCACACTGGCCCCTGCCCCACTCACCAGCTATCGAGGAGACAACCACAATGCTCCCGTTGCTCTGCTTCAGCATGGGCATGGCGGCCCCGCTCAGGACCACATAACTCAGGAAGTTAACCTCCATGCTTTTGCGCACGTGGTCAATGTCATCAATAAATACAGTCATAGGATTGTTGCTGCTGGTGATGTGGTTGAGAATGAGCATGTCTAGTCCCCCTGTAAGAGACGGCTGTGTTGAGAGAAACCATCTGAGGTTGATACCTTCTTCCCCTCCTCCCCATCTCAAAAGCTCCCTGGTGATCCCTAGGGCAAAGTCCAGAAGAGGAGAGAGGAGAAGCTGTCTCACCCATGAGTTTTCCAGCTTTGGCAACAAATTGCTCTGCGAAGGTCATGTTCTCCATGGTGCCAGCAACGTAGTGCGCCGAGGATGCACCAAGCTCCAGGCAGTGGGATACCACCTGCAGAGGCACAGCGGCCATGGTGTCAATCTTGGCTGCAGACTTTTGGGGGGCAGTCTCTGACATAATGGGGGTTTAAGTGAGAGGTTGCTCACAGCCCTGTTTTGGTAGGGGTGTGTGTGTGTATGTGTGTGTGTGTGTGTGTGTGTGTTGTTAAGTGCAACTGACACAATATTAGTCCCCTGTTTGAAATACTGTCTGGAACAAGATAGGGTATAAATGGCTAAATCACTGTGCTGGAGTTTAAGTCTGTGCTCATGAGTTTCTGTAAACAGATGTTTCTGAACACATTATTGGTAGAGATGCTAGCTCCTGTGTGGGTAGCCCTAAGTTTGTGAATATTTGTGTATCCTTGGGTTTGTGAGTCTGAGTATATAAGAGAGCATGTGTCTTCATGGGTACCAGGGTATGAATTCATGAGTAGGTACTGGAATGTTGGTATCTGAGCACATATGTGTATGTCTGTGACTCCAAATGTGTGTGAATAGGCATGTCTATCTCATAGATAGAGATAGAGCCCAAGAACTTTGTGTCTAGATATGTATGCATGAGAATGAATACTTAAATGCATATTTTTATATTCTTGTGGATGTCTGGGTGTTTGAATCCTCTGTGTGTGTGTGTGTATATATGCATCTATGTCTGAGTGTGCCAGTTCTGTGTGTTGGCACGTATATGTGAGCATACATAGGAATACATCTGGGCACGTGAGGGTACCTATGGCTGTGGGCACAGGACCCTCACCTTCTTTAGAGATTCTTCTGACCTCGCTGTCACTACCACATGGGCTCCCATTCTCGCCAGATGATAGGCCATCTCTCTTCCAATCCCCTTGCTGGCCCCTGTGACAATCACTCTTTTTCCTCGAAGCATCTCTGGGAAACCCCAAAAGAAAGTGAGGACCATAGCTGGCAGCAACATTCCTCCTCCCACTTTAGAGGTGGACAGCCTTATCTCAGTGTCTAAAGGTTATGAGCCCAGATCAACTCATCTCAAATTGCATAAATCAATGAAGGAACAGATCAACTCTTCCGTAAACATTCTCTGAAATGGGAGTTTGCTTTGGTTGCTCAAAACCAAGCCTTCCTGCTGTCCTTTTTTGAAAACCCCTATGGAAAGAGAATTCAGCTAAAACACTGGAGTTCCAGACATTTCTGGATTCATCCAGTTGCTCAACTGAAATAAAATTCAAAAAGTCATCAAAACAAATGTGCTCAGAGAGATTCCAGATATTTTCTCTCACTTCTATTTAGTCATCAACTCCAGAATTCTTTCTTGTTTCCCACTTATCCATCTCTCCACAGAGCCCAATTATCTGGCTAAGTTGTGAATTTTGGAATTACCCCATTTTTTTGGTAAGATATCTGAAATTGCTTTTGATCAAAGGTGCCAAATAAAACATGGACTATTTGGTAATCTTTTAATGCGATGATTACCCCTCCCTACACCCCTATTAACCAGCCTGTGGCTGGAAGACATAGAAACACAGTCTCACCTCAGGGTCCCCTCTTGTCCAGCAACTTTGGGAATCAAGAACACCTTTTTATCCTCAGAAACACTCTAGCCATCCCTGGGTTTTAAAATCTATTGCTCCAAAATTAGACACATTGGTACTTACCTGGTCTGAATTCTTCCTTCGCAGAATAGTAGTAGTAGGCCAAGAAGATCCCCAGAATGGGGAGGAGATATTTTTTCATAAAAGCCATCAGACAGGGACCTGGCCCAAGGAGCCCTGTAGGACACACAGAGAGAACCTACAGAGCTTTCTACAACCTCCTAGGCAGGCAGCGGCCTCTGAATTGTGACATCAGGGATGGGGGAGGCCGGTTTAGTCTCAGGCAGTCCTAGCCAATTTCCCTGTCAGAGCAGCGATTGGCTTTGGGTGGGATCCCATTCGTCCCTGGCAGCCTGTGTGGTGGATTTCATAATGGACAATGTTTACTCCATTTCATTGAGCAAGAAGAGACTTCCAGATGGCCAGGCTCACGATTGTACAGGACTGGATTCCTGAGCATCCCTACCCTGAGCCCGTCTTCCTCTTAATACCATTTACTCCAGGAATCAACGGCCTTTCAAAAGTGGTATATCAAAGGCAGAGAGAAAGTGTGCACAGGGCTTCTGGGGAAGTGTGAGTAATAGCAAAGAGAGCCAAAGTCAAGCAAGTCTCATTCTCAGCCCCACCTCCTAGTCGGAAGCAATTAAAAATAACAGCACAAAACAGAAAAATAAGCTTAGTTAAAAAAAAAAAGTGCACATTTTGGAGAAAAAAAAAAGCAAAGAAGCCCTATAAATCCCACACTTAAGTTCAATGAACAATATTACAACATCAAAGGGGAATGCAAACCAGCCAGAACCCAGATGGCGGGAAACCCATGACTGGTCAAGACTCTCAGGCAAGTGCAATGGAATGTACACTTAACAGCAAATAAAGAAGAAATAATGAGTGCCAAGAAAAAAAGGCATTAAGCTGTTAAAGTAGGTCTTATAAGTGTGACAGAGGACCAAGAATGTGAAGAGGATGGTAGGAAGAGGGGACCTGATGTAGAATAAAAAAGCTTTGCATCGTTGAAGCAAAGCTATCCTGAAAAGCCCATATCCAGCTAAAAATTGATCTAGTAACAGTACAAGGACCGGGGTGGGGGAGAAACCCCTACTAATTTAGAATTTACCACAGAAATATAGAAATAACCACCTTGGTATGTCTGTAGCAAGAATTCATTAAGGATCAATCTTCAAAGAAAGAATTTAAGATATAGTATTGTTAAGTTTTTCAACTTAAAAACAACTAACCAAACCATACACATTACCCGATCACAGAGCAAATCCAGAATTCTGCAAGTTACCAGTGTAGCCAAGAAAATCATTTAGGTATGACAATAAGCATAGGTACCTGTGCTTTGGAGGAGGAATGTGGGTTGAGGGCGGGGGTTGGAGGTTTCACACAAGATTAAGAGAAATCAAATTATGACCCCAAGTACAGTATCTGGAAACACTCACTGAATTTTCACTTCAGAGCAAGGGAAAATAAGTTAAGACCCAGAGGAGATGAAATAATTTGTCAACAAAGGCCCACAGCTGTGAAGTTCACTTCCAGAAAACAATGCAGATTTGAGAACCGTTGAGGGCTAGATAGAGCTCAAGGTTCATGGAGGGCAAAATAGAAAACATGTTTTTTTAAAAATCAAGTGGAAAATTACATTACATAGTGTCAGAACTACAAGATCTATATGCATAGTTTTATAAAGGACTTTATGCCACCAAGATATGTGACACACTAGACTCCATTTTCATCTCTACAGGAAAAGGAATTTAAGTTGTATTTTCTTAATACTATACTATTAATAGCAAAAATATAGGAAACAATGAAAAATGACTTTCCAAGCTGATGATGCTAAAATGATAGAAAGAGGAACAGATTAGGGAAGTTTATTGCCTGACACACACACAAAAAGAATTTTAAAGTGCACTACAGAAAATATAAATGAAAAGAAAGCAAAAATAACAATGAGCAGGAGGAACTGTAGGTGACAGAACATAAAACAAACAAGTCAACTATTGCTCATTGTTGGCTGAATTAAAAAACGAAGTCCAATACAGATGTAAAAAAAAAAAAATGAAGTCCTATGTTGTGCTGCCCCCAAAGACACATTTAAATGCAGACACATAAAAAAACCTGCAAACAGATTAATAATTAGATGGCCAAAGAGCTATCATGTTGGAAAATAAGCACACAGAGAGAGCATCCAAGAAAATAATTTTCATGGACTTTGATGAAATAATTTTTTTTATATCTTTTTTTTTTTTGGCTGCGTGGCATGCGGGATCTTAGTTCCCCGACTAGGGATCGAACCCGAATCAGTGCCCCCTGCAGTGGAAGTGCGGAGTCTTAAACCCTGGACCACCAGGGAAGTCCCTGATGACATAATTTTTAATCAATAAAATGCATCAATGAGAATGAGGACACTGTGTAATGGTTGATGACATTCAATCTTAGAGGTTCTCAGAAGTTTTGGTCTCAGGATCCCTTTAACAATCTTAAAAATCATTGAGGATCTCAAAGACTTTTTGCATATGTGTTTTTACCTATTGACATGGATGTATTAGAAATTGACAGAGAATTTCTTTTTAGCTCAAGAATACATAAGCATCCATGTATTAAGCTTTGTGTTATTACACATCCTGTAGGCTGGGGAAACTCATGAGAGAAGGAGAAGGAAAAAGGACAAATAATGTTGTAGTATGATTATGAAAGCAGTTTTGACTTTTCAAACTCCCAAGAGGGTCTCAGGGACCCAGGAGACCACACTTGAACCACATTATGTAATACACATGGATTCACTGTATGTCTATAGTTACATGCCTGGTTCTCTCATTAGCTTGTCAACTCGGACACGGACTATGTCTTTTTCATCTTTATCTCTCTCCATCTCCCTCTAGCTTTGCTCCAAAATAGGCATTCAGTGAACTTTTGCTGTTTTAGTGTTTCCGAGGCACTGCAGCGATGAGAAAATTGCTGTCTTTCTGGAGCCTGATTTAATCCGGGGAAGTCACTGAGATTTAGCATTCTGGCCAGATCTGATCAACCCCCGCCCCCTAATCCTCTTCTGGTGGTGCTCAACAAATTGAAAAAAAAAAAAAAAGAAAGAAAAAAAGACAAAGGAAATATGAACACTTCACCTAGCATTTGTTTGGACAAATTTTCACCAATCAAGTAAAGTTTCTTTCACTGCCATAGCAACGAACTGAGCTGTTCATTCCTTCACGCTGTTCCTCCTTTGTAAGGCATTGACCACCTACATTGTAGAGCAGGGTTTCAGTGAAATGCCCTCAACATGACCTGGTCATTTTCAAAAACCCACGTAGCATGGGTCACTCTCAGCTGGAGGTGCATGGCTGAGCCCAGCCAGGAATTCTCTCCGACTTGATCAGCCCCACCTAAATAAACGGGGTCAAGAAAAGCGAGCCGGTGAGAAGACGTGCGGGGGTTGTTGAATGGGAAAGGGCCTCGGAGGGACGGGCCAGATCTGGGAGGACTCACAGGAAGTGGCAAACACGTGAGGGGGAGCAGCCACAGGGGAATTCCTGTGCATTTGGCATAAAATGTAGATCATGCAAGGAGCACCTGTCATTTCTGAGGCAGCGGCATCTGGAGGGCTTTCTGGGACTGTTTGGTAGCTTTGTTAAGAAAGCTGTCTCTTCCTTGTGAAAACTAATCCTGCCCGTGGAACAGCGGGCAGACCTTGGAGTAAAAGGTGGGTGAACCCTCTCTGTTCCGAGGCTCTGCCTTCTCTGGGAAAATAGCACCAACAGGTTGAGACAGGAAAGGATCTTAGCATAATGTTAGAACGCATAAAATTCTCCCCTTTCCTCAATCCTCGCCCCCTGTTCCCCACCCCAATCCAGTTCCTCTGGTCCGATTGTTTTAAGAACTCCTCAGTCTGTGCCATGGCTGCCAAAATCTGTTTCTAGCCATGGAAACAACTGTAAAATGAAATTCATGAAATTCATTTTATGGCAAGACAAGAAAAATTTAAACAAAAAAATCTTCTCTACCCTTTGGCCTCCTTTCTCCTCCCACTGTGCATTGTATTTCTGTATTATGCATGGCTCAAACCTTCCCCATCGACAGAAATACCTGCTCAACCATAAGAGCGATGTTCTGCTAGCATCAATAAGACAATTCCTTAAAGACAACAGTCCTTCATGGTGCTTAGATGTGGATTATGTAAATTGTCAATAATCCGTCATTATACGTCAATAATACAGCCCTCTGTCTCAAAAAACTTATATAACTGTGGCTTGACTTCTAACGGGCAGAACAATTCTCAGAACTTTCTGAGATGCTCTTCCTGGGTTGTAACCCTCAAATTTGACTCAAATAAAAATTTCCTTTTCTTTCTTAGACCAACGGATTCATTTTTTGTCGACACAACTATCATTTTACGTCATTTTGTCTAATAACATGGATTCCCTCCCTCCCCTCCCCTGTCCCCTTCAGGTGGGATTCTTAGGGTGCCAGTGACTACAGCATTAGAGGGAGGCCACTTCCCTTTGGGGCGAAGTAGGGTTGCCACATTCAGCAAATAGAAAGACAGGACACCCAGTTAAATTTGAATTGCAGATAAACAACAAATGCTTTTTGAGGATTTATATAATCTCAACTATTGCATGGGATTATACGAACACTAAAACATTATTCATTGTTTATCTGCAATTCAGATTTAACTGGGTGCCCTGAGTTTTATCTGGCAACCCTGGAATTGGCACAGAACTTTGGGAACGCTGGGAAATTGTACCTTAGGTGTGGACAAAGCATCCTTGACCGTGGCTACTGATAGCAGAGGCGAGTACCTTCCCCGCAATGGAATCCAGCTGCCCGGCCACAGACAGTGGCGAGTACCTTCCCCGCAATGGAATCCACAAGTACCTTGTGTACCTTGCCCGCAGTGGAATCCAGCTGCCCGGCCACAGACAGCTCCCAAAGGGCTATAAGTAGCAAAGGAGGAAAAGGGTACATGCCACATGTTGGCTGAGTGACTTCATTTATTTAGGTTGTACTACCGATCGGATCCTATGACCTATAAAAGAACAAATGCGTTCCAAGTCCCAGTAGGCGCTAGACATGGCAATAAATGAAACGTGTAAAGTATTGTCAGTGTTGTGATGGAAGTCTACGGTGGGGAGTAAAGAAGGAAATAGCCCTTTCAAAGTGGGGGATGGGCAAGTAGGGCAGGCTTCAGAGGAGAGGTCAACCCTGATCCATATTGGAGCAAGAGCAGGAATACTCCACGCAAGTGAAGAAGGGTAGGAGGGAGCATTGCTAGGGTTCCAGAGTGTGTGGGAGAGAGAGGAGGGTTGGTCTGTAGAACATTCCATGCAAAGGAAGCTGTGTGAGAAAATAGAAGGAGGTGTGGAAGAGAATGGAGTGTTTGGGAAACTGCAAACAATTCCACATGGCAGAATCACCGAATTTCAAGGGGTGGGGTTACGTGGGGCGACATCAGCCAGGAGAAGTAAGCAGGAACCACATCCTTGAGGGCCATACACATTTACTGCTGGAATCTGTTGTTCTGGCATTTACTGCCAGACATGAAGCCTCTGCACCCTCATGCCTTCCCAGAACTCTGCCTGTTCGCTGGCCTTTTGCATCCCTCACAGCCTTATGCTGAAAATTCTGGATCCCTTGCCCACCTCGGGCTCATCAATCCAGCCCCCCTCCCTCCATCAACACTTCACTCTCCCAGTGCCACGCTGGGCCTGGCCTCATCCTCTGGCAGCTTGCAGCTCTGAAGCTTTGCTGAGCCATGTTCCTGGGCTCCCCAACCCATACGCAGGTAGATTTTCCTACCACGTCTTCCGCGTTTTGGTTCTGTTTACTTATCTGATGTCTCAGGAGCCCTTTCTGCTCTTGCCTCTCTCCCCTGCTCCCAAGCATCTTCTTCCCTTGGATTCTGTCCATATATAGTCTCTGGGCTTTCTTCCTACTCCTCAGACTACTTCCTCTTGGTGTTCTTTAGATTCTGTCCTCACTCTTTCCTCCGTTCTATCTTCTCTGGGCGATTTCCCTCATTCTCATGGTTCCAATGGCTATCTTTAAGTTGATGACTATTAAAAACCTCTATCTCCTGGGCCGCATTGTATCCTAAATTTCAGGCAGCATAATCACCTGTTTACTCCACCTCTCCCTCTTAATGCCTCCTAAACACCTCAAACTCAACATGCCGAAACTGCCCTGATTATTTTTTTTAACAGCTTTTGTGAAGTACTGTTTTTGTTTTTTTCGGTACGCAGCCCTCTCACTGTTGCGGCCTCTCCCGTTGTGGAGCACAGGCTCCAGATGCGCAGGCTCAGCGGCCATGGCTCACGGGCCCAGCTGCTCCGCAGCATGTGGATCTTCCCGGACCGGGGCACGAACCCGTGTCCCCTGCATCGGCAGGTAGACTCTCAACCACCGCGCCACCAGGGAAGCCCAGTATAGTTTTTATACCAGAAGAGTATCTCGTGGTAAGTGTACAGTTCAATGGTTTTTAATAAATTTGCGGAGTTGGGAAACCAACACCACAATCCAATTTTACATTTCTGTCACCCCCCAAAGATTCATCTTACCCATTTACAATTACTCCCTGTCCCCATCCCCAGACTTGGGCACCCAATAATCTAAGTTTCTGTCTCTCATTTTAGTGGAATCACATAATATGTGATCTTCTGAGCCTGATTTCTTTGACTTATCATGTTTTTGAGGTTCATCCGTATTGTAGCATGTATCAGTACTTTGTTCCTTTTTATTGCCAAATCATAGTCTGCTGTATGGATATACTACTTTTTGTTTATCCATTCACTAATTCACAGACATTTAGAATTTCCCACTTTTTCGCTATTACAAATAGTGCTTCTATGAACATTGGTGTGAAAGTCTTTGTGTGGCCTTGCTGGGTTGTGAGGTAAATTTATATTTAACTTCTAAAGAAACTGCTAAACTGTTCTTCAATGACTTTGTGATTTATTTCAATCAAGGGCTTTACCATCCATCCAGTTAATGCTCCAGAACCTTGGAAGTCCTTCTTTACTCCTGCTTCCCCATCTCCCTACATTCCATTACTTACCAAGCCCAGGCAATTCTACCTCCTGGATATTTCTAGAACCATGTCCCAGTCCTCACCCTTGCTGTGACTATCCTCACTCTTCTCTCTGCCTATCCCACCTTCTCCAATCCATTTATTTATTTATTTATTTGTTATTATTATTTTTTTTTGTGGTACGCGGGCCTCTCACTTTTGTGGCCTCTCCCGTTGCGGAGCACAGGCTCCAGACGCGCAGGCTCAGCGGCCATGGCTCACGGGCTCAGCCGCTCCGCGGCATGTGAGATCTTCCCAGACCGGGGCACGAACCCGTGTCCCCTGCATTGGCAGGCGGACTCTCAACCACTGGGCCACCAGGGAAGCCCCATTGATTTATTTTTTAAAAAGATTGTGAAACATTTGATATGCACAAAACAATAGATGAAGCCATGAACAATTTAGGGGGCATGATAATGAAGCAAAAGCCTTGCTGGCCTACCAACCACCTTAAGACCTGACTGTTGCCAACACTGTGGAAGGGCCCTGTGGGCTTCAGTGCACCCAATTCTTCAATGACTCCTTATTGTTCTTAGAATAAAGTCCAAACACATTATTTTAGCTTTAACAAGCTCTTTGTAAGCTTTGAAATACGTTCCCAGGAACCTCTCACCACTCTACCCCCATTCCTTCTTATCCTTTAGGTTCTACCCATTGAAGTCTCCCTCCCTGCCCTCCCTTGGACATGTAACGTATCCCCAAACACTGGGTATTTCTCTTATCATAGCTCCCATCACTTTGTACTCACAGTTGCCCATTTGTCTGTTTTTCCCATTACACACAGGTCTGAGAGGGCAGAGGCTTGATCTATCTCACCAGTGTATCTCCCGTGCTTAGCACGGTGCTTGCACATGGTGCGAGCGCTAGAAAGCATTTTCTGAGTGCTTAATGGAAACAGACTCTTATACATACAAATAAATATGTCTGATAGATATTTGAAGGTCAGGAGAAATCTCTAGGCTAGAGATATTGATTTGGGAGAATGAAATCATATAAGTTAAAGTTAAAAGCAAACAGATGACACCCCCAGGGAGTCGGTGAAGGGCACAGTGGGATATCACAGAAGACGAGAACTGGTGGAGAGGAGCAAAGCAGGAACAGGCAGCCGGAGGACCTGAGGCAACAGGTAACCTGGGGGAGGGGTGGGGGTGGGCGGAGGGTGGTCTCTACGAGATGCGAGAGGTCACAGCTTCTGAGAGGTCAAGGAGGATGAGAAGCGACCAAAATACATCGGGTCTGGAAATAGGAATCGCTGGAGTCCTGTCACAGTCGTGAAGGCACTAAAGCTAGGATGCTATGGGTTGAGGAGTGATGTACAGAAGGAAAGGACATGTTTAGTGTGAGTGTGGAGGAGGGGGACATTCGAGTAGCTTGGGAGGCACGCAGATCTGAAGGAGGGTTCTGATTTTTAGGATAGCAGTGAGTTAAGGTTTCATTCGAATGTTTTCGAGCATTTTCTCTGTGCCAGACACTGTGCTGGGATGAGCAGATTTTCAGCGTTTGGGAAACATCCAACAGCGTCCATAGACGGAATCGCTGGAGCGACACGATTTACAGGGTCCGACGATCTGGCACGTGGCTCCAGAAAAGGAGACTCAAGGAAGGAAGGTGAGGGTGGCTATTGAACTCCTGCGGTCTGCTTCTAAATTCCATGAGCTTTTTAGCCCAGCGTGTTTCCTTCCTTCGATTTTTGAGAAGCAGATGGCTAAGGCTTCCCCATGTGTCCACCTCTCTTGGAGGAGGGCGAGGAAGCAGGCGGGGAGTTGAACTCCTTAAGGTCTCCTTTTCCTCGGATTTGGCCACAGTATGTAACTTCTGTCCTCATATCTGCCTCATCCTGCGCCGTTCCTGATCTTTGTGCATTCACACCTGTAAGGCAGGAAAGTCTGTCCCAGGGTGGTTGAATTTTTCCTTTTCTGTCTGATGGGAGGTTCACGAAGTTTGAGGGCTTGGAAATCACCTGGGAAAATGGCCTTATAGGAACGGAGGGAGAATTTCTAGGTTTAGGACGCTACGAGTTTTAACAGGTTTCTGCCAGAAGAGGGAGCCCCAGGGCTGAGAGAGAAAGCACAGACTGCTGGGGTTTAAAATCATGGGGATGGGGTCTTTGTTTCTCGTATTGTTTTCAGCAGTCCTCAGGGGTTTATGCGTTAAGATAAAAGAAGATGAAAGAGGGAAGGAGGGAGGAAGACAGACTCACAATACACCGACATATACACAGAAACAGTCACACACACACAAATCACATAAACCCCCCTTCCTCACCCCTCCCTACACGCACTCACAATTTCTGCTTTAGTCCAGTGATTCCTAAAACTTGCTGTGCAATTGAATCATCTGGGGGAACTAAGGGCAGATCCCCAAGCCCCACCAAGGCCTGTTGAATCGGAACCATCAAAGGTGGGACCCAGCAATCTGTATTTTTGCAAAGCTCCCCAGGTGATTCTGAAGTAACTTTTAGGTAGACAGACTGGGGAACTCTTCTGGGTAATTAGGTAAATACTTTAAATATAGCTTGTTTGAGACTGAATTTAATGGCTCCAGCCATCAACATGTTGAGTGGTAGGTAGAATGTAATCCATGAATGCTGTTATAACTGAGCCCTTTCCTCTCATCTTTCTTTCTTCTTCCCTCCCTTCCTCCCTTTCTTTCTTTCCTTCTTTCTTTCTTTCTTTTTGTATTTATTAATATAATACATGAGAGGCGTTACAAAGTCACATGATATCAAAAGGCCTATGATGATAACAGCAATCCTTGCTTCTCCCATCCCCATGCCCTAGTCCCATTCAGAGGCAACCACGTTTTAATATCTTCTTTCTTTCCTTTGGGAATTAACTGCATATTTAAAAACATTTACTGCTATTTCTTGATTTTGCAGTTTTAGAGATTATTTATTGATTTTCCACTAAGGAATATTAGGACTTTTCCTTTTTTTTTTAAACAGCACACACAGATGCTCATTCCCTTCCTTCTAGATTCCTAACACTATTAAATTACAATTTTAATTAAATCAATAGTCAGTGTTCATATTATTATGACTGATTTTTTGCAGCTCAGCAATATAATGTACTATGATTGCATTTCTTTTCTTCTATTCCCCACCCCCGACTGGGGAGTCAATAATCACCTCATTTTTGTTTGTTTGCTTACTCAGTTGTCATGTTCTCCAAATCCTCCAGTAAGAGCAATACAACTCAAATAAATTGGTCAAATTAATTGGATAAGCTATGTATTTTTTCCCTTGGAGACATCCATCTTGGAGCCCCGTTCTTCCTGTTCCAATCTGGACTAGGAGCTTGATAGGCTGGTAGATGGGACCTCCCTCTGCCATCCACCTGGCAACCCCGACTTTTTCTTGGTTTATTTCTTCATGATGGTAGGGAACTTTTTTTGAGACCTTGGATGCAGGAGTGCTATTTTACATTGAACATCTTTACATGGGCTTTAGTCCATCAGACCCTGGCCACATACAACCCAGTGTGTCAGCCCTGCCTGCTTGTCCTTATTTTACCCTCTCCCTGATTCATTGTTTGGCTGGGTAAGGATTTCAAGATTGGAGATTATCTTCTCCTGGAATTGGAAGACATTGCTGTATTGCCTTTCGGTTTCTAGCTTCCAGTGTTGATACTGAGAAGTTCAATTTCTGTCTGGACTCCTGATCCTTGGTTTGTGAACTGTTTTTCTTCTCTCTAGAACTTTTGGGATCCTTTATTCCCTGGTGTTCTAACGTTCCTAATTATGTGCTTTGGGGAGAGGTTTTTTGTTGTTGTTGTTCATTGTGTTGGGCACCCACTGGGTCCTTTCAATATGGAAATTCAAATTTTCATTATGGGAAATTTTGGAGAAATTATCTTTTTGGTTAATGTATTCCCCTCCATTTTCTCTGTGCTCTCTTTTTTGGAATTCTTATTAGAAGATGTCAGATTTCCTGGATGGATCCTGTAAGTCTCTTATTGTTTTTGTCCTATTTTTCATCTCTTAACCTATCTGTCCTACTTTCTGGGAGATTTTGTCAATTTTATCTTCCAGTACTTCTTTTTAATTTTTAAATTTCTAGTTGTATTTTTATTTTAAAAAGCTCCTTTCTGTTCTCCACTATTTTTAAAAACACTGACTTCCTGATCTTCATTGATGAATACACTGCCTTCCTTTATCTCTGGGGGGATATTGACATTGCCAGGGCTGTTGTTAATGATTTCTTCTGCTCCCTGGATTACCTGTGTTGGGGTCTCCATCGACAATGTCAGAGGCTTTCATTTTATGCTTGGTGATCTTTGGAGTCAATTCCTTGGCTGTTGGAAGCTTTGTGTGTGAGGGCAGGGCTTGTCAACTATGGGAATGCACTGCAGGGTAACCCAGAGGGAAGTTGGCAGTATCATTGGGGGACCCCCAAATATCAGTGTCTGTAATCATTTTTTCTTTAGTTGTATACTTTCTACAAGGAGGAATGCTTCATTCTTCTGCCTGGGGTGGGCTGGAATAAGGAGAATGCAGAGGGCTGTGCGTGTTCTGGGATCTGAGTCAGGATAGGGGCTGGGGAGTCTCATCTTTCAGGATGGCGTCTTCCTCTAATCCTCTGTTTCTAGCTCCCTGCCTAAGCCCACCCTTTGCTGTGCCTGATGTCCCTGAGCCTGGCATCTCTTTGGCCGATTTCTCCAGAAAATAAACTTTCCTTCTTCTTGGAGGGAAAGAAAGGGGATTTGGAGCGTCTCTTCCTATTTTTGCTCCCATCTCTCCCTCTGAATTGAGGTTTCTGGTGGCCTGATCCCTGGGACTCTCCTGGGCTCTGTGGCTTCTTGTTGGCCTCCATGGGCTCTTGGGCTTCAGCAGTCTCCAGTTTGCTAAGTCACTTATCCCTCGTCCATCCACTTTCCATCTTCTGAAAGGGTATTGACATTTCTCATCTGTTGTTGTCTCCATTCTGGTTCTCTGTCCTTGTGATTTATAGCATGCACATTCTTCTACTGTACTGTGATCAGTGCATTTTGTAAGGGAGCAGAAATGAATGTTTGTTCAACTGGCACGTATAACCCTAGAGAGTGCTTCTGAGCAGCCTGTCAGGTTTGAAAGGAGAAGAAGTCTATAGTAGTGCCATCTTCTATTCCTTCCAAGATACCCAAAAGTCAGGAGTGTGGGAGTGACACTTTTTAAGAAAAGGAGGGGAAATCTTTCATTTGTTCATTCATCCATTTCCCCCAAATGTTTATTGAGCACTAATAAATGTCCAAAACTGTGCTTGGTGCCAGGAATATATTGTAAAAGCTGATCAATATCTGATGTTTTCCTTCAAGGAGATTCTAGTTAACTATAAGGAGGGTAGGCAAGTAAATCAAAGCTCACAATAGTGTAATAATAATGTGCATAGTGTGCTAACGGAGTACAGAGTAGGGCAGCCAAGTCATCCTAGGGCAGTGGGAAAGCCTTCAGGGAGGAGGTGACCCTGGGGCTAAGTTTTGAAGAATAAGTACAAGTTACGGAGATGAAGAAATTGGGGGAAGGCCATACCAAGCAGAGGGAGCTATATGTGTTTAGGTAAGGAGTCTAGAAATAGCTTGATACGTCAGAGCGACTTCAAGTAGTTTGAAGTGGCTGGAGCAGGGGTCCATGTTGGGGAATGGCCTGAGTAAGAATGTAACAGCCACTGAAATATAAATATTCACGTTAGTCCACAGCATGATGCTGGACCTACTAATGAAAGATGCAGAAATAATAATATCTTATTCTCTCTGTGAATTTGAGCAAATTAAAAAAATATTACTTGTAAAAGGAGGATACTATGTGATTATATAAAGAGATAAGATATGTAAAATGCTGGATCAATGGTAGGAATGTAAAATATTCTGGCTCTTTCATGACAAATCTGTCTTGAATCCTTCTACTCTCTCCAGTTTCCTAACAGTTTCAAAACAGATCTAGAAAAGCTTAACTATTAGGAAAATCTTTTCCCACTTTCCATTTCTACCAAGTAAGGATTAGTTGAGCATCTTTAACTGAATATTTTACTTTATTTAATCAGGAGTTGCCATGTTTATGTGTCCTTGGGTATCTGGGGCACTTTTGCCTAAAGTTTCTTGCAAGGCCCCTGGGTGGGACTGAGATAATTGAGTTCCAGTCTCCCTTCCTCCACTGACATATATGTGACCTTGGGCAAGACCCTGCCCCTGTCTTGGCTTCAATTCCTTCACCTGGCAAACAAGGGGAATTAGATTACCTTTAAGATTTGTTCCAGCTCAGAAATTGGATGCATGGAGCTTTTTAGCTGTACTGAAATTAGTATCAAGAAAGAGCTAGGATTTTTGGATTTTATTTTCATATCATACATAAGAGGGAAAGGCAATTCCTTCCAAATTTTGGCAAGCAAGCAGAAGTGAGATTCTTCCATCTCTCCTTACCTCTCCCGCCTTCCTTTCAGCTTCCGTCTGTGATGCACTCACAGAAAACCTAAAGGAAAATACTGGCACTAAAAGAAAAATAAACACTTCAAGTGTGTCCCTTTGAATTGGTAAGCTCTGTTGGAAAGGTTGGGGGAGCAAGACTCTTCAAAGCCAAGTGTTGTGAAAACACACCACCATGGTCTATAGGCATTTTCCAAAGTGTGAGTTTAACTATTTTAATTCCCCCAAGTGACTGGATCAGTAAACTGCAACCTTCTGGATGGTACTAGCTGTCAATGGCAAGGGAAGGTTTGGGCAAGTGGGGGTGTAGAGAGTGGGGAATGCTATTTCTTGCTCCTGTTAGGTTTCCTCTAATGGACCTAAAACCAGGGGCTTTGAAATCTGATTAGACCCTTCTAAGGCTCAGAATGTCAGTATCCTGAGCAGCAGGCTGGACTGGGATTAAGGAATAGATGAACAGCACAGGAAGAATTTTGAATGACAACTTTAGGCCTCCCTTGGTCCTTTGAATAAGACTCCTTGAGATAAAACATGCCTTCTTCAAAGCTCTAGATCTCAATATTAAAAATGTGAAACTAGCTGATGATTGGATGCAAAAGGCAGATATCTGCACTCTTAGCAATTCCCAAGATACAGCATAGTGTTTGTGCTCTGTCATTACTTTAAAGCCGCTTTATAAAAATGCTTAAGACCTGCAATCTTCGTATGATTTCAAAAGAACATGCAGACACTTTTAATAATATTTTTGCAATTTTTTGTTTCAACTTAACTTTCTGTCCCCAAATGATCAGAATGTGCTCAGTGCCAGTAACAGACATCTGGTTCCATCTGTGTTTTATCACATCTTCCCTCCTACAGAATGCAAAGCTCCAAAAAGAAAAAAGAATGCAAAGCTCATCGGGCATTTCTTTTTGTTTCTTGTTTTGACCAGCATTTGACATTGAAATCTCTTTCAGCCCAGCCCTCCAGTTTATTCCAAATAGATGCATTATTTCAATAGCGGTTTTTTGAGGACTTACTATGGACTAGGCCCTTACACAAATGGTGATGCTATTACATATTATTGTGATTTAAAAAAGTCTTACCTTAGCGTTTCAACCAGATTTGACTTCTTTTTATTGATCTCGTTTTTCCTTTTGCTTCTTTTCTCCCTCTCCCTCCTTCTCTGCTTTCCCTTCTGTTTCATCTCTCTCTTCCTCTGTAGTTTCCCACTCTTTGGGGAGGGGCAGGGTTTCCTGTTCAGAAGGTGGTTGGTTTCTGGGAGGAGTCAGAAGATCTGATTAGGAACTGGAACCAGCTGGTCTGCCACCTGATACAAGAAGGTGAAACACAGGCCAAGGAAGAAAGCCCACATGCTAGGACTGAGCTTGCAGCCAGGAGGCACCGGGAGATGAGCCCAGTCCTGGGCACTGGGCATCAGGACTCCCCAAAGAATAGAGGGCCCCTGAAGCGGCCCACGGTGGGAATGCTTGGAAGTGGTCCTGGTTGCCCTGGAGACTTGTCTATTACTATTGCTAGCTCTGAACATGCCAGAGGCACACCAGGCAGAACCCCTGTCCCACCCTTAGCAAGCGCTCACTCTCAGATTCCTGGCTTGGCCTCAAAGGAAATAATTAAAACAAGAGCTGGGTTTGGGCAGATTTTCCTTTCCCACCAAGAGAGACCAGCAATCTAATGTACTCTGTGAGGCTGCGTGTCTACGCGTTTCTTAGTTATAAACTCCTTAGGAATCATCGAGATGACTTATAGACCATTATGGTGATCACATCAGCGGGAGTGTGGAGTGGACGGCAGTGAGGAGACGGATCCACATGGGGTAGGGTCTCCACAAGTAGGGACAGTAATTCCAGCCTGATTGACACCAACTAATGATGGAGGGTCACATCCCAATTCAGAGGTTTCCATTCTTTTGGACTAAGGCATGGATAACAATGGGTCATCAGAAAGTTTACTTTCTTCATCCATTTATTTATTCTATATTCAACAAATATTTAATGAATACTTGCTCCTTGCCAGGCCCTGGGTTAATACTTCAACTGTTGGGTTTACTCCAGAATGCTCTTGGAAAGTTTCCCGAAGTCTGTTTTCATTTTTAACTTACAATTTTGTATTTTTGTCCACTGTATCTTTAAAAGAAAGGCTTCTGGAATTGTCTTTTGTACTGTGTTTTCTGTTTTTTTTCTTGCTCCCCCTTAAAACACTTTTTTTTTCATTTTACACAGCTGACTTATTTAAAATTTTCCTTTCTTACCCTGCTGCTTTTAAATATTTTTCTCCAGCTGAAGGATTAACAATTCACTGAACTAGTTGGTAAAGATCTAGTCCAGAAGAATAAGTACCAAATAAAATCCTAAATGATGTAAAAATTTTTTACCTGGCTTCCTGAGATTTAGGAAAATCCTTAATTTTAACCCTTAATATGGCTCCAGATCAGGGTTTAAATTTAACTTCTTTAGGGATGCCTTCTGGTTTAGCAGATTTACAGTGTAATTGCATCTTTTCTAAAGAAAACTCTGAAAAAAGGTTGTTTCATATAGAAGGTCAGAGAAAGGTGAGTGGAAGAGAGAGAAATGAAATTAGGGTGGATCTCAGAAGGTATTAGAGTCTTTGCGGGAGACCATGCTGGAATTAGAATTTTGTTTTTTAGGCCTCAGCATACTAATCAAAGAAGATAACTACTGACTCTTTAGATTTCTGGGGTTCCTCTTAAATGTATTAATTTCTTTGGGGGTTCCTCAAATGAATTAATTTATTGATTTTGATATGTCAAAAGTTCCCTCATGTTGACCATAGTTATTCTAAACTCAAAGTTTTTGCTCTTTATCAAAGTAAGTGCAAGAACTGGGATTATAGTGCAACAGGAAGCAGGAGTTCTTCCAAGAGGAGTTTGCAGATTTGACGTAGAAGAACCCAAGAAAGACAAGAAAGGCTACTTAGTAAGAATGTGTGCCTGTGAATGGTATGTTGGGTTCCCTTTCTATGCAAAAGTTAGGAAAGGGCCATGTAATCAATGACCTGACAGTCTTTGACCTCAGAATACAGACTAAAAGTGACCTTCTTTTACACCTTGGTGAGATAGATAGAGAGTGCTCTCAAGAAAGTTTTAAGGACACCCAAAGCCAAGTTTGATCATTTACCTTTTCCTGAATTGGTCACCAATCTAATGGAGCTCCAACTGTTGTCCCCTAGGACCAGCTTGGATTGGCTTGTTGACTTATTGGGCCATTCCATATGGAACACTTCTTTATTTGTGTATCAGAAATAAGGCATTTCAGTACAAAACAAAAACACATAAAATAAAACTTTACAATATAGATAAACAAAAGCAAAAGCAAAGTGAGCAGCAGGGAATTAGCAGTTTAATGGCAAATACAGTTATCAAATGGTATGCCTCCAAAAAAAGAGTCTAATGAACTTATACAAGACCTATGTCTAATTACTCAGTAGTATACCTCCCAGACAAAAATGTCTAATGGCCATATACAAAGGCCTAGGTATAATTATTTACCAGAATGTACATCTGTAAACTAAAATTTCTATTTACTTTACACAAAGACTGAGATCTAATGATTTTATACAAAGATGTACTTGGTTAGAAATTTTAGAAGCCATGAGAACTCAGTGAAACTCATCAGATTCAGATTATAGTTGAGACTGACTTATCTGGCAGCAGACCTGAAGGACAAATAGAGTCTGAACACAAGGAACCCGGTAAGTATATCTTTTGGTTTTGGGAAAGCAGGAAGTTCAGAGTTTGGTGTACTTTCCTGGTGGGCTGATATCTGTAGAAGCATATTTATTTGTTGATTGGTTGGCACTCTGAAATATATTTATGGGGGTGAGTCACTTCATGGTTAAATGATCCTTAGAAGTGAGGGAGTGTTACTGATTGGTTGGCTTGTAAAAGTGTGTTACCTGAGGAGAGTTGTGATTGATTGAGCCAATGGGTTTAAAACTGGTTCTGGTTACCATGACTACACAACAATCAAACTTTTCCTAAGAAAGTGTGAAACTTTTAAATGTTCTCACAGTTGATACCTAGTATCTGTTTTCACTAGAAAGTAGTACAAGTTCACATCTGATATAGCACAAAATGATGTATATATATTTATTTATGTTAATAGATCAGAGTTTTGTGGTGTTTTGTAAAGAGCAAGGTGACTAATAAGTGGGCTTCCTTGGTGGTGCAGTGGTTGGGAATCCACCTGCCAATACAGGGGTCACGGGTTCGAGCCCTGGTCTGGGAAGATCCTACATGCCACGGAGCGGCTGGGCCCGTGCACCGCGACTACTGAGCCAGTGCTCTAGAGCCTGCGAGCCACAACTGCTGAAGCCCGGGCGCCACAACTACTGAAGCCCATGCGCCTAGAGCCTGTGCTCCATGACAAGAGAGGCCACCTCAGTGAGAGGCCCACACACTGCAATGAAGAGTAGCCCCCTCTCACCGCAACTAGAGAAAGCCCTGCACAGCAATGAAGACCCAACACAGCCAAAATAAAATTAATTAATTAACTAAAAATAAAAGAAGGTGACTTATAAGTGTTTCACTATGACTAACTGTGAGGACCATTAGGTTCAACTATGAAGTTAAGGTATTTTCTAAGAGACAAGAGCATTAGTTAAGTAAACTTAATCAGGAAATAGTTTATTTTTAAATTAAATGAACTTAATCAGGAAATCGTTTATTTTTAAATTACTTCTAATAGTCACTGAGCCAGAAGGAAAATATTTGTCAACATGCTAAGAAAAAGAACAAAGAAGCACTGAAAACATAGAGAAGGAGGGGTGGGTTCTAGAGAAGCAGGCTGGAATGGGTAATACATTCTCTATTTGGTGGTTATATTAAACAGAATCCTAGCATCATATAATTGGATGGGACCTCAGAAGTCATATAACTAACCTCCCTCCAAGTACAGAAATCTCCTCTCCAGTTTATCCCATCCCTGGCATCCTTTGCTTGGGCATTTTTAGTAATGGAGAGCTTACTATGTATCACAAGGCAACTCATTATATTTTGAATTACTCTGATTTCTTAATGACCTATGATCTGCTTCCTTGTACTCCTAGTTGCTAGTTCTAGTTCTGCGTTTCTCAAGCCACATAAAATAAGTGTATTTTAGTGGACTTTGTTGGACCAATATGGCGGCCCTTCAAATATTTGGAGGAAATTGTTGTGTGACACTACTGTATTTTATCTTCTCTAGATCCATTCAATTGTTCTGTGTATGGCAGGAGTTCTAGACTTTTATCTGCCCAAGTTACTCTGATCTAAGCAGGTTTTTGTTTGTCAAGGTCTCTCTAGAAATATAACAACAACTATCTTTGGCTGAAAGCTTACTATATGCCAGGTACCACTGTAAACACTTTATGTGCATTATCTCATTTAATCTGCAAAATTATCTCGTGTGGAAGGTACTATTTTATAGATGAGGAAAGAATTGAAGTAACTTGAGGCAGAGAGTTTACAAGTAACTGGTCCAAGGTCTTAGAGCTAGCAAATAGAGGCGTCAAACCCAAGCAAATCCAGGCAGTCTGACTTAACTTCTTTGGTTTCCCACCTGCCAGACTGCAAAGTAAAACAAAACCACCTCTCCTTCCCTTTTTCTGGTCATTCTACTTCTACTAATAAGGTGTTAGTTTATTTCAGTAGCGCTATCACAAAACTCGTTGGGTTATACCGAGCTTGTAATCAGTGAAAATACCTAGGTCTTTTTCACATGCTAGAATAAGTCTAATTTTGTGGTCATGCAACTGATTTTTGGACCTGAATTCTGTGCTGTATCTTCTTTCGTGTTCAGTGTCAGTTGGTTAGCCTCAGTACATGGTTCTAGCCTGTTGAGTTGTTCTGAATCCTGACTCTATCTCAGCTCTGCATCATCAAAAAGAACTGATAAGTATAAATTCTGTCACTTCTCCTAGGTTGCTGATAAAATTTGCCAAACAGGATAGGGCCAAGGACCCTTTTTGTCCCTGTGTTGAGAGAGGGACTTTTGTTTCATCACAATCAGACACAGTCTTTCGAGACCACCTCAAAACCTGGATTCTGAAACGATTAAGCAAACCCTTTTTCTTTACTTTCCTTTAACCCAGGGTTTCTCAATCTCAGCCATATTGAAATTTTGGACTGGAGAATTCTTTATTGTGAGTGGCAGCCCTGTGCATTATGAGATATTTAATGGCAGCCTTAGCTTCAACCCATTAGATGCCAGCAGGAGTGCCCCTCCTTCACTACCAGAGAAGCAGAAATGTCTCCAGACATTTTCCAATGTCTCCTGGAGGACAAAACTGCTCCCCTTCCCATTGAGAGCCACCGCTCTAAAGTTATAAGTAATCGAGAAATCAAGTATATATTAAGAATCTACTGTTTGCCTGGGACTTGTTCGTTTCCTTCAACACTAAAGAGAAATACATCAAGAAGATTATACTCTGAGAGAGATGATCACCTCCATAAAACAACTGGGACAAAAATGTCCATTACTGTGTGATCCAGTATGAGACCCAGACTGAATGTCCTGTAGGAATTCAGAGAAGTGAAAAGATCAGTGAGGACAGAAAAGATTTCGATAGCTTGGATTTGATTGGGTTGGGTAGTTTATACACGTATAGGTAAAAGGCATACCCGTCGAAACTAAAAATACATAGGCATTTCCTATATATTTAGGCAAATATGTAAAATATATGTAGTTTTACATATAGGCAAACCAAAAAATATAGGCATTACCTTCTAAACCAAAAATTGGAGTACACGATTTGATATACAGTTTGACAAGAGGCAGAATATTTGAAATGATCCCTCTCTTGGAGAATCTGAGGTCTGTGGCTTCAGAAGGTGTGGCGATTGTGGGTGGGCGGGCATTCAGGTGGGAAGAGTAATGTGAACAAAGGTGTGAAAGACCAGAAGGGACTAGGAAGGTCCTGGGGTTCAGGCGGAGCGTCAGGTGGGAGGGCTGAGATGCAAGCAGCATGGAGACACTGGAAAATCTGGACAGGAGTCTTGGGCGCTGACATTTTTGAGGGAGGAGCAGCAGGATGAAGGAAGGTCACAATCCCCAGTCTGGCAGGGATGTTTTGGGGTGAATGTGCTAGAGAGTGCAGGAGGTGGTTTGAGATGCTGACAGCTGGACCAGAGAGAGGGTGGCTGCATGGGTGGAAGAATAATAGACATAATAGGAGAGGCACTTGGGAAGGAAAAGTGAAGAATAAGATGGGGTGAATTCCTGAGAAGTTTTTTGGACAATTAAGGTGAGGTTATGTCACCTTAATATAGGGTCAAGTTTCCCATTTTGGAAACTGCGAGAACAGTGGTTCCACTGGTATTCTTCTTTTCCTTTAAATACGTGTCTTTTCCCTTGATTAATCTCACCCCATTCTGACGGCTCTCTTGTTTGGAGTGATAAGGATAGATATCAGAGATGGCACTTGATCAGGGCCAGGAACACTGGGTAGGATTTGAGTTGGCAGAAATAAAATGGAACGGTGTGTGTGAGGGAAGAGGGTGGTGGTGGAGAGAGAGTCTGGTCAGAGGCGATGGCACGCACCTTGCTATGTTTGGCAAAAATGCATAGCCATGGATGGAGAGAGGGAAATGTCTGTACCTGGTTAGGGCAGGAGACGTATTAAAATCACTAGGGGAGTGGCATCAGGCCTATGCCCCTAACTACTTCTTTAAGAGCCATTGTTTAAAATTCCCTATGCTGAGCCCTATAGAGCCACTGGACTAGCTATTACCACAGAGCAAGTTCTGTCCCTGGAGGAAGATGACTCAGGACTGTGACAACCGGTCTTTCCCCCTCCTAACCTAGAACTTCTTACTGTGATTCAGTTTGTGAGGAGAAAGGCTTGGTAGAGCTAGACATACAATTAAATGTTCTTGGGAGATTGCCTTCCCTCTTTTCCTACCAGCTAGCTAGTTTCCTCCCTCCCTCCCTCCCTCCATCCCTCCTTCCCCCTCACTGTCCCCACCCCCCTCCACTAAAATACAGTTAGGAAGAAAGAGGTATCAGCCATGAGATCCTCTGGTGCACAGGTGTGAGATGGCAAATAGGCTTTGTGCTCTAGAATTAATCAGTATCTCTCATTCACTTACTCTAGCTCAGAAGTTGAGTTATCTTCTGATCTTAAAATGCTGAGTCTGGTGGGACTTAGAAAAGTTTCTCTCTTGCCACTCCTAACACAAAGCAAAAACAAATCCTCAACAGACTTATAAGCATGTAACATCAATATGAGTCCAGAGCCCTGAAGCAAGTGTTGCCTGACCTTCAGGAAACTGCTCTCTCCACTGGGCTCACGTAAGACCCCCTCCGCCAAAATGCCCGCCCTCCCTGCTGCCCACCCCAGAAAACCATGCCCCTCAGGAATCAGATGCTGAGATATAGTACAAAACGTTTTTTATTTCAAAATGCAAAATGGTGGTCACTGTAATAATAATAACAATAACAACAATAATAATATAAAAAGCATTTCTCCTCCGTTCACCCTAGTGCAAAATGCTGGATGCAGTCAGAGAGCTGGAAGGTTTTGGACATGTCATCCTTCTGCAGTGCTGCACAGCAGCAAAACTCAATCCCAAACGCCTTTTGGTGGATCCACGTGGTAGTTCAATTCTAAAGTCAGTAGTTTCTCGGAAGTCCAAACAGCACGAGACGCCCACTCGAGCCCGACCCTCGCGCTCTGCCTCACTCTCCTCTTCCTGTGTGTCTCTCTCCCGCTCCCTCCGCCGGCCCCCAGGGTTTCTACGAGGCGTGCAGCCGGTAGGTCGGGGCCCGGCAGCCCTGGACGGCCTCCAGCTGCTTGCTTTTCTCCTGCAGGGCCCGCGCCCGGAGGGCCTGTCGCTCCCGGGCGGCCTGCAGCTCGGCCACCGCTGCCTCCCGCTCCCGCAGGCGGCCGGCGGCCGTGAAGGGGCTGCACAAGGTCTCCATCAGGCCGAGCACGGCGCCGAAGAGCGCCAGCACGCCGCCCAGCACGTACAGCCTCACCAGCTTCCGGCTGGGCTTCTGCGCCATCAGCTCCTTGGCCAGAGGAATCAGCTCCTGGACCGTTTCCATCTCGACTCCGGGCTCTCGGGGTGGGAGTGATCTGCGGGAGAAGCGGAGCAGAAAAGGGGGCTTTTAAGCCACCGAAAGACGGATGCATCTTCCCGAGCAGCCCTCACTCGGCTCTCTTGGGGTAGGCCTGCAGAGAGGGGAGCCCACCCTGGACCCCGCGCCCCGCCGCGCTCTTCCCCGCCGGGCTCACCTAGGGGCGTCGAGCGAGCAGCAGGCAGCGCAAGCCGGGTGGGCGATCACGGTGTGCGTGGGTACCGCGGCTCTGCGTTCTCCTCCTCCTCCTCCGCCTCCTCCTCCCCTTGCTCGGCAGCCGCGGGTATTCCGGATGGAGATTCCGCAACTGACAGCTGGTCAGCGCCCCGGGGCCACTTATATGTTTTTCTCCGAGCCCCGCCTCCTGGGCTCCTTGGGCTGGGGCCCGTGCTGCACCGGCCAGAGAGTGGAGGGGGCGGGAAGAGGAGGGTGGGGGAGGAGCGGGGCAAGGACCCTGGGGGAGTCAGCCACGAGATGTGCACGTCGCGCCGGCCATGTGAGCCCGGGGTGCGGGAGGGCGGTCCTGGGTGTACAAGGGTGAGGACCCAGAGCCCAGGGAGGTATGCACGTCCATTTCTGACCCCTTTCTTCTTCTTCTTTTTTTTTTTTGGCGATACGCGGGCCTCTGCCGTTGCGGAGCACAGGCTCCGGGCGCGCAGGCTCAGCGGCTATGGCTCACGGGCCCAGCCGCTCCGCGGCATGTGGGATCCTCCCGGACCTGGGCACGAACCCGTGTCCCCTGCATTGGCAGGCGGACTCTCAACCACTGCGCCACCAGGGAAGCCCCTGACCTCTTTCCTAATCGTGTGGGTGGGTCACAGCTTCCCTCGTCCGGGGCAGCCTGGAAGGACCCCTTATAAGGACACCTGGGGTTCTACCTAACTGAAAAATTAGTTTTTATTCGGGAGGTTTGTCGTCTTTCCACACGTATAGGGATCCGAGGTAGAAGGCAAGGGGGAGGGATCCGGGTAATGATCAGAACGGGTCTCCAGGCTCTGCATAATGCAGTTTGTGCTTATACTGTTTATTTCTGGTCTGACTGGTTTTATTCATAGGTGCTTGCATTGCTAGGGTCACTTGATAGATAACTATTCACTGAGGGTGCCCTTTATGCACAGATGGGGGCGTGTGTGTGTGTGTGTGTGTGTGTGTGTATGTGTGTGAGTGATGTCAGTCTCTGTGCCTGTAGGTGTTTGTATCTGTACTTCTGTGTATCAGGGAACTGCCATTAAATCCAAATTGTCCCCACTCCCACTTGAGAAGTGAAGTTGGGGTCTAGGGAGAGGTGAACATGGAGGGGGGGCCGTTGGTAAAAGTTTGTCTGCTGGTTTTTCCTCAGTAATTATATGCCACTTCCCTGGATCTGGGGGGCAACACCACCGTACCAGCTCCACTTGGCATAGAAACAGTTTAGGGGCAGAAGAGTGAGAGTAGGCAGCCTGGGTAAGAAGCGAAAGAGTAGAGAGCGCTCTAGGAAGCATGAGGAGGGTGGGGTTGATTTCAACTAGGATTAAACTTCATCACCTTTGCGGCGGGTGTTCTGGGGTAGCTTTGGTTATCCATACACCAGAGTTAGTTAGCAAGTAGGGGAAAGGAGAGACATTGGGCTAAAAGCGCTTCAAGCAGAGAAAGGGAGAGGGCAAAGAGAGGAGGGGGAAATTGGACTGGCCAGAAAATTGCAAAAGTCCGTGATGCAATCTTGCAACAGCGAAGTCAGTCAGGCTGAGCCTTGCGGGGAGGGACCAGGAAACGGCTGTGGCAGGGCTCACGTATTTGGGTTCTTGGAAATTTTAACAGTAATCTTTCTTTGGGGTCTGAGGTAATTTCCTAGACAATTCAGTTTAAAAAGGCAACAATTACGCCTACCCTTCACCTTGGCTATTAGTAGTTCAGTTAATAGGATTTGTGTGTGCAGAGTGGGCAAGAATACCTAAAGAGCTTATTTGAAATTCTACATTTTAATATGTACACAAGCAGTCAAGGTGACAAAGGGCCAAATAGGGATGATTCCTGGAGGCTTGTGTCCCCTGCTTATTATTCTTTTCACCTCGTGAGGCAGGAAAATTCTGTTACAAGGGGGGATGAATATCAGTCTTGGCATTTTCTTTGAATCTTCCTTATAACTTTGGAGAAGCCTCTAATAACTGGCGGAAATGATCTGTGAGCAATCCCAAGATCTGTGTGAGTTTCAAATACTACGGCTTCTGAATGAGCGTATGCTGTACACCTTAATACCAGGGCTTTCACATGGTTTCTGATCTGAAGGTGAGTCAGCCCTTTGGAGCTTTGGACCCAAAACTCCGAAATGGACTGTTCAGTGAGCATTTCTAGTGTTTCTGTAACTCAAAGACGCAAACTGCACGTCTCCCAACGTCAGCAGACTGTAATTTATCGGGGGTTCCCCTTTCTTGTGATTTGCTGTGGTACAGCACGTCACCATCTCAGATGGGTTCCCCTCTTTCCCTCTCTGATAATCCAACTTTGACCACCGCCCCCAGGCCCTACCAGCTTGCTGTCCAGGGCTGGGCAGAGAGGGTGGCCAGTGCCATGGATTGGGGTCACTGGTGGATTTGGTGTTCCTTGTTTAGGTGGTAGCTGGAGCTGAGTGTGAGATGGTGGGAATAGAAGGCTGAGGAATCCAGGGTCACCACATGCCTAGGAATTTCTGACACAGCTCCTCTGTCTGGGTGGGAAAGAGTACCCAGTTTCTAGGGTAGCAGTTTGGCTAGGGCTTGGGAAACTAAGCACGTGATATGACTGTGCTCTTCTCTCTTTAGAGATGTAAAGCCTTGTGTTGCATCATGCAGGTCAGACATAGGGTATAGCAGTCAAGTTCATACCAGTTGCAGGGTGACCATCCATCCCAGTTTGTCTAGGGCTGAGGGGTTTCTCCAAGATATGGGACTTACAGTGCCAAAACTGGAACCGTTCCGGGCAAACTGGAGCCTATGAGTCTATCCCAACGTTAATTCCTGCCATTTCTAGGAAGGCAGGATTGGTCAGTTTAAAATTTGTTTATTTTGCTTGCCAAATCCCTTTCTCCCAAACATTAAAACGTTCAGAACTGTCAGCAGAAGAAGCAATCACAAAGGGGCAACATATGGTCCAAGGAGTCAGTACGGAAGAGGGATAGAGCTATCCCAGCAACCGTGCTTAGGGGTTTGAAGGAACAGGGGACAGACATCTTTTGGATGGTTGGTTGTGTATAAGCCTCAATTATTAGTATTATTATTTTGTTACTAGCTTGCTGCCTATCAAAGTCACTGCCCAGGGCTTCCCTGGTGGCGCAGTGGTTGAGAGTCCGCCTGCCGATGCAGGGGACACGGGTTCATGTCCCGGTCCGGGAAGATCCCACGTGCCGCAGAGCGACTGGGCCCGTGAGCCATGGCCACTGAGCCTGCGTGTCCAGAGCCTGTGCTCCGCAGCGGGAGAGGCCACAACGGTGAGAGGCCCGCGTACCAAGAAAAAAAAAAATAGTAACTGCCCAATTCCTGAGGTTCCAGGAGGCTGGAGCATGGGGATCATCACAGGAGATATGGTAAAACTATTTGTGTATCTTATACTCCAATTTTTTCAGTCCTTGAGTTACTTACATTTCATGTCAATTAGTTTTGGAGAGAAGGTTCTTATCTCTGAAATATCAATGGATGATTTTAAAATCTACATGGCTAATGTTTATCTTCCTCTGATCTTGTACATTAGAGTTCTAGTATCCTGACATTTCTGTGTGGATATCCTGCTTTTAACACAAGCCTGCCACACTTGAAACAAGACTCCCCACTTTCTCTATACTCTTCCAAACTGAGTCACCTTCTCAATATTCTTATTTCTAGTGGTGGCATCTCCATTTTGCCTGTTCTCTGGGTTTGAAATATTGTGACATTTTCTTTTAGAGGTCTTCCTTGACCTCTTTATCACACCATTCCCTGCCCAATGCCCTGCTTTATTTTCCTTCATAGCACTTCGTACCTGGCTTTACATTGATGTAATTATTGGTTTGCTTTTGTGTTGTCTTCCACACCCACCTGAGGCTAACCTTTATGAGGGCCAGAGCTTTGTTTTATTCTTCACTGCATCCCCAGGACCCAGTATAATCCTTGGCACATAGCAGGTCCTTAATAGGTAACTATGGGATTAATGAATGTCTTCCTCGTTGGACTGGCAGGAGATAGACTATGTTTATTAAGTTTGCATGCAGTCAGATTTTTAGTGTATACCCAAGAAGCATTCAGGATTTATTTGTTTTTGTTTTTGTTTTTTTTTTGACAGTTTTGTTGTTGTTGTTTTTGCCTTTAGTCCTTTTATCTCTAATCCATCTCAAACACTACCACCAAATAAATCTTCCTCAAATTAAATTTTTATTCTTAATTGCCTTTTTCAAAGCCCGGATGATTTCTCATTGCCCACGTGACGAACTTTTGGATTCTGCACGTTAAATTTACTTGATCAATATTCTTGGATCCAGGACCTGTATCATCTGATCTTCCCTACTCATCTAACTTCAGATCCCATTCTTCTCCATCAAGAATCCTTTGTTCCACAGATGGGTTTCAGCCCAGGAAACAGTTCCTTCTCATCGCTGCCGCCTCACCTTTGCTCCCCCTCTTCCTCCTACCCGAAAAGCTCTTCTCTTCTACTCTGTCTTCCTTCATGTGCTCCAAGAAGCCCCCACTGCCTGTGCCAGCACACTCTGCTCTTTCCTTTCTGTGAATTCCAGCTGCCTTTGTGGCTGGGACTGCACAGGTTGGCGCTGCATTATGTATTGTTTTATACAGCGCTCCCATTGTGTCCTGTCGCTTGCCCTGTCTCTGCAGAAGACCAGGTCTTTGTACGTTTCACGGTGCTAACGTCTAATCAGGGTCCAATCAATGCTAATGACATTGACCTAAAAGTCAGAACTGGGATAATGATTACAAAATGGTCAGTTAAGACTCTCTTGGGAGGTTATTTTAGGCACAGTGGCTTGTCCTTGGCTCAGGGCCTTGGGCTTGAAATTGCCCAAGACCTGGCAACTTGGCTCGATCCTCTCCACTCTGGCTCCCTCACCTTTTACTTCCATTCCCAACTTCATGTCTGATATTGCAGTGACTGGCTTACTCTTTGGAATCCCTCCTACCTGCCCCCGGGACCCCAGGGCCTTGACAAATCAATACCAAGGGAGAGACCCTTCACAGACATTTTGCTTTTGTCCCTCACAGCTTCTGGCCAAGCAGAGCCACTAGCTGCTGGAGCGGGCAGCGTGGGCTGGGAGCAGTGGCACCCTGATGCCCACATAGCACAAGCCCAGTACTGTCCGTCACAAGTTTGAATCAATGCAAGGAACTTCCTTCAAGCTCAAGTGCTAGCTGGACTTAAGAGTATGGGGCTCTGGAGTCAAACAGACCTGGGTTCCTTCAAGTCCTGGCTCCTCTTGTCAGGGTCTGACCTTGGATGAGTGACTTAACTTCTCTAGCCTCCATTTCCTCATCTGTAAAGTGAGGATGATGCTAACACCAACTAAGGGGTGTGGTGAATACTGAGCTAGGGCACTATGAAGGGCTTAGTGGTCTGGCACCAATGAAGCAGTTGGTTCAGTTATTATTTGGTTATGCTTCAGTTGTCTTTGCTTCTTGCTCCATGTCAGCAATTCCCGTGGTCGTTTATCCTAGCCCAAGACATTTGCATTCCCTAGGTGGTATAGGCAGCAATAGGGTCCAGAGCCTTTGTTGAAGCCAGCTGTGTGTCTGATACTATGTCATGTATAGCTATAAAAAAAGCAGAATACAAAGTTCTCCTTGCCCTCAAGTAGCTCATAGTCAAGTAGAGGACACAAACATTAAATAAGTTATGACAATATATTGAATACTAGGATAAGCACAATCATAGAACTATATACCAGGTAAACAAATAGAATGAGAAATGTATTGATTCATTTTGGGGAGGAGGTGGTCAAAGAAGGCCTAAGAGTGGATGATGTCTGAGCAGCTTAGAGTATTAAAGGATGGATAGTGTTTGCTGATTCTGTGGGGGAAAGGAGGGGCTCAGGGTTGGGGATTCAGGAATGAGAGAGGGCTTCACATGAAAAGGGGAGGATGCATGAGAATACATTGCATGGTCCAAGAGAAGTTAGACAAGATTGGTGTTAGAACATAAAGGATGGGTTTGGGGAAATGGCAGGAAATGAGGAGGAAGTAGTATGCAGGAGGCAGGTAATGAACAATTCTGTAAATGATCACGACGTGTGCCATGCCTAGGAACTGTTGACCATTCCCTTCTAGAAATACATTCTCCTTGGCTTCCATGATATCAGATTCTCTTAGTTTTCCTGCTGTCCTATTATGGACACTCCTTAGTTCTTTTTCTCACTCTTGCTTTTTATCTAACCTCTAAATGTCAGCATTTCTGAGGACTAAGTCCCGAAGCCTCTTTTCTTATTCTGCGTACTCTCTTTAGGTAATTTAGTTTACTCCCAAGCCTTCCATTACTGCCTCTATGTAGATGACATACAAATCTGAGCTCTAGACCTGTGTGTCTCCCTGCCTAGTCTACATTTCCATTTGGATATCTTGCAGGTATCAAACTTACCATGTCTAAAGCCAAATTCAATATTTCTACTCCATAAACTTGCACCATTATCTTTCTTAGTCTAAGCTTTGCTGTTTACCTAGTGTCTCAGATCCTAAGCCTGGGAGCCATCCTTTGCTCCTCTCTCTCTGTCACCTCTTATATGCAAACAGTTACCAAGACTTGTCATTCTACCTCTTAAGTATCTCTTGCTTTTATTTGCTTTCTATCCCCTCTGTCATCCTCCTAGTCAAAGCCCCTGTCCTCTCACCTGGACTATTACTGGTCTCACAGCTGATCTCTCTGCTTTGGGTCTTGACCCACCCAATCCAATCCAGTCCAATCCAGTGCAATCTTAAAAAAAAAAAAAAAAAAAAGCAAAACGTGTCACTCTTCTCCTTAAAACCCTTCAGTGGATCCCCACATTGCCCTTTGGATTATGTCCCAGATTCTTAGCATGGCTTGTAAGCTCACCCATGATCTTGTCCTTGTCTATTTTCCCAGTTTCATTATATATATAATTTCCCTCAACCTTTGCTTTCTAGGTGCCAGCCACACTGTTGTCTTCTTTCACAACTTCAGATCCTTCCTCATGCTATTCTCTCCCCTTGGAACACTTCCTTCATTTTTTCCTTTGACCTGGTGAACTCTTACTCATCCGTCAAGTGTCACTATACTCCCACTTCCTTAGGGAGTCCTTCCCTACTGCTTAGACGAGGCTAGTTCTCTTTGCTACACACGTCCACACAGTCACCTCATTTTCCCTTTCATAATTATCATCTATCTCCATTGCAGAGCTGTAAACTCTATGAGGGAAGGAACTACCTCTGTCTTATTCTCAGAACTAGCACAATGCATAGTTCCTTGAGGTGTTTAATCATAACTATCAATTTGTCTTATATTGAATTGGCTATTTTGCAGGCAATGGGAAACACTGATGAATTTTAGGCAGCAAAAGAGTTCAACAAGGCTGCCATTTTAAGTAGATAACTATGGCAGAGTGAAGAATACATGAGAATGGAGCAAGCTAGAGGCAGCCAGTGGGGTATTGTTAGAATAATTCAGGCAGGAAGCGGTGAGGGAGTAGACCAAGACAGAGCAGTGGGGACAGAGGGAAAGATCTGAGTCATAAATTATAGGTGAAACTGGAAGACTGTGGAAGAGAGAGGAGTTGGAGGTAACTCCCAGGCTTGGAGAAGAGAAGAGGAAAAACACATTTGGTGAGGAAGAGAATGAGTTCCATTTTGAATGTATTAAGTTTGGGCTGTTTATGGGACATACAGGCAATGATGGTCAGCACAGAGTTGTATGTAAACCATGAATCTGGAGCTCTGGAGAGAGGGTAGGTCTGGAGTTGAAGATCTGAGAGGTTTCAGTGAGTTGAGGATGGATGAGATCTTGGGAATGGGAGAGATAACCCCATGAAGGGACAGAGAGAAGAGGGAAAGGTTGGAAGTCTGGAGATTGAGGAAACTTCGATGCTTGCATAAGGCTGGTAGTGAAGCAGAGCCATAGGTTTTATTTCCTAAATCAGCTTCCAGAGTAGTTCAGTTCTAGGGGTATGTATCACAAAATCTGATTTTCTCCCTTCATATCCAGAATCTAGGTCAGAAGCCCTCTTGTGATAAAGTACTCTTTTCTTTCCTTCCTTCCTTTCTTTTTCTTTCTTTCTTTCTTTCTCTCTCTTTCTTTCTTTCTTTCTTTCTTTCTTTCTTTCTTTCTTTCTTTCCCTTTCTTTCCTTCTTTCTTTCTTTCTTCCTTCCTTCCTTCCTTCCTTCCTTCCTTCTCCCTTCATTTTTTCTTTCTTTTTTCTTTCTTTTTTTTTTTTTTTTAGTAAAGCCAATACTTTATTCACATTTCCTTAGTTTTTGCCTAATGTCATTTTTCTGTTCCAGGGTCCCATGAGAATATCACAATCCATTTAGTCATTATATGTCTTCAGGCTCCTCTAGACCGTGACAGTTCCTCAAGCTTTCCTTGTTTCCATTGACCTTGACAGCGTTGAGAAAACTGGGCAGGTATTTTGTAGAATGTCCTTCAATTTGGGTTTGTCTGATGTTTTCCTCATGGCTAGACTGGGGTTATGGGTTTGGGGGAGGAAGATCACAAAGGTAAGGTAACATTCCCATCACAGCATATCAAGGGTACATGACATCAATGTGACTTATCACTGTTGACATTGACCTTCAGGCTCAGGTAGTGATTGTCAGGTTTCTCCAGTGTACTCATTAAAAGGAAGTCTCTGTGCATGGCTCACATTTCAGGGACAGAGAGTTATGTTCCACCTCCTGTAGGGGAGAGTATCTACATTATTTGGGATTCTTCTGTCAGGTTTGTCTATTCTCCCCCACTTAAAAGGACTCTTTTCTAGTGTGGTAGGCAGAATTCTAAGATGGCCCAAAGATTCCTGCCCCTGGTGAACAAGCCCTGTAAAATTCCCAGGACCTGTGAATATGATTGGATAGTCACTCCCATGATTAGGTTATGTTACACGGCACAGCTAATTTTAAGAAAGGGAGATTATCCAGATGGACCTGATCTATTATGTGAGCCCTTAAAAGGAATTGGGCTTTTCCTGAAGAAGAAATTCAAAGTGTGAGAGGCATTCAAAGTGAGGGAGAATCTCCCTTGTTAACTTTGAAGATGGAGGAGGCAATGTGGCAAGAAATGTGGGTGGCCTCCCAGAGTGGCTCCCAGCTAACAACCAGTGAGAAAATGGGATGTCTGTCCTACAACCATAATGAACTGAATTATCCTGCAACTATGTCAACTTGAAAGAAGACCCTGAGCTCCAGATGAGAATGTAGCCCCCTGGATATTAGCCTTGGGAGACCCTGAGCTGCTGTGCCCAGACTTCTGACTTACAGAAGTGAAAGCTTATAATTGAATGTTGTTTTAAGCTACTAAGTTTGTGGTAATTTGCTATGCAATAATAGACAACTAATACAAGCAGTATGCTAGGAGCTCTTGCTGGGATGCCAGGGAAAAACCCAATCAAAACTTGATGAGGATTGGGGAAGACTCCCTGGGATGAGGAGAATCTGGCTTTGATTCTATGGTCCATCCTCATAAGCACTTCTTTGAAGACACCTTGTCCTTCCTTGTCCTCTCTGTTTCTTTCATGTTTACCCAGAAAGACTTAACTGTGGTAGAGTCAGCCATCTGCTCTATATCAATCTACACCCAAGAAATTGGAGAAATTTGTCAAACTAGGCTGACTGCTCATTTTCTATAAATTTAAGATCACAAATCTCAAATGAGCAGTTAGCTATAACTTATGTTTTCCCAGTCAGTTATTTTTATTATTCTCTAAAAAGACTTTTCCACACTTTCTCCCCACCTCTTAAACAGGGTATATCCTCTTCTTCCCTGATACCTCCTGCCCTGGTAAGATAGAAGGAATCAGCCAGGAGCTACTTCATTTTTCAACCACCAAATCTATCTGCATCAGTACCCACACTCTCTACCTTCCGTCACGTTACTAGGGAGGAAGCATCCTCCATTCTTTCTATATAGAGGTGCCCCTACATCTCATCCTGACTCAACTATTTAAGGTCTTGGGAATCTACACAAAACTTAGGTTGCTTTGGGTTGCAAGTAAGAATCTAATTCAAAATGATTTAACAATAAGACAAGTATATTATTTCACAAGACAGGGTTTCCAGGATTAATTCAGTAGTGTAACATTATTAAAAAAAAACCTGGTTCTTTCCATCTTTCTAGTCTATTATCTTCAGCATCTTGTGGAGATTGGCACAGTCTGGCTCACATGATGTTTCTAAGATAGCTGTCACTGTTCTAGGCATTGCTTTCAATATGATAACATCTGGTGAAAGGAGAGAGACTTTTTTTTTCTTTTATCAGCAAAGAAACCTTTCCTAGAATCTTCCTAGAGACTTCCTTTCATTGGCCAGAACTGCATTAAATGCCCATCCCTAAGACTACTTATGAAGGAAAGGATAACCTTCATGAACTTGGACCGGTGGTTCTCAAAGATTCTTCCTGGGACCAGAGCAGTAACATTACCTGAGAACTTGTGAGAAAAGCAGATTCTTGAGCCCTACTCCAAACCTACTGAATCAGAAATTCTGGATGCAGGACTAGCTGTGTTTTTAAAAGTCCTGTAGGTCATTCTGACACATGCTAAAGTTTGAGAACCATTGGCTAAGGCTAATCTTTGAACTGGGGAAAGGACAACAGCCCTGAAGACTTGAAAAACACTGGGGATCTTTAAGCAAGGAGGAAGGAGGGTAGGGATTTTGGATAGGAAGTCAACTTCCTGCCAGATCCTTCCTCTTTCCTGAATAATCATTTTCTCCTTTATTATAGTATCCCTCAGCATACAAACATACTCTAATATCTGTGTCTTAAAAAACCTAGTCCATGACCCCAAATCACTATCCCGCTGCTGCCAGCATTCTTTGGTCCTCTTCATAACTGAAACTGTTTATTAACAGTTGTCTACAATCACTGTATTTATTTCTTCATCAACCATTCATTCTTTTACCCACTCCCATCTGGCTCCCATTAGCACTACCCCAACAAAATCCAATGGGATGCTTATTAAATGAACTGAATTTTAGTATTCAACAGATAGAACCATTTCTTCCTTCTAGAAACACTTTTTTTCTTTTTGCTTCAGGGACACTGCACTCTCTTGTTTTTCATCGTATTGCATTATTTTATTCTTCTTAGCTCTTCTTCATTACACCTTTCTCCTCTATCAATCAGTGGTTCTCAGCCTTGAATGTCCATTAGAATAACTGGGGAGCTTTTAAAATTTCTGAAGACCAGGCTTCACACTAGACCAATTAAATCAGAAATCTCTCCAAGCAGGACCCAGGCATTAGTAATATTTAAAGCTCTAAAGGTGATTCCAATGTTCAGCCAAGATTGAGAATCACTACCCTTAATATTGGGGTACCCTAGGGCCCTACCAACATTATTTTCTTAGATCAGTGGTTCTCAGCTCTGGCTCCACTTCAGAATCATCCTGGGAACTTTTAAAAACTACCATTGCCTGGGAGTTCCCCAAGATGAATTGATTCTGAATTCCTGGGGTGATTCTAATGTGTAGCCAGAATTGTGAACCACTTCATAGATGATTTCCTATAGTTCCATGGATTGAGACTCAGTACTTTCCTATAGAACTTTCTGCAATGATGGAAATGTTCTGTATCTGCTCTGTCCAAGATGGTAGCCACTAGCTTCTTGTGGCTGTTGAGCACTTGAAATGTGACTAAAGTGTCTAATAAACTTAATGTTTAATTTTATTTTAATTAATCTAAATTTAAATCAAATAACCTTATAAGTGTGGCTACTGTCTAGCATATTGGACAGCACAGCACTATATGTTAATGACTCTGAAATTTATTCCTCTCCTGAGCTCCAGGATTACATATTAAGCTGTCTAATAGGTATCTCTTCTTGGATATCTAATAGAGTGTCTTTAACTTAATACATAAAAATGAAATTCCTGATTTTCTTCTTCAAAATTTGTTCCTCTCCTAGTCTTCCCAATCTTGGTAAAATGTTACCACTTCAATTGCTAAAGTCCCGAACATGGAAACCATCCTTTATTCCCTTCTTTTTTTTTTTTTTTTTGTGGTACGCGGGCCTCTCACCGCTGCGGCCCCTCCTGTTGCGGAGCGCAGCCTCCGGACGTGCAGGCTCAGCGGCCATAGCTCACGGGCCAGCCGCTCCGCAGCACGTGGGATCCTCCCGGACCGGGGCACGAACCCGTGTCCCCTGCATCGGCAGGCGGACTCCCAACCACTGCGCCACCAGGGAAGCCCGCTATTCCCTTCTTTTCCTCATCTTTGTCAGCCAATTTTCAGCAAGTCCCATTTGTTCTACTTCCAAATATATAATTTGACTCTGTCTTTTCACCTCCAGTGCCTCCAACCTGGGCCAAGCTGCCATTATCGCTCACATAGAGCAGCCAAAGCTAGAAGTCATTGCATCCTTAATACATGCTTTCTAAGACCGTTGTATGTATTAGCTTGTTAATCCTACAAATAACTCTACAGAATAGGTAAACTACTGTCCCCATTTTGCTTAAATAATGTGCTTTGGATCACACAGCTAGTCAGTGGCAGAAATGGGATTCAAAACTAGATTGTCTGATTCTAGGGTCCATATTCTTCACCATTCACTTTTCTGTCTCTCTGACTGTCTATAAGGCCCCATGTCAGTGGTTCTTCATCCTGGCTGCAAGTTGGAATCATCCAAGGAACTTTAAAAGATACCAGTTTCACAACCCCACCTCAGACCAGTTAATTCTCTTGGGGTCAGACCTGGGCATCAGAAATTAAAAAGAAAAAAAATCAGGGAATCCTCCTACATAACCAGTGTTTAAAATTACTCCCTGTCTGAGACCAGGCCCCTGCCCACATGTCCCACCCATTTCAGCTCCTACATCAATCATACTGTTCCTGTCCCTTCTTCTTACCTGTAGAAGAAGCTAAGCTCTTTCCTGCCACAGGACCTTTGCACTTGCTCATTCTTTGCCTGGAACACCCTTTTGAGGTATTTCCTAGGACTTGAGTAAGACTGCAGAGGTTCTAATCCCTGAAAAGATTGAATGCTCTAAATCATAAAGATGAGAGCAGAAATAAATGAAGTAGAAATGAAGAAAACAATAACAAAGATCAATAAAACTAAAAGCTGATTCCTTGAGAAGATAAACAAAATTGACAAACCTTTAGCCAGACTCATCAAGAAAAAAAGGGAGAGGACTCAAATCAGTAAAATTAGAAATTAGAACAGAGAAGTTACAACTGACATCATAAAAATACAAAGGATCATAAGAGACTACTACAAGCAACTATATGCCAATAAAATGGACAACCTGGATGAAATGGAAAAATTCTTAGAAAAGTACAACCTTCCAAGACTGAACCAAGAAGACATAGAAAATATGAACAGACCACTCACAAGTAATGAAATTGAAACTGTGATTAAAAATCTTCCAACAAACAAAAGTCCATTACCAGATGGTTTCATAGGTGAATTCTATCAAACATTTAGAGAAGAGCAAACACCTTCTCAAACTCTTCCAAAAAATTGCAGAGGGTGGAACACTCCCAGGCTCATTCTACGAGGCTACCATCACCCTGATACCAAAACCAGACAAAGATATCACAAAAAAAGAAAATTACAGGCCAATATCACTGATGAACATAGATGCAAAAATCCTCAACAAAATACTAGCAGACAGAATCCAACAACACATTAAAAGGATCATACACCATGATCAAGTGGGATTTATTCCAGGGATGCAAGGATTCTTCAATATATGCAAACCAATCAAAGTGATACACCATACTAATAAATTAAAGAATAAAAACCATCTGATATCTCAGTAGATGCAGAAAAAGCTTTTGACAAAATTCAACACCCACTTATGATATCAACTCTCCAGAAAGTGGGCATAGAGGGAACTTACCTCAGCATAGTAAAGGCCATATATGATGAACCCACAGCACACATTATTCTCAGTGGTGAAAAACTGAAAGTATTTCCTCTAAGATCAGGAACAAGACAAGGGTGTCCACTCTCGCACTCTTATTCAACATAGTTTTGGAAGTCCTAGCCATGGCAATTAGAGAAGAAAAAGTAATAAAAGGAATCCAAATTGGAAAAGAAGAAGTAAAACTGTCACTGTTTGCAGATGACATGATACTATACATAGAGAATCCTAAAGATGCCACCAGAAAACTACTAGAGCTAATAAATGAATTTGCTAAAGTTACAGGATACAAAATTAATACACAGAAACCTCTTGCATTCCTATATATTAATAAAGAAAGGGCAGAAAAAGAAATTAAGGAAAAAAATCCCACTTACCATTGCAACAAAAAGAATAAAATACCTAGGCATAAACCTATCTAAGGAGGCAAAAGACTTGTACTCAGAAAACTATAAAGCACTGATGAAAGAAATCAAAGATGACATAAACAGATGGAGAGATGTACCATGTTCTTGGATTGGAAGAATCAATATTGTGAAAATGACTCTACTACCCAAAGCAATCTACAGATTCAGTGCAATCCCTATCAAACTACCAATGGCATTTTGCACAGAATTAGAACAAAATTTTTACAATTTGTGTGGAAACACAAAAGACCCCGAATAGCCAAAGCAATCTTGAGAAAGAAAAAAGGAGCTGGAGGAATCAGGCTCCCTGACTTCAGACTATACTACAAAGTGACAGTAATCAAGACAGTATGGTACTGGCACAAAAAAACAGAATTATAGATCAGTGGAATAGGATAGAAAGCTCAGAGATAAACCCACCCACCTATGGTCACCTAATCTATGACAAAGGAGGCAAAAATATACAATGGAGAAAAGACAGCCTCTTTAATAAGTGATGCTGGGAAAACTGGACAGCTACATGTAAAAGAATGAAATTAGAACACTCCCTAATACCATACACAAAAGTAAACTCAAAATGGATTAAAGACCTAAATGTAAGACCAGACACTATAAAACTCTCAGAGGAAAACATAGGAAGAACACTCTCTGACATAAATCACAGCAAGATCTTTTTTGACCCACCTCCTAGAGTAATGGAAACAAAAACAAAAATAAACAAATGGGACCTAATTAAACTTAACAGCTTTTGCACAGCAAAGGAGACCATAAGACGAAAAGACAACCCTCAGAATGGGAGAAAATATTTGCAAATGAAGCAACTGACAAAGGATTAAACTCCAAAATATACAAGCAGCTCATACAGCTCAATATCAGAAAAAATAAACAACCCAATCCAAAAATGGGCAGAAGACCTAAATAGACATTTCTCCAAAGAAGACATACAGATAGCCAACAAACACATAAAAAGATGCTCAATATCACTAATTATTAGAGAAATGCAAAGCAAAACTATAATGAGGTACCACCTCACACTGGTCAGAATGGCCATCATCAAAAAATCCACAAACAATAAGTGCTGGAGAGGGTGTGGAGAAAATGTCTTGCACTCTAGGTGGGAATGTAAATTGAACAACCACTATGGAGAACAGTATGGAGTTTCCTTAAAAAGCTAAAAATAGAACTACCATATGACCCAGCAATCCCATTACTGGGCATATACCCAGAGAAAACCATAATTCAAAAAAACACATGCACCTCAATGTTCATAGCAGCATTATTTACAATAGCCAGGACATGGAAGCAACCTAAATGTCTATCGACAGAGGAATGGATAAAGAAGATGTGGTATATATATACAATGGAATATTACTCAGCCATAAAAAGGAATGAAATTGGATCATTTTTAGAGACGTGGATGGACCTAGAGAGTGTCATACAGAGTGAAGTAAGTCGGAAAGAGAAAAGCAAGTATCATATAATAATGCGTATATGTGGAATCTAGAAAAATGGTATAGATGATCTTAGTTGCAAAGCAGAAATAGAGACACAGACATAGAGAACAAATGTATGATTACCAAGGGGGAAAGGGGTGGGGCGGGAGGATTTGGGAGACTGGGATTGACACATATACATTGTTGATACTATGTATAAAATGGACCACTGATGGGAACATGCTGTATAGCACAGGGAACTCACCTAGTACCCTGTGGTAACCTAAATGGGAGGGAAGTCCAAAAGGAAGGGGATATCTGTATGTGTATGGCTGATTCATTTTATTGTGCAATGGAGGCTAACACTACCTTATAAAGCAACCATACTCAATAAAAGTTAATTAAAAAAAAGATTGAATGCTCTAATCTGCCCTAGTAAATCAAAATAAAAACGGTATTAAACTTTAAAATATGTGTAAGGGGGACATACAGCATTCTATTTCTGCCCAAGGTGTCTATTGCCATGTTTTGTTTTTTTTTTTTGCGGTACGCGGGCCTCTCACTATTGTGGCCTCTCCTGTTGCGGAGCACAGGCTCCGGACGCGCAGGCTCAGTGGCCATGGCTCACGGGCCTAGCCGCTCCGCGGCATGTGGGATTTGCCCAGACTGGGGCATGAACCCATGTCCCCTGCATTGGCAGGCGGACTCTCAACCACTGCACCACCAGGGAAGCCCTGCCATGTCTTTTAAAATATATTAGATATAAAATTTTTCAGAAGAAATTTTGCTGCTTCTCCTTTCCTGGTGCCTTAAATACATGTTTAGGCTGCCTTGTAATGTTCAGCCCTAAATCTCTCAGGCTCATCACAAGGGTCACCTCCTCAGAGAGAATTCTCTTACCCATCCTTTCTAAAGTGGTACTCCCAACATCCTGAGACCCTCATCTATCATGTCATCCTGGTTTTTAAAAATATTTCATAAAAATCATTGAAAGCTGTAATTGTCAGTGTTAGTTTCTAGTTTACTTCTTTATTGTTTGTCTCCTCCATAAAGGCAGGGTCTATCTAGTCTGTTTTGATTGCTGCTGTATATTTTTGTCCTAACCTAGCACAATGCCTGGTATAAAATATATGTTCAGTAATTATTTCTGAAATGAAAGAATGACTGAATGCAGGCTGATGTATGGCAAGTAGCAGTGAGTAGGTTAATTGTAAGGTAGATGGGCCAGCTTGGGTTGTTACCCTGTAAATGGCTATCTTCATGGGGTGAGATGGGAGAAGTGAGTTCACAGAAAGGAGTTCTCCTGACTGGTTGCTCCCCAGGAGGGAGGACCCTGGTTCCAGCAACCTGGGGAAGGCTTAGAGCTAAGGAGGGAGATGGCAGCAGGAACAGGCTATGATGCTGGACGGATTCTGGAGACAGCGGAAGCTAGTATTTATTGTTAGGCTGTAATTTCCCTGTGTCACCTTCAAACTTTCAGTAAGATTTCTCAAGCTCAGCAGTTATGTCTTTTGTTCTTAGGAGAATGGAGAAAGGATCATACATTTGTGTTTGGGGCCAAAATAGGCTGGAGAGATCAGGGGCAGCATGGAGAAATGGTAAAAAGGAAGCTAGGATTGTTTGAGGACAAGCAGCTACTGGAATGAATTTGCATTATCTGTTAGCATCTCCTTAGAATTCTCAGAATTGGGGTTATTCACATAATAGAGGAAAGAGTGACTTGGATGGCTAAAGAAGTTGAGGTCACTCTGGTTGCATAATTAATGAATTCTTTGGCAATTATGTGTTTAATGTCTGTGTTCCATTAGACAGTAGTCCCCCCTCTGGACAGGGATGTGTCTGACTTGTTTACTACTGGGTCAGTGGATGCCTGGCATTGGGTGGGTGCTCAGTAAGTATTTATTTTGTGAATGAATGGTTCGGGATGTTTTTGAGTTTCTTGGTCAGAAGTCAGAAGGGTTTGCTGAGATGTGAGGAGAAACTGGAAGAAAAGCCCAGGCTCTGAGGATGAGGACTGGGCAGAAGCTGTGGGTGGAGGGGTGTCCATGTGCAGGCTGATTTGCTGAGAGGATTCAGACCTAAGCTTGGGCCTCAAGGACAACTGGAGGGAGAACAGGTCCTATCAGAGGCCCAGGCAGAAAGGCCAGAAAAGCAGCAGACCAGATACACAGAGGGGTGTAAATGAGAGAAGCCCCTCTCAGTGCTCGTGCCAGCTCCTGGGACACTGCTGATGCCCAATGAATGGACTTAGACAAGCAGATACACCTAGACCCATTTGGCTGTGGGACAGGGTTCTTAGTGTACCAGGCTTGGCCCTCATTGGCCAAGGGTTGGGATGGGCCTGAAACTCCCAGCAGGACACATTTTCATTGGCAGCACAAGGACAGGCAAGGACCGACAGACCTTTTGCTACACGTCTCCCGATTATCTGGGAGTGACCAAGAATCCTTGAGTCATGTTTAGGAATTCTTGCTTCCCAAGACTCTCTCTCCATTTGTGCCCTCCTCTCCCCTGGACCCACATTTACCCCTTTCCTCACCTCTCAGGCTTCTAAAAGCTGGAGCTTGAACATCTTGAGGACCTGGATCTGTGACCGACTTCAGAAGTATTTCAGTTCCAAACACCAGAAGTACAGCCAGTTTGATTCCTGGCCTTTCTGTCCCCAAGTACCAGCCATTGTGGATGGGACTGGGAGCACAGCCTTGGAAGTCTGCTCATCAGTGGATCAACTCATCATGAATTTTCTCAGGTTCTAATTCTTAAGGGAAATAAAAGGTATTTCTTTTTCTGGATGATTTTTTGTCTATGTTGTCTTGAGAGGGAGTTATAGGTATCAACTCATGGCATCATATTCTTTGAACACTTTTTGGTAGATTTCTCCTTGCCCCAAGGATTCATACTAATAAATCAATATGTGTTTATTGAGCACTTAACTATGTGCAGACAGTGGATGATGCACTCATTAGCAGATAAAAAGAGTGGCCAAGGGTTGCCCCTGTCCTCAAGGAGTTTGCAATCCAGGTTTGGGAGCAAATCACAAAATAACTAAATGTTGAATAGCTGTAAGTATGTAAATTTGAGGTAGAAGGGATCTACAAGACAGAACAGAACTGGTTGCTACTTGAATTGTATCGGTAAGGTCCGCTGATGGAGTTTGGGAAGAATTTACAGAAAATAACAGAGAAGCCATCACCTATCCAGGAATCTGATCTGAGTCTTGGATTTAGCATTTGGCCAAGTACACAAGGGTGGAAAGGGCGGTGTAGACAGTCAGAGCCAGATGAATGAAGCCTAAGTGTGGTCAAGGATTAGAGCAAGTGTGGCAGGATCAGAGCACTTGTGGGAAGTGGAGCTGTGTGAATTAGGGCCAAAAAGACAGCTTTTTTTTTCAGCAGGACTCCAAGAGCCTGGCTGTGGACTCTGGACTTTAACCTGGAGATGATGGAGAGTGTATAGGTCAAAGTACTTGCCAAATCCAACTTTGTAAATGGAGTGCTAAGCCAAAATTTACAAGACGAAATGCAATAGGAAAAAGTGCAAAGGCATGTGTGTCCTTCTGTGTGTGTGCATTTGTGAGTACATGCATGTCAAGAATAGCACAAATTCAGGACGCCACTGACCTATTTTAATGGCATTTGACTTGAAAAAGATAGAGGTATTAATGTATCTATAAACTCAATATGAGTCCTTGATGTGATTTGGCTGGCAAAAGCCTCCTGCACATCAGGCTGCAGCAGTAGGAACAGAGTCATACTCTTTTCTTCCCCCAAATCCTCGAAGAGGACTACTTTGCTGAGGTGAGCCAATATCCATACAGGAGCTTCCTGAGCTCTTTCCTGTGAGCGAGTTTTATTCTCATGTGCTATTTCCACCCAGGTTTTTCTTGGGCTCAGGGCCAACTTCACTTTCTCAGATCATTGTGCATCTGCACTCAAAGTTTACTGAGCCACTTGAGATGACACCTTCGAAAGTTGTCAGGGTGAAAAAGTATTGATGTACAAGCAGATGACCAAGTATTTGTCTGGGACTGAAGAGTGTCCTGGGAAGTGGAACTTTCAGGGTTAAAACGAGAAGAGCCCCAGTGAACTAGGCTGGTTGGTCACCTTACAACATACCAGAATCTTCTCCTTGAAGATTTGCTCTCACCACCAGTGGTTTTTCTCTTAAAGACTGGAGTGGTGTATATGTCTCATAGATATTTACCCTCTGGGTACAACCTGCAGAGATCTCACTGTGTTTAAGGTTTTCCATGAGGCAATCTTGTGATGCTTTAGGCTTTGCAAATCTAAAACATTCACTATGGGCATTTTTCCTACCAGCATCCTTGAGCAGTCTTATTCTACACGTTATCCTATCAAAATTTTTTTTAATGAAAAACAAATTCAATTTTGAGAAGCCAATTGTTGTAGTGGAAAGAGCATGGATTTTGGAAGCTTAAAGATCTGCTGTTGGATTCTGGTTTCACCATATACTAGTTGTAGTGGACAATGCTATGTGTTCACAAAGTCCTACTTCATTTTCCTCTTTTGGGCACATAGGAAGGTCACTTAGGAGCCCTCTGAGTAGATCTGCCCAGTGGGTTGTAAGCAGCATGACTGTGAACCCTGGAGTAACTGGGGAGAGTTCCTCCATGCCCCTATAACCTTGCTGTCAAGGCCACTAAGACCATGTGTCCTGGCTGGTGCAGATGCAGGATGGCGGAAGTCCCTGAGTGACTGGATGGAACAGAAGACCTCTTCCCTCACCATTGTTCTGCATCGTACTCTGTGCAAGCAACAAATAAACATTTGTCTGTTGTGTTAAGCTGCTGAGATTTTGCGGTTAGTTTATTACTGCAGCATAGCCTAGCCTAACTTGACTAAAACGCTAGTTCTGTGTCTTCATCACTTCAGGCTGCTCTAACAAAACACCATGGTTGGGTGGCTTAAGCAACAAGACATTCATTTTCACAGCTCTGAAGGCTAGAATTCCAAGATCAAGGTGCCAGTAGTTTGGGTTCCTGGTGAGAACTGGCTTCCTGGTTTGCAGATCACTGCCTTCTGGCTGCGTTCTCACATGGTGGAGACAGAGTCCTGGCGTCTCTTCCTCTTCTTATAAGGGCACTAATTCCATTATGAGGGTTTTACCTATGTGACCTCATCTAAACCTGATTATCTCCCAAGGCCCCCACCTCCTAAGACCATCACATTAGGTGTTAGAGCTTCAACACATGAATTTCTGGGGGTCCATATTCAGTCAATAACACTCAGAAACCTTGAACAAGTTATCAAATAATGCTGAGGCTGCAAAAATGTTATAATAATAAGTCCTTTCAAAGAGCCACCTTAAAGGGCTGCTGTGATGCTTAAATGAGTTATTGTAGATGTGGTGTTTAGAGTGATGCCTTACTTTCTTACACATTTACCGAGGAACTGTGTTAAGTGCTTTCTTGACATAAATCTAACAGCCCCAATAAGCAATACTTCTTAAGAAGGGGAAACCACACCTTACAAAATCTACAATGATGTAGAAAACTTGTAGAACTCTGGGGCAGTCTGTGGATTTAGTGGACAGGTTCAGGGCAAAGGGGGGAGCAAAGAGAGGAATGATTAATCACTTGTAGGTGGACAAAAATCACCCTCCTCCTCCTGAAACTTTTTGCTTTATTTGTACTGATTATTCTAGTAAAATATCTTCATTGTGGAAGATGAGAGCACACAGAGGAATATAAAGAGATGGGAAATGTAACATTTTGGATATTCTCTCCCTGTCCTCTCTCTGAGTATTCTTTTTTCTTTTTTTTTTAAATTGAAGTATAATTGATTTACAATATTGTGTTAGTTTCTGGCGTACAACGAAGTGTATATACATATATATATACATACCTATATATATACATATACATTTATAATCTTTTTTTGACTCTTTTCTATTATAGTTTATTACAAGATATTGAATATAGTTCCCTGTGCTATTAAGTAAATCCTTGTTGTTTTTCTATTTTATATATAGGAGTGTGCATCTGTTAATCCCATACTCCCACATTATCCCTCTCCCTTCCTTCCCCTTTGGTAACCATAGGTTTGTTTTCTATGTCTGTGAGTCTGTTTCTGTTTGGTAAATAAATTCATTTGTACTATTTTTTAGATTCCACATATGAGTGATATCATATAATATATCATATCATATCTGACTTACTTCACTTAGTATGATAATCTCCGAGTCCATCCACATTGCTGCACATGGCAATATTTCATTCTTTTTTTATGGCTGAGTAATATTCCATTGTATATATATATATGACATCTTCTTTATCCATTCATCTCTGGATGGACATGAGTATTATTTTGTCTTTAGAGTTAAGTAGATTTTGTGCATGTTTGTTTCCTTATTTTTCCCCCCAGAAAACCATATCTCGTAAACATTTGCCCAGGCTATTAAAACCTCTTTATCAGTATTTTAGATCAGAAGAGGGTCAATTTTGAATGACGTTTTAAAGGGAAGGAATTAGATTAGATAAGGTCTCATCACCCTTGTCTGATAGAATATAGACCAGAATATAATCCGTGTAAGCAGAAGCCCCTGGGAAAGAAAGTGCCTTTTCTCTATAGCCCTCAGACTTGCTGGGCAATTGCCCCGAGGTAAGTAACAAACTGCTGTCCAGACCAGCTTTGACTCCTCTCTTTATCAGAGGTTGGACTCTTGGTTTTGTTAACTCTTGGAGGCCAGGAAACAATACGTCTGTCACGCTTCCGCTTGCTCTTCTGCCCTCTGCCCTCTGTAAACACCCCACACCCTGTCTTTCCCTGTCCAGGTAGGCCGGAAGCACCACACTGCTCTCAAGGAGCTTAGCTAGTCTGGCCCGCCGAGTGCCCCCTCTTCCCTTCTCATCCAGAACACTGCTCTTCAGGAATTTGCAGCCCTAAGGAACTGATTGGAATGTGGGACCTGGGGCCTCCCTGGGGGAGATGGAGGGGGGCAGCCCAGGTTGGCCCACTGCCTGGTAAGTGAGTTGTGAGACATCTGGATGGAATGGCATTTGCTTTCTGTTAAGCACAGCTGCAAAGACTGCTGCTCATACCCCAACACCTGTGTGTGTGACGCACACGTGGTGACAGACATTTTATAGAGCACGTTTCTATCCAGGTACTCTGCTGAGAGTTATATATGCATTGTCTCCTTTGATCTTTACACGGATCCATGAGGTAGACTGTTATTACTCCCATTGGAGTAGTAGCAAAGCAAGTAGCTTAGGCTGTGCTAAGTCATGTGGCTGCTGAGTACAGAACCAAGACTTGCACCTTCATCTCCCTCACTCTAAAGTCTAGGCTTTGAACTGCTGTCCTAAACCACCACCCCCGAGAACAAAGCATCCTAAAGCTGGAGGGGGCTTCAGGGGAGGTTTAAAAGCATTTTCAATGTCCCTGTCCCTCTGCCATCCAATTAAATCTCTGGCTGGGGCCTGGCCTAAGATATTGTAAGTTGTGCAAGTAATTCTGAGGGCAGCTTGGGTTGAGAACCAGTAAAATCCAACACCTTTATTTTTTATTTTTATTATTTTTTTTGCGGTACGCGGGCCTCTCACTGTTGTGGCCTCTCCCGTTGCAGAGCACAGGCTCCGGACGCGCAGGCCCAGCGGCCATGGCTCACGGGCCCAGCCGCTCCGCGGCATGTGGGATCTTCCCGGACCAGGGCACGAACCCGTGTCCCCTGCATCGGCAGGCGGACTCTCTACCACTGCACCACCAGGGAAGCCCCAACACCTTTATTTACAAATGATGAAACTGAGGCTCAGTGGCGGGTTCTCCCAAGTTTATGCTTCTATTGAGAAACAGAGCTGGAGCTAGGTCTGGGATTTCAGAGCTGTTCAAGTCCATAGAGACACGATGTGGCCACAAACATTGCAGGGAGGTGCTGATTCAAAGCCGATAGGTGGGGTTGAGTCCAGACAAGAAGACAGACTCACCCATGCTTCTTCCCCCTCAAACCACAGGAGGCTCATTTCTCCATACTCAGCCCTCAAATGCCAATTAGAACATTAGGAAATTGAGTTTGCCTCTCGAGTGGCCCTTTTAGGGATGATATTTGGAAGTTTAAAGTCCCGTGAGGCAGCCCTCCGCTAGCACGGGGAGCAGACCCCCCCCCCCCATGACCTCCGCTGCCAGGTCCCTCTCAGGCATTCCCAGATGCTCCTGACCTCACCTGTGGCCACAAGTTGCCCCCTTCAGGTGTGTGTCTCTCTCCCCTCAGGCCACATGGCCAGCTCCACATGGCAAGTCTGTGGCCAAGGGTTACAGAGGTTGGACTTAGGTCCCAAGAAGCTAGTTCCCAGAGGCAATGGTAGAGAGGGAGTGTGGTCTGAGCCAGCCTGTCCCCCCAGAAAGGTTGGGAATTTGGGAGGGCAGTGAAAGTGGCAGAATGGTCAAGATATTCCTCCCTCTTTTCTGGGGAGCCACGAGCCAGCGTTAGTTCCCCTCAGGAGGGAGGTGACATTTGGAGGTGCACCCTAGGACCTAGGAGATAGAAGAAACTGGGCCCCCTGACCCAGAAGGCTGACCTCTGGGGAGGGGATCCCCTTCCTTCGGTGAGGGGAAAGTTGTGTCATCCTGTCATCATGTTCATTCTTGTTTGTTTAGTCTTGTCAGCTCTCCGAGATGTTTGTCTGGTCACCTCCCCTGTCTTCCCACCCTTGTAGGTTGCTCACATCCTCACTCAGAGCAGCTTCCTGTTGGTATGAGGGGGAAACCCTGCTGGTATGTATGTGCTGGAGTCTCTGAGAAGGGGCATCTGGAGTCCAGCACCGTCTCCATCCATCTCCATCTCTAACACAAAAGAGGTTGTCTACATGGAAAACAAACAGGAAGGCACCTAATGGTGTCTGTTCTGGATGTTTCTATGGCATCAGTGTCTCCCCAGGAGTCTCCAGTCGACATTTGTGCCCCCAAAACACCCTTTTTCAGTTATTGGGTCTTGATTAGGTTTGGGAAACATAAAGTTCAGAGTCTGGTGGACTCTGGTCAAGGATTACCAAGGGTGGAGGCAGGGAGTTTAGGCCATCTTAGGCCCAAAGTAATGCTTAAGAACATAAGTGCCAAGCAAACTGGTCTGGTTTCAAATGACCACTTACTAGCTGGGACCAAGTTCTTTAAAGTGTGCCTCATTTTCCTAATCTACAAAGGAAGAATAATTAAGTGTCTACTGCATAGAGATGTAGTGAGTATTAAATAAGGTAATATGTATAAAGATCTTAGAACAGTGCCTGGCACACTGCGAGCTCTCCAGAGAATGTTAGCTGTGGTTAGTTTAGGCTGACTGCCTGATTTCTCCCAGACCTCAGGCCCAAGCTGATGTGCACCGCTGTCAGTTGGATGGACATTCAGGATGGGAAGGGGAGGGTCAGGGGAGACAGACTCTATGGAATAGAGTCACCCCATGATGGCAGCCCAGGCTCCCGTTTTCTTTCTCCTGGCCCCCACCCGAGGCTGGGCTCCTGCCTGAGCTCATAAAGCCCCACCTTCTCTCTCTCGTTTTTGGAAAGGTGCACGAAGAGTGACCGCTTCTCTGGGCAGCCGAGCGGTTGTGCAGAAGGGGAGACACGCCAGCTTTAGTCACTTGACAAATCCCCAGGACCCTTCCTGGAGCCCACCCAGTCCCACAGACGAGGACTCAGCCATGACTCACTGGATCCGGGTGGTGCCCAAGCCTTAGTCACCTGGCGCCCCTTCCTCCAACACCTGGGATCTGGCATCCACAGCCTGGACCAGGTTCTCTTATCATAACTTCTCAACCTCTTTCCTCCTCTCCACCCTCCTTCCCTCATTTCTTTTCTCTCTATCCCTTGATCTCTCATTGATCAGATCTTGGCTGATTTCCCTGGCAACATGGATGGTTTGAGCCTGAGAGATGGGTAATGGAGATGGTAGCTTCTCAGGCCACCCCCCCTCCCCCCGTCAGAGATATTGTAAGGGACAATGGACAAGCAGGCAGAGAGGGAGACTGCCTGCACTGACATGGTGCCATTTCTGTAATCTGGGGGTAGGTGTCTCCAAAGAGACCTTCCCCACCCCGCCCCGTCTGCAGCTGACTGATGCAGGAATTTCCACTATTAGTCATCCATTCTGGTGAGCAAAAGCCCAGACTGTCCCCTTTGAGAATGCAACTATACCTACAGGGCATGAGGAACTCTTTAAATTATATCAATGATTTCCACAGAGTGTGAATCCATTCATTCCACAAGTATTGAGCACCTCCTATGAGCCGGACACTATTTCTAGGTACTCGGAAAACAGTAGTGAAAAAAATGGACAAAAATCTCTGCCTTCTTGGACATCACATTCCAGTGGGGGGAGAGAAAATAAACATGATAAATAGATAGATTGTATAGTTGGTTAGAAATTGGTAAGTACTGCAAAACAAAACAACACAACTCATCCATAATGTAGGGTAGGTGGGGTTGGAAATGCTAGGGGTGGGGGACAGGGACGGGGAAGGGAAGTTTGTTGTCATTTTAAATAGGGTGGTCAGAGTGGGCCTCCTTGAGAGGGTAGCATTTGAAAAAAGAGTTCAAAGAGGTAAGAGAAGTAGCCTTGCCAACGTGGGGGAAGAGCGTCCCAGGCAGGGAGAGCAGCTGGGGCAAAAGCCCTAACTCAGAAGCAACCTGGTAATTTGGAAGCAGAACAAGGAGGCCGTGTGGCTGGAGGGAGAGGATTCGTGGGGGAGAGTAGTGGTAGAGGTGGAGAAGGAACGGGCAGTGTCAGATCACGTGGGGCCTCATGACTGACTGAAATGGGAGCTGGTGCAGGGTTCTGAGCAGGGGAGTGACAAGACCTGGTTGTGGGACTAGACAGTTAGGAGTTAGGGGGCTGTTGCAGAAGCCTGGGGTAGACAGGCTCAGGCCAGGAGGATGGAAGTGGATTCAGGTTGCCTTTGGAAAGGGGAGCTAACAGAATTGCCAAATGGACTGATGTAGGTACGAGAGGAATGGGGGTCAAGGATGACCACTTTCCTGAGCACCGCTTTCCTTGTTCTAACAAGCCAAGGCTCGGAGAGAAAGAGAGTGGAGAGCTCTGGAGCAGGGTGGTGGGCAGCGGGAGAGGAAAGGGATACAGAGGGGATGGTGTTGGAGCAATGCTCCCACCTTGCCTTTAGCCTTGGCCAGGTCCTACCCTAGCTTCTGTCTCTAGATTAGGCTTCTTGTCTCTGAAAAAACTGGGTTCTGAAGTTCAAACCCTGTGCCTGGGGCCCTGCGGTCCTGGGGGTACTAGATTCCCACTGGGGAGTCCTTAGTGTCCCTGAGGAGTGGGCTGGCTGGGCCCTCCTTGGGGTCTGCAGAAACAACGTCCTGGACTTGGCTGGGAACGCGGGGGTGGGGTGAGGGACCCACACAGAGCAATTGCCTTTCCCTCTGCGAAGCCAAACTGCTCTGGGACCTGCCCCAGCCTGTGAAGTCTGAGACAGCTATTTACCTGGGCTCCTGGCCTCATAATGGGAGAGGAGAAGGGGGATTTAAAGGGCCCAGCCTCCCATCGCACTCCCGCCCCACCGGTCTGAGGATATGGCATTGCAACGGCTGCTTCCTCTGCTGAGTTAACTATTCATGAGTTCTTTGTCATATCCTCTTCCTGGTGGTGGGCAGAGGATGGACAGCTCCATGAGGGGCAAGATTCTTGGAAGCCTCACGTTCAGGGAGTTGGAGAGAAAGAGAATAGATGGGTGGGCTCAAAGCTCGCGGGTGTGAGCAGTAACCTTTCCCTGTGGCGGACTGGAGGGGGTGTGTCTCTGTGTTCTTATTGCAGAGGCAGGGCCCAGGAGGGCCAGCTACTGATCCCGACTCATTAAGCCAGATTTCACTGGAATGTTTACAGGGGTGAAGACACTAACATTTATTGGAATGTCCGTTTGCATCCAAACAACTTATTGCCCATTTGCTAATTATAGTATTTTTCCTGCCCATCTAAACTTCTTCGGCTACATTAGAATCTGAGGATTAGAAATGCCCAGGTTACCATTTAATCCACAAAATCCTACATTTTCCCCTTAAGCGTTCTCAGACCAGTTTCTTGGACTTAACCCTCCAATTGTAGAGAATTTCCTGCTGAGGAGACACTGACAGGCTGTACTGGCTCCTTAAGAGTCTCCTTTAAATAGAAACTTTGAGGCAATAATGTCCAAACAAGGCCAGTGTAGGCTCTCTGGGGCCAAGATCTGAACTGGGTGACTTTCCAGATCTCTCTAAAAGCCCTCTCACCCTAACCTGGGGGGAAGACTGTCCTCCAAGACCAACCTCTCGATATGGGCCATTTACAGAAGCTCTCAGCCCAAAGCCCTAAGCCAGGAGCCCGCCCAGGGTCCTACAAAGGAAGCTGTGTTCTCAGGCCTGGCAGGAGGCCAGGGGAAGTTGGTCCAGTCATTCCTCAGCCTTCCTTTCCATCCCTTAGGAAGGTCAGGTCTGTTTTCTGGCCCTCGAGGCAGGCATTCTTGCCCAGGGTGGGAGGGGCTAGGAGAGCAGCCCTTCCCGAGCTGGGAGCCATGACTCACAAGTAGTTACCTGTCCTTGGGCTCCCTGCCAAGGTTGTGAGGGAGCCTGAAGGGAGACATTTAGAGTTCATTCCTGTTTATTCCTCTTAAGCTTTTCTTGGGTGAGTTGGGCTTTGACCCCTTCCTGATGAACCATAGCGTTTTAATCCTCCAAGAAGCAGGGATTTTCCATTTTTTTGTTTTCCCTTGGGAGGGGTCTGGTGCTTTCCAGGGTCCTGGATGTTCCCGTCTTTTTCCCTTCCTGCTCAGTGACCGGTCTGGGGCTATAACACCTTATATAGAAGCCCTGATCCTTGTGTTCTCTGCTTGGTCTTCTGTCCAGGTTGGTCCAGGACACCAGAGGAGGCTGACCTCTATGGGCCTTGGGAAAGTGCCAAGCGCAGTGCCTGTCACAGATGCCAGTGTCCTTCCCACCCCCACCCCTCCGCCAGGAATCCTGGTCTCCAAAGATCACTAACATTCCCCCCACAAGGCACCCACAGGCAGGCGGGTTCTGCCGAGCTTGCTGTGAGGCCTCTGAGACCGACCCACCTGCCCAGTCCTGTCTGGGATGGGGGTGGGGGTGAGGTTGAGGGTGCAGTGACTACAGATGGGTGTGCCAGCTGCCAGATTCCTGAGTCCCGCCCTGCAGTGGGTAACGCCCAGCCAGGACCTCTCCAGAGGTGAGGCCGTTGTTTAAAACCTAGGAGCCAGGAGAGGGGACTCCCACATTCAAGGCGCGCTCTCAGAGAGGCGATCTGGAGAAAGAACCGTGGCAGCAAGGAGTGAGGTATGTTATCTGCCTTCACCTGCCTGGTGGGGGCCAGATGTGGGACAAGGGCTGTGTATCTGGGTGTCTGGGGCCTGGTTGCAGGGCCTGATTCATTCCTCTTCCTGGGAACTCAGCTGAGCCAGCTAAGATCAGAAGGCTAGGTTTAATGTCTGCCATTGTTTGGATTTCTTTTTCACAACTGATAAGCATCTCAGTGACTTAGAAGAAAGCAGGTTCAGAGTTGGGACTGAACACAAAGAGACGAGGAGAGGGTGGGCTGGCCCGGCTAGAGCTCTTCTAAGGGCTGCCCAGAATGCCTAGTTCCGGGTGTGGGTGTGGTTCCAGCCCCTGGGTGGGAGAGCAGAGATAGAGCTGGAGGAAGCCAGAAGACGGGTCTCCCTCTTAGGCCACAATTGGCTGTGTCACCTCAGGCCACCTGTCTCTTCCCTGGGCCCCTGACTCCTCTGGTAGGGGATTGGAAGGAAAGATTTTGAAGCATTAGGATGTAAGATTTAAAGATGTAGGAGTATCCCTGGTCCCCCCTTTCCCCTGCCTTTCCAAACCCCCATCCTTCCATCCCAGCCAGAGGAGTTTGTGGCCGTCATTGGAGCAGAGTGAGCATCTGATCCAAGGCAGAGGTGGGCGCTGCATGAACAGGGTGGGGCATTTGCCTCTAGGACCCTTTGAATATCCACCCCTAGCCTCCTTCAGAATCCTTGCTCTGTGGCCTCCCAACCCCCATGTCTCCTGTACAGCCCCAGCCCATCACTAGAGACATTTTGGGTTGCTTCCAGTTCGGATGAAATCCTCACTCACTCTTTTTTTTAAATTTTCTTTTTAAAAGTTTTTATTAGAGTATAGTTGCTTTATAATGTTGTGTTAGTTTCTACTGTAGAGCAAAGTGAATCAGCTATCCGTATACATATATCACTTATGTTTTGGATTTCCTTCCCATTTAGGTCACCACAGAGCACTGAGTAGAGTTCCCTGTGCTATACAGTAGGTTCTCATTAGTTATCTATTTTATACATAGTCTCAATAGTGTATATATGTCAATCCCAATCTCCCAGTTCATCCCACCGCACCCCTTTCCCCTTGGTATCCATACGTTTGTTCTCTACGTCTGTGTCTCTATTTCTGCTTTGTAAATAAATCGTCTATACCAGTTTTTTCAGATTGCACATATATGCGTTAATATATGATATTTGTTTCTCTCTTTCTGACTTACTTCACTCTGTATGACAGTCTCTAGGTCCATCCACATCTCTACAAATGACCCAATTTTGTTCCTTTTTAAGGCTGAGTAATATTCCATTGTATATAGGTGCCACATCTTCTTTATCCATTCCTCTGCTTACTCAATTTTAAAGACTGCTAGGCCTGCCTTTCCATCATATTCCACTACCTGCTCAGACCAGAGATGTGGCCATCACAGCCTCACTCTCAGGGTGGTTCTGTGTAGTACTGAAGACCATGCCAATAGCAGGAGAGGGCTCAGCTCCAGGTCCTCAGCCTCTTTGACCCACTCATCATTGCACCTGTAGGTGGGCCAGGCCCTGAGAAAGGACACTCCTCTTTCTTGGGGAGGCATCAAGGCCCCGGACTTCTCCTGCAAAGGGTCCAGCTCTTTCCTGCTCCCCACATTGTCCTTCTGACCATGTGGGGTAGGGCAGTGTCGATCCTCCTCCCCTCTATTTCAGAGGGGGAAGCTGGAGTCAGGGAGGGGGTGGCATTATCCCAGGGCACCCTGGAAGTCACATGCCAGCTGGGACGGGGGCCAGGTCTCTGGCATTTTCCAAGTTTTTGGCTACAGATGCACCTGCTGCTCAGAAGTGCCCTAGGTCAAGACCCTAAGTAAAGGTTTCTGAGAAAACATGAGTCCAGAAACAGCAAAGGGCTGGTGCACCCTAAGGGTGTGCATGGTTTCACCCAGGCTACTTTGTTCTGTCCCAGGTGAGGTCCTGGGTGGGGATCATCCCATTGGCTGAAGATGAGGCCGCTCCTTCTCCTGTGTTTTGGTAAGTATCCCTTCCCATCCTTCCAGGCGCTGTCATATACCAGGGAGGGGACAGCCGTGGGTAGGAGGACAGTCTACCAAAGTGTGAGCATCACCAGTCACCCTGGGGTCTTTGGGTTTGGGACACTTGTCTACCGGGATGTCCATGAGGTTTCTCTGTCCTGGGGGCCTTTGAAGAAGATGATCTTGAGAGGCTCCCAAATGTCTTCTTCCTACCTGAGGGTGGTTTGTGGCTTCCCCAGTGCCCTGCATGGTTTGTTTCCCATCCTCTCACTCTCAAGCTGGTCCCAGAGCCATCATGGCTTGAGTTCTTGATGTCCAGTGAATTGCAGCTGGGTACTCCCAAAGCGTGGCAGGGTCACCTTTACAGATAAAGAAGCAGACAGAATGCAGGTATCTCTCAGTGTCCCACAAACAGCCAGCAGCCAGCGCTACTCTGGGCTGTTGACAGAGGCCATGCTGCAGGTGAGGAGAGTTGTCGGCCATGTCCTGGTGGCTGAGCGTGTGTCTGCAGCTCTGTTCTAAAAAGTCACATATAGATGCTGCATTTCAGGATCATCCGGGCTTTTTAGTTGCCAGTGTTTCTCCTCCTTTCTTTTTAGACTGGGGGCTACAGACTATAAAATCAGCTTTTTTAGCAAACAGCATCAGGATTGCGATTATTCCCACAACCAGCAGGTGGGAGCATGAAGAAGGTGGAGAAGAGGGTCTAGTCTTGCCGATCGACGTCGGCTTCCCTGAGGCACACTGGGGTGGCCAGCTAGACCCTCTTCTCTCTAGGCTGCACCCCTGCCTGTACCCCCTGTGATTTCAGTCTTGCCCAGCATCCTGTGTGCCCAGCAAGCCTGCTCCCGTGGGGCCTGCTATCCACCCGTTGGGGACCTGCTCATTGGGAGGACCCGGTTTCTCCGAGCTTCATCTACCTGTGGCCTGGCCAAGCCTGAGACCTACTGCGTCCAGTATGGAGAGGTAGGCTCTTCCTCCATGGCCTCCGGGGGCTGGAAGAAGGCGAGCTGGGGCGGGGATGGGGAAGCCTGCCATCTGTTCACTGAATACTTAGAGTGGACTTGGTATCAGCTTAGATCCATGCGCTGTGGGGAGTGCAAGAAAAGCGTAAGACCAGATCTCTGCCTCTAAGGAATTTTCACCTTTGTTGGGCAAGAGAAAATGTACTCAGAACTAGCGGAATAGCTCCTTTCTCTCTTTTGCTTGATAAAGCTGGAGTTTTTCTCAGCCCCTGGGCCTGGGCAGGACAGTTTTCCAAGTCTTGGGAATAAGCAATCAGATAGATGGGGATCCTTTAGGTGCGTGGGGTGTACGGTGCCATCTTTGGTGGACAGCGTCAAGGCTGGTGGAGCACAGATGCTGGGATGTGTGCAAGGCTTGTGTTCTTGCTGAAGGGGGAACTGAGCTGTGCCATGGCCCCTCCCTTGCTGCCATCTCTTTGGCTAGTGTTGGGGAAAGGGTGTGGCTGGAGCTACCAAATGATTATAGGCTGGAGTTTATCCTTCTATATTTTGCAGTCGTCACGTATGACTTACCTCTCAGCCTCTGCATGTTTGGTCCACATGTTTCACCACTCCGGGAGAAGTGGGAGACATCTTTTTTTGTAGAATTTTTTTTAATTAAAAATTTTTTTTTGAAGTATAGTTGACTTACAATGTTGTATTAGTTTCAGGTGTATAGCAAAGTGATTGAGTTGTATTCTTTTTTAGATTCTTTTCCATTATAGGTTATTATAAGCCATTGAACATAGTTCCTTGTGTTATACAGTAGGTCCTTGTTGGTTATCTGTTTTATATATAGCAGTGTGTATCTGTTAATCCCAACCTCCTAATTTATCCCTCCCCCGGGGGATATATTCAAATTGCCGTTAGAGGACACAGATCAGTGAGACAAACAAGGAAGTGACTTGAGGTTAGCAAGGAGGTTCAGTGGCTCAGCTGATAAGGAAAAGAGCTGAGCAAATCCAGGCACTGGAACTCTTTGACCTACGTCAATTCTCATCACCTATTTAGGCAACTGATTTGTTTCAAAGAGCCGTTGAGATTTTTCTTCTACTTTGCCTCTGGACCTTTCTGGTAGGAACTTTGGTTTTCTTTTTTTTTTCCCTTCAACAAGGTTGGGGTCTTTCCTTGCTCCTTGTGTTTACCAAGGTAGAAATCACTCAGTGTTTTCTTGTTTCCCAGCTGCCTGTCTCATTTGGCCATTTTTATGCCCTCAAAACACAGGTTTGGAAAAAGGGAAGAGTGAGGGAGTGGTTTTCCCTTGAGCCTCTGCATCTCTTGGGGTAAAAAGAGAGAGAGAGAGAAAGGGAGTGAGAGAGATTAATGGCCATGAAGGAGGCTTGGGTTGTCTGTGGTTTCCTCTTTCTGGGTGGTCCTTGTCCTCAGGACCATGGAGATGGTATCTGATCCCATCTCTGGCCTCCCTGCCCTTCCAGTCCCCAGTGTTCTTTTGGCCACTTTTTAATCATAGGTGGTACTGTATAGTGGCTTTGGAGGTGCTGAGCAGAGATGGCTGTGGTTTCTGCATCTCACCCACTTGGATGTGGGAAAGCCCATTTGACAGTGTTGGGTAAGATGGCCAGCATCAGGCAAGTCCTCCCTGTGAGCCCAGATTACTCCACAAGCATCAGGGGACCTGGCAGTATTGAGCCTTCCAGGGCACAGAATGGCTTTAGTTGCTGCCTTCCTACACATCCTCCAATCTTGTGCCACTGAGCCGTGTCTAAAATTTTCAGGGAGTCCTCTGCTGATTCCCTTCCTTGGGCTGATCCGTCTTCTGGGATGGGAAGCAAGGAGAGATCATAGGCCCCTGTGTTGGGATGTTCCTCAGCCACAGCCCTGTCTGGACAGCCTCTTTCCCTCTAGGCTGGGCTTTTGGCTTCATCCTGACCTGCCCTCTGCCTCTCTCAAATGCCCCAGGGAGACAACTGCTTCCCTTGCTCTTAAGCAGCCCCTTGAGAGAAAAACTGGGTGCTTGCAAAAGAGAAATCTAGACTTTTGAAACCATGGGGATGGATAAATCTCAGCTATTTTAGTGCTGTGAAAGCTGAGAAGCATTGGTTCTTTTTCTCCTTTTTCTATAAGGGGGAATAAATCCATGTAACCTCTTGGAAGAGTGGAGGATAGGGCATCTTGAGTGCAGTGTGTAGCCCCAGGTCTGCCACTAACTTGTGGTGCGATCTTGGGCAAAATATTACCCCTCTCTAAGTCTTGCTTTCCTCTTCCATGAATGAGTGTCAGAGAAATGGTCTTTAGGGTCGCTCTTTGCTCCAATTTTCTTTGGGAATGAGCTGCCTGCTGAGAACCAACTTCTCTCCCCCACCTGTCTCCTCTGCCTTTTCTGATTTCTCTTTCCTTCTCCCTTCCCTACCTAACCACCTAGAGGCCACTGGTTGTCAGCAGTGAAGACACACACTAAAGGCACAGATACCCTTCTGTACAGGTGTACCCTGAACCCTCACTTGGTGCAGGGGCAGCTGTGTGACGAAAATTAGGAATCCGGATTTAACTCTGATGAGTTCCAATTTCAGTTTTGAAGTTTATTTTATTATTAAATGATATTATAGTAACTATAACTTATTAAGCACATATGACATGTCTCAGGCACTCTACTAAGAGTTTTATATAAGTTATCTCAATTAATTTTCACAATACCCCATGAGGTGGCTCTTATTATCCCCGTGAGCTATTGGGAAAATTTGGGTGTGTGCTGGGACCCCCACACTTCTGATGGAAACACATAGGTATTGAGTTTTCTGAGTAGTTAGAGATGGGGGTGCAGTGGCCAGCCCCAGCTGGAAGGGAAGGTGGCGTGGTGCAGAGCTGCATTCCTAGGGCCTGTCCCTTCAATCCCCCTGCATCCCCCTCTACCAGCTCCCACCTCCATATACATACCTTCCTTAAGTCATAGCCTCTGGTTACTGCCTCTGTTCTATTTTCAAGCAGGGGTGACATGGTGAGCCCTGATCCCAGTAAAAGTCACCCAGCACCTGCTGCCTGCCCGCGTACTGGTATGGCATGTAAGTGCATTAGAGATTTATGACTCTTGGACATTTTAGCATTGCTCGCTGCCCCCTGCCAACCCTGAAGAAACTCAGGAACAGTGGGGACTCCTTCCTGTTCCAAAATTGTCTCTCCCAGCTCCTGATCTCAGTGTGGCTCCTTTCTCGTGGGTCAATCTTAGCCTGTTAGCATGTCACCTCTTCTGCCTAATTTTGTCTCACTGGATCAATCTTATTGGCCTTGAGGGCCGGCTTCTATGGGTTTTGGGTCCATATTGCAGCCTTTACGATGGACATACGACTCGGCCAGCTTTGCCTTATGCGCCCACCCCAACCCAGCTTTGCCCTTCTGGGCCTACCTGCCTTGACTACCCATTAACTGTCCAGGCTTGAACCCAGGCTGGTCTTTATCAAAATGGCCCGAGGCTGCAGTCCCACCCTGTCCCCTGGTTCCCTCTCTTCCAGCTCCTAGGTAACCTCTGAGTAAACTCACTGCACCGTTTTTCCCTAAAACCCAAGGCATGGATGAAAATGTCTGTGATGTCTCCCTACCCTCATTCTCGTCTGTGCTTCCTCTGAGCCTTAGTTCTTCATTTGAAAAATAGGAGTAATGACAGCACCCACTTCAAACAGTTGTTGTGAGGACTGTATAAAGGAAGGAGCCAAGTGACCACTGGGCTGGTGTCTGGAAGATGCTAAATGTCCCATCCCCCTCTCCCCACCTCCCCAGACATGTGTCCGCATGCAGGGGCCTCCGCATCTGTGAATCATGCTCTTGAGCTCTTCTTCCTGGATCAGGACACACTCTCTCATACTTACTGATTATTATTTTTTCTTTTTGCGGTACGCGGGCCTCTCACTGTTGTGGCCTCTCCCGTTGCGGAGCACAGGCTCCAGACGCGCAGGCTCAGCGGCCATGGCTCACGGGCCCAGCCGCTCCGTGGCATGTGGGATCCTCCTGGACCGGGGCACGAACCCGTATCCCCTGCATCGGCAGGCGGACTCTCAACCACTGCGCCACCAGGGAAGCCCTCGCATACTTATTGAAATCAAACTGCCCTTGGGCCAGCCCACTTTCTGCTTCCAAGGTGACCACTGTCCATCTGATTTGCAGTGGGCTGCTGGGAAATCTGGAAGTGATCGTGGTTAATGAAGTCACCCGACTGGGGGTGAAGACTCTCTAGGTCTGGTCCTGGCTCTGACACTTAGAATAGTAACGTGACCTCAAGAAGGTCATGGTTTCTGTCTAGACCACCATTTCCCCATTCATGAAATGAAGGAGTTGCGTTAGTCAGCCTTTGTTTGTTCAGCTCTAACATCTCTGCCAACTTCTGGCTGGGCTGTATGTGACCCTGAGGGTTGGCCATCGTCTCTGTCAGGTGGGTGCTGGCAGGGGCTGAGCCATGACCTTCAGTCATCTCTGGGCTGGTGCACGCTCCTTGGGAACCAGTGGGCTTCGCCTGGAAGTTTTCCAGCCCTGATTTCTGCTCCTGACAATGTCTTCTCCAATGTTGTGTCTGTTCCCTTAAATGCTTTATTTATCCCCCACTCCCTCCCTTTCTGGGGGAAAACTTAATTACCCAGCTGCCTTCATAACAATCTTACACCGTGCATTCCTCAGGTTAATTAGCTGTGTAAAGCAAACAGCTGTCATTCTTATCTCTTGGAAACAAGCTAAGGAGCAGTAGCCAGTTGACGTCCCCTCCTCCACACACACACACACACACACACACACATGCACAGAAGCACACTCACACCCACAGGCACACACCCCAACAACCACTGCCTTTCTGTGTTTGAAAGTCATCTGTTTTCTTGACGTTTAGCATGGCTAATGTGTAGGCAGAGGATGTGAGGATGTGTTCATATCCATCCTGAGGTCCTTGTCCTCCGCTCACAGAGGACTTTGAGCCTGTCTCTGACCAAAATATCTGCCCTCCTATTTCCCAGAAGTTCTTAGAATGTATGAAACTTTCAAAGCTCCTACTATTGGGGATTTATTCTTTTGGATGAAGCATCCTTGAGCTCTTTGTTTAAAATGCAGACACCCTTGGGGAAGGCATCTTGTTAATCTATCATCATTTATATTTCAGGAAGGGTTTGCTTATCAGAAAATTAGCTGTGGCTTTTGCAAAGGCCCCTAAGAGAATAAGACCCAGAATGAGTAAGTTTTGAGGGGATAGAAGAAAATGAAAAGGGACACTTAGAGAAAGAGTTGGATCAGAGGGAAGCAAAACTTGGGTTGTGAAATGTGAGATTTTGGGGTCCTGGTTGTTATGGGTTGGGGATTGTGGCTTGTGGGGTTAAAAGGAGGGAAGAGAGTGGAAAAGTGAGATGGAAACCTGGACACAAATCTGGGTGGCCTCATGACTTTGCTGGCCTGGCTTCTCACTCCCTTGCTCCTTGGGTCAAGTCCCTAGAAGCTCTCTGGGTAGTGTCTTGCAGACCTACCTTGCTTCTTTGCTCTCAGGGGCTATAGGAATCATTGTTACTGGTAGAGCTTTCAGAGGTCCAGGAATGCAAACCAACTCTCTGCAATCAGATCTAGGGGGATAATTCTGTTTCTGTAGAAGTCTGGGCTGAGGTTGAGGATGCCCTTACTAGGGGAGAAGAGAGGGAACATCCTGAAAACCAACTCTAGTTCCTGCAATTTTCTATGGTTGCCAAGTGACCGCTGTGTCCCTTGAAGCAGAATACGATAAGAGAGGGAACATCCTGAAAACCAACTCTAGTCCCTGCAATTTCCCATGGTTGCCATGTGACTACTGTGTCCCTTGAAGCAGAATACGATGAGAAGGTTTGGAGGCAGAGAGCCTGCGAGAGGAATCCCTCCTTCTTCTCTTCCTAGCCCTGTGGATTTGGACACATTTCTTAGCTTCTCTAAGACTTGCTTGCCTAATCTGTCAAATGAGGATACCCCCATTTAATATAATATACCTACCTCAGAGATTTTAGAAGCATAAAATGAGATAATGTGTGTATAGTGCTCAGGACAGAGCCTGGTGCAGTGTAATTTTGGGGTGTGTGGTATTCATCATCTCTGTCATCAGCTTTAGAATTGAGCTATCTAAATTTAGTTTAGATGGAGATAAGGGCTCTGTTGAGTTAAGGCTTTGGTCAAGATGTTACTTCATGACAGTGCCTCCTAGCACTGGGGACCTCCTCCCACCTGGCACCACAACAGGTCTTGATTTTTAAAATTTGCTGGCAAAATCCATTGACATAGAAATGGTAAGGCTTGTGGATCATAGTGGGGTCTAATGGAGGCCTTGCTGACCAAGGTCTGAGGGTCCCCTCTTCCCCTGCCCACTTTGCTGGGAAGAGTGTTTCTCTAGTACAGTGTTTGGCCAGTGTCTTATTTTCCTTCTTTTGTTTGGCCAATGTCTTACTTTGCTTCTTGTTTTTTTTTTTTTTTTTTTTTTTCCGGTATGTGGGCCTCTCACTGTTGTGGCCTCTCCCGTTGCGGAGCACAGGCTCTGGACACGCAGGCTCAGCGGCCATGGCTCACGGGCCCAGCCGCTCCGCGGCATGTGGGATCTTCCCGGACCGGGGCACGAACCCGTGTCCCCTGCATCGGCAGGCGGACTCGCAACCACTGCACCACCAGGGAAGCCCTTACTTTGCTTCTTTTGCATTCTTGTTTGGAGTGTCTTTAGCCTCTGAGCAGATAAGCTGGAGTGGGGGAGAACTGTAATAGCATGTTAAAGCAAGAAGGAACTTCATTATCTCATCCCACCCCTGCATTTTACCAGTGAGGAAGGTGAAGTGGAGGAAATGCCTTTCTTGTAGGCAGCTGCATTTTTTTTTTTTTTTTTTTTTTGGCGCTGGCTTTCTTTTGGCTCTGGCTGGCGGCCATGACCCTGACTACAGCTCCTTAGATAGACACAGGCAGTCTCTGACTTGCTTGTGGGAGGGAGTTGGACCACATATAACCAGAGCCTGTTTTCCTATTTTCCCCCAGAATTAGCTCCATGTTCTGCAAAAGCACAGAGCTTTGATTTGCATTGCTTTCCTTTTTCCACCCTCTCCACTGTGATTCAGGCTCCCACTGGCTCTTGCTCTCTCCTTTGCCCCCACCCCCACCCCCATAGCTCTCTGGGAGGGTTTGTCTTCCGGCCAGACTGCTGAGCTTCTAGAAAGCTCCAGGATAAGGGAAAAGGCCCAGTCTTTCCAGACTGAGGGGAACAGGAGCCAAACTGGCTGGAAGCCTGACAGGCTGAATTGATAACAGTGTTGTGCCTCTGAAGTAGCACAGCCATGGGGATGCTGGCCAAATGACCCCAGAGAGAGAGGCAGCTGCAGCTGGGAGAGACAGAGGAATGTAACACATATGAAAGGAGGAGCCTCATGTTGAGAACCACACACATACACACACACACACACACACACACACACACACTCTTATACACATACTACCTACAAACATACAAGAATAAAATAGGAAGGGAAACTGAGGCCCAGAGAAGAGAGGGAAGAAATTGGAAGCTTGCCTTCATGTGGGCTTCTGCCATAAGCTGCCCTATTTCAGGCCTCCATCCCTCTAGCTGGTTGACAAGCAGAGCTACTTAAAATACCTGTCCCAAGACTTATGGCTTAGCCTGTTTCTGAGGATTGAGATAATCCCTCCTTTAGCTATGTTACTGTGATAAGCGGCATGTAGATATTAAGCTCATGAGGCCATCTGATCCCTACATCATTGTCTGAGCACGTGGAAGGCAGGTGGAGAAGGCGTGGGATACCCCAGACTGGCTGTGAAGACAAGGTGGAGGCAGGGTGACAAGCCCATGCTGAGTACCCTGTGCCTTTTCAGTTTGTTTTGCTTTACAATAATGCCTGAACATAAAAGTTAATATATACCCAAAGCATCAAAGTTTAAAATTATTTAAAAAGAACAAAGAAAAAAAGTTACCCGTAATGCCATTTCCCAGAGATATTAGGTTAAAACTGTATACAGTTGCCATTTTTGTTGGTCAACATGGCTGAATATCAGCCATTTCATTTGGTTCAACCTAATATATTGGTGTATTTCCTTCCACATATTTTCTATTCCTTCAAGAATAGATATTTGTGATCATGACATGTATACAAGCTTATGCCCACCTTTTTTTCAGAGAACATGATATTTTTTTCGTAAAACATTATAATGTAAGCATTTCCCCCATGCAATGAAAATCTTTCTCTCAACAGTCTTTTTAATGGTACATAATATTGCATCATTTGGGAATATCAACGGCATTTCCCCAGTCCCAGGTTGAGCTGTTCTAGCTCCTGTGTCCCATGGCCCAAGAGAAAAAAATGAGCCTTGTTTCTGGCGTTCTCTTGGCCAGGGAACAGGCTGGGATCAGTTCCCAACAGAGCAGGGGGGTCTCTGGTGACAGGTCGCCGGAAGGCAGCTGGCCCTTGTCTCTCTGCAGGACATGTGCTGAGTGCAGATGGAGGATGGGCAGTGGAAAACTTTGCCTCTGAGAGGCTGGCCAGAATGGGGAGAAGGGCATGCTTGCTGCCAGGGACCAAAATAGGATTCTGGAGGAGACTTAGATTCCAGCAAGAGGTATCTTTTGCCCAGACAAGATTATTTTAAGTGCTCAGGTATTTAGTTTAGCCACTGACACATCTGCAGTCTCCGAGTTAACTGAACTAGGTTAGCCTGACAAGCCAGCGTTCTTCCCAAAGTGCTTTCTCTGTCTGAGGCTCTGCCATGGTCAGCCTCAGGGTCAGACCAAGCCCTTTGGGTGAGACAGAGATTGTCACCCTTTACCGCGTTTCCCACAGTGTCTGTGCACCCAGGTGGTTTCCTAGTGGAAATGAGAGGATGACAGAGAAGGAGGGAGGGAGAGAGAAAGAGAAGAGTAAGGACGGGGTGGGGAGGGGAGGGGAGGAGGAGAAGAAGAGAAAGATGTAGGGAGGGATCCTGTCTGGTGCTGGTGCTGGCACTGGCTATCAATCAACAGGAAAGTCCCATAGCCTCTTGGAGCCTCAGCTGTCTCACATGTGAAATGGGAATAATATTACCACGTAGGGTGGTTGTGAGGCTTAAATAGGTTATTGCACTGAAACTCCTGATACAGTACCTGGCACATGGTAAGTGCTCCAATCACTTAATACTGATGTTTGTCACCTCCGCACTCCCTCGCCCTTACTTTTAAACTCCCAGGAAGGGAGAGTCTAGTAATAATGTAAATGAAAATGCTAGCATTTACTGAGCATTTACTATTCATTCAAAAAGTATTTATAGAGGGCCCACTAAGTGCTGGGCACTTTGCTAAGCACTGGGATACAGTGTAAAGGAAAGTAAGTTCTGCCCTCATGGAGTCTACATTCTAACAGGGGGAGGCAGACAGTACAAACACTGTGAGCAAATAAATTGACAGTAAATGAACAATATGTCAAGTGGAGATAGTACTATGAAGAAAAATGTAGCAGGGCAAGGGATGGACAGTGGGTGCTTTTTTTTTTTTTTTTTGTGGTACGTGGGCCTCTCACTGTTGTGGCCTCTCCCGTCGTGGAGCACAGGCTCCGGACGCGCAGGCTCAGCGGCCATGGCTCACGGGCCCAGCCACTCCACGGCATGTGGGATCTTCCCGGACCGGGACACGAACCCGTGTACCCTGCATCGGCAGGCGGACCCTCAACCACTGCCCCACCAGGGAAGCCCTGGGTGCTGTTTTATATAAGGCATATGTGCCAGCCATTATAAGAGCATTGAACATCCCCCCAATATTGTTTTTTTATATTTCATAATCATTTTTAATTCTTTTTCATATTATTTTCCATTATAGTTTATTACAAGAGATTGACTATAGTTCCCTGTGCTGTACAGCAGGACCTTGTTGTTTATCTATTTTATATAGAGTAGTTTGTATCTGCTAATCCCAAACTCCTAATTTTTCCCTTCCCCTCCTTCCCCTCTGGTAACCATAAGTTTGTTTTCTATGTCTGAGTCTGTTTCTGTTTCGTAAGTAAGTTCATTTGTATCCTACCAAAAATTATTGTTTAATAAAGCACTTTGGGACATGATGAGGACACCTCCAAGTACTAGGACGGGTGACAATCCTCTCGTTTTGCAGATTGGAGGTGGGAGCTGGAAAGTGGAGTGGGAAGCAGAGGCTCACAGAGCCAGGACTCCTGACTCCCCTCCCGCATCCTCCACTGTTCAGGCTTTGTCAACAGTGCAGGGGGAAGAGTGGTGTCGGGTGAGGAGTTTCTATAACTCAAGGCACAGACTCAGCGTGTTAACTCAACCCCTCTGGGACTGAGCTGTCAGCTTCACCAGTTCAGCAGACATCACTCGTTCTGAACATCGGCTTCCTTAGCTTAGTGGCTTCCCTGGACGGGACAGAGGTTCAGGGGCTAGAAGGCCTCAGAGAAGGCTGCCTGAGCTTCCCCCTGGTTCTGGTGGGTGGAGGCTTAGGGGAAAGCAGAGGCAGGAGGTGTGGGGAGGTACACTGGTCCCTACCCAAAGGAACTCACAGGTCAGGGAGGTTCTCGTCCAAGCCTTGCTTTTACATGTGGGTCAATTGGGAGCCCTCTGAACAGTTTTCTTTCTCCTGGGCACAAGGTTTGGGACCATGGTTACTCAGAGAAAATCGGTTTGATGTGTGTTGCATGAGGGACCTGGGGTAAGGTCATAGTGTCTCTGTGAGGTGTGCGCGCGTGCGCACGTGCACACACATTTGTGCACATATGTACAAACTGAAAGAACAAGGGCCATGTTCTCTGGCTGTATTCTTTTTCTTGGTCATCTCTGCCCTGCTCTGGAGCCCATGGGGTTCAGTTCTGTATCTTGTCTCCCTCCAGAGCATGGGCAGGCCAGGGAAGGTGAGATTTCGGGGGGACTTCCCCAGTGAGGCTGTTTCCTTCTTGGCTGCTCACTTTGACCCAGATCTTCATGAGGAAGAGCCTCTGCCTTCAGCCCCAGGACTGCAAACTTCCTTTGCCTTATGCCTTCTTGGCTTTGGGACACCTACCTACAGAGCTCCATCTGTTTGGAGACCCTAGGCTTCTCTCCTGTGGGTAGGGGATGCCAAACCTGGGAAAGAACCTCAAGTCCCTGATGTCAGTGCTGGAAGGCCTTTGAGGTCATCTGATGTTACTAGAATGTTGGCTTCCTGATGGCTGGGTCTTTTTTTTTTTTTTTTTTTGCGGTACGTGGGCCTCTCACTGTTGTGGCCTCTCCCGTTGTGGAGCACAGGCTCCGGACACACAGGCTCAGCAGCCATGGCCACGGGCTTAGCCGCTCCATGGCATGTGGGATCTTCCCGGACCGGGGCACGAACCCGTGTCCCCTGCATCAGCAGGCAGACTCTCAACCACTGCGCCACCAGGGAAGCCCCTGGGTCTTTGTTTTGTTCACTATTATAACTCAACCCAGAGCAGGGTCCAGCATGTAGTATGTGCTCAATAAATATTTGTTGAATGATTGAATGACTCTACTTAAATCTCCACTCAATTTACAGAGGAGAGCTAGGACTGGAACCCCAAATTCCCTTGTTCTGTTTTCCTGTCCCCTCGTCCTAATCCTTAGAAACTTGATTTTCCCCAGGCTGCCAGAATTAAGTGAGATGAGATATAAAACTCTCTAGCCTACACATAGCACATAGCAGATATTAAATTAATGTGAGCTTCTCTTTCTTTCTTCTTTTTGCTCTTAGCACCCTTTTCAAATTTCTCTTTGGGGCAATGTCAGATACGAAAATTATTTTTTCTCTACTACCTCATACCACTTTCCCAATCACAACCTCTATTTACTATTTACTTAGCTATGTGTTGGGGGGAACCCAAAGGACATAAATGAAAAGATGAACGGTAGCCTTGTTTTGAGAGGTTGATCCTTCCAAGGGTATTAATGAAATCAATGGATCCCCAAGGGTAGCATTTCCATGGAGAGAATGTTCTGGGCTCTCAGGATACAAGGGGGGAATTCTCACTGGCCCCACCTCTGAGTCTCTCGTATCTCCTTGTCCCTCAGTGGCAGATGAAATGCTGCAAGTGTGACTCCAGGTTGCCTCACAATTACAACAGTCACCGAGTGGAGAATGTGGTCTCGTCCTCGGGCCCCATGCGCTGGTGGCAGTCACAGAACGGTAAGGACCTGCCACAGCCTCCAGGGGCCCAAACATGTGGAGGCCCCCACAGGATGGGGAGGGTGCCCGGGAGCCCTTTGGGGTTCCCAGGGCTTTCTTATGGTAGTGGGAGGTGGGTGGTTGACAAGCAGAACCTTCTCTCTTTGTATTTGAGGTCTTTCAGATGCTGTAGGTAGAAGAATTTATTGGAGGTTAATGAAAGGGTCAGAAGAGAGAGAAATGCCTTAATTTCATTCTACTTACTCACAGTGGGCTTGCTGATGGAACTGAGCTTTGGGAACAGATTTGTGTTGAACAGAGGAGTTGAAACTCTTTAAGGTTTTAAGGGCATCATGTGAGGGTGGGAAGGAAATTTGACCAAGAAGAGATAGGATCCTGAATAGGTGATAGTAAGTAGAAACATACTGGTACCACTCCTCTCTGAGAGGGAAATTGGAAAATCAAGGTTAGAGAGTTTCTGATTTCCTAGAGCCTGGGAAGGTAGAAATCCTCTGCTCTAAAGTTTCTATGTTTTGTCTTTCCAGATGTCAGCCCTGTTTCTCTGCAGCTGGACCTAGACAGGAAATTTCAGCTTCAGGACCTCATGATGGATTTTAAGGTGTGCTTCCTGGGCATGGCAGTGGTTCGGAGAAGGGGACTCTGGGCTATGTGGGCGTGGACTCATGGGGAGCACAGGGTCCTTGTCTCCTCAGGCTGGAGGTGATGGTACCACGTGCTGGGTGGGCCTCCTTTCCCCAGGTGGGAGTGACACTTACCCTGTGCCTGTATCATGGTGACAGCAGAGGTACCACTTCCGGGAGAACAGTGGCGCCTCCACATTCCCTGTCTTGGCTGTGTAGTGCTTATATATCCTCTCCCTCTTTGCATCCCCCACCCTTAGCCCATCTAATTTATTCAGCTCTGCCAAGACCAATTGTACAAAGCCTGGCCACTTATTATACAGTTGTGTTTTCTTGGTATACTCTGCTTTAATAACTTTGCTGATGAGATTGAGTTTAACAAACAGCCAAGAACTGGCCCATCCACATGTAAGATGTGCTTTTGGAGCAATCTGCTCATTCAGTGCTATTACTTTTCAGACTCTGCTTTTAGACTAGCCTTTGGAGATATGCCTTTTGGAGGGAACATTTTCATTCATTACTGACAGGTCTTTTTTTTTTTTTTCCTTTTCCTTTTCCTAATATCCTATGTGACTGAGGAAGTTGCTTTAAGAACATTCCCTCAAGAATAGGTCAAAAGTATTTTGAGACATTCTAGTGCCATTTGAACAAATGCCCAGTCTTTAACAGTGACAACTTCTAAGGGCAATATTCATTTGGATGGATACTGGTAGTCTCATTGCTTTGTCATCACTCACCCATTCATTTATTTGTCCATTCTTGCTACACACATATTGAACACTGATTATATGCTGTTAAAAAAGATGACTAAAACTAGATCACGATCCTCGAGTTGCTTTGGTATATGTAGGGAAGGCAAAGAACCAGTAGCAAGACAGTGAGATGTGTGCTCTGATGTTGGTAAGAAGAGGTGCTGGAGAGCCCAGGAAGGGGACATCCAGCTTGATCTGTCTTTGGGGGAGTGGATCAGAGAATACACCCAGGGGAAGATGAAACTTCCTAGGCCAGTAATATCCAGGTGAAAGGTAAGTTCATTCCAGGCAAAGAGAACAAAGTGCAAAGGCCAGGAGGCAAGAGGCAAGAAGGTATATAATTGGGGGGAGGGGGCCAAGGAATGCACGTAGGGTCTGGTGGGGCAAATGTGTATACGGTAGTGAGAAGTAGGGATGTGGAAGGCTACAAACTGATGAGAGATGAGTTTACAGATGTAAATGGGGAGGGAGGAAAGTAGATGAAACATTCATCTATTCATTCAACAGATGTACTAACTGCCTACTATGTGCTAGATGCTGGGGGTATACTGTGAACAAGATAGACAAGTTGGGGGAATTCCCTGGTGGTCCAGTGGTTAGGACTCTGTGCTTCCGCTGCACCAATGCAGAGGGCACATGTTAAATCCCTGGTTGGGGAACTAAGATCCCACAAGCCGTGCAGTGTGGCCAAGAAAAAAAAAAACAACAAAACAGATAGACAAGGGGGTCTATGGTTTACTGTAGTGGTTCTCAAGCAAGGGATATTTGACAGTTTATAGACAAATTTTTGGTTGTCACAACTGCCAGTATGCTATTGACATTTAGTGAGAAGAGGTCAGGGATGCTGCTAAGCATCCTAAAATGACAAGGACTGACCCCATGGCAAGGAATTATTCACCTCCAAATATTAATAGTGTCAAGTTTGGGAAACCCTGGTCTGGTAGGAGGAAAATAAAAAGCAGGAAACCAACAAATAAATAATTGGAAATTGTGTGACATTTACAAAGGGAACAAATGAGATCCTGGAATAGGAAATGATGGGGTGGGGTGGGCAGAGTGTGGGCAGAAGAATGCACGTTAGACAGGTATAAAAAGATCTCTGTGAGGAAGTGACGTTTAAGCTGAGAACAAAAGATGTGGAGGAACCCATGAGGGGGAGGAGTATCCCAAGCAGAAGAAACAACGTGAACAAAGGCTCTGAAGAGGGAATGTGACTGAGGGCTTGAGGAGATGGAGGTGCACAGTGGCATGAGACGGGGTGAGGGAGCAGGGCCCAAGAGCATGGCCTCTTCAGCCATGGTCAGGAGTTCAGATTTATTCAAGAATAGTGGGCAGAAATTTTGTATCCTGCAACCTTACCAAATTCATTGATTAGTTCTAGTAGTTTTCTGGTGGCATCTTTAAGATTATCTACGTATAGTATCATGTCATCTGCAAACAATGACAGTTTTACTTCTTCTTTTCCAATTTGCATTCCTTTATTTCTTTTTCTTCTCTGATTGTTGTGGCTAAGACTTCCAAAACTATATTGAATAAGAGTTGTGAGAGCGGACATCCTTGTCTTGTTCCTGATCTTAGAGGAAATGCTTTCAGCTTGTCACCATTGAGTATGATGCTTGCAGTGGGTTTGTCATATATGGCCTTTATTATGTTGAGGTAGGTTCCCTCTGTGCTCATTTTCTGTAGAGTTTTTATCATAAATGGGTGTTGAATTTTGTCAAAAGCTTTTTCCGCATCTATTGAGGAAATACTCCCATGTACCATTGCAACAAAAGGAATAAAATACCTAGGAATAAACCTGCCTAAGGAGGTGAAAGACTTGTACTCAGAAATCTATAAAACACTGATGAAAGAAATCAAAGATGACACAAACAGATGGAGAAATATACCATGTTCTTGGATTGGAAGAATCAGTATTGTGAAAATGACTCTACTACACAAAGCAATCTACAGATTCAGTGCAATCCCTATCAAACTACCAATGGCATTTTGCACAGAATTAGAACAAAAAGTCTTACAGTTCGTATGGAAACACAAAAGACCCCTAATAGCCAAAGCAATCTTGAGAAAGAAAAACGGAGTTGGAGGAATCAGGCTCCCCAACCTCAAACTATACCACAAAGCTACAGTAATCAAGACAGTATGGTACTGGCACAAAAACAGAAATATAGATCAGTGGTACAGGGTGGAATGCCCAGAGATAAACCCACGTACATATAGTCACCTAATTTACAACAAAGGAAGCAAGAACATACAATAGAGAAAAGACAGCCTCTTCAATAAGTGGTGCTGAGAAAACTGGACAGCTACATGTAAAAGAATGAAATTAGAACACTACCTAACACCATACACAAAAACAAACTCCAAATGGTTTAAAGACCTAAATGTAAGACCAGACACTATAAAACTCTTAGAGGAAAACATAGGAAAAACACTCTGACATAAACTACAGCAAGATCTTTTTTGACCCACCTCCTAGAGTAATGGAAATAAAAACAAAAATAAATAAATAGGACTTAATTAAACTTAAAAGCTTTTGCACAGCAAAGGAGACCATAAACAGGACAAAAAGACAACCCTCAGAATGGGAGAAAATATTTGCAAATGAAACAACAGACAAAGGATTAATCTCCAAAATATAAAAACAGCCCATGGTGCTCAATATCAAAAAAATAAACAATCCAATTAAAAAATGGGTGGAAAACCTAAAAAGACATTTCTCCAAAGAAGATATACAGATTGCCAACAAACACATGAAAGGATGCTCAACATCACTAATCATTAGAGAAATGCAAGTCAAAACTACAATGAGGTATCACCTCATGCTGGTCAGAAATGCCATTATCAGAAAATCTAGAAACAATAAATGCTGCAAAGGGTGTAGTGAAAAGGGAACCCTCCTGCACTGTTGGTGGGAATGTAAATTGATACAGCCACCTGGAAAACAGTATGGAGGTTCCTTAGAAAACTAAAAATAGAACTACCATACGACCCAGCAATCCCACTACTGGGCATATACCCTGAGAAAATCATAATTCCAAAAGAGACATGTACCACAGTGTTCATTGCAGCACTATTTACAATAGCCAGGACATGGAAGCAGCCTAAGTGTCCATCGACAGATGAATGGATAAAGAAGGTGTGGCGCATATATACAATGTAATATTACTCAGCCATAAAAAGAAATGAAACTGAGTTTTTTGTAGTGAGGTGGATGGACCTAGAGAGTGTCATACAGAGTGAAGTAAGTCAGAAAGAGAAAAACAAATACTGTATGCTAACGCATATATATGGAATCTAAAAAAAATAAAATAAAAATGGTATTGATGAACCTAGTTTTAGGGCAGGAATAAAGATGTAGAGATAGAGAACGAACTTGAGGACACAGGGTGGGAGGGGGAAGGAAGCTGGGGCGAAGTGAGAGCTGCATATGGACATATACACACGACCGAATATAAAACAGATAGCTCGTGGGAAGCAGCAGCATAGCACAGGGAGATCAGCTCGGTGCTTTGTGACCACCTAGAGGGGTAGGTTAGGGAGGATGGGAGGGAGGTTCAAGAGGGAGGGGATATGGGGACATGTGTATATATATGGCTGATTCACTTTGGTGTACAACAGAAACTAACACAGTATTGTGAAGCAATTATACTCCAGTAAAGATCTATTAAAAAGAAAAACAGTGAGCAGAGGACTTGAATAGGTAATTCTCCAAAGAAGACATACAAAGGGCCAACAGGTGCATGAACAGATGCTCAACATCATTCACCATCAGGGAAATGAAAATCAAAACCACAATGAGATGTCATTTCACACCTGTCAGTATAGCCATCATCAAAAAGATAAGGAATTCCATGGTAGCCTAGTGGTTAGGCTTCTGGGCTTTCACTGCTGTGGCCTGATTTCAGTCCCTGGTTGGGGAACATCCTGCAAGTCCCATGGTGTGGCCAAAGAAAAAAAGATAAGAGATAAGTGTTGGTGAGGGTGTGGAGAAAAGAGAACACTTGTGCACCATTAGAGGGAATGTAAATTGGTGCAGCCACTATGGAAAACAGTATGAAGTTTCCTCAGAAAGTTAAAAAAATAAATCTACCATATGATCCAGCAATCCTACTTCTGGGTATATATTGGAAGGAAATGGAGTCACTTTTTCAAAGAGATATCTGTAACTCCCGTGTTCATTGCAATGTTATTCACAATAGCCAAGATATGAAAACAACGTAAGTGTCAATCAGTGGATTAATGGATAAAGAAGATGTCACACACGCACATACACACACACACACACAGAGGAATATTCAGCCATGAAAAAAGAAGGAAATCCTGCCTCTTGGGACAACATGAATGGACTTTGAGGGCATTCTGCTAAGTGAAATGAGACAGACAGAAAGACAAATACTGCATGTCTTCACTTATATACACAATCTTAAAAAGCTGAACTCATCAACATAGAGAAAGGGATGGTGGTTGCCAGGGGCTGGAGGGTGGGGGAAATGGGCAGGTGTTGATCAAAGGATATAAACTTCCAGGTTTATAAGATGAATAAGTTCTACAGATCTAATGTACGGCGTGGTGACTCTAATTAATAATACTGTACTAGACACCTGAAAGCTGTTAAATGACACACAAAAAGGTCATTATGTAAGCGGATAGAAGTGTTAGCTAACCTTATTGCAGTAATCATTTTGTAATATATATGTGTATCAAGTCATCACATTTGATACCCCTTAAACTTACATAGGTGATATGTTCATAATATCTCAATAAAGCTGGGGAAAAAATAGTGGAAAGCCACTGGAAGGTTTCTAGCGGAGGGGAGTCATGGCTCACTTTACATTTTAGAAAGAAAGTTCTCTCTGTGTGGAGGTTGGCTTATGAACCCAAGGAAGTGTTCCAAGCTGGGACCTGTCAGCATAAAGACAACACTTAAAGCCAGGAGAAATGGATGAAATCACTGAGAGAAGAAGGAGGGACATGAGAGTATGTCATGCTAAGGGGCTTGCATTTTATCTTTAGGCCAACGCAGACCCATGGAAGGGTCTCATGCAGGGAGTGACGTGATCAGATAACCCTGTAGGTGAAGTGGGGAGCGTGGCTTGGAGAGCCTGGACAAAGGCTGGGCTTGAGTTCCAGGCTGTTGTAGGAACCCAGGCTCAGTGCAACTGGGACCTGAACTATGGCCACGTCCATGTGAGGAAAAAGAGGAGGGACAGAACGGGGAGCTAGAGGTGATAAAAAATGGTTGGCTGTGGGAGAATTTTCTGGCCTGGCCACCTGGGTGGTGGGCTGAGCTAGGGATCATGCCTTCTGGAACGCAGTTCTGCCTTCTATCACTTTCCACGGCTCCCCTGGGGAAAACCCACTGGGGCCGGTGGTTTGTCAAGAGAATTGGACCCGGGTACCCCTGAGCCCACTTGTCCCATGCAGCCCCCTTTCTCCCTCCTCACTGTGGTTCTCAGGGGCCACCAGCACCTCTTTAAGAGCCTCTTTCTGTGATCGCGTCCCCACTGCGGGGAAACTCAGGCCCCAACCCTGTGTGTGTCTCTGCAGGGGCCCATGCCTGCTGGCATGCTGATCGAGCGCTCCTCGGACTTCGGCAAGACCTGGCAGGTGTACCAATACCTAGCTGCTGACTGCACGTCTGCCTTCCCCCGAGTCCGCCAGGGCCAGCCTCAGAGCTGGCAGGATGCTCGGTGCCAGCCTCTGCCCCAGAGGCCTAACGGGCACCTGGATGGGGCCAAGGTAGGCAGAGGGGACCCTGAAAATGTAGGCACATTTTGGGAAAGGTCTCTCCCATCCCATCGCTACATGGTCGCCAGGCTTTGGAGAATCTATGAGAACCACCCCCTCCCCAGGCAGTGAGCCTCTGTCTTTCCTGAGCTCCCCAATAATGATCCCTCTGGGCACGTCTTAGCTGCACATTCTCTTTGCTGCCCAGGAAGGATGTTTCAGAAACACACTGAGTGTATTACATAACTCAACCCCACTCTCTCCTTGAATCCTCCCACCTGGGGTCAAATCCTTTCATTTCTTTCATCACTGCTCCCTCGCTCCCACCCTCGGGGGCTGTATTTTGTCTCCTTTCTCTGGCTGAGGCTCAGGGGAGCCCTCAGAGCTGCTCGGAGCGCTGCCTTTCCTGTAGGCAGTGCGTCTCTTTCCTTCCCTGCAACGACTCCTCCTTGGTTACTGCCGTATCTAGATCCACATAATCACATGCCCCAGACCACACATCAGAACACGGGACTTTTCCCTGATTTGTGGAAGGTTGATGTGAAAACTCATCCTGGGATATGCAGCTGAAGTCACATCCAAAGAGTGTTTTTTTTTAATCAAGTAAGAACAGCATAGTTGAAATTGGGGTTGCCTAGAGTGTGGTGGTCAGCATGTCCATGCATCCTTGACTCTGGACCCTCTCACTCATCCTGGGTCTTTGGAAAATTAGTATCCCCTAAACCCTTATGTGTCTATTATATATCTTACTGTAACTTCTGACCCAAGGAAATCAGGAAATTCTTGGGATAGCTATATTTGCAACAGGAGAGGAGAGGTTGTACACAAACACACACACACACATGCACACTCATCTAAGGCCCAGTGATCATCTCCCTCCCCCAGAGTGATTGGCAGACCTCACATCCATGGTCATCTCAGGCTCCAGGTAAGAAAGACCTTAGTATGAGAAGGTCAGGGCATTGAATGGAAAGGAGGACCTCTGGGCTTGGGCCACAGTTCACCTCTTCCTCAGGTCTTCCATTTCCCCTCTCTCTGCAGGTCCAACTTAACCTTATGGATTTAGCCTCTGGGATCCCAGCAACTCAAAGTCAAAAAATTCAAGGTCAGTGTGGCTACTCCTCTAGCCTGTGGGACTGTGGATGGGGAACAAAACATGATTGCAACCCAGATCATGGACATTTCCTTGTCTTTCCTACCTCTGTCAACATGGTTGGATCGAACAGTTGCCCTGCTCAGCCCATAGGGGTATTGTGGTGGCCCCAGAGACTCAAAAGGCCTGAGCCAGGGTGGAGTGGGTCTTTTCTGTTGTGGGAAGGTTGAGGAAGATGGAATGGTGTGACCAGAATTCCTTTCCTTATCATCCTGCCCTAGGAGTCTCTATTTGCCTCTAACTTCCTGTTCTTTATTTTCCCATCTCTACCCCCTCCCTCCTTGTTGTTTGTCCCCCCTCAGAGCTGGGGGAGATCACAAACTTGAGAGTCAACTTCACCAGGCTGGCCCCTGTGCCCCAGAGGGGCTATCACCCTCCCAGCGCCTACTATGCTGTTTCCCAGCTGCGTCTGCAGGGGAGCTGTTTCTGTCACGGCCATGCTGATCGCTGTGCCCCCAATTCCAGAGCCCCTGCCGGCCCCTCCACCACTGTGCAGGTGACAGCCCAGGGAGGGGGAAAGGAGAGGGGAGGGGCAAGACCCGGGCAGACTGACGTCTTTGGCTTCTATAAAGGAGGGAGGGCACTAAATTTAAGACTCGAGTACTTAATATTTTAGCAATGGTGAAAATGAGTCTAAATGATTATCATTTCAAAGGTCAGATTTTGCAGCACTTTTTTGGACCTGCTTTATGGTTTGAAATTATTTTTATTCAGTAACATAGAAGTATATGTAAGTATAAACGTACATATAAGTAGAAGTATAAGCATGGGTGTTTGTGGGGGAGCTTAAGGCATTGATTTTCAGCACTGGCTGCACATTGTAGTTTCCTGGGGAGCATAAAAACATCGCCCAGACCCACACCTTCATACACTCTGATTTTATTATTGTTATTTAAAGCCCCGGGTGATTCTCACATCCTGCCAGGGTGGTTCTGACATCCTGCCATAGAGCCACTGGTTTGGGGACTGTAAAGTCCCATGTAGAGGTGAGATATGGGGCAGGGTGAGAGAACAGAGTCTAACACAGATGCTAAGTCCACCCCAGAGCAGTTGAGTCAGATGCATCAGGCATGGAAGAGAGAAACTCCAGCTTAACAAGCAACCCAGGGGATTTTCTGTGAAACCAAACTTGAGAACCATCAGTAGAGGAGAGAGAGCCTAGGACCAAGAAGCAGAGGGAGCTGTCATTTCACTTTTCTGGGGTTTCGGTTCTTCTATTAACAGATGGGACCATGATATTTGCCCCCGTGATAGAGGCGCACGATGAAATCATGTAAAGGGACCCTTGAGGTTTGCCCCAGTGATAGAGGCGCACGATGAAATCACGTAAAGGGACCCTTGAGGTTTGCCCCAGTGATAGAGGCGCACGATGAAATCATGTAAAGGGACCCTTGAGGTTTGCCCCAGTGATAGAGGCGCACGATGAAATCATGTAAAGGGACCCTTGAGGTTTGCCCCAGTGATAGAGGCGCACGATGAAATCATGTAAAGTGACCTTTGAGGGAAATACAGGTGACATGAGCATCGGGCAGCTTTATCCTTTCCACTTCTGGGCCAGTGCTTGCCCCAGGCTACAGAAGAAGGCAGAGGGAGACCAGTGCCAGAGATGTGTCATCCATTAGGGTCCATAAACAAAAGACCAGAACACAGGCTGAGCAGGATTGCTGGCTTATGAGGATGTAGAGGAGGGCAACGGCCTGCCCAGCCCCGGTGGTTCTCAAATCTGGCTGCACCATGGAATCACCACTTTATAAAGTACCAATGCCTGGGCCTCGTCCCTGAGATTGGATTGAATTGGGCCTGGGCATGGGTATTTTTTAAAAAGCTCCCCAGATAATTCTGAAGTGCATCCAGAGTTGAAATCCATGGAACTAGAGAGACAAGGCAAGCCTGGTGAAGGACATGCCATTCTAGCTGGCAGGATTTTGCTGGTGAATAGAGTGAGGGGACTTCTAGTCAGGAAGAAAAACATCAGTACAGGCCAAAAGGTGGGGAAAAGTAGGGCTTGTCCTGGGAGCAGCTAGTTCAGCTCAGCTGTGCTGTTAGGAGTGAGTAGGGGATGAGGATGGAGCAAACACAATACAAGTCCTAGATGCCAGCCTGCGGGTGGTGAGCTTAATATGGAAGACAATTAGCACGCAATTGCTATTCTATTTTTATACCTTAATGAGTCTAGTAACAATTCATCATTGCAGTCTCATTAGTCAAACAACTGCAGTCATAGATTGTTGGAATATAAATCTCCAGAGGGCCCACAAGCTTCTAGAATCACAGTTTACCAACAAGGTTGTCTAAGCCCTTTACAGGTGCTGCTTTGGACTGGGCAGCATGGGGATGGCCAAATGCAAGGGCTGAGCTTTTAAAAAACTAAATGGAGGAGCAGTGCAGGTGTGCACGCATGCACGCGCACACACGCACACACACACACACACACACACACCACAAAAGCCGGCATCTGGGAGTGTCATAGGAGCTGAGTGAAGGCTGGAGGAGCTGGGGTCTGAGCTGGACCCTGGGCACAGAGCGGAGAGGGCAAGTCCATCTCTGGGACGCTCATGTGATAATTATTCATGGTAACCTATGGTCCCTCTCCTAGGTCCATGAGGTCTGCGTCTGCCAGCACAACACCGCCGGCCCCAACTGTGAACACTGTGCACCCTTCTACAACAACAGGCCCTGGAAACCCGCAGATGACCAGGACCCCCATGAATGCCAAAGTATGAGCCTGGGACACCCACCTCCCCTGCAGCAGCTAGTTGGGGTGCTGGCCCATGGGGGACACAAGGAGAATCTAGTCTTTATTATTTATTATTTAAATCTAAACCTAATTGCATTCTGTAATTTAAGCTCTCCTTGTTCTTTGGGGAAGGAGAGGGTATTTGAGAAAGTATTTGAGTTGCATCTTCCCACCGCTCCTGGCCCTTCTCCTCAGCCAGGCCTGGAGGGACCACGATTTGGTCCATGCTTCTGATGCCACGTGCCTTTCGTGCTAACCACAGGTCCTCCTCTTTCTGGCCTATCCAGTGTAGGACATACGTGGTTCCCTGTTTCATTCTTTCTACTTCAGATGTGCCTCCAGAGTTGAAATCCATGGAATTAGATTCCTGGAGGCAGGGCCCTTCCCTGCATAAATGAGGGCGACAAAGATCCCCGGCCCAGAGAAGGGCAGTGACCCAGCAGGAGACCCAGCAGGTGGCAGTGGGGGAGGGTTGGCATGGGACCATTCCAAGGGCTCTCTCTTTGGCTCAACATGGGTGTTATTCTTGGGTTAGTCCCCACGCTGGGAGTCAAGAGGCCTGAGTTCTCTATTTCCCTTTCTTACTGGCTATATAACCTGAAATAAATTACAAAAGCCTCCCTGGGCCTCAGTTTCCCTGTTTCCCAGACCTGAGCATCTTGCAGAGTTGCTGGGGATGCCAGGGAGTTAGTGTGGAATGTGCTTTGTACATGGCAACGATGCTGGTCACATGTCAGCCCTAGTGATCTCCTTTTGCAGGGTGTGACTGCAACGGACACTCAGAGACATGTCACTTCGACCCAGCCGTGTTTGCCGCCAGCCAGGGGGCACATGGAGGTGTGTGTGACAACTGCCAGCACCACACTGAGGGCAAGAACTGTGAGCGGTGTCAGCTACACTATTTCCGGAACCGGCGTCCTGGTGCTCCCATTCAGGAGACCTGTATCCGTGAGTAGGGGCTCCAGGGACCCAAGGCATCATCTGTCTGTTAATCCCCATCTGTTCTGGGCTCAACAGAGCACATGTCCCTAAGGACATACAGGCCCTCAGGAAGCGTGAAGACTTGGTTGTGAGTCAGGACTTGTGGGCAATTGTTTTTAACTTAGCTGTGCCCTTCTAAGCAAGTCAGTGTGGTTTGCTCTTTATTTTTCTGCTTCCTCCAACATTAAGGACCCCTCCATGGCAGGGGTTATTCTTGTATCCTTGGGCCCTAGCACAACGACAGACAAATAATTGATGCTCCAGGAATGTTTATGAAATGAACACGTAAGTCACCCAGGAGTGACTTAACACATCACAAGGGCCAGTGAGTTCATATGGGAGAGAGCAAAGAGATAGAAGCACTCCGATCCGGGTGGGGTACATCAGGTAAGACTTTCTAGGTGAAGGAAGAGTCTTCGTTTTGAAAGCCATGAAAGGGGCTTGGGTTTTGGGGTGGGAGAAAGTTGGTTCCCTTCCTGTTGATATTATCTATTTATGGAAAGAGTGAGAAAGTCTTGAGTTTGACTTCTGTTTCCAGCACTTGCTTGCTGTGTGACCTTTCATGTGTTCTTTGAACATCTCTGAGCCTCAGTTTCCTCATCTGTGCAATAGGGATAAGCATCCTCACCTCTCAGGGTTATCCTGAAGATTACATAAGGTGACAGGCAAGAGTGCCCAGCTCTGTGCTGGCCACAGAGTAGCTGTTCAGTAAATAATGCCAACCAAAACTTTTATAGTACTTAACATGTGCCAAGCACTGTTCCACCTGCTTTACACTTACTCACTGATTCCTCATAAGAAGCCTATGCGTGTTGTATAATTACCCCCATTTTATAGGTGAGAAAACTGAGGCACAGAGGGATTAAATAACTCAAGTAAGGTGGTAAGGTTGTAAGTCAGGAAGTGGTGGAACAAGGATTTGAACCAGGAAGCCTGGCTTCTAGAATGTGCTCTCTGCTTTTCTTCTTTGTCCCTCCTGCCGTGGCTGCCTTTGTCTCTCAGCCTGTGAGTGTGATCCAGATGGGGCAGTGCCAGGAGCGCCCTGTGACCCAGTGACCGGGCAGTGTGCGTGCAAGGAGCAAGTGCAGGGGGAACGCTGTGACCTGTGCAAGCCGGGATTTACAGGACTCACCTATGCCAACCCGCAGGGCTGCCACCGTGAGTAAGAGGCCCAGCCTGCCGTGGCGTGGGGCAGGCGGCCTGGGGCCACCAGATCTGTGACTGGTCCTGCTCACTGAGCTGAGTGCTGGGTGCTTTGCCACTGGCTTCCAGCAGGTGACAGCACGGGCCTGAGGTGGAAGGTGGGACAGAGTCCTCCCGAGGGAGGGCAGGCAGGTGGCCAAGCAGCCAGGTGTGGGGACTGGTGGGAAAGTGCGGTGGCCTTATGAGTCAGCCAGGTTATCTGGAGGGAACGGCCCTGCCTCGCTCTTTTCCCAGGCTGTGCCCCTCCCTGATGCACGTCCTCTGGGGGTAAGATTTCGGTGGCCCGGCCCCCGAGCTCAGCAGCCCTCCCTCCCGTGCAGGCTGTGACTGCAGCGTCCTGGGTGCCCGGCGGGACATGCCGTGTGATGAGGAGAGTGGACGCTGCCTGTGTCTGCCCCACGTGGTGGGCCCCAAATGTGACCAGTGCGCTCGCTACCACTGGAAGCTGGCCAGCGGCCGGGGCTGCGAGCCATGTGCCTGCGACCTGCACAACTCCCTCAGCCCCCAGTGCAACGAGGTACATGGCGGGGTGGCCCATGGGCCCCTCAGCAAGGGAGGGCTCCCGCCCACCAGCCTCTGTCTCCCCTCCGCACTGCCCTTCTGGGTCTTTCCAAAGTCAGACTGGGCTGCTTCTGTCCGTCTTCCCCTGGGGAGGCCACCAAATGTCCCTCCGTCCGTGGCTCTCAGCCTTTGGCAATGCCACATTCGCACACCTTCTGCAGGGCTGTCCTGGGCTTTGACTTCAGAGCTTGTGTCCTCGTGGGAGCCCTTGCTTTGGGGTGCACTGGGGAGTTCTGCCCCCTGACCAGTCTCTCCCCGCACAGTTCACAGGGCAGTGCCCCTGTAAGGAAGGATTTGGTGGCCTGACCTGCAGCGCTGCAGCCATCCGCCAGTGTCCTGACAGGACCTACAGAGATGCAGCTGTGGGATGCCGAGGTGTGCTCACTGAGTGGGGACGCGCAGGACATGGGGGGTGTGTGCTCGGGTGGGCTTGTGGTGGGGACATGTGGGTCTGTGGTGTGGGAGGGCATCCCGTACCGGTCCACGCGGGGTGGGCCCTGGCAACCCATAGGAGCGCTCGCTCCCCACTGCTGCCCCGGGGCTGACACCAGGCCGTCCCCATGTCCCTATGTGCGCATGACAGGAGGGCTGCTTTGCTTCCCACTTCCCTGAGAAACCATTTCCCAGAAGCCATCTGCAGGAAACGTCCTCCTCTCCCTCTTCATAGATGGAGAAAGTGAGTCCTGAGGGGGAGTCAGTTTGACAAGTAGTGACAAGGGCACGCAGACCCAGGTCTGTTCTCAGCTCTGTGACCTCAGGAGGAGTTGCTCCTCCTCTTCAGGCCTCAGCTTCCTCATCTGGGCAAGGGGCACACTGCCTCAGATGCTTCATCTGTGAGAATGGGAAAATAAGCGTGTTAACTCTGCCACAGGGTGTGTGGTGAGGGTCAGAAACGTTAGCGTGTGCCTGGTGAGTGAGGCTCAGAACAGTGCCTGGCACGTCGGAGGTGCTACGTAAGGGCTTGCTGTCATTACCATGATTTCATTCTGGCCTTGACAGTCTTACTCTAAGTGTGAAAGACCCTGAGGTCAGACCTCCTCTTTGGGCTTTCCCCACCAAACACCTGATCTTCCTGACCCCCCGGCCTCTGACTATCATTTCTCCCGCCTTAGCCTGTGACTGTGACTTCCGGGGAACGGAGGGACCAGGCTGCGACAAGGCCTCGGGCCGCTGTCTCTGCCGCCCTGGCTCGACCGGGCCACGCTGCGACCAGTGCCAGCGAGGCTACTGTGACCGCTACCCGGTGTGTGTGGCCTGCCACCCCTGCTTCCAGACCTACGACGCCGGCCTCCGGGAGTGGGCCCTCCGCCTCGGCAGCCTCCGCAATGCCACCACCAGCCTGCGGCCCGGGCCGGGCTTGGAGGACCGCGGCCTGGCGTCCCGGATGCTGGACACAAAGAACAAGCTGGAGCAGATCCAAGCCATCCTCGGCGGCGCCTCGGTCACGGAGCAGGAGGTGGCCCAGGTGGCCAATGCCATCGTCTCCATCAGGTCATTCCCTCTCCCTGCCGAGCCACGTGGCAGAAGAACAACTCCACGTGGGTCCACATAGGGGCACACTGGTCCTTCCTTACGTCGGTTACAGCCCTTTACCGTCTACCAAGGCTTCTCACAGACGCCTCTCTTTTCACTATCACGGCAGTCCTGGGAGGTTGGCGTAGGTGGGTGTTATTCCTTGCATTTTGCGGATGAGGAAACAGGCACAGATAGGTGACATGATAGAGTCACGTGGCCACCGAGAGGCAGAGCGGGGCACCGGGAGCACAGGCACGAGCCCAAGTCCTGAGTTCTTTCATGTCCCCGGTGCCGCCCGTGGGAGAGTCAGCTCTGCATTAGTCAACCTTGTGGAGGGCATCTGAGAGGCAGGGCTCTAAAAATAACGTGCGTTTGCCTTTGGAATGGGAGCAGTCCCACCCACGGTCCCCTCCTACCAGCAGAGGTGCCTTCTCAGTGAGGTTTCGTTCTGAAGTTTTCATGAGTTTGCTTTCCCTGAGCACTTGCTGACTGTGAGGGCCTGAGCCATCTAGGTGTGCCATTGACCTTGGTCTCAGCACTGAGTAGGGAGTCCGCAGGCGGTTGGTGGGCTGGGTGTGCAGGCCTGGCGGGGCTTTCCAGAAGGACGGTCCGCGCTGAGCAAAGCCCAGCCATGGAGAATGCGAGGCTGGTGGAGGGAATGGTGGTGGGTGGAGCTGCAAAGGGCCTGGGAGGGAGGGACATCTGAAAGCTCAGCCGTGGTGGGTCAGGGCAGGTGACCCCCTTCAAGTGGAGACCACCAGTGGGCCGCAGCTACAGGAGCTCCGTGGGGAGGTGTGGGCTGCAGAAGAGAGACTTGGGAGCCTGGGGTACAGGTGGTGGCTGATGTCGGCCTGTAGGCAGCAGAGGAGGAGGAGGGGCTCAGGGGATGCTCCTTGTGGAAGCCGACGTGGGGAGGTGGAGGAAAGCCGGGACTGTTAGGGTCACACACGCCAAGGAGGGAGAGATTTTTATGGATCTGCCTGCATAGGGGTGGAGGGAGGTTGTGCTAGCTTTTGCCCAGCAGGATGCTCTCCAGCCTGCGGAGGCTGCCTTCTGTGGCTTTTGCTGACGGCGTCTCTTTTTCCTGACTCAGTAGCGATTTCTCCGAGGGGATGGCTGGCTCTAGGGAGGAAGCCCTCCTCCTGTATTTTAGTGGAAGCTTCTCTCCCACTTCAGGCAGACTCTCCAGGGCCTGCAGGTGGATCTGCCCCTAGAGCAGGAGACCTTGTCCCTCCCGGGAGACCTGGAGAATCTGGACAGAAGCTTCAATCGCCTCCTCGTTATGTATCAGAGCAAGAGGGAACAGTTTGAAAAAATAAGCAGTGCCGATCCTTCAGGTGAGGAGGGGTACACAGACACCATGCTGGGCCAGGCTTCATCTCCGTCTCCAGGCCTCCGGCTCCAGGGTCAGCTTGGTTCCCTCTCTTCTTCCCACAGGAGCCTTCCGGATGCTGACCGCGGCCCACCAGCGGTCATCCCAGGCTGCTCAGCAGGTCGCGGACAGTTCCCGCTGGCTGCTGCAGCTCAGGGACAGCCGGAGAGAGGCAGAGAGGCTGGAGCAGCAGCTGGGAGAGGCAGGAGGCGCCGGTGGCCCCCAGCTCGCAGCCCTAAGGCTGCAGATGGCTTCCTTGCCTGATCTGACACCCACCGCCAACAAGGTGACTCCTGTCATGGAGCCCCACTTCCAGAGGCCCCCTGCCCCAGTTTGTCACTCACCGACTGTTGCTCCACATTCCCCCCTGGGGCCATGTGGACCTCCCACACCCCCGCCCATCCCGACCCTTGACCCCACGTAGTGTGTTCAGCAGTTACCAAGGAAACAAGTTTCTGGTGCCCAAGTTGCCGTGGAGATGTCTGGCTGCTTGTTTCCCAGGTGTGGGAGGGGAGTGATCACTGAGGAGGCTTGGGGATCCCCTCTGATGTCCCCATCTCTCCACAGCTCTGTGGGGGCCGCAGGGAGATGGCTTGCACCCCGGAAGCATGCCCTGGGGAGCTGTGTCCCCGAGACAACGGCACGGCCTGTGGCTCCCACTGCAGGGGTGCTCTCCCCAGGGCAGGCGGGGCCTTCCGCACGGCAGGGCAGGTAGCCGAGCAGCTGCGGGGCTTCAACACCCAGCTCCAGCAGACCCGGCAGATGGTAGGTGTGGCTGAGGTGGGGTGGGCCTGTGGTGGAGGAGGCAGAGGGGACAGAACCCCTGAGCAAGTCAGAGCTCCCATTTCGCAGCCAGGAGTCAAAAGCCCAGAGACGTCAGGTGACTTTCCCGTGGCCCTACAGCAAGTGAGAGATAGAGCTTGAGGCCAGTGTTTTCACATTATTTCTTCTGGGGCCAAACCAAGCTAGTTACGAAAGTTTCCTAGGGAGATCTTGGGTAGCAGGTGCCTCCAGAATCCTCGGGGGCTGCTGAGGGGCCCTCTTGGGGCTTTAATCACTGCTGACCCATAGTGTTTGTGTCAGCAGATCAGGGCAGCCGAGGAAGCCACCTTGCAGGTGCAGTCAGATGCTCAGAGCCTGGAGATGCAGGTGAGCACCAGCCGCTCCCAGATGGAGGAAGACGTCACACGCACGCGGCTCCTCATCCAGCAGGTCCGGGACTTCCTCTCAGGTGAGCTGGTCTTCACCTTTCCCTGGGCTGATGTTTTGACTTCTGCCTGTTCTCAGTGCCCCATTCCCTGTCCCTCATCCCATTCGTCAGTCAGCTACTTCCTTCCCTGGTCTCTATACCCCTGGACCAGCCCCCATCCCTCACCTGGATGGCTGCACGGCCTCTAGGTGACCCCCCACCTCCTTTCTGCTCCCTCCTAGCCCGTTCTCAGCAGAACAGTCTGAAACATCTTTGAAAAATGTGTAAGCGGGGTCACATCCCACTCATGCCTAAAATCCTTCACTGGCTTTCCCTTGTTCTTGGGATAAACTCTCAGCTCCTTACCATGGCCTCTGTTACCTCCTGGGTATGGCCTGTATCCTCTCCACGTTGCTCACAAACTGTCTTTGAACAGGCCAGGCTCTTGCCAGCCTCGGAGGCTCTTGCTGTTCCTCTGCCTGGGATGCTCTCTCTAAGGCTGCTGATTCTTGCCCTCCAGGTCTGAGTTTAACTGTCTCCCTCAGGGGGTCTTTTCTGACCACCCCATCTGGTCATCCCCCTCCCCCATATTCCCTCTGGAGTCTCACCTTCACTGCTGTACTCCGAGCCTGTGGTTGTTGAGCTCACGTGTCTACAAGTGTAATGTTTGTCTCCCCACTGGACTCTTAAACTCCAAGAGGGCGGGGATGGCTGTCTGTCTTATTCACTGTGTCCCTGGCACTTAGCATAAGTCCAGGCCCAGAAAAGCACCCTATGTTGACTGAATGAATAAATGAACCTGATCTCCTCCCTTGCCACCTGGGGAGTGGGAAGGTCCCTGGACAGGACTCAGGAAATCTGTGGGACTTTGGGCAAGTTGTTTTCCTCTCTGCCTCATCTTTCGCTTCTGCCAACGGGGATGATAGTATTTAAGTTTATTCCGCGTGTCAAGCAACTGATGTAAAATGTGTTTTGAAAAATTAAAGATGCCTCAGGAATATGAACTGTTATTATTAAATTTCTGGTCCCTGCCAGGGAATTTGCTTGGCTGGGAGCCCAGTTAACATGAGCTGACGGCCTGGTGTAATGACAGTCGTTCTTCCGGCTACTATTGCGGTGCCTTTGCTTCAAGAGGCCAGAGCCCCCTCCTGGGTGCAGGTGGCAGGTTGGAGAGAAGCAGGGACAGGCCAGAGTTTGGGGATGGGACTCACAAATAAGGAAGACTTGCCCTGAGTGAAGCCGAGTAAGGCAGGCTAGGTGGCCCCCCATCCTGCATCAACCCCAGCTAGGGGGTGGTGGGATAGGAAGCCTGTCCTTGGGGTGCAGTGTGGGCTCCAATGAATGGGCAGGGAGTGGCCGGGCTGCGGGGTCCCTGCTGTCCCCTCAGTTATGCTTGTGTCTCAGGTTGAGTCCTTGGACAGGATGAGGGGCAGACAGAAGGAGCAGGGCCTGAGAGAGGCCTGGCCCCTGGGAGGGACCTGGGACAATTCTTACAGTCTCCATGGCTGTGGATTCTAAGGTCCAGAGTCCTGCTGCAGGAAGCATGGGTACCAGCTGCTGTGGGCACGCAGGGTCACAGCGAGGGCGGGAGAGTGGAAGGCTGGTGGAGGAGGGAGGAGACACCATCTTTCTCAGGTCATCAAAGGAAGTGACAAAAATAATAGGTCAGGTTTACTGAGTTCTTACTAAGTGCCAGGCACTGTTCTAAGTGCTTCACATTATTTAATCCCGACTGCCTACCACTTTGCACGTGAGGAATCCAGATACAGGGAGGTTACGAAACCTGCCTAAAAGCATCCAGCTTGGAGGGAGTACGGGTAGGGCTCTTCTCACTCCGGAGTCCACACTCTAGATTATTGCGTTATGAGATGGACCACCTCCCAGCGCCCCACCACCCATCTTGCTTCTTTGCCTTCGCTAATGTTTGTCCTCTCCCTGCATTGTCTCCCCTGCCCTGCCCCACCCCTCCCGACCTGGCTAATTCCTACACACCCTCTAAGGATCCCCTGGGTATCTCATTCTCCAGGAAGCTTTCCTGGACCTGTCAGACTGGGTTAGGTGCCCCTGTAACAGCCGTCCTAGCACCCTGAGCTTACCCCCGTCACTCAGGGTTGTGCTTCCTTGTCCCACTAGATTTCAAGCTCCATGAGGGCAAGGACCAAGTCCAATCTGACTTTGCAGTCTCAGCTCCCCACATCCTGCAGCTCGGAGCAGTGAATGTTTGCTGAGCCCACCCTGAGACTCAGAAGCCCATGAAACTGAGTGTAACTCAGACAAAGCCCATGGGTGCAGCTGAAGTGAAGCAGAACAAAGAAGGGCAGGTGCTAGGTGAGGGTGTGCTTGCCGGAAGAGGCTTTCTAGGGAAGGCACATATAAGCTGCGTTGAGAGTAGGACTCTGGGTTAGGTGAGAGGTTGGTTGTCTCTATGGGGAGGTCCTTGTGAAAGCTTGTAATTGCGGAAAAGCCCACTTCATTAAACTTAGCCACAGCTATGCCTTGAGCTCCTGTGGTGTGCTACCCTGGCCCCCAAAGGACATAGCAATAAAGAGGCATGGTTTCCACCTTCCAGGAATGTCCTTCCACCTGGCATGGGGAGGAGACTGGGTCTAGGACCTGTGTAGCCAGCTGGTGAGGAAACTTTTGATTGCAGAGTAAGGCTGGGTGGGCCCCAGAAGAGTTAAGTCCCAGGGCAAACTATCTGGGTGGAGGGTTGCCCCCTTCCCTACTATGTCAGTACCAGTGGAATCTGTAAAAGTGACCATGGGGAGGAGATGCCATCTCTGTACTTCTGACCTTACTCTCTGACCCAGAGTTGGATTGTGAAATTCCTGCTGAACTGATTGTTTCATATCATCCCTTGAGGTTGGGCATTGTGATTCCCATTTCACAGATCAGGAAACTGAGCTCAACGAAGCCAGTTGACTTGTCCCAGTTTGCTTGAATAGTAAAGAAGAGCCCTGAGACTGGAGCCCCTTCAATCATTCATTCAATGTACAAAGAGAGTGCCTCCAAGTGCCATGCACTGTGCTAGGGGCTGGGCTATAGCTGTGGATGAAAGCCAGTCCCAGTCCTCACGTTGTTTACATTCTAGTGGGGAAATGACAGAAAATCCAATAAATGAGTTAAGTGTCCAGCACGTGGGTGGCGATACATGTTAGGGAGAAAGATAAAGCTGATGAGTAGGATAAGGAGTGTTGGCAGAGGGTAGAGGTTGCGATCCTAGATTGGGTGGCCTGGGCTGGCCCCTCTCAGAAGGTGACATGTGAGCAAAGCCCAGGTAACCTTGACCTGCCTTTGCAAAAGCAAGCACTCTGCCCCAGAGGAGGGGCACGTGGAAGGGTTCTTATTGCCAAGGAAGCAGTTCCAGTCCCTGGCTGGTCTCCCCACTTCAGGGCTGATTGTATCTGTGCTCCACGCATTGTTCAGTACCAGCTGCCTGGTACCACCTCCTTCTCCCCAGCCTGCAGCTTCCTGTGGTGCCACTTAGTTGCCACAGCTGTGCTGACAGCCATCCTCCCGCGGCAGCGAGCCCGGAAATTCTCAGAGCAGGGTGCCTGAGTGTGCCTGGGAGGGACCGGCAGCTCCTTGGGCAGCCCGGGCAGAGATGGCATGCAGGTGCTGCCCACGGGTGCTGCTCAGCCTGGAGATGGCCTCTGATCTTTGGGGAGGTGGCTGAGCTCCCCCATTCCGATGGATGGTTTGTCTTCCAGACCCTGACACTGACATAGCCACCATCCAGGAGGTCAGTGAGGCCGTGCTGGCCCTGTGGCTGCCCACAGACTCTGTCACAGTCCTGCGGAAGATGAATGAGATCCAGGCCATCGCAGCCAGGCTCCCCAACGTGGACCTGGTGCTTTCTCAGACCAAGCAGGACATCGCTCGGGCTCGCAGGCTCCAGGCTGAGGCTGAGCAGGCCAGGTGTGGCCCTGGGCCCTGAACTTCTCCCAGGATCGGGCTGGGGTTTTGCCCCCGAACTGTTGCCGGAAGCAAGAGAGGAATGTCTGCAAGTCAGAGGGGTGCCGAGGGCTGGGAGACAGGAGGAGGTGCTTACTGTGGTGGGGGATGGTGAAGTGATACACCGCATCCAGCTGAAACTTTACTCGGCACAGCCCCTTCTTCCTTATTGGAAACTGTCCCCAAAGGCTGCCTCAGACAACCTGCTCGGTGGGGTCCTGGGATGGAAAAGCTACTGAGTTAATACTTGGCTTCTTATCTTGGCTGGAAAGGATATTCTCTGGACTGGGGAGTGAATTGGATCCCACATCTCTTCATTCACTGTGCACCCATTCCACCCCCCACCCTTCCATTCCCCTGGCCCCAGGAGCCGAGCCCACACAGTGGAGGGCCAGGTAGAGGATGTGCTGGGGAACCTGCGACAGGGCACGCTGGCACTGCAGGAGGCCCAGGACACCATGCAAGGCACCCGCCGCTCCCTTCAGCTTATCCAAGACAGGGTTGCTGAGGTAGGCATTATGGCTTCCTTCCCCCACTTGTGGGAATGAACATTCAGACTCAGGCACAAGGCCTAGAAGATGCCAGGAAGTGACCCGGGTGGAAACTGAGCTGGAGCCCTGAAGAAGGGAGCCTAGGAGCCTTGAGCCTGGCTTCGAGCCTTTGGTTTTCTGCTCTCGTGGCTGCTGCAGGAGTGGGCGGGGGGTGGTCAGCTGAGCTGGAGAACGGGGAGGCCTGGATGCCGGGGGCAGATAGAGGATTGGGGTGGTGGTGATAGTGATGTCCTGCTTGTAGAGAGTTTTTGTGACCTGATGAGTTGGAGGAGAGAAGAATGAAGGTCACTGCCTATGAGACCCACCCCAAACTCCAGGTCTCTTTTTCCACAAAGGTTCAGCAGGTGCTGGGGCCAGCGGAAAGACTGGTGACCGGCCTGATGGAGCAGCTGGGTGGCTTCCGAGCACGGATGGAGGAGCTCAGCCGCCAGGCCAGGCAGCAGCGGGCGCAGGCAGCCCAGGCCCAGCAGCTGGCAGAGGAGGCCAGCAAGCAGGCACTGAGTGCCCAGGAGGTACCTAGAGGGCAGAGTTAGCCCAAGCAAGCATGGCCCGCGGGAGCAGGACAGGACTCTGTACACTTTATAAGACCATGGGTTCCAAAGCACTTTGAGTAACAGTTATTCTGAAATATCAAGCCGGGGTTTCAGGGTTAAGGCACACCTGGCCAGGCATCTGAATTCTCCCTCTGGCTGCCTTTGGTGGAGCTGGTTCAGGGATGCTGGAAACAGCCAGCCCAATCCCTCTCCTTCCACAGATGAAGTGGTGACTCTGTCCAGACCTAAAGCTCATCTACAAAGGAGGTCTCTTGACACCTGAGCCAGAGCTTGTCCCCTGTCATGGTTATCCAGCCCAGACAGAAACTCTTGACTTAGCCCAGCCTGAGCCCCATCACTGTCAGACTTAGATCAGAGAGAAGGTCGAAGAGCCAGTTTCAGTGTCTCCAGGGTACTGGTGGTCCTGGCACAATGGCCAAGCTGCCAAGCATACTATTAAGTGACAACTGTATACCTGGCCCTGCACTGGCACTGCAGATGAAGGGAGGGAAATACAGAAGTTAAGGTATGGCTTGTGGCCCAGGGGCTTTTATAGGCAGAATCAACCCCTTGGGGATATCAGGAGGCACCTCATCTCTGTGTGCTGATTTGAGTTACATCAAGTCCTTTAGCCAAAGGCCTTTAGGACTTTGGATGATGATGATGTGGAGACTGTTCTTCCTTTTTCAGGGATTTGAGAGAATAAAGCAAAAATATGCTGAGTTGAAGGACCGGTTGGGTCAGAGCCCCATGCTGGGCAAGCAGGGCAGCCGGATCCTGAGCATCAAGATGGAGGCGGAGGAACTGTTTGGGGAAACCATGGAGATGATGGACAGGATGAAAGGTGAGGGAGTGGTCCAGGGGCTTGGACTTCAGGGCATCCCTGAAGGCTGCTCCCAACCCAGGGTTTCTGAGGCCTAATGTTTGGAGCTAGCAGTGCTAAGGCAGTGAGATCAATAGGGATTTCCTGAGCACCTAGTAAGTACAAGGCATATAATGTGGCTTTGAGGCGTGTGGACATGTTCACAAAGACGAGGCCTGCCCTCAAGAGGCTCGCAATCCATTTTTCCTATTGGCCACCAGCTTCATGAAACTGTATTTAATAGCACAAGGAGGACTGTGATAAAAGCCCGAATAATAGGAGCTCTAGGGGCTCAGAGGATAAATAACGTCAGAGAGAAATGTTCAGGGAAGGTAATGTTCAAAAAAGATAAGATTTGAGGTGGGCCTGGGAGGATGTATAAGCCTGGAAGAGGCTGTGAGGAGGAACATCAAGACATATTCTGAGGATGGAGGCGGGACCACGCAACTGGAGAGGAGGGTGGATGAGGAGAGAACAGGTGGGAGAGAAGTAGCATGGAGCCAGTGTGGCTGGTCCACGTGGCCGGCCCCGATGCCAGGAGGAGGTGGGTAGACTCAGCCCTGGAGGCAGTAGGTAACCATCCAAGGGTTTTGAATACGGCAAACCACAATGAAAGAAGCTTTCGGAAGGGTTCCGAGGTTCCTTGGAAAGGAGAACAGAGATTTCCAGGCTCAGTCTCTGAGATGTGATGATGGGGTCACTGCCCTGTGAAGGACAAAGCCAGAGCCTCTTTGAATTTTAGAGAAAGCTTTTGACAAAAATCTGTTTGGCTAGCTAGATGGACACTATGGAGAAGGGCGGGCTGGCAGGTGGACAGTGGCTATGGCCGGCCACAACTGAAGCGGGAGGCGAGAAGAACTGACCTAGATGGAGGAGTCCAGGGCTGGGTCAGTGCACGCCCTGGCCCTGGCCATCAGTGTCTTGTATGAAGATAAAGAATTTGCTAATCAAATCTGAGGATGACTGGTAGTTAATACACTAGATAACAGAACCAGCGTTCTAAGGCAGTCTCAGAAGTCTAAAAGGATGGGCTGAAACTAACAGGATAAAATTAAGTAAGGAGAAAAATTCTCTCTCACTCTGGCCTTGTTTGGACCTAAACTCACAAGTATTGCTCAGGTGAGGTCTGGCTTCTCAGTGGATAATGTAGCTAAACACTTTATAACCGGTTAGTGATAAACACGTATGAGTTGTTACTCACCCGAAAAAGACCCAAGAGTTTTGAGTAACTGTAAGCTTGATGTAAGTCAGAAGTGCCTTGCTCCTTCCAAAAGAGCTAATAACTGCAAAGCAGCCAAGACAAGCGGAGTAATGGCTCAAGGATGATAGTAAAAATATTTAGTAACTGGTGTGTCCTGCACCTACCAGCCAGAAAGGCTCAGGTTGTAGCATTAAAGCAAGCATTTACCTGCTTGCAGGAGTTTACCTTTAATTGCAGGGTTATGGGCAGGAGCATGCTTAAGGAGCCTCTGGGGACGGGGGTCGGGGAACAGAACAGCAACTGTAAAAATTTCAGTATTTTATTAACCCATAGGTCCATGTGGGAACCCACTGGCTGAATGTCAGAATGTTAATAACCCTGTTACTCTCTGCTGATCTCCCAGGTGAGATCGAGTTCAATGGAGGCTACTACACCTTCAAAAGGGACATTGACGAACCCACACACTTGAGAGGGAGGGTGGCCAGGGTTGGGAGGTAGGGAAGGCCTGGTGATTATATCAGATGAGGAGTGGATGAAGGAACTAGGGCTGTTTCATCTGGGGAAGATGGGGCCTCAGACATGTGAAGGACTGCCATGTGGGAAACAGAAAGAATAGATCCCTACACCCCAGGAGACAGACCTGGGCCAACTGGGTGGCAGCAAGGTGTGCTCAGATTCTGGCTTAACGAAAAGACTTTTTAACAAGCAGAACTGCCTAAAGTTGGAGCCTTGTGAGACAGTGCCCCCTGGCCCTATTCCTGGAAAGTTCAGGCTGAGGCTGGGTACCAGCTCTCATGAATGTGGTACAGGGGGCTCCTGCCTAGGATGACAGGGGGGACAGGCTGGACTCGATCACTTTAGAGTCCTTCATATCCTCCACACATAATCGGGTGGTGGTATGTGGAATGGACCAGGGGGGGAGGATTAGATTTATCTGGAGTGACATTTCTGGGGAGAGACAATGGGGAGGAATTCTGGCCACCCAGCTCTTTTGCCCTGGTGCCCACCTGAGGAATCATTGGTGGGATGGCAGCTGTCTGGGTCCAACATAGCGGGTGTCTAATCTTGGTGCCAATGGCCTCCCTCATCAGCTTGGGACAACTCTGCCTACAGCAGAGGACAAGAGTAGAGGCAGAGGATCCTTGGGGTAAGGGCTTCCTGGGTCTGGCCCCTGCCATGTTTCTCTAAGAGTGGGCTGGGGGCTGGAGAGGCCTGAGGCTGGAGAGAGCTGCCTTAGGGGCCAGACTCCCTCAAGGTGGAAGTGATTTCTCCCGCAGATGCTGTGTCCACGTGGGTGGGAGGAGAAGGAAGGGTTGGGAGTCTTCAGGTGTCTCACCAGCTCGTCTTCCTCCCCCTGCTGTTCCATCTTCCCTCAGACATGGAGTCGGAGCTGCTTCGGGGGAGCCAGGCCATCATGCTTCGCTCGGCGGACCTGACGGGGCTGGAGAAGCACGTGGAGCAGATCCGGAACCACATCAACGGGCGCGTGCTCTACTACGCCACCTGCAGGTGATGTGCCAGCGTCCAGCCTGTGGCCCTGCTCACCTGCCCTCTTTGCTTCTGGGGGCCAGACTGGCTTGGAATACTTTCCAGCTGCAGGAAAATTTTATGCAGCCTAAAGTACAGCCTGGACCACCCTGGTGTGCAGTTGTTAGGATTACTCTGGGCTTCAGCTGAGCCTGGGCTGAGGGGACAACTACCGTTGAGGGACAGAGATGGTGGATGCGGGCCACATCATTGTAACCGGGAGCTCTCAAGTGGAGGGCGCTTGGCTGGGCAGTGTCCTTGCCCTTCATTCTCCGTTGAGGCTGAATCCTGGACCAACACAGAAACATAACTAAAAATGATGTACAAGTGGAAAGCCCAATAAAAATCTATAGAAAGGAGCCTGGAGTTTCAAAGAGGGGAAATAGTCTGTCTCCCTGTGAAGTAAACATTTCTCATTTGTTTCTGTCTCCCATCTGGGGTTCCTGGGTGATCCTCTGCTCAAGCCCAAGGCCTGGTGGTGGGTGAAGAATAGGCTGCCCCCACTCTGCTCAGTCTAGCGACTCATCACCTAGACTTAGGGAGACGGGACCCCTTTGCTCCAGGAACTGATGGACTCTATACTTGAGAGACCAGAGGAGGCGTTTTCACCTCTGAACAACTATACAGTTTCTCGTTTACAGAAGGAAATGTAGAAATCCAGAGACGGGAAGCAAGCTGTTCAAAATCACACAGCTCCTAGAGGCAGAACTAAGACCAGACTCTGTGTCTCTAGAGATCTCAGAAAGAAGCTGTAAATGGATGTGTGTGTGTGTATGTGTGAATGTGTGTGCTGAAAATATGGAAATGGCACAAACGTTTGTGTGCTAACTGTGGCCCAGACACTGTGCTAACATTTTATCTACATGAACTTCTTGGTCTTTATTGATCAGAGTAATTATTTATTGAGTTCTATGCTAGATACATCATCTGCATTATCTCATGATGTAGGTGGCACTGTTGTCCCCAAGTGAGGAAACCAAGGCACAGAAGGTTCAGTGACTCCCCGTAGGTCACAGATGTGGCAGGCAGGGCAGAGCTAGGCCTCAAACCCAAGTTCATCTATTACAGGCATTAGGAGGATGGCTTCTCGGGCTGGACTGTCTGGGTTCCGGTGGCACCTCCCCCAAGGGGTTGTTCTGAGAAGGAAATGAGTTGATGCGTGTAGCTCATGTCACTAGGTGCCTGGCCCACTGTGTGTCCCCCGACCACTCCTACCGTCGCGAGATCCTACCTGACCTCAAGCTCTCCGTGCATTTTCCACTCCAGAAGGCCCAGAAGCCCCTGAGCTGCTTCTGACTTAGAGAAGAACCAAAAGAAGCCTCATAGAAAAAAATATGTTCATTTTATTCAGCACAACACAGAGCCTGAAGCTGGAGGGAGCTGGAGACCAGAAAACTGGGAAGGGACAAGAATAATGTGCCTGATTTTCAGGGAGAGAGAGGGGAGCAGCGCCAGGATTTGAATTACTGGCTGAAAGAACAGTCAACTTCCAATTCTTACTTAATTGAGCGTGTGTGTAGAGGGCATCCGGCCAGGATAATAATTCCTTACGGTACCTTGCCTTGGGTTTCTTTCTCTTTCATCTTGGAGGGTGTGGTCCTGCTTTTGGATGGGGGCAGGGAGGGAGGTGGATCAGAGGAGTGCTGGGTGTAGGCTGGCCGGGTTTGGAGCTAATCCTCGAGTTAGGATTTGAACTTGGAGAGCTCACAAGCAGACCACGAAGCTGCCTGTCATTCATGCAGATGCGCAGGCCACTCCATTAACGAGCCCATTCTAGGCTACGAGGACGGAGGCTGGAGAGGCAAGATCCAGTGTGTGCTGAGCGGGGAGTCTGGGTAGATGCTCCATATGGCTTTGCCCGGAGATGGTGACGCAGCTGGGCCAGCCCATTAAGCTTTTCACGACAAACGACACAGACCTGGGTGAGAGCTATCTACGGACACTGTGCAGAACCACGGCACGTAGGGTTGGGGGCACGGAGCAGGCAGGCCAGGGAGACCTGGAAGCCTCGGATGCCGCTCCTCCCGCCCACAGTTTCGGTGAGGCCTCCACGCTTGGGGACTCACTCCTGGGCCTTCTGGGAGGGTCTGTCCCAGGTGGCAGCTGTCTGCTGCTCCTGATCAGGTCTTGCTCGGCTTGCTCTCCCTTCTTCCCCCTGCAGCGTAGACTCCAGGTTTGGAAAGGCAGAGAAGAGGAGAATAGCTCTCTCTCCTGCAGAAGAAGGGGGTTCAGGGTGGGGGGGTGCTGTCGCCTCGGGTACCCCTCGGACCCCATCACTGAGACTCTGTGACTGCGATTTCCCCCTGAGCCCACGGCCCTGGCCCTCCTCCCTCTAGTTCCCTCACCTGAAAATTGTAGTGACACAGACACAGGCCCCAGGGATCACATAATGAGACAGACTCCAGTCTGCCCCACCCGGCAGTGGGAGCTGCCGCTGGCTTTAACTGGCACCATGACCTCCGATTTGAAGTTCCTGGAAAGGAAATGGAGCGGCCGGCTATGATGGAGTATTTGAGGAGGAAGGAGAGCTGGAATAATTCTCTGTGCCAGTGGCTGCCGCTCAGCCCTCCCTTTATGAGGTTCAGAAAGTACGAGCCTTTATAGAAAAGATGAATGAGATAACCGAGCCCCCAATGTCCCCCCGAAACACAGAGGCCCTGGAAGCTCAAGGAATCTAACGCCCACCACTCACATCTACCCAGCTTTCTGCAGGCATTTATAATCCCTGTTGCCTCACTAAACTTTGACAGTACCTCTGTGGGGCAGGCTGAGCAGGTATGATCCAATCAACCCATTTTACAGATGAGCAAACTAGAAACAGAGATATGGATTGAAATGACAGTGGCCACACAGCTGGTGAGGGGTGGGGACAGGACTGGAGGCATTTCCCTTGATCCCCTCCTCCCCACCCCCCCATCCAGAGCTCTTCCACCCTACAGAGCTGCCCCCAAATGGGAGAGGCTCTTTGGTCAATTTCTTTCAGCTCCATTGCCTGAGTTCTTTCAGACCCAGGCTGAGCAGGGCTAGGCCTTGGGCTTTGGCTGAAATTACGTACTGTTTTCTGTTGGCCTTTTTGAGGAGTGTGGGCTCAGAGCAGTAGGAGGACTTCCCTTTGGTCCCGACGCTCAGGCAGCTGGAGCAGCAGCCGCAGGGCCCAACAGCCAGGGGCCCCTGCTGCATGGGCACGAGGCTGCTGCTGATGCGGAGGGAGCCGTGGATCAGGCAGTTGAGGGACCTGCCCCCAGGGGCAGTGGGCCGGAGGCCATGCTGGCAGGGCAGCCGGGTCAGAGCAGGGAGGGCCACACTCTGGTCCAGGGCGGGTGCCTCGGTGATGGTGATCTCAGGGGAGCTGGGTCTTGAGGCTTCAGAGGCTTGAGTGATGGGTGGCCTGTGCTCCACCTCCGGGCAGACACCTGGGCTGTGCAGGTTCATGTGCAGCTTCCGCATGTGGTGTACCACGGCTGCTGCGTTGAAGGCTTGCTGAGGAGACACGAGACCAGTCTCTGGCCGTCTCCATCCTCAGAGGGCCGTGAGGTTTAAGCTTTCCCTTTGCCCTGGGACCTCTTGAAACCGATGTGTGCACTTCTCATTTCAGAGAGGGTTCAGGGAACTCCAGGGTCTGCTGGGAGACCCCAAGGAAAGCCCCTCCCCCAGCTGCCCTAGCCCAGCCTCCAGGGCCTAGACAGCCTGCCCGCCTCCTGGAGAGGACAACTCACCCTCCACTTGCTCTTGGCAAAGTTCTTCTGGATCTGGAGGCTGACTGACGGGTAGATGTCCCGGTGGAGGGCTGTGTTTCCGTTAATCCTGTGGACGTGGAGGGGACCCCTGTCTAGTGGTGGTTACAGGGACTCAGCCAGGAGTTGGGCAGGGGGCTGGGCATGCAGGTCCAAGGTAAACTGAGCAGACTGCCGGAGCTAGGAAAGGGCTGGAGCCAGGGCTCCTCTTTCCGCCGGGCAGGTCATAGGGGGCCTATGCTTTAGAAACTTGCTTTAGAGCTGGGTGGGCAACCTATAGCCTGTGGGCCAAATCTACTCATTGCCTGCTTTTGTAAATAAGATCTTGCTGGGACACAGACACGCCCATTCATTGAGCCATGGGCTATGCTGCTTCCGAGCTGCAACGGGCAGATTGAGTAGTTGCCATGGAGACGATATGGCCAGCAAAGCCTAAAATATTTCCTATCTGGCACTTTATAGAAAAAAAGTTTACTGACCCCATCCCCCCACCTCATGTCAGAGGGTGTTTGGGCTGTCACCATCCTTTGGCTCAAAACTTTGCTCAGAACCCACCTTCTCCTGCAAACCTTCCTCAGTAAAGCCACCCAATACAGGCTGCCCTTTTCTTGTCCCCTCAGCCTGTTATTCATCCATCTCTAAGTGTCCCTCAGACACTTGCCATGTACATAGTATTTTCTAGGTACTAAGGGACCCAGAGAAGTAACAGACATGGCCCTGATCGCTAGGGGCTTACAGTGTAGGTTGGAAGCCTTGTTTCATGCCATGAACTAGAGTAATTCATGGTGAGCTGTGTCATGGATAAGGAAAGATGGGAGGTCTGTCCAGACTGCAGGAGGCAGGGCTTCAGAGAAGGACAAAAACTGCTGCGGATCCTGAAGAATGCTACATCCCAGGCAGGGCATTCGATGTGGTGAGAATGGTATGACCCAAGGTGTAATGTGGAAAAAACTTGGTTTAGAAGGCGGGGGAGGGCAGGGAGATCAATATAGCTATTAGGCCTTTCTGGAATACAGAAGGTACGCTGGGAATCCTGAGAAATGAATTTGGAGGTAACGGGTCAGGCCAGATTAGGGAAAACCTAGGCTTGCTGTGGTGGGAATTGGGGAGCTTGTAAATTTCCCAGCAGGGGTGTAGCATGAAAAAAAGAAGTGTTTCAAGACTTTATTTACCTGCTTTACCAATTGGTTGCTTTGTGATTGTTCTCAAAGCACTTTGCATGGAACAGACTTTGACCCCAGAGTAAAATGATGCTCTTAAGAACAGGGCAAAGTTACCTGTCTAGCTGTATCTGCCTCCTGAACTTGACTAGAGGACCCAGCTGCCACCATTGGGTCAGAATCCACTTACTTAAATGCTATTTTGTTCTCTAGCTGGATCTGGTCTGTGCCCTTTGGATGTCACCCAGTAAACCGCTAGGGCAAGCAGACTCCAGGGAAACACGCTGTGAACGAGTCAGCATGGTGTTTGCGGAAAGACAGGTGAGGGTCTAGAGCCCATCCCCCATTCCTCACTCACCAGGGGTGCCTCAAGGCCTTCTCACAGGTGTACCGCTCATTCGGGTCCTTCTCCAGCAAGTGGCAAATAAAATCCTTGGCTGGGGGAGCAATCAAAGATACAACAGATAAGGACCAGATTTCATGACTGATGGAAATTCACTTCCAGGCTGGTGGGTGGCACTGAAAGCATCTTTAGCTCATCTTCCAAAGAGGCAATTTTAAGAGTCTTGAAAGAGAGAAAAAACCAAACCACCTAACAACAACCCACCACAAACCACCAGAAAGGCTCTATGCAGCCGTGTCACCCACCCAGCACTGTAGATACATCTCTGGGCACGAGGCACCAACGTGCCTGATGCCATGCAGGTGCACGTTTGCACCAGTCAGGGGCCAGCACCGCACATGGGCACTCGTGTGAATGCTAGCTTATCCCAGCTCTGATCCCCACTTAATGGACCCAACAACAAACACTGATAACCTTCCCACACACAGACATTGCAGACTCCTGATCTTGATATGTGAAAGGCAAAACTTGGCCTTGGTTTTGCCACTCCTGCCTGGAACACTCCCTTGTGCCTGGCTCTGCCTTCCTGGCCCCTCATCTGAACCACCTCCTCCACAGTTACCAGACATACTGTGGTTCTGCCTCCAGGAAAACAAAAGCATGAACCTGAGATGCGAATCACTTACTTGGCCTTTGACCCAGATGAAGATTTCTTCACTTTCCTTGGAGTGTGTTCTGTTAGATTCCCCAGGGACTGTCAAGAGCCAGGACTGTCATCCTTTGTTAAGCTCTTGTCCCTTGGCAGCCTCTGCCTTGAGCCTGTTATTTTGTCCTCCACACTGGCTGGTCTTACCTGACTCAGAAATGTCATCCCAGAACGGAGACTCAAACTCATAGTAGCCCTCCTTGATTTTCTCAAACAGCTTAGACTCAGTGTCTTCATAGAACGGGGGGTACCCACACAGCCTGCAGTGGAATAGGAAGGTACATGCTGCTGAACGACCCCATCCTCCCTGGGCCAACCTCTCCCCTCTGTCTAGCCTCCCACTATATATACAGGCAGACAACATAAAGGTCCCCACCAGCAGTGTGACCAGGACATGGGTCTGCCTGTGATTCAGGAATGATGCAGGTTCTGGCAAGTGTTTATGCAGGAGTCAAAGCTTGGAACAGGCCACCCTGAAAGGCCTCTTTGAACGTTATATCCCCCAAACCCTCACCACCTCTCCACATACTTCCCCTGACTCTCAGAGGATATATAAAATATTTTTAAGAAGGATGGTAGAAATGTCCACTTGAATGTAAGTTTCATGAGGGATTTTTTAGGCTCCTTTGTTTGTTCGTCATTCTTCAGTACCTAAACCACTGATTGGCACAGAGCAGACAGTCAATGAATATTTGTTGAGTAGATGAATGAAGAGAAGCATTATTCAACATAAGGTGAGGAAATAGAGAAATGCATCCACACTAAGGAGTAAATGACTAATCGCAGGTTATTTTCATAAGAGCAAAGTTTGCTATAGGTGAGAAGGGATGCTGGGGAAGAGGCGGTGAGCAGGTTTGGAAGGGAGAGCCTGAGAACGTGTGGAGAGGAGCAGTGACCAGGTTTGGGTTCATCCAGGCCATCATTTTGCCTTGGGCTGACGTTGCCAGGAGAGAAATCTGAGATGTGAACATTTTGCCCACTTGGCTTCTGAGCTTAGCTTGGCTTCTCTCTCTTTTATTGCTCATTCCACAGAGTGGGACTCAATACATTTATAGACAGTAAATGGGGGTGGGGTGCTTAAAGATGGAGTGCCATGTGACTGAACAGTGGGTTCACACTGAGCTCTGTTTTTATAACCTGGTGGAGATCAGGACAAGAGCCTTTGGAGCTGTGTGCATAAGTGTGTGTGTGTGCACGTGTGTGTGTTCACATGTGTGTGTGCGTGTGTACATGCATGTACTTTGGAGGTGGATGCTGCTCAAGGAGCTGAGATGGGGAGGAGAGAAGAAAGGGTGAGCAGGCTCTGAGGTTCTTCAGGAACTGAGCCAATGCCAGCTTCTACTCACAGTATGTAAGTGATGACGCCAATGGACCAGCAATCCACAGCCTTGCTGTAGGGTTTCTGGGCCAACACTTCCGGAGCTGCAGCAAACCAAAGGCAGAGTCAAAGCTGAGCGGGGCAAGAGAAAAGGCTGACGGGTGAGGGACAATTGTCAGGAAGCAGCTTAGCGAAGAGGACTAGGGTAGCACCTGGGGTAGTGTTGTTTTTTAAGACTGAAAATTCCCCTAGGGCAGGGATTGTGTCTTTCCCAGCAGACGAAATCTTCCTCCATCAGACTGAAAGTTCCCATGACAGGGCCTATGACTCCCCCATCAGACTGGGGATCTCCAGGGCTATGTTTTTCCCATTAGACTGAGTACTCTCTGGAGGCAGGGCTTATATCTCCCCACTCAGATGGGGGACCCCCAGTACAGGGACCTTGTGTCTCCTTTCAGACAGGGAAATCTGCAAGGCAAAGGCTGTCTCTCCCACTAGATTGGGATCTCCCTGAAAGCAGAAGTTCCATTAATTGAGGACTTCCATTGAGTCATAACTGTCCCATCAGGCTCTGTTAGCTCCTACCCCATCAGATCAAGAGCTCCGTGAGGGAATGGGCCATGTCTTCCTCTGATTAGGAGCTCTAGGGCAGTAGTGAGCTGCTGTCTGCATTTATCCCAGATACCAGGGATTTGTATCCAATGGACTCAATACGTGCTGGTAAGTGACCAACCTCTCTTTTGGGGAGAGAGAAGATTCCCTCTGTTGAGTCAGGGTTCTGCTTCCCACTCCCAGCCCCAATCAGGTGATGAGTGGCTAAGAGGGAAGGGGCAGTAGTGGATGCTCTGAGTTTTGGCTTTCTCCCTCCTAGATCCCATGAATGCTCTCTCCTGGTACCCTGCCTGCTCTCACCTTTTGGGGGGCCCTGGAAGCCTATAGGGCTGTTAGGCAGGAGGCCCCACTTCTGCCAGTTTCCTAGGGTATTTTCTTGTGTGTATATTTGGGGACCCATATTTGAGTTCCTCAGATTCAAACACAATACTGTGCCTCCAGGATACCACCAGCTGGGGGGCTGAGGTCTTCTCCAGACTAGGAGAAAGTAGAAGGAGGTCTAATGGCCAACCTCTCAGCAATGTACTCATCTCTGGGTTTGTGATCTTTTCTCTGCCCCTGGTCTAGATAAAGGCAGGGAGTCTGTCTGCAAAAGTGAGAGCAAAAGTACAGATAGGAGGAGTGGGAAGGCTCAGGGGTAGGATGCCTTTGAAGATGTAGGATTTGTGAGCAGGAGGGTCCAGATGGATTGGCTGGCCCTAAACCTCATAAGCGACTGTACTACCAGGATCACCCCTGAAATTGAACCCTGTCTCCTTACAACAATCCTTCTTCATGAATAACATCCATGTGGTGGAATGTAGCCAACTGGTCAACCTCCCTTCTGTTCCTAGACTCACCCACGTAGCCTGGGGTCCCACAGGCAGTGGACATGACACCATTCTGCTCCATCTTGGAGAGGCCAAAGTCTGTGATCATGATCTTAGAGTTCTCCTCAGGGGTGAGGTACAGCAGGTTTTCAGGCTATGGGTGAAGAGGAATATCATGTAATACAGGATATAATCACCTGAAACAAGAATCACTTTCCTTCCCCCGTTATATAATTTCTTAGGGAGCTGCATCCTGTGCTCCTGACTTCAAAGCCAGACTAATCTCCCTCCATTCTTCCTTCCTGCGTCCTACAGGACCTTCAACCCCTCTAACCCAGCACCTTGACTTTTGGTTTTGGCCCTGACTTTGCTTAGCTTTATAACTATTAATGTACTAACCCTTCCCTCTTCTCATCCCTAACTACCCTAAGACTGTTTTGCTTGTTGAGGAAACCAACCCTTAGTCTATTTTCTCTGATCTCTCAAAAGTCTGGTAGGTGTCTGTTGCAATGTTGACTTTCAATAAGTATTTATTAAATTTGACTGTGGCTAAATTCAAGAAATGTGTGGATTATTTTGGTAACCTAGTAGGGTGAGGCCTAGTGAAAAGTTCAGGAAAAGGCTGATGTGCAAATGAACAATGATTGTTCAGTCACCCAAGATTTGTTTTAGAATCTGAGGGATGAGCTACTCTAACCCTCTCATTTTACAGAGCTTAGACGTCCCATGACTCATGCAGCTTCCTAAAGGGTCATTCCCTGTTTCCCACTGAGGGCCCCGCCTTGGCACCTTTAAGTCTCTGTGGACGATGCCATTCTCGTGGAGGTATTTCACTGCTGACAACACCTGCTGGATCACCAGGCTGGCATCCTTCTCTGTGTAGACACCCCGTTCCAGAATCCGGTCAAAGAGCTCCCCACCAGAAACACTGCAGGCACAGGGGCAAGTGCAGGAATCCAGTACTTATTTCAGGTCAAAGGGACATGAATTCATTTGTTCTGTAGCCCTGGGGGCACAGCTTTGGTGGAACAGGCAAGTGCCCACAGACTGTGATTGGAGGGGTGCAGGGAGAACTACTCCAACCTCAGAACACATTCTTTGGGTACCTGGAATGATATCACTAGGGAGTCATTTATTTGGGTCAACCATTGACTTCTCCCTGGAAACTTTTTTTTTTTTTTTAATGCAAAATGCCTCTGGTTAGGGTTTTGCAAGAAGCCAATAATCAACTAACACAACATTGTAAATCAACTATACGTCAAAAAAAAAAAAAAAAAAAGGAAGCCAATAATTGCTTCCTGTGGACACATTTCTTAGCTGCCGTCTTTCCTGGCCTAGGACACAGGAAGCCATGATGCAAGGGAGAGGTGAAGCTGAAATCAGACGAAGTAGGAAAGAGAAGGAAGTGCAGATGAGGCTAACTGGGCTTATGCCAGGATTTCTTTCTTCATTTTGGAAAGTTGAGCTACCTAAAGCTGAAATTATGAGGTAGAGTCATAGAGTGACTCTAATAGTAATAGTGTTTTTAGGCTCACATGGTATGGTATCTGAGGATTCAGAGGAGCTTTAAGATCAGGCCCAACCCCCATGTTTTGAACGTTCTCTCCACTATTTTTGCCAATTTTTCTAGACAGTACTGGAACACATCAGTGGCAGAGAACTCACTCCCTCCTAAGACAGACTGTTTTATTTTTTGTCACTTTCTTACTATTTCTATATATTATGATGTAACCTGATTCCCTGTAGTTTCTGCAAGTGACACTGGTTGTGAATATGCACACGTGACAGCACCATGCAGCAATAAGGAAGTAGAATTTCTCTAATCAAAATGCACACAGTCCTACTCCTTTTGTTTCTGTCCTGAAGCTCTGGGCTCTGCTATGGGAGCTAGAGGCCCATGAGAAAGATGCTCTTTGTACACAGGTATGAATTCCTGACTCAGACTGGCCTGGGTCCTGGAGCTGGTGCTCTAGGAGGCTTGACGTACTTTGGTGACATCTAAACCTGCCCACCTTTCTACCTGGATGACTGTGTGCTAATTCTGTTGACTTGGCTTCATTAAGGTGCCACATGGTCCCTGCTTACTTGTTAGTGCTGCTCTGGGCCCCTCCAAGCTCACTACCTTGACTGCTTGCTACCACTATTCACTGGGCCTCAGGTGAGCCCAGGAGTTAATAGCCTGAGTTAGCTCATTAAAATTTCTGAGGAATCAGCCTATCAGTCAAAAACATTGTATCCAGCTGTGCTGAGATTGCTGGGTGATGTGTGTGTGAGTGTGAGTGTGTGTGTGTGTGTGTACTTTATACACAGAAGCATCTCTGAGCCTAAGGCTGAGCCCTCAGGAGCACTGACCAGCCCTATAGTAGTCACTCTCAGGCATAGCTCTTATTTGGATATGACAGTGACATGGACACCTTTCTAATGGGGCACCATTTCTGTCCTACACATGGGTACACACACAGTATCAGCTTATTGTTAACATTGGGTGCCTCTCTTTTGAGAAAGTCATTCTTTCTATTGAATTGATAACTCTCTACCTGTGGCTTCTACTTCCATGGTAATTTTACCCTGGAGGATGTTAAAATATTTAATGCCCGGTTAAGAGGACATAGACTGACTGGTCAAAATGGACTCAAGCTATGGTGCCAGAGAAGGGTTCTGGAGGCCTCCTGCTATGTCAGGCATTACCCCTTCAATTGTAGGGTTGTGGGGAGGTCCAGAAAGTTGGGGGTATAGGGAAGCAGGGAAGGATGGACAGGTTAGGGCCACAGCTATTTGCTGACCAGTAGGAAATATTTTAACAAGTGGTAAGGTTACATTGGTACATACCAACTCAATCATCAGCCCTAGTTTTACCCCTTGGTCCACTCAGAACACATCCATGACCAGAAGGAACTCTTGGCATTTCAGGGTCTCTTGCACTAATTCCTGATTTGTCTTTTAATCACCATCTTTCCCTCATCACCGACCAACCTCTTCTAGTCCTCTAAGGCCCCGCAAGACATGTGTGGAGAAGCAGGTCACCTTCTACTTACAGCTGCATGACCAGGTAGTAGTGAGTGGTGCTCTCATAGATGTCCTCCAAGGTCACGATGTTTTCATGCTTGATCCTGAGGAAGAGTAAGGGTAATGGAGAAAGTTATATGGTTCAGGTTATCCAGACAAAGAATGCAGATCTAGCCCAGCTAGACTTTTATTTCTTTCAGAGACTATTGCTGACAATGTTTAGGAAGATAGGGTCCTTGTGAAGCCTTCCTAGTAAGTAGGCAGTCACAAAGAAATTCCAGAGAAAAGATTCCCAGAATGGTGTTCAGTTCATATTTTTGAATGGGTAATTGATCCTCGTGCCTTCAGAGAACAAATACTTCATTGTCACTCCAGGAATCTCTTTAAACTTTACCAAAAGAGAAAGTTAAAAGAACTGAGGGAGGCTAGGGGAGCATCGATCACTAGGTTATTCTACAAAATGGGTATCCAGGTCTCCTTCAGAAACATCGCATGAAGTGTGATCCCTCAACAGGTGGGATTTTGGTTAGCTAAGCCTCCTCATGGGTAACCATGGAGGAAGTGCTGCAAAATTATTGTTCCAGGATATTGTGAGAAGTAAGACAAATGCTCATGTTGAGGGTCAGTTCGGTGGGATGCCTTAGATCAGTGATTCTTAAGCAGGGGCTCTTTTGTCCCTGAGGGGACCTTTGACAATATCTAGTGACATTTTTGACTGTCACGATTGGGGAGGGGGGAAATGCTCCTGGCATTTAGTAGGTAGAGACAGGAAAGTTGCTAAACATCCTACAGTGCTCAGGAGAGCCCTCAACACAACAAAGAATTAGCTGGTTTAACATGTCAAGAACAAAGTAAGAGAGTAGCACTGACATATATACACTACCAAATGTAAAACGGATGGCTAGTGGGAAGCTGCTGCATAGCACTGGGAGATCAGCTCGAAGCTTTGTGACCACCTAGATGGGTGGGATAGGGAGGGTGGGAGGGAGACACAAGAGGGAGGGGATATGGGGATATATGTATACATATAGCTGATTCACTTTGTTGTACAGAGGAAACTAACCAACATTGAAAAGCAGTTATACTCCAATAAAGATATAAAAAAAAATAAAATGTCAATAGCACTGAGGTCAAGAAACCTTGCCCTGGATTACCTTTGTCTGGGATTACTCAGAGGCTGAGGCAAGCAGAATAATCATATTAGCTGCGGGGTTGGTTTCTAGGCAGCATCTCTGTGCATGCCCATCCAGGAGAAAAGTCTCTAAGAAGTTTTACTCAAGGCTGTGCAGCACAAGGGTTAACTTAGACTCGGAGTCAGTTGGACCTGAGTTCAGGTCTGACTCAGGCACTTACTAGCTGGGTAACCTTGGCTGGTTTACTCAGATCTTCTAAGCCTCACTTTCCTTGTCTGTAAAGTACATCTTTCCCATAGAATTATATCAAGATGAAAAGAGATAAGATGTGTAAAATGCTTAGTACAGTGCCTGGGGAAATAGAAAACACATAATCAATAGTAGCTAGCATCTTTAAGATATTAAAAAAAATACAGACCCCATGCAGTGGCTACATGATGGATTCAACTACATTTATAATCTGACGATGCTAACAGTAATTTATCGATGATTTACTCACTGAACAAATATTTATTGAGCACCTATGCTGTTAGAGACTGGTGATACAATGCAATGATAAGAAAGACCATCTTTCTTAGTCCTTGCTCTCAATGAGTTTACAGTCTCTACCCTAATATCCCTGAAGCCCAGACCTACATCTCTAACATCCTACCAGACGCCTACCTCTATGTAGAGAGAGGTGGATATTTATTCAATATATGTAGAGGTAGGTGGATATTTATATTCAATATATTGCAACCAATTTCTATTTCCTCTCAGCCTACACATCCTTTTCATTTGCACTCCCAAGTAATGATATGACTGTCCGCATAACAGCTCAATCTCAGGGTCTTTTTTCTTTTTCCTTAAATTATACATATATATTTTATTTACACTTTGATATATTTCATGATAAACATTTTTTTTCCGTTTTAACCATTTTTTAAGTGTACAGTTCAGCGGTATCAAATACGTTCACATCATTGTGCAAAAATCACCTCTGTCCATCCCCATAACTGTTTTCATCTTGTGAAACTGAAGCTCTATGCCCATTAAACAATAACTCCCTGATATTCCTTGCCCCCAGCCTCTGGTAACCACCAGTCTACTTTCTGTCTTTATGATTTTGACTATTCTAAGTACCTCATATAAGTGGGATCATACAGTACGTATCTTTTTCTGACTGGCTAATTTCTTTTAGCATAATGTCCCCAAGGTTCATCCATGTTGCAAACATACTGCAGGATCTCCTTCCTTTTAAAGACTGAACAATCTTCCATTGCATGTATATCCACATTTTGCTTATCCGTTCATCCACTGATGGACACTTGAGTTGCTTCCATGGTTTAGTTATTACGAATAATGCTGCTATGTACGTGGGTGTACAAATATCTCTTTGAGATCCTACTTTCTCCGGGTCTTTTTAATGCTTTTCTTTTTTACACTCCTACCAGCCAACCCCCAAACCTGATCACTTCTCTCTCTGAAAGATTTCTTGAACCCAGTCTTCTTGCCACCATGTGATCTTGCCACTACCTTTGCTTGCATCCTCATCCCTTGCCTCGATTATTGAGAAAGTCTGGCAATTGGTGTCCTGTCCTCCAGGCTGGCATCCTCCAATCCATCCTCCACCACCATGCTTAAGAGGGATGGCTCTAAAATATAAATCTGATCATGGGACTTTTGACTTAAAATCCTTTGATGACTTTTCTTTGCCCACAGAATAAAGTCAACATTCTTTATCACAGCATCTAAGACCCTTTATTATCAGATCCCACTTGACCATTTTAATTTCATCTCCTGTCCCTTGACGGTACTCACTCTCAGTTCAAGGGCTTCCAGTTGTACCTCTCCCCTAATATCCCTTGCCGTCCATGATTCTATGTTAAAGTTTATGTTACTCTTGGACAGACTTCCCTTTCTGTACTGCCCCTCCTGCCTCCACAAAATTCTACTCATCCATCAAGGTCTGTCTTCTTTGAAAATGTACCTAAAACACATACTCGTGAAAACACACATATAGGCAACCTGTATTTCTGTCTCCTCTGAACTCTGCCTTTTGCTGTGTGGCTCACATCCAATGGGACTGGTGTTACTTATGGGCACCTTTGACTCTGTTCACAAAACGCGAGCTCCTGAGGGTAAGGAATTTTGTTGGTTTCATCCTTGTGGTCTTGATGCCTAATAAACTTTTGGCTCACCATAGGGGCTCCGCAAGGGTTTGTTTTATGAGTCCCGCTCTAAACATTTGATGATTTGTTCGTGTCAGCTCCCTCATGATAGTCGGAGTGCTGAACCTGCATTTGCTTTGGAAGAAACTGAGGCTCATTTCCAAATCTTGTGCTGCTTCCTTAATTACTGATTCTTCCTGGTGTTGGCCCTCAATTGATTTTTAGTCCTTTGAGCTAATTACCCTGTGGTTTATGTACACAAACCAACTCTGCTATCAGTTGATCACTAGTTAATTTGCTGAAAAAAAAAAAAAAAAAAGAAAATCAGCCAAGACAGCTGTCTGGCTAATAGAGCTGATGGATCAAACTGACCCATTAGCTCAATCGAAGGGAGTAATACCTTTGGGTGTGCAAATTCAGCCCCAGTCCTTCTCGAAGGTAATTTGTGAAGGAAATGTTGTGATCCCACGGTTGCACTCGACCAACCCTAGGACCCACTCACTTTTTCAACACTGCGATCTCATTCTCCAGGCTGCTGTCCCGGAAGGCAGGCGACTTTTTGATGCACTTCAGGGCAAAGAGCTTCCCAGTTACCCTTTGCTTCACCAGGAAAACTTCTGAAAAAGCTCCTCTGAGTAGAAGACACCAAGAGATAAAAATTAGTACTGGCCGGTAGAGAACATTGCTGGAGGCAAAATTTGTAGATGAAAGAATGTGTGACTGGTAAGTCATTTCATTGTCATCATGGGCACCCCGTGGAGCCGTATCCATGGCAGACCCCATCTGACATGGCCTTGTGTTCTTTCTTTCACCTATCACATGGGAAAGAAAAGATTCTATTACAGACTCAGGGACTAGGCAGCTGCTCTTGCCTAGTTCCATAAGTTGGGAATGGTTCCCAGAAACTGCTTTAGCTCTGGAGATTTCTCCACTTGGCAAACCCATTAAAGAGAGGCCACTGCTGATCTCAGCAAGGCGGCAGTGATAGCACTTGCTCTCCCAGCTTCACTATTGCTGTCCAAGGACGACAAGAAGAAGAAAGATGCTGGAAAGTGGGCCAAGAAAGACAGAAGCCCAGTGAACAAATCTGGGGGCAAGGCCAAAAAGAAGAAGTGGTCCAAAGGCAAAGTTCGGGACAAGCTCAATAACCTAGTCTTGTTTGACAAAGCAACATATGAGAAACTCCGTAAAGAAGTTCCCAACTGGAAGCTTATAACCCCAGCTGTGGTCTCTGAGAGACTGAAGCTTCCTGGTTCCCTGGCCAGGGCAGCCCTTCAGGAGCTCCTTAGTAAAGGATTTTTAAGCTGGTTTCAAAGCATAGAGCTCAAGTAATTTACACCAGAAACACCAAGGGTTGAGATGCCCCAGCTGCTGGTGAAGATGCATGAACAGGTCCCACCAACTGTACATTTTGAAAAATAAAACTTTATTAAATCAAAAAAAAAAAAAGAGAGAGGCCACTGCAGAGTCAATTTACTTGGCTTCTCCCAATGTGGTGTGCTGTGTGGTCACTGTGTGGCAGTTAGAAGTAGCACTGGGAGACAGGGCTCTGACAGTGAGAGAAAAAAGACTCTTGTATCTGTTTTAGATAGTGATGATTGCCCTGAACCAATGATTAGCGGCAAGGGAGGTGAGCATCCTCTTGCTCAGTAGGATATGTGAGGACAAAACGGAACTCAGCAGCTCTGGGCAGGCTGTCTGAAGACAGAAAGGATGGAACCCAATGGGAACACAGGGTAGGATTCCAAATTGCAGGCTTCTTGGTTCAAGGGGGTCCTCCGGAGACAAGGCCATAACAGCAGTTAACAAATAGTGGATGCTGGAGCCTGATGGAACCCACGTTAGAACCTCAGCTTTTTGGATAACAATTCACTTAAATTCCATATGCACAGCTTCTTCATCTGAAAAGTGAGAATGTCAATAGTATCTGATTCATAAGGTTGTTTAGAAGAGTACCTGAGTTATAGATATAAGTGCATAAAAGTTTTCCTGAGATCTAGTAAACTACATGTGCTAGATACTATTATTCTTATTAGTACTATTATTATTTGAATACCAGTAGGGAGAACACCTGATCATAACAAGAGGCGATAGAGTTTAGGTGAGGAAATAGCTGAGCCATCCTCTCTCCCCAGCCATCTGGGGATTCTAGCATGAAGCCCCAATAGCAATCAAGCTTGTGTAAGGACATTCAGAATCTGCATTAGAAAATACTTGGTGTTTCCTGTTTCCCCCAGCTGCACTTGGAACTGAGTTAATTAGAGCCTTCAGAGCTTGCTCTATTCATTCATTCATTCATTCACTCGTCCCTCTAATCAAGATTTATTGAGCACCTACTGAATCTTAGACACTAGAGATAAAAAGGGAAGTGTTTCTGCTCTCAAGGAGCCTGTAAATTAGTGAAGAGCACAGACAAATGAGCAATTAACATTCACTTTGAAAAATTACATGAATGCTTGTTGAGCTGACAGAACCTCTCCGTGTTAGGCACTGGGATTAGTACTGGTCTAGCTTAGAATCTAGCATGAGAGACACAGATCAGCGGGAAGTATTATGAGACCACAGAAAATGGACACTTCAGACAGGGCCTCTGCTATGGTTGGGCGGTTACACACTGTACAATTCCAGCAGAGGCCATCACCTTGGAGCCACTGTACCTTTTCATACAATAATTATAAGAACATTTTCACTCTGGACAGCAAGCTAGAGAAAAGGGCGCTTTTCCCTAATGTGTCCAAACTGACCACTTGGGATGGCGGAGAAGCACATCATTTGTGGCCCTCTGACTTAAGAACACACTGAGCTCAGTTTTAAGGGATCAATGAGAGTTAGCCTAGGGAAAAAGCAAGTTGGAAGTGATGTTTCAGGTGGGGGTGGGGAAGAAGCATGAGAAAAAGCCTAGAGGTGCAAGACAGCAGGGAGAGGCGGGGCTGCCTCCGGTAATCCAGCCTCTTTTGCTAGAGTGTGAGGCAGGGAACGAGGGGAGACAAATGTGGATGGGCACCAGGTCCTGCGCCTGGCAGCATGTGGAAAGTGGTCAGTGTTTGTGTGATGGATGGATGGGTGGATGGGTGGAAGGAAGGATGGATGGATGGGGAGGAAGTTTGGACGGGGATTATCTGTGTGTTCTACTCATCTTGAGACCCCGCTTTCCTTATTGTAAAAGGAGAGTTGTACCACATGGCCTTAAAGATTCCTTCCACCTGTGATGTTCTTGGGTCCACCTTCAGATTTCTCCCCTTTCACCTGTATCTTTAGAACCACACATGGATGGTCCCCTGATTTCAAAGCTGACACCCACTCTGGGTCCACGTGTAAAATGAGATCAAACCTTCCTGGGGGATCCTGCAGTTTGTGGTATCTCCTAGGGTTGTGCAATGTTGTGGTAATTACTGCTCTTTTGGCTCAGGCTGCCTTGCATTGTGCGTGTGTGCAGGGGTGGGAGGTGTGGTGTGTGTGCGTGTGTGTGTGTGTGTGTGTGTGTGGGTGTGGGTGTGGCAGGGACAGGGGAGAGGGATTAGAAGACTTAATTGTGCCATTTTTCAGACTGGGGAGCAGAGAGCTAGTTTTGAGTGGCCAAGGTTGTTTGGGTCAGAAGGCAAGATGGACAGAGGCTTCAGAGCCAGGAGCAAGCACTTGCTGCAATAGATCTTGATTTGCGTTTCCTGCTCTGAATAGCTCTCTGCTCTTGCTGGGAGCCTGGGTGATGGAGGAGGAAGGGAGGAACCAAGAAGAAAAATCTCTTCCTTGGCAGTGAAAGGAGGAGGCCTGGGACTTGGGTGATGTACCCTCTGTAATGGATGAGTTTTGCCCAGTGTCCCTACAGCTGCCCAGGGCCCTGAAATTGTGGGTGGCATCTGGGCAGATTTCACAAAAGCCTGTTTTCCCTGGTGGGTTGTTCCAGAGGAGCTGAGGACTAGAGGAAAGGGGCCTTTGTCATGGGATTCTGGTGCTTCCTGAACACGGGAATCAGCTCTGTCTAGCTGCCCGCTGTGGAGAGCACGTCACCTGGGTAACTCTGTGGGGTCTGCAGCCTGGGGCTGCCTGTCCCCATCCTGAGCACCACAGAGGTGACTTCTTCTTAGCTTTTGTTCAGCCTTAGCTGCTGCAACAGCTGTGACTTGCCCTGTCTTGTCCACCTGCTTCCCTCAAATGAGTGCTGGGCTGGGTACATTAGAGCCACCAGCAACACTTAAAATACAGATGCCTGGGACTTCCCTGGCGGCGCAGTGGTTAAGAATCCACCTGCCAATGCAGGGGACACAGGTTCGATACCTGGTCCAGGAAGATCCCACATGCCGTGGAGCAACTTAGCCCATGCGCCACAACTACTGAGCCTGTGCTCTAGAGCCTGCGAGCCACAGCTACTGAAGCCACGTGCCACAACTACTGAAGCCCACATGCCTAGAGCCCGTGCTCCGCAATAAGAGAAGCCACTGTAATAAGAAGCATGCACAGTGCAATGAAGAGTAGCCCCTGCTCACCGCAACTAGAGAAAGCCTGCATGCAGCAATGAAAACACAACACAGCCAAAAACAAATAAATAAATAATTAAAAAAAAATACATATATAGATGCCTGGCCACTGGATCCTAGCCCCTTAAATTTCAGCTTAGTAGTCTGGGACCAGGAACCTGTATTTTTTCAAAAATTCCCTAGACTAAAATGCCTCTTAGGCAGGGCCGACAGAGGACTCAGAGGTGAAGTGTCATGATGTTTGCAAGTTGTTTACAAATTGTTCAATGCAGTGTGTGTTCGTGTGTGTTCGTGTGTATGTAAAACAAATTAGTAAAATGTTAACCACTATTGAATTTAGTCAGTGAGTATATCGGAGTTCACTGTGCTATTATTTCATCTTTCCTTTACTTAAACATTTTCACAGTTAAAAGTTAGAGGCATAAGCTCCCCAGGTGGCTCCAACGTCCTCCTGGGTTTCAAAGCTGCTTGGCAGACCTCACTGAACTCTGTAAGGGTGGCATGTGCTGCCTCTCAGAATCCTATAGCACAAATCTGAGCAGTTGGTGTGTACGCTCTTGTCAACCTGGGCTTATTTCTCTCTCCTTCTCTGGATTTTTGGGCTGCTTAGCAAATCATTTCAGATTCACGCATGAGCGTTGTCTCTCTCTCCTGCCCAAAATCCCCTCTCTAGCCAACCCCATCTCGACAATGGCCCTCCATGGAGGGTGGAGGCTCTGATGACCAGGGCGGCCGCTGAGATCCTCCTGTGTGCGGAGTGTCACCCTCGCCTGGGATGGGAGGGCTCAGAGGCCTCCTCTCAGGGCCGAGCTGACCCCTTTACGGCTGCAAAGAGAGTGTAGGCAGCTATCGCTGCCTGAGGTCACTGCCTCCTAGCCAGGCGGAGGGGGTTAAACTTAGCCAATTTGGCTAAAGGGAAAGCTGGCTTGAGTGGACAGCCCACTAAGGGCCCCTCATGTCCCCAGCCCAATTAGCCCAGACTAATTAGCTGACCAGCTTGGGTTCTGAAGCCATGGGAGCCGGTGGCCTGGAGTGGGTGCCAGCCTGTGTCAGAGGCTGTGACCTCTCGGAGGAGGGGTAGGACTAAGTGGAGAGTCAGTTCCAGACAGGCTGTCTCTGCTCCACCAGCCATGTAATCATTGTCAAGGGGGAAGGAACAGACACCCCAGAGGCTGGCAGGAGTTTGGCTACAGTGTGACTTTATTTTTCCAACACGGTACTTAAATATGGAGCAGAAAGGATGGTGGTGGTGGGAGCCGATTCAGGTGTGTGTAACCCATCCACTCTCCAAGCATCAGAAGCTCCTTTTTCTGTCTATAGCAGACAGTGGGTTTGACCTGTTCGCTACAGGGGGGAAATGAGGAAGCTGGGTGAGGAGGCCCAGGAAGGTTCTAGAGTCACTGAGTCTCCAGAGATGCTCCAGAACTCCTCTTTCCTGCAACCAGGGCAGGACTCACAAGTTGTCACAGATCTGGAAGCAGGGCGGGGGCCTCTTGGGGTAAGGAGGCAGAACCCTGGGGAAAGGGCTGGATTGTTCTCTGTATTATCCCAAGATGCCTTTCCCTAATCTACCCCCTGAAGCCCCTACTCTATTCCCTGAGAGCTATTGAGATAGTGTTACAGCAGCCTCAGCCCAGTTTATCATTCTCTGCTGGCCCAGGATGACTCTTTTCCGACTCCCCACAGCAGGCAGCCCAGCCACCCTATCCTCCGCCCCAGGACTCACGATCCCAGCACTTCCATGAAGATGAACGTTTTCCGGATGTTGGTGGTCTGTTTCTTCCAGGAACTGCAGTCATCTTCTTCCTTCCGACCCATTGCCTCCAGAGTTGAAGCTTCTGGGGATGCTTGGTTTGAGGAAGGGAAGAAAGGGTCTGATCAGATAATTCCTCCAATCGGATGAGAACAAGTTGTAAAAAGAATCTAAAATACATCCTGCGTGTAACAACTGGAAGGAAGGACTGGAAGCAAAACCTGGGTAATTGGCAAAAATAAGACTTATTCTCTCCACTTGCTTTTTAAACTACCATGACAAATTTTATTGACCGTCTACTGCATGCCCATTGTGCTTGCCCCATGCTCATGGAGTTTAGAGTCTAGTAGTGGAAAATCCACTTTGAACAAACATACATAAGGGCAATAAGACATACACGAATGATTAACATGGGACTATCCACCTTGAGGGCATCTGGGCTGTTTCTTAAGATACCAAGTGATCGCCCAGGTATTTATTCAGACTACTGGGTCAGCCGCCCTTCTTTCTATTATCACAGCTCTGATGCCACCTCCAGTCATTACTGTTCTTAACTTATGGGTCAAATGAATGAATATTAGATGAATGAGCATTGTGTTTCCTCTGCAAATCCCATGACATTTAGCACAGTGCTGGAAAAACAGTTATTCATTAAAATCTGAATTGAATTGTGTCCTGAGCTTACATGAGTTCTCTCAATACCATATTTATTCAACAGTCAACACCTATGATGTGCCAGGGGCTGTATGTATATGTACCCTGACTGTATTCCTCTAAATAATACCTTCGGTAAACTCTCCTTGTCAATCAATGTATGTCATCTGTTTCCTGTTGGGACCCTGACTGATGTAATGAGAAATGGAGAACCAGAGAAGTGGTCTTAGCTTCTAGTGAGGTAGATAGAGCAGATCTCAAATCTTTTATAAGGATGATTCAGAATGATTATCTGAAGATCAGATAATCTAGCCAAGGTTATAGAGCTAATTGTTTACAGTCTAGATTTCTTAGTCAAGACTAGGAACAGAAGCTATGCATCCCTCACTGTATCATGCTGCATTCTAGCCCCCTGACACCTAGTTCTAGGGTCTTAATTAATGTTTTTCAATACGTTTTTAGACAAATGAGTTCCTGTTACATTTCATTGCAAGGTAAAATTGCTTATGGTACTTAGTGTATAACCCAGTGGTCAGGTGAAGAACACAGGTGATGGCTCTGCCTTCCTAGGGCCGGGAGGCTGGAGGGGTCAGGAAGAGAGCAAGTCAGCTAACATGTATACAGTGACAAAGTGTGGGTAGATCATAAAAGAACAAAACCTGAGCTTGTTAGAGGGATAATCAGGAAGGGTCTTATTTAGATGAAGGTCAGGGGAGGACTCACGTCATAAAATAGGTTCTGTGATACAGGGGGAAACCTTTTCTGCCTTTAAGTGACAACTGTGAGGCTTAAGACCCTGGAAATAAGAAGAATGTGACACAAGGATGGTCCTTGCTAGGAGGAAGAGGTGTGGAAAGACTGACAATTTTGACCCAAGTGGATCCTGAGAAGGAGATGGGGAGACAGATGGTGTAGTTGTCAGAAACACACATCTTGCTTTCACCCTCTTGTAGTAAACATCCATCTAGGAATGCGGGAGATCGGTGGCATGGATGGATGGGCTCCCCAGGACTCTGCTGGTGGGAGACCCTAAGCCTTGGAGGAACTCTGACTTCAACACATTTAACAGTCATCATGGGACAGGCCCAGAAGGGGGAGGTGAGTGAGTCAGTGTCACATGACTTGCAGGGAGTCCAGAAGTTCCTCAGGGACTGTGGGGGCTGGACCTACGGCTGACCAAACTCCATGCTCAGTGGCCTCATGTTGTTAGCTTGGAATTGACCACAGTGGGAGTATTTACCCCATGGGAACAGGCAAATGCTACCATCAGGGCTTCTCCTCCACTCCTCGCCCCATCCCCCAAGAACCAGACGTTAAACGTTTACCAGCTCACCTCTGCCCACAGCCCTGGTGAGGGGATATATTGTTGCTAGGGCTCCTGTCAACCAGGGTCCAGAAGAAGAGACGGCTACAATCAGGGCTTCTCATGTGGAAGCAAATGTCTGGGATCAGGGCTTTAGTGGAGGATGTCGGCCTGATGCCCCAGGGGCCAGATGGGACCAGGCACACCTCAGGGGTCGCTAGTCAGCCTCTGTGAGTTCTCAGAGAACTGGGATCTGAGGTCCCTGATAAGTAGGGGGCCCCCTTCTCCCCTGCCACAAACAGGTCAAGTAAGTACCTTATAACATAAAAGGCTACCTTGAAAATGGAACAGGAGGAGAAAAGACCATCTCAAGGCTGTGTTTTCCTGAAAGATACTGGATCAGCCAAATGAGACTCTTTATTAAACCTGAGATGCTATAATGGACAAGTTCAAATGTAAAGTTGCCCTTTGTACACTTTTTGCTGCCTGGTAGGGTGGGAATTCATGGGGAAGATTTTATAGGAAATAAAGAAGCTACATCTTCTTTGTACATTTTAGCCTAGTGTGTAAATGTGCAACCTGGCTATATAATAATTGGTGGCTATTATTATGAAAAGCACATGTGGGAAATGTTAAGCATTCTTTAGCATTCGATACAGCTGAATGTAGATCTGGTGTACCCTTGTATTTCCAGACCCATTTGTTGATTTGTTCCTTTTGGCAGGATGGCAGCCCAGAGGGACCACAGCAGTTCAGGGCACAGGCACCGGCCAGAGGAGGACTCGCCGGGCATGCAATGGTGGGCTGACCTTGAACTTCAAGGGCACAGTCTACAAGGTGGAGACAAATGAACCCTGACTGGCAGAGATTGCTTTGGGGAAGATGAAATATTAGAAGAGAGGGCTATCTTTAGCCAGATACTATTCTGCCGATTCTTAGCCCCAAATCTAGCAGCTTCCACTTATCAGAGCTGTGCTTGGACCAATTGCTTCTTACTGTATAGAAACAGGACAGCTGAGAAGTCTTGAAGGATGTAGGGGATGAGGGCCAGGGGCTGGACCTTAAAAGGAGCCTATCAACAAGATTAGCTTGTGTGACTCCCTCTCTGTCTCTCCCCTCCACAGAACAACTGGGCTGTAGATGCCGCTTTTCCAGGTAAAGAGCCAATCAAGGGCCTTCTTTCCAGCACAGGCCCATCAGTGTGGCATGCATCACTCCCCCTTCTGAAGCCCCCGTGGAATGATGGGTCCACTTTCCAGGAAGCATCACCACCACATTAGCAGATCTGTACTCACTGTTCCTTCTTTCTCATTGCTCTTAAATAGCTTAAAAACATAGTATTCTTAGCCTAAGCTCGGCTATAAGAAAACATCTTTCCCGCCCACCCCTCCTCCCATACACTCAGCCCTAACAATTTAGTTCTATCTTCAGAGCCGCATGGAAAGCTCAGGGACCCTGATCTGAAACTCCACTTCATTGCCACCCCTCCTTGACCTTGGAGAAACCTCAGGGCCCTGGTGCCCTGTGTGCTAGGGGTCTAACTGTGGGCTCTGAGATGGGGGGCGGGGGTGTTCTATTGCTGCATCCTGCTTCTTTCCCTGAAAATCCTCCCTCTCCTCTCTCGACTTCTGTAATTGAGGTCCTTTCAGAGAAAAAGAAAAATTCCGAGAAGGTTGAAACTCCAATATTGCTCTCACTTGGTTCTAAAGTAACCCCCACAGGGCAACACCAGGCTCCTAGTTCCTGCTCTGTTGTGTGGTCTTCCATATGACAGATGGCCTTCCTGATCTCTTGGGAAAAAATTTCACAGCTGGGGAGGAGACTACAGAGGGAAAATTTATTCCTAAAGGGCAGGCTGCACAGCCTCGAGGTGGACGCTACCCCTGAGTGTGGCGCTTTCTGAGCTTCTGCGAATAGGCGGGTGGCATCCAGCCTGGCTATTTATGAGTTGCTGGGGAGAGATGCTCAGGCTGTGAGCCCAGGAGGCAGGCACGCTTCACATGCTTCTTTCACGGAGCATTGATGTCCTTCTCTCCTTCCCAGGCTCCAACTGGTCACAGGGGCAGCAACTAGACCCAGGCAGAACCTGAAGGCATGTGACATTTATCTTCAGGGGCCTCCTCGTTGCCATCACCATATTACGTAGGTACCAAGTCATGTTATGACCCCACCCTGCCCAGGACCCTCTCTCTGGACACTCACTCCTGCCTGCCCTGGTCCACATGGCCTCTTTAGCCAAAGTTTACTATCTTGAGTCATAGCCACTTAAGACTCTGCTCTGAGGTGCTTTTAAAAAATTAATCAGCAGGGCTAATTGCTTCAGAGTGTCACCCCACCTGATGAGACGTCCCAGAATCTCGGGGGCACCATGTTTGAATCCAGAGGCATTCAATTCAGTCCAATCCAACGTATGTTTCCCAAACCCACAGTAGATTCCTAAACTGGATATGAGTAAACTAGAGGAGATGGACACATGGAAGGGGAGAATCTTCGAGTAGCATCCCTGCAGCCTACAACTCCAGATAATGGCTCTCAACTCTGCCTATGGGAAGAGCCTTCTCCAGTGCTCTCACTTGAGGCTTCTGAGCAAGGAGGCATGAATGAACTGGAGGCATGGTGGGCAAGCCTCAGCCTTCCTGTGGGACCAGGTGTGGTTCCTTTACTGACCCCAGAGGAATTTGCCCACCCTAAGACCACTTCTGGGGTTCTCCATTCCTTGCGAGCATGACTCAGAAAAGGCTGTGGGTCTTGGGAAGGAGGTTATCAGTTGTCTTATAAGCACATAAGAATGTGCTCCCCGGGCATCCCTGGTGGCGCAGTGGTTGGGAGTCCGCCTGCCGATGCAGGGGACACGGGTTTGTGCCCCGGTTCGGGAAGATCCCACATGCCGCGGAGCGGCTGGGCCCGTGAGCCATGGCCACTGGGCCTGCACGTCCGGAGCCTGTGCTCCGCAACGGGAGGGGCCACGGCAGTGAGAGGCCCGGGTACCGCAAAAAAAAAAAAGAAAAAAAAGAATGTGCTCCCTGTCTCCAGGTTGGGGCACACAGAATCATGGCAATACATAAATTGTTTGGTTATAAAGGAGCCTAAAGACTAAAGCTGGGACATTTTCTTTCCTGGGTCTGGCCTAACACAGTTTCCTGGGCTCTGGCCTATATTGGACTTCTCATCACCCTCTGGATTGAGAGGCACACTGGAAAGAGGTCAAATTCTGGCTCCAGTCTTGGCTTGGCACCAAGAAGTGGGCAGCCCCAGGCAGATCACTGTACATCTCTGGGCTTCCACCTTTCTCCTTAGTAAAAAGAGGAAAATGGACTAGATTTGGGTTCCTTGACATTTGTTTTTTAGAATATTAGTCCTAGGAGACTCTTTGTAAGCAAAGCAGATTTGCTAACTGCCCCTCCTTGGAGATTCATGTTCCGTGTTAGCTTATTAAAGGCTCTGGGGGCTGTTAAAGACACCTGCTTAATGCTTTTTAACCTAGTGTCCCTCAACTTTACTAGATTGTAACTGTAAATTCTTTGCTTTTGCAACACTTACTAGCATCCAGAGGATCTATGGTTGCTCAGAGCCTACTGGGGAAAGTGGGGACTAGGCCAGCTCTGATGTTCTGTGATTGTATAAATGAGCAATAGATGAAATTTCCAGCAGCCTGCTGTCATCACTCACAGCCCTGCTCTCCTCCTGGTGCACAGGCACGTGGCTGGGTCTGTGTGTGCCATCAGAACCTACTTCCGATTCATAGGCTGCAGCTGAAGTGGCTGGTCAGCTTGCCAGAGCTCAGGCCCTGGACCTGAAAAGCTCCTGAAGACTTCTGGCTGGACAGACCCTCCCAGGAACACTGGCTCCATCTCCAGCCCTCCCCCTTGTCTGGCATCTCCAAGGCCAACTGTGCATGCCAGTTTCTGTTCCCAAAATCACTGAAGAAGGTCATTTTTCAATTGCCTCCTGCAGTTTATTTCAGGCTCAAACCCACATTTAAGTTTAATCAAACCCTGCTGCAGTGACAAGCCAGAATTCTGTGCTTCTTTGTGTGATGGCTGAGGGGTCGACACATAAGAGTCACTGAAGATAGCTGGGTGTGTAACTTATTCTTAATGCGCTCATTTTCCTCATCTGCTGAATGGGACTAATGATCCCTGCTCCGTTTATTTCCCAGGATTCCTGGGGGCTTCCAATACATCAACAGGGATGAAAGCATTCTGTAACCTCTAAAGTGCTGTGCAGTGAGCCCACTTTATAGGCACGTGGATTAAACACTGGGCAGAGAGAGGGGAAACAAACAGTTTAAATAGAGGTGAGCACACAGCAGGAGTCGTGAATCTGTTAGCTGGTCTCAGCTCCCACATGCCTCTCAAGTGTGACCCGCATCTCACTCTGTTTTTAAAGTGTTTGAAGACGTATAATTTTTCATACATGTAGCCCTGAAATGCAAACCAACTACTTTATCTGCTACTCAACCAAGAAGGCAGAGATCTGTTGGAGCACAGAGTTAACACTGCCTGGGTTGAGTTTCTCCATGGGCTGGTCTCCACTGGGGTACCTTTCTAAGCAGGGTTCAAGAGTCATAGGTGTAACTGTGTGTCCGCCACACGCTGCCTTTAAGACCCACTCCCACGCAAGAGGCTCACTGTACTGCGCCCCCTGGAAGGTGAGAGAAGGGACCTCCACCTGGGGAGACGGAACAGGAGGAAGGACGGGCTGAGCTCAGAATGGCTGTGGCAAGAAGCTCTGAGTTCCCAGCCTCCTCCTCCCCCTCCCCCTCCCCCTCCCCCACTCCAGGACACGGGTGTGACAGTCATCCACAACCCGTGCAGCTCCCCGGCACCATCACCAGCTTGCTTTCCACGGGGGTAGCTGCTCACCCCCAGTCCCCTTGCCCTTGACAACGGCCATGCACCAGCACTTGTAGGGCTGGCTCGCAGCCCGTTTGCAGACAGCTGCCCCCCCCCCCGCCCCATTCATGCTGCAGCCCATTCACTCCACTGCCTCTGGCAGGCTGCGGCTGGGCCCCGACACTAAGGGATGGCAGCTTAGTTCTGGCAGCGGGTACGTGCGTGACTGGGGCACAGGGGGTCAGGGAGGTGCTGGTTTCTTGGAAGGGGATTCTTTGTAGTCGCAGCCAGAATTGCAGAATTGCTCCCAGGCCCTAAGGTATTCGCTGCCTCAGACTGATCACCTGGGTGATCCCTGTGCTGGGCGCTTTACCTGCCATTATCTCGTTTAATGTCTTTCAAGGTAGGAATCAGGTATCATTAACCCCATTTTATAGTTGAGGTACTGATGGGTAGAAATATTAATAAAAATGCCCCCAAATCAAACAGATAGTAAGTGACAGAGCCGGGCATGAACCCCAGTCCATCAGACCCCAACAGTAGTCTCCCTGTCCCCCACCATGTAACCTGTTGCCTCTTTCCTGCGGGTGGTTGTTGGGATTTCACTTACCTCCGTCCTCATCCTTAGGATGCTCTCCTGTAATCCCACCAACCAACTGATTCTCCCTGGAACGCATGGCTGGCTCGGATGATCTGGGAAAGGCTGGATCCCGGGAACACTCAGATTTCTCAACACTGAGTCTGGGGCTGGCCATCTGTCTCTTGTCTAAGTGGCTCCTGGCTCCAGCTCAAACCTTTTCTCACTCTAACCTTGAGCTTCTTTCCCAAAGTTTTGCTCTATCTTTCTAAAGAGTGCTCTTAATACACATAAAAACACCCACACTCACACCTGCACCATAGCTATCTGTAATATCATGGAAAGGTCACCGATTATGTCAGAAGATCTGGGTTCAAATGCTATTGTCATCAAATGGATTTCACCAGTATCCAGCTTTGCCTTGTGGAGTCTCAGTGGAACCACTATTTGCCCCACCAGCCCGATGGGCTTGTCTTAAACATGATTAATTAAAAGCACATTCCTCACTGTAGAGTGTGGTTCCCATATCAGGTATTACTAAGCACTTTGTATTATGGCCTATTGGGTCTTGTCTTTGGCCCTAGTTAAGGTTAAGTCAGTAGGACTGCCAGGGTCTGGGCTGTCTCCAGCCTCTGATCTGGGAAAGATCACCTCCTCGCCCAAGATGGAACCTGCTTGACTCTCTTGACCCTTCTCAGAGACTTTCCTCCTCATCAATTGATCTGGCTCCAGAACAAGCAGCTGGCCAGCCACGCACTGCTGCCAGAACAGCAGCGAGAGCCCTGGCAGCCGTCCCCGGGAGCCTGAGGGTTAATGTTTGTGCGTCAAAGTTACGTGGAAAGAAGGGGCCACAGTGCGGACGGGGGTGGTGATGAGTCCAGACCTCCTTTTACCATTTTTACCTGAGAACTGAACTAGGGAAGTTTAAAGACAGAAGGGAGAGAGACCTACCCCTGGGGAAGGTGACTGACAGCGGTGTCCCTGCTGAGTTCTGCATCCTAACGCAGTCGGGGACAGGAGCGGGCACTAGGCCACGGACCCTGCCAGGAGGGACTGAGGCTGGTCTGCCTGCCCTGGGTCTGCAGAGCCACTGACTGCTTACAAACCTCCTTTTTGCCCACTGACTCTCCTAATCTTCACAACAACCTAGACAGGTAGGCAGAACCAAAACAGGGCATTGCCCCATTTGACAGATGGGGTCTGATAGGTTAAGAACTGAAAGCTGAGCAGGAGGGAGGGGTGCAAGGGCGCTGGAGGTCCTGACACCCTGCAGATGGACAGCCCCTCCCAGGCACAGAGCCCAGAGGGCTGTCCCTAAATGCAAGCAGGCATGGCAGGAGGGGCACATACAGATATTTTGCTCCCTTTTCTTTGCCCAGGAGTGCGAAAGGTTCCCACTCAAGCCAACCCTGAAGTGGTGGCCAGATAATCCCCGCAGAGGTCCCACCCGGACACCCATTCAGACTTATCTTCCAAGGCAGCTACAACTTCCCCTTGATACCTCGAGAGTCAGGCAAGACAGGAACTGGGGCTGAAATAAACACCCAAGTTGCTTGCAAGAGTGGCTCTTCAAACTCACTCTCTTGGTGCCAGGAGCCTCCCGCTAAACAAAGAAACCTCCTCAAACCGAATAAAGAAGCAGGTTCGTCTTACCCAGGGAATCTGAGAGAACGGTGCCCGTGGCCCTCCCACTCCAGCTCCTACAGGTCTGTGAGGATTAGCTGCTCCAGCGCTTCAACAATAAACCGAATTAAAGGGGAGGAATGCAGGGGTTTTCTTTCCTAGGACTGTAACCAGGCAGCCTTAAAGGGGAGGAAAAGTAGCTAGGGCGGCTTGCATCTCTCCTTTCTTTCCTCTGCCTTTCCTTCCCTCTGAGCAGATCCAGAAAAATCCTTTTGCAAAGGGGCCCTTTTATGCTGTGTGTGTGTATGTGTGTGTGTGTGTGTGTGTGATTGTATTTGCATGGAGGTGTGTGATGGAGAGAGGGAAAACATAAAAGACAAAAACAAAACATCAGATTAAAGGTTTCCATTGGCCTGAATGGGGTGATAATAGAAAATCAGAGACTGCCTGCCTCTGTTTCCCTCTTAACCACTCAGTTGCTGGTGTATGTTGTTTAAAATACCTTCCTGAGCAATAGGATATCTATACTGGCTGAAAGCAGAGACTACAGAACACTCAATGTCTTATAAAATGGGAGAAGCACTTGGATATCCCTCGGGGGGCCCACTGCTGCATAGTTTTAGCCCTCTCACCTGTTTCCAGAAGCAAAGCATTCTGATCCCCAAATCTACCATCCTCTTCTCAGTTCTAACCCATTGGACCCCAGGAGACCATTCCCCTCCTTCTGGAAACTCTTAGCTTTTAAATTGTGCCTTTCCATTTAAAAAAATTTTTATTTATTTATTTATTTATTTATTTTTGGCTGTGTTGCGTCTTCGTTTCTGTGCGAGGGCTTTCTCTAGTTGTGGCGAGCGGGGGCCACTCTTCATCGCAGCGCGTGGGCCTCTCACTATCGCGGCCTCTCTTGTTGCGGAGCACAAGCTCCAGACGTGCAGGCTCAGTAGTTGTGGCTCACGGGCCTAACTGCTCCACGTCATGTGGGATCTCCCCAGACCAGGGCTCAAACCCGTGTCCCCTGCATTGGCAGGCAGATTCTCAACCACTGCGCCACCAGGGAAGCCCCTGCCTTTCCATTTTTTATCGTTTGTGTTTTTTTGAATAAACAACACATTCATGTGGGTCAGAAATCAGAACTCTATTGAAAGCCATACATAGAGGTGTCTCACTCCATCCACTTCCCACCCACCCCTTCCCCCTAACCTGCCCTCTACAGGTGGCCACTTTTATTAGTTTCTTGTGTATCTCTCCAGTATTTCATGCAGAAACAAACAAAATAATATATATATTCCCTGGCCCCCTTTCTTACACAAAAGACAGTAAGTAAATGCTGCCTCTTTTATATTTTCGTCTCTACAATCTTAATTCAGGCCCCTCTTCTCTTTTCTTGGGTACTATTGTAATAGACTAGACTAGACTCTAAAAGGTCCCTGGGTGAGGTAGTCCGCTGGGATAGTTAAGGGAGGCTTTTGAGAAGACTTCTAGGCTGGACTCCTGGGCTGTCTTTTAACTGGGTGTGTGGCCTTGGACAAGTGGCTTAGCCTCCTTGTGCCTCAGTTTTCTCAATCTGTCCAATGGGATAATCACTGAATTTATTTCACACCCTAGTGGGGTGGAGCAAGACAGAAGGCAAATTGCCTAGAACAATGACTGGCACTTGGTAGGTAGTCAGTAAATGTGAGCTACTATTGTTCTCTCTCCAACTTTCATTTTTGCTAGAATTATCACAATAAGAAAATTGCCTCCACCTCAAAAATATCCATTCCCTACAGAATAAAATCCAAACTCTTCATCCCATCATTGAAGGCATTACAGGATCTGGTACAAAAGTATCCTCCCTCCCCTGAGTCCCTCTATCCACCCAGCTGACATTCCAGCCATATCACAGGAGACACTGATTTCCAACATGCCACTTATTTCCAAAGCTCCTGACCTTTGCTTATGCTGATCTATCGGTGTAGAATACCCTTTCCTCATTCTCTGCCTATGGAAATGCTATAGATTTTAAAAGTTCACATCAAATACCATCTCATCCATGAAGCCTTCCATGATTTCTTCGCCCCATTAGAAATAATCACTCCTTCCTCTGTGCTGTTCTCAAAACTCTCTGTCTACAACTCTCCTTACTTCTTAATCTTTTTCTGCCTTGGATTCTAGTTTGTGTTTCCACTGCTGTCTCCCTTTTTGAATGGAGAGTTCTTAAGGCAGTGATTTTCGCCTCTATTCCTGCCCTCTTGTCTCCCTTTCCCTAATCTTCCTCCTGTGTCCAGCACAGGGTAGTCACTCAGCCAGTGTTTAGTGATGAACCAGATAGGTTCCACCAGAAGTGGAAGGGACTCTGAGAGTCCAATAAATAAGAAATAATTTGCTCATGGTTGGTATACATAGTAAGTACTCAATAAATGCTAACTCATTAGTATTGATAACAAGAATAATAACATATTATTGTTATGGGTCCAACATCTTGTTTCTTGCTTAGATTCTCTGGGTATAGCATCCCTGACCTGACGAGCAGCTGTCCTCTTCCTGTTTAGATGCAGGAACTGGGGAGTTTATCACAGCCTGAAAAGGTCAAGTAAGGCTCATGGACATCAACAAATGTTAGAGAGTTTATCTCCACAGGGAGTTGAATTCCACCTCTCTGAAGTCCAGCCCAACACATGTGTATGTACACTCATTCCTTAAATATTTGTCAAGCACTGACTATGTACTAGGGGTTGAGGATAGAAGCCAGGCTCAGACTCAACACTCATAGAACTTCTACTGTCCAAGTGCAAGGTATAAGCCAGTTCTGTACTCCGTAACTCAGAATGTGTTACTTTGTGATGCAGAGTACTTTGTATTCTGTTACAAGTTTGAATTGGGCAAGGAACTGTCTGTGAGCGCCAACCCACCAGCACCCTCTTCCCTCCTTCCCCTTCCCTCCCATCCACCGGCATACTGCTGGTCCTGGCGAGCCACAGTACCAGGAATGAATTCTCAGTTGTGGAAATAGAAGTAGGTTCAGCAGATGTTGGGCGGCACGGGAGAAAGTGTTTCCTCTTTATGTTGAATTCAGAAGGCGGGTGTTTTTGCAGGTACTGACCGGGTCATATGCCAGACATCAGAGGCTGGAGCGGGGAGCATCCACTGCTCCGGTATTGATACACGTGACTAGAAAATGTTTCCCAAGGAGGTGGAAGAGAGCTTTTGGCTTGACAACACATGCACACTGGGGCACACACATGCATGTGCACATACACCCCTGTGCTTGCATTTTGGTTTGGTTCAGATTCTTGTAATGGCCGTATCGCTATGTTTTCCCCAATCAACAATTCAACCAAATATTTATTACACATAAACTAAAACACAGAGAACAATCGGAGATCAATTAATAGCTAAATAGGATGCTATTAACTCATGTTGTCACCAGAGATGAGGCCATGCGGAGCCTGCTGTGGGCTGGAGATGTCAGGAAAGGTTTCATGGAAAAGTTTCATGGGAGTCAGCCTGAGCCTTAAGGATGAGTAGGACCAGAATTTGGGAGGTGTGGTGGGTGGGATGGGATTAGGAAAAACACAGAGCTTGGAACATATAAGATGTGTGCTGGTTACGACGACCTGCAATGCAGTGAGAGATCAGAGTGTCTAGTGTTGAAGTAGCGAGGGCTTTGGACTTGCCCGCAAAGGCAGTAGAGCATTATTGCAGGTTCTTAAGCAAGGATGTTGATGGGAACCCAGTGGTGATGTGCCTGACGCTGGGAAAATTGGAGACTGGAAAATCAGCAGACAAGCCTTGCAGTCACCAAGACCTGAGGGGGTGAGGGCTGGCTGGAGCCAAGAGGGAGCAGGGGTGGAGAAAAGAAGGGAGTGGCCTGAATGGGGTGCCATTGCCCATCAGCTTCCTCCTTTCACCCCAAAATGATTGGTGTGGGTCTGAGCTTATCAAGCTATATTATTTAGTTCACAGGTGATGCTGGCAAAAGGAGAAGTAGCTAAGTGTACTCGCCAGGTCCTCACCTCTGCTGCTCCCGTGTGGTCACAGTTATCCCCCAAATAAACAAAATAAGGGGGTCTTCCTGTGGTTGGGGTAAGGAGAGAAAAGGGAGGCACGCTCATGAGGACAGAGCAATCCTTGGTCTGTCAAAGAGCACATTCTTGCCTCCCCTTGGTCTGTGCTGTCTTTTACTTTTTTTTTTTTTTTTTTGCGGTACGTGGGCCTCTCAGTGTTGTGGCCTCTCCTGTTGCGGAGCACAGGCTCCGGACGCGCAGGCTCAGCGGCCATGGCTCACGGGCCCAGCCGCTCCGCGGCACGTGGGATATTCCCGGACCGGGGCGCAAACCCGTGTCCCCCTCATCGGCAGGCAGACTCTCAACCACTGCGCCACCAGGGAAGCCCTGTCTTTTACATTTAATTAGATCTCAGATTGAGCTTTCTGGATAGGAAATGACAAGACATAATGAGGTGCCAGGGTGGAAAAGGGAAGGGAAAACAATTAGTTCATTAGTTCATTCATGCAACAAATATTTGTGAGCACCTACTCTGTCCTGGGCAGTAAGCTGGGCTCTGAGCATACAGTAATAAACACAATAGGCACAGTCTCTGTCCTCATGAGTCTTGTGTTCTAGCAATATTGTCAGATTTTAAACAAATACAGATCATTACAATTGTGATAAATACTATGAAAAGTTTAGGGCATTAAGAAAGTATATGATAGGGGAAATCTTACTAGTCCCAAGGAAGTGACTTTCAAGCTGGAATCAGAAGAAAGGAGAATTGGCTACAAGAACAGTTGGGGACACCAAAGAACAGCAAGTGTAAAGGCCCTGGGGTGGAAAGGAGCCATACCTATTGGAAAGACAGAGAAGTGCATTGTGGCTGGGCAGTGGGAGCTGGAGAGAGAGGAGCCCCAATTGCTGCTGGTGAAGCAGGAAAAGGAGAAAATCACGCAAGGCCTTCAAAGTATGATGGGAAAGATAATGAGAGGGGGAGGGGCCACCAAGGAACAAATCCCATTGATGTCATAACACATTTCCCACTGAAGTTGGTTAATAGAGAATGGAATGGGCACAGGGAGTGAGGATGGGGGGAGAGAATGGAAATGACAGGATAGCAGAGACAGGCTGGCACAATGTGATACTTGTTACTTTAGTATTTGTTTTAAAAATAAGGCACCAGATTTCTAGTGCTTCCAGGAATATGCATGATCTGCATGGTTCCTGCAGCCTGTGATGTGCTCATCTTTTTATTTGAAGTGAACCTGTAAAAAGTCTCCTCTCCTAAGCACCCTTCCCTGGGTCCACAGGCAAAATGGACCACCCTCTCTGTTCTCCCAAAGCCCGTCTCTACAATGGCGTCCACCCTGCTCCACTGAGATGGAAATTGGTCTGATGCATGTCAAGGTTGCCCAGAAGTGACAAGTTCTCTAAGGGTGCAAACCATGCCTCAATTACCTCTATAACCACCATATTGCCTGGCAGAGAGCATGTTCCACAAAGGTTTGCAAAATCAAAGTGCTGAATAAAACCTAAAAGGAGAGTTTTCTGGTGTGTCCTGAGTTTGACACCGTTAATTGTTGGAGCAGGAATTCAGTCCACTAGTAACAGGCTACCATGGGCTACTGCTCCCCCCCACAGAATCCAGAAGAATATATAAAAGAGTTCACTTTTTCTGGTTTGCATTGCATCTTCCAACTTCTTTAGAGTCTGCAGAGTTGGGTGTTGGGTGGGCCATTCAGTCAGCATCTCTGGCTGCTTCCCCATGGCCCCTCCGCCTAGGGAGGAAGGTATCAGCCCATGACACCAGAACTTTCTCTTTCTTCTCTTCTTTCCCATGATTCATCCTATACACCCTTTCTGCACATCTTCCTATCCTACTCAGCCTCTGCCAAGGTTCAGCAAGCATTCAGCTATATCTAGCTCTACTCTGGGTGGGACCGGGGTGGCATTGGATCCTGCAGGTTGGATGCCCTAAGAGGTAAGTAGATTTTCACTTGATCCCCTCCTCTTGTGTTTGCTGTGTGTCTATGGCTAGAAGAATCTGTCACCTTTGTTGCCTTGAGTCACATTTCCAAATGAGCCCAGTCTTGGTACATGCCATGTTCCAGGAAGAAATGGGGGGCAGAATAAACCTGTCACCCTGGGCTTTGGATTTTTGGCTGATGATGTAGTCAGTTTCTATGTGGGTACCTGCTTCTGGTCCTCGGCAGAGATTGCTGTACCTTCCTCCTCCGTGTCCATCATTATCTGCATGTATTTCTGTATCCATAGCTGGCGGAATCAGTCATGACTCCCCAAGGTCACCCGTGTGACCTTGAAAGACAGTGGTGTGGGGCAAAGGTGTTGGGTGGGTGCTCATGAGTATCACTTGCCTGATCCAAACTTTTGTTAAGGCAACTTACAAAGTACCTGATTGTCCAATTTGATTTCAATCTCCTTTTTCTGTTTCTTCCTAACCCTCCAGGGAATGAACAAATAAAGAGACTGGCCTATAAAGGAAAAATTATGATGGTGAGAATTTCACTAAAGAATTTAGCCCACATCACCATGTTTGCAAACATATTCTCCCCAGACAGGGGATTAGGTGACCTAACATTTGTCCCCATAACATTTTTTCAATCTAAACAAACTGGGATGAGTCGAAATCTCAAGGATCTTCCTGTTCTGCTCTGTCAAATTGGACTAACAATGTCAGTCTACCCCACAAATCTATTGGGGTCAAATGACATGAAGGGATGTGTATGAAACATGAACAGTAATGTTGCATTTATTCCCAGTTGAAATCATGTGTCTGGCGCCTGGTCCTGCTCCACCTCGGGCAGAGTTACAAGGCTCAGGACTGTTCTTAGCTTCTCCAGAGAGAAGATAGGCTAGCAGGGCTTCCTCAGTCCCAAGAGGGAGCTGCCACTGCCCTCTAGTGACAGCCTTCTGCCCAGACCTGGTGCCTGCGTCCACCCCTCTGGCTGATGGAGAGAACAGACCTTCTTTCTGGCAGGACTGTTTCTGACCAACCCTTCCTCAAAAAAGCCTCGCGTCGAAACTCTCCATATTCGTGCTATAGGTGGTGAGTGCTGCTCTTTTTATACTATTCTAAGAACTAACAAATATTTGTCAGGGGTCTACTATGGTCGGTGGGAAGTGTGCCAGGCATGGAGGTGACCCTCCTCACCGATCCCACTGTCTCATCTGTCTCAGGAGGAGAAGATCTCACACCAGTCATCTGCAGGATGTCAACCTTCTGGAAACTTTCCAGGGATGATAACTGAGCCTCCCACCCTGTCCCCTTGCCCCCCAACACTGAAAGGACCCAACAGGACCACAGAGGCAGCCTGCTAATTATCTCTGTCCCCACGGTGCCCAGCGCAGAAAGGCATTCTGGAAGGATCCACCTATTGAAGAATTTGTCTACTGAATGCATAGTTGACCTTCAGAAGTGCCTCCCCTGATAGATGCTGAAATTCTGTAATATGTATACATCTCTTTGAGAGTTACAGTGAAGAGGTTAAGAATCAGACAGGAGAGCAGACTTAGGATTGAATTTGGGGTGTTCTATTACTAGCAGTGTGATCCTAGGCAAGTTTCTTAACATTTCTGAGTCTGTTTCTCACACGTAAAATGGGCCTAAGGGAACACCTTCCTCAACAAGAGGGTCCTAAGAATTAAATGAGATAATGTACGTGAAGTGCTTGGGAAACGATCTGTACTCAGGAAGTGGACCCTTTGGGGGCGTGATTCAGTTTGAGACACGGCAGGGAACAATACAGAGAGTAAGGCAGCTCCAGAGGGCTGGATGGAGGGGTGGAGGCAACAGATGGGGCCAGGGAAGGGGCAGTGTCCACATGGATGGGGAGTGTGGGTACGTGTGTGCACGCCTGCAAGTGATGTCTGGGATAGAGGATTTCCATGTACAGTGAGGTCTCAGCTTAAGATCCTAAGGCGTAGCAGTGACAGGTCCTCTCCTCTCTTGGGATAACTGTCTCTTCCAGGAAGAGGAGCAGTGCGGACCTCCAGAGCACTCTAGTACCCAGGCAAGTCCAACACACGCCCTAGTTATGGACTTAGTCAAAAGTAGGGGGAGGGCAGTGAAAAGACCCAACCTTTCCTTAATAATGGGTTAGGGAGAGTGACAACCAGGAATCTTGAACAACTGAAATGTTAGGAACTAAGAGCTAGACAGTATTCTGGGGACATATCCACCCCTTGTGCCCCTGGGGAAAGTAGCCACAGTGACCCTCCCTCCACCCCTGCTGAGGGCAGGTGAACCCCTCCCCACCATCCAAGGTTTCAGGACGAGGAGGGCTCCTGAGGCTGCTGGCAGCATCTCCACCAAAATGGTCTCATCTCCAATTGTCCCTGAGATAGAACATTTAAATAATAGAACTGATGATAAGTAGAAATCAGCAGAAATCATTTACTCCTGAGGAAGAAAACAACTGCTTGGTTTAGTTACCAGATCTCCTGTCTGACAGTTCGCAGTGTTGTGGTCCAAATTTGACCTTGGGAGATGCATTGAAAGAACCTTGTGGAGGGAAAGAATGCAGGCACGAGGCCTCCAGGGCCAGGTCTGTGGGCTGAGAACAATGGCCTGCATTGGGAACAGACACAATACACTGCACGTCCAAGGCTAGTTCCTGTACCTTGTATTGGAGGCGAGTCTGAAGCACCGGGATGGGAAGCAAGCTGGCATTGACACTTCAGGTTATGCATTGTTTTGATCTCAACTTTCAGCATGGCTACCTCCCCCAACAGGTGGGAGGAAGGAGAGAGAAAATGGTCCGTCAAGGCTTTTCAGAAGCCTGGGGAAAGCAATCAAGCTAAAAGATTACCAAGAGAACCAGAGATTATCTTCTTGCAGTGGTGGCAAGGTCAGTGTACTCGGTAGCACTAGAAAATTATTGACTGACCTTGGGGTGCAGATGTCCTAGATGAGACTACTGAAAGGGTCATGTTTGGAGCTCAGACCTGCAAGATGGTGTGTTTAAGGGAGAGCGAGGGGGAGGAGGTATTTCTTCTATTCTCCTCCTGGACGAGGGCATAGCAGATACCAGGGACAGAAGGAAAGAGCAGCACCAAAGGCAGACCCCGTTCCTTTCCCAACTTTAGGAAGCTTTGGAAGTATCAGATCAGTCATTCTGGACATTTCTCTGTAAGGTAAGGTTGACTTTATGGGAGCCTGTAACTGGCTGAGAATGGAAGGATTAAGGACCAGATGGAGCTCAGTATCTGGAGAGGGGGCTGATGGGTAATAGCTGGTACATCACATCCCGCAAGAAGTAATGGAGTCACTGCAACAACCGTGCAGGAAATCGCAGTGGGGGGTCCGTGAGAAGGTAGTATTCTGAGACTGTCCTGCCATATGCCTTCGCGTGGGCCGCCTCCCCTGCCCGGAGTGTCCTCTCCTTTTCTGATGAGATTACTCACTGTGCTTTAAAAATAGTTCACATCTTACCCCTCTACGAAATCCTCCGTGACAAGGTGATTCACTCTCTCCACAGTGTCTGGCAATATCTTATTCATTTTGCCATCATTTTCAAAATTTTAAATGATTAAATTAATGTATTTTGTGAAATACTGAGCCCTTAGAGTAGATACTTGGTCTTTAAGTGCCTCACATATAGCAGCTAGTAATTTATTATTTATTTATTTATTTATTTATTTTTGCTTTATAACAAATTTAATCAGTTATACATATACATATGTTTCCATATCCCCTCCCTTTTGCGTCTCCCTCCCACCCTCCCTATCCCACCCCTCCAGGCGGTCACAAAGCACCGAGCTGATCTCCCTGTGCTATGCGGCTGCTTCCCACTAGCAGCTAGTAATTTATTAATTCAACAAATATAAATTAGGATTCAGGGAGGCAGGCTGGTGGGTAGCATGGGGGTGAGATTTGGTGGGGGGGGATGTCAGGGTGAAACCCCAAACTCAGGGCTAGTGTAGAAACAAAGGCAAGGAAGTGTCCTTGTCCCAGAGGAATTGGGGACTGGGTGGAGTTTTAATGCAGGGATCCCAGCAGAGGAATCCAGGTTGGAAATGGGATTCAGGGAGGAGAATTCATTGCAGGAATAAGATGGAGACTCAGTCACAGAGTTGAATATTCACCCTGAGAAAGGCTGGATGCTGGCCAAGTCTCAGGAACATTGAGCAAAAGGGTCTTCTATGCTCCTTAATGGAAGGCAGTCCTGATGTCCATGCTGGAATGGGGCTGAGTCTGCAGCTGGGGGCACAGGGTTGAAGGGGTCTCTGCTGTAGTTGGAGGACTGATGATGCCACGTATCAACAAGTCAACAAGCCGGAGACCTGGACCATTGCTTTGTCCTCTCTTCTCCACAAAGGGCAGAGCAGGCAGCACTAGCACACCTGAGGGGATCTCCAGAGAATCAGCCTCATGCCACCATTAGATATTAGACATGCTCTGTGCAAAATGTGGAAACGAAACTTGCAGAGATGCAGAGGCACCATCCATGCACGTACTACCTGTCCATGTTTTCCACAGAGCCTACTTCTAGTTTTAAAATTCAACAGTTCTGTGGCTTTTCTCTTCCCTTGGGGAGCATCACATGGTTTCTCGCTCCAGAAAAGCCTCCTGGGAGAGATCCTTTTTCTAACCCATGGATTGGAGAAGGGTGGGTTACAGCTCAGGTATGATAAACATGTCTATGGGGGGTGTTTAATCATCATGAAAACAACCAGAAAGTGAAGTGGAAAAGTCAAGTAATCTTAGGTCTTAGAATAATGACAGTTCAGGTCCTAGCAGCCCTTTGCAAATTCTCATCTCATAGAAGAGGTTTTCATTCTAGATTTGAGTCCTTGTGGGGGGACTTCAGATAAATCTGAGCCTCAGTTTTTTCAACTCTAGGATGGAGGAATAATCTTGCAATTATTGTAAGTAATCTGGTAAGTAAGTATTTGTAAGTAAGTAATCTTGACTGCATTTGGGTTCTTACAGGCATAGTGGATAACTCCTGTGGGGTCTACACAGCCCTCTTTCTCCTTTCTGGGTACATCCCTCCACCCCTTTTCTGCTGGGAAATGCTCGTTTTCTTGTCACATGGCTCCAATGGGAGCCATTATGTCTATGTAGAACCTACCCTTGGCCACAGTTGATGGGTCAAAGGGGAGCTCTGTTTAGTTTTGTTGTCAGATGAACTTACTTCAAGTTTATTAAAACATTTTTTTCTTTTGGATTTTCTGGGCCTTTTGGATTTTGGAATTGTAGATAAAGGGTTGTGGAATTGTAGGTAGTTGAGTCTAGCCATATGTAGATCATGCATGTCTATTTTCCCTATTAGAATGTGAATTCTTTGAGGACAGGAATGAAGACCTCCTCCAGGGATCCTACAGTCTCCTCAAGTTCAGCACGTCTAATGTGAAGTCGGGAGTAGGAAGGGTCAGGGGTGAGGTGGAGCCAGGAAACTGAACATGACATGTTCTCCCCATACTGGATCCTCCACCTGTATCCTGTGTTATCCTCTTAGTCATCCAACCTGGAAGCCTGAGTCCCTCGTGACCCCTCAACCTCCCTCACCCTTCCACATCCAGTAAATCTCCTAGTCTTGCTGATTTAATTTCCTAAATATTTCTTGAATTTGCCCCTTCTTCTTCATTCCTTCATGGTTTGACTTCATCATCTCTTGCCTGGATTATAATAAGAGCTCTAAATTGGTCTTTTTTCCTCTAGTTTTGTCTCTCTCCTATCCCCATTCTTCACAAGCCTGGCTAAAATGATTGATCTGTAATGCAAATCTGAGCATATCACTCATTTAAAATCTGCCCAGGGCTCCCCATTGCTTGCAGGATCAAATCCAAGTTATATGGCACAGTACAGATCTGGCTAAACTCCCTGCATACACCTCATTGTTTCATGCTTCATGGACTTTTTCGTGCTGGTGCTCTCCTTTTGCTTAGGATACCCATCCTGTATTTCTTCACCTTTAAAAGCCATCTCAGACTTCAACTGCTTGAGAAGCCTTCTTTGGATTGGGCAAAAAAAGTCCTGTGACACCCTATCACTCTATTTATGTGCCTTTATCACTCAGTACATGATTTTGTGTTGAAAATATTTTCTTAATGACTATCTCCCCAGCTGGACTGCAAATCCTTTGAGAACAGCGACCGTGTCATATTCATCTTTGTAGCCTCAATTCTTACTTAGTTCATGATTAGAACTTAGTAGATTCTTAAGAAATGCTGAGTGTGAGAATGATTCTTCTGGGCTCATCTAGGAAACTGAGCAGGTGGACCTGCCAGAAGTCTATTTGCATGGATGTTGAGTAGACTCTGGGAAAGAACCTCAATGTATGTCTGCTGATAGGGTTTAGATACAAGAGGCCAAGTCTTAGGAAACCAGGCATGTTCTATAGAAGCCAGTGTGCAGGGGAGCCAAGGAACATTGTGGGAGAAGTCATTCTGAGGCAAGATGAGCCTGTTCCTGGGGAAGACACTACTTGTCAGATGGGAGGGGTAAGCCTGGTGGCAGTTACTTGAAATCACCTTTGGCTCAGTGCTAATATGTTCTCTCCAGAAGAAAAAGTGATTTGAACTAAAACAAGAAAGTGTTGCTTCAGGAAACCCTGTAAAGCATGAGGGCACAAATAGCCTCTTAACAGTGTTCCATGAAGGGGAAAGAGCCATTTCCACCTGGCTCTCCTTCATTCTCAAACTGGCCATGCGCAACAGTATAGGTAGTGAGAAGGTCAGGACATCGGTGGTAGCGCATGATGGATCAGTGATGGTCATCAGGGAAGAACTGCACGGCTCCAGAGAAAAGCAGGTGAGACCAGAGTGGCAGGTGGAGAATCCCGAGGGATCTCAGAGTAGCAGCAGAGAGACTTGCTCAAGGGAAGACATGAAACAGCTCCTGAGGATGTACAGTAATACTTGGGGCAACTTTGCAGAAGGCTCTAGGTTTGATGTGAATTCAAGGGGTGGGGTGGAAGACAGGGACATTTGGGTTATTACTCATTGAGATTTTCAATCTATACTGATAAGCTAGAAAGCTGAAGAAATTAACTCTAGAATCTAATTAATGAATTATTTCTTTTTCTCTTTATACCCTGGACATTGGCATCCGCATCTGGCCTGTCAGAAGGGTTGGTGGTTGTGAGAGGGTATACCCTCCTTTTATTGGTTGAATTGCATTTCCCTCAAATTCATATGTTGAAGTCCTAACCCCCAGTAATTCAGAATGTGATCTTATTCAGAAATAGAGTCATTGCCAGTGTAATTAGTCAAGATGAAGTCATTAGGATGGGCACTAATCCAATATGACTGGTGCCTTTATAAAAAGGGGAAATTTGGGTACAGATATGCACACAGAAAGTGAAGCTGAAGGCAGAGATTGGGAGGATGCCTTTATAAGACAAGGAACACTAAAGATTGCTGGCAAACCAGCAGAAACTAGGAGAAAGGCATGGAACAGACTCTCCCACATGGCTCCCAGAAGGGATCAACCCTACTGACACCATGATTTTGAACATATAGCCTCCAGAACTGCGAGACAGTACACTCGTGTTGTTTAAGTCCCCCCAGTTTGTGGTAGTTTGTTACAGCAGCCCTAGCAAACTAATACACCTTCACAGAGATGGATAGGACTGAACTGTGGATAGGAATCTTGTGCAGCTGGGCAGTGCTGCAGTAAGGAAGTGCTGGGATCAGCTTGCCTCTCACGCACACAGGCTGGAATGTGAGCTATGGAAGATCCCAAGTCTGCCTTTGTTGCTCTGTCAAAATGTAAAATCCTCAACTCCTACTTTTTCATTCTCAGTTTGGAGTCAGAGCCCAGGGGGTGTCCTTTAGGAGCTGTGTATGCAACATGCTTTACATGTCAAAATTAGCTGACAAGTGAGTGGTTATTGCTTGTTTTTCACAGCACAATTCCCACCGCTGGTCCATCTGACTCCTGCAAGAAAGGAAAGACATGTTTCCATGTCTATGACCACCTGTAGACTTGGTCAGAAAGAATTGCTTTAGTCACTGCTCTACAGCACTGTGGCTTGTGAATGCCAAGTACACCCCTGGGCAGGCTGAGACCCTTCACAATACAGACCTTCAATACAGAATAACAGATCTGAGCACTTAGTTAATTCCCAGTCATTTGTCTTCTCAGTCAGACCCCAGGATGCAGACAAAAGTTTGAATTGTCAGCAGAAATTGTGACTGTTGTGTGAATATGTGGATGTGTATATCTTTCACTCTCTGTCTCTGTCTCTGTGTGAGTGTGTGTGTGTGTGTGAGAGAGAGAGAGAGAGAGAGAGAGACAGAGAGGGAGAGAGACAAATGGATGGAATAACTGACCTTGGATCTTTGATAGCTATCTAAACAAAATAGCCAGTATTTTTAGATTGCCTTGAAAACTGTAGTGTTGCAAAATCATTGCCAGGGAGATTTTGAACTTTTATCAAGAAAAACAGGAAAAGAGAGAATTGTAAACCCCAGGGAAGAAATCTGAAATTTTGAGGCCAAAGACGGACTCCCTCTGATGCACTAACAAGGATCATTGAATATCCTGTGTTTCGGGTTAAACAAATCCCTCTTGATGATGTAACATTCCTCCAGAATTATCACGGAGTGACCAGAGACATACACACCATAGCTCATGTTTTGAAGCTCTCTAAGGCACTAGACTAGCGCCCTCTGCTGGCCATTTTGGATCAGCCAGAGACCCTTTCTGTAGCTAAGTCCTGCCCGCTCCCGCTGATGACGGAAAAAACCAACTCGTTGGATTTCCGTCTCCCAACTGTATTTTTTTTTCTAGCTCCTCCTTTCCTAATTTCTTGTCGAGTGTGGGTCTTTGATAAGACACAGTAAAGGAACAGTTTTCATTACCATCACCCATGGACGTTTTGAGAGCCTATTACTATCAGTGGGAGAAAGGCTTATTTTTCATGTAGGTGCCCTAACCTCAAGAGGTGTTTTAGTCACTACTCACTGGGGTGGCCCCTCAGTAACGCTAAGACTTAAAACCTGTTCCTATGACATTGTCAGATAAGAACGTGGCAGTAGCTCACCAGCAGTGAGAGGAGGTGCCGCGATATCAGGTGGAGGCAGTGCAGCTGGACGTGCTCCTCCAGATGGAGTAGGGTCAAGGGGAGGGGTTGGGGGGGAAGATGGAGGGAGAGAGCTCAAGGAGATTCCTGGGTCCCCATTTAAGGAGGACCCGTAAGATCTGGGAAGCAATTCTATAAGAAAAGTCGAGAAATGTCTTGTCCCATCTTCCCGATTGCTGATCAACTACTACGAAGACTGTGTTCTTTTAGAGGCATGGACACTACCTGCGTGACCTTCTGGCCATTGCGGGGCATCAGTGAGGGGCCTTAAAGACCCTCTGTTGGAACTGGATCCCATTTTAAATATCTGGCTTGAGCGAATTCCTTCATAAATCAGTAGAGTTACTGGTGTGGGGTTGCTCTCTGTAGAACTGTTTATATTTAGAATAACTAGGTCTGAACTACCAGCTTATCCAGAAACCAGGCCTTCCCACTACAGTCCCCTCTACTTTCTCTTCAAAAATAAAATTAATTGCGCAATGATGGAGCAGAACAGTGGTTGAAAACATGGACTCTAGTGTTGGACTGGCTGGATTATAGTCCCAGCTGTGTCTCTCACTACCTGTGTGACCTGGGAAAACTGCATAACCACACATCGCTTCAGTTTCCTCATTTGTAAAATGGGAATGTAAATGGTACTTACCATCAGGGTTGTCATGAGAGATAAATGAGTTAATACACAGAAAGCCCTTAAAACCGTTCCTGGCACATAGTAAGCACTCAGTGGTTATTGCCTATCATTATCATCATCACCATCATCACCACCATCATCACTGCTCTATGACCAACAGGTAAGAGGCTGAAAGTGTGTCCCCCGTAACCACCATTCCGTTTTGACTTGGTTGCATGTGTTCCTGTGAGTGAGAAGAGATATGCTTAGGTGACAGGGTTACAGTACAAGTGCTCCAACATCTAGTTCACCTCTCTCTCCTAGGGACATGGAAGGCTTCTACCTGGAACGTGGGCAGGGCCGTGTGAGTAGTTGTGGTAGGTGAAGTGAATGGATATGATTAGTGTCATCACTTCTGGGCTGAGACCGTTAAAAGCCCAAACTTGATTCTTCACTACCTTTTCCTTTGTCACAGCAGCTTAAGAAGGTCAGATGTTCTAGAAATTGCAGCTGAAAGATGATGGGCCGTCTGTTGACCTGGGTCCTCCAGTGACCTCATGTAACAGAGATGCACTACTCTTATTCCATATGCAGCACGAACAAGAAGTAAACTTTCATGATGTGAAGCCACTGAGATTCAGGAGTTATTACTGCAGCACAGCCTGGCCCGGGAGTTCTGTCCAGTCTGCTTATCTAGGATCATGTTAGAAATGCAGATTCTCAGGTTCCACCCCACACATACTGAATCAGAGACTGAGGGTGGGACCAGCAATCTGGGTTTTAACAACTGCCTCAGGTGAATATGACGCAGGTCAATTTTGAGAACCACTGCTCTAACTTATCTTGAATAAAACAGGTGACAAAGGCCAGGGAGAGATCCTACTCTCTCAGCTCCCAGTTACCCAGGGACTTTGACTCCATAGGTGGCCACAGTTTGGGATGGTCCATCCTGCTTTACCCCTTCCCATTGGTTGAGATATTTGAGCATCAGCTGTCTTAGAATAGTTAACATCAAACAGATCAAGGCTCAGTGTTTTTACTTGAAGTCAAAAAATCACTTGGAAATGGGTTCATGGTTGCCTTAAGAAGGTGAATGCTTTCTAGTTCTTTTAGGTGTGTCTGAAACCACAGGGTTTTATTGCTCTCTTTCTCACTCTCTGCTCTATAGCCCCTCTTTTTCCCAGGGAAGACAGTCTGATGGTCCCCATTTCACCTAGGAGAAAAATGAGGCTCTGAGTGGTCAAGTTATTTATCCATGGCACAGAGCCATAGCTTTGCACTACAGCCCTGGTGCTTGGCCTCACGCAAGCAGGTACTCAGCAAACGACTGTAGAATAATGAAGATATAAGGACATTAGCTGGCCTAATACATTGCTTAATTGTCTGAGCTCAGCTGCATCTCAGTCCTGGTACTCATCCCTGTGCCTGGGTGGGCCCCAACAGCACTAAGGTGGGTCCCAACAGCACTAAGGAGGCATCTCAGCAAAGGGCAGACACAAGAGGGACAATCTGATCCAGCCCTTTCTGAGCCCTTTGCAGAAGAGCTGTCCCAGAGAAGTGAGAGCCTGTGGTCAGCAGAGGGCAGTATTGTTTTAACAACCACTTTGTGGGGAGCAGAATGCTTTGGCTGGCAATACTGATGAAATTGACAGAGGCCAGAGCGTCTGGTCCACTTAAAGAACAAAAACAGCAAAAAAAAAAAAGACACTGATATACCCACCATATTATTAGACGATTAGCATTTCTTATATACTTCAAATTTTCTCTGTGAAAATTTTCGTATTGAAATGTTAGAAGAAGGGCTTCCCTGGTGGTGCAGCGGTTGAGAGTCCGCCTGCCGATGCAGGGAACATGGGTTCGTGCCCCGGTCCGGTAAGATCCCACATGCCGCGGAGCGGCTGGGCCCGTGAGCCATGGCCGCTGAGCCTGTGCGTCTGGAGTCTGTGCTCTGCAACGGGAGAGGCCACAACAGTGAGAGGCCCGTGTACTGCAAAAAAAAAAAAAGAAAAGAAAAGAAAGAAAAAAAAATGTTAGAAGAAGAAAGAGGATAAAGCTCTACGCTGTGCCACCTCAGTCCTAGGGCTAGTGAGTAGCTCACCCATCTGGACCAGTCCCATAGCCACTGGATGTGTGCGTTGGTATTAATCTTTATTAAGCATCTTATTCTTAATATTCATCATATTCTCGCTGCTCAGAGACCTGCCCCCAAGAGCTCCCTTGCTCTCTTTCTTTCCCTGTCTTTTCTTCCTCTTTCTCTCCCTTCTCCCTCACACTCTCTCCTTTACCCCTGGTGTGAGTCTAGGTGGATGGCTGATGAGTTAGCAAGGCCAAGTACTGGGACCAAGGGGGTAGATGTGAAAGACACAACAGATCCCTTCCCTGAAGAATTTACAGTCTTGGCAAGACAAACCCACAGAAGCAGAACTTCGAGAAGAAAGGCAGGAGAACATTTAAATTATGTTCTCTGAGCCACAGGAAAAACACAAGTTTGAGCCTTGGACTCAGACCTTGGAAAGAGGCTCTGAACTTCTTCAGGACTTCTTTATCATGAGCTTTTGAGAATGCATCTCTTCCATATCTCCAAACATCCTGCAAGGTCTTCCAAGGTAGAGCTCATCCCTATATCCAAAGGAAAAAGGGACGGATTCCTTAATATGGCTGTGAGAGGGATCTGAACTCATCCAAGAGGTTGCAGATACCCCTCCCCTTAGTGTTGCTATAATCCATTCTTAGGCCCACCTGAATCATTCCAAGGCTCTGTGACCCATGTGTGAGCTAGAATTAGGTCAGGTCTCCTAGAACCACTCTAGCCAGAGGCAGGGCTTAGCCAGGTTCCAAATCAGCCTGGCTCCCCATCCCCAGGAACTAGCTGAGACTTCTGAGAAGGACGCTGTTTCCTACTGCTCTGCTGACAGAAAGAGCCAGGATGCCCCCTGGGAACTGGGTGCTGGGAGGTGAGAGGCACCATTAGCAGCCACGGCTGCACTGGCATTAGGAGATTAATGAGGCTCTTCAAATAACCAATGTAGCTAGAGCCAACTGTTGGCAATTAGTTAGAGCAAAGCCATTCTGTGTTTCGGATCTGCCAGCTGGGCCCCCCAAAGAAGCAGAACAGCAGGAAGGGCTAGACAGAAAGGAAGAGCTGAAATTCCACTTTCCCCCTCCTAGGCTAGTGCTCTAGCTGTAATGACCCTGAGCTAAGCCTTCCATGATCATAGCAATCTAATATAGGCCATGTTGATTTGAGACACAAGTAAGGCCATAAGGGTCTTTAAGAGATCATCTTGTCTACTATCCCACTGCCACTTAGGAACACAGAGAAGCACTTTTCAGAGTAGAATCTGGGTCTAGGTCACCTGGGATCCCGGAAAACTTGCTCCCAGGTGATTGCCAATGCTTCTGATCTAGGGACAGCCCTTTGAGTAGCAAGGCCTATAGCAAGGGAGGGGGAGAGAGAGAACATTTATTTCATTAAGTTGAGATCTTAGTGTTTATACTTCATTCATCATTTATTTGTTGACTCAACGGTGTCCACTCTGCACTAGGCAGCTGGATTCACGTATAGGCACAGTGGGGTGTAAAAGTACCCTGGAGTAACCAGAGCGATGTCCTGGGGCTAAGAGGAGGAGACTGGATCACAACAGGGTAGGCTGTTGACTCTACAAGAGCCTGTGTCCCTCCTTCCTTCCAAGAATGCCTTCCTAAATTTGCATTGACTGCAGCCAACAGCCAGGCAGGCAGAGGGGAGAGAGGAGTGATGCTCACATCATCTTCTCTTTAAGAGAGAAAATGCATCTAAAAAGCAGTGGGAGTGGGGACCCTGAACCAAGATGGCGGAGTAGAAGGATGTGCTCTCACTCACTCTTGCGAGAACACCAGAATCACAGCTAGCTGCTGGGCAATCATTGACAGGAGGACACTGGAACTCACAAAAAAAGATACCCCATATCAAAAGACAAAGGAGAAGCCACAATGAAATGGAAGGAGGGGCGCAATCATAGTAATATCAAATCCCAGAACTGCTGGGTGGGTGACTCACAGACTGGAGGACACTTATACCACAGAAGTCCACCCACTGGAGTGAAGGTTCTGAGCCCCACGTCAGGCTTCCCAACCTGGGGGTCTGGCAACGGGAGGAGGAATTCCTAGAGAATCAGACTCTGAAAGATAGTGGGATTTGATTGAAGGACTTCGACAGGACTGGGAGAAACAAGAGACTCCACCCTCGCAGGGCACACAAAGTAGTGTGCACATGGGGACCCAGGGGAAGGAGCAGTGACCCCAGGGGAGACTGAACCAGACCTACTTGCTAGTGTTGGAGTGTCTTTTGCAGAGGCAGGGGGTGGCTGAGGTTCACCATGGGGACAAGGACACTGACGGCAGAATTTCTGGGAAGAACTCCTTGGTGTGAGCCCTCCCAGAGTCCACCATTAGCTCCTCCAGAGAGCCCAGGTAGTCTCCAGTGTTGGGGTGCCTCAGGCCACACAACCAACAGGGAGGGAATCCAGTGCCACCCATCAACAGTCAAGCGGATTAAAGCTTTACTGAGCTCTGCCCAACACAGCAACAGTCAGCACGACCCACCACCAGTCCCTCCCATCAGGAAACGTGGACAAGCCTCTTAGATAGCTGCATCCACCAGAGGACAGGCAGCAGAAGCAAGAGGAACTACAATCCCGTAGCGTGTGGAACAAAAACCACATTCACAGAAAGGTAGACAAGATGAAAAAGCAGAGGGCTATGTACCAGATGAAAGAACAAGGTAAAACCCCAGAAAAACAACTAAATGAAGTAGAGATAGGCAACCTTCCAAAAAAAGAATTCAGAATAATGATAGTGAAGATGATCCAGGACCTTGGAAAAAGAATGGAGGCAAAGATTGAAAAGATGCAAGAAATGTTTAACAAAAACCTAGAAGAATTAAAGAACAAACAAACAGAAATGAACAATACAATAACTGAAATGAAAACTACACTAGAAGGAATCAATAGCAGAATAACTGAGGCAGAAGAACAGATAAGTGACCTGGAAGACAGAATGGTGGAATTCACTGCTGTAGAACAGAATAAAGAAAAAAGAATGAGGGGCTTCCCTGGTGGCGCAGTGGTTGAGAGTCCGACTGCGGATGCAGGGGACAGGGGTTCGTGCCCTGGTCTGGGAAGATCCCACATGCCACGGAGCGGCCACTGAGCCTGCGCGTGATCCATGGCCACTGAGCCTGCGCGTCCGGAGCCTGTGCTCTGCAATGGGAGAGGCCACAGCAGTGAGAGGCCCACGTACTGCAAAAAAAAAAAAAAAAAAAAGAATGAAAAGAAATGAAGACAGCCTAAGAGACCTCTGGAACAACATTAAACACAACAACATTCGCATTATAGGGGTCGCAGAAAGAGAAGAGAGAGAGAAAGGATGAGAGAAAATATTTGAAGAGATTATAGTCAAAAACTTCCCTAACATGGGAAAGGAAATAGCCACCCAAGTCCTGGAAGCTCAGAGAGTCCCATACAGGATATACCCAAGGAGAAACACGTCGAGACACATAGTAATCAAATTGGCAAAAAGTAAAGACAAAGAACAATTATTGAAAGCAGCAAGGGAAAAATGACAAATAACATACAAGGGAACTCCCATAAGGTTAACAGTTGATTTCTCAGCAGAAACTCTACAAGCCAGCAGGGGGTGGCATGATATACTTAAAGGGATGAAAGGGAAGAACCTACAACCAAGATTACTCTACCTGGCAAGGATCTCAGTCAGATGTGATGGAGAAATCAAAAGCTTTACAGACAAGCAAAAGCTAAGAGAATTCAGCACCACCAAACCAGCTCTACAGCAAATGCTAAAGGAACTTCTCTAAGTGGGAAACACAAGAGAAGAAAAGGACCTACAAAAACAAACCGAAAACAATTAAGAAAATGGTCATAGGAACATACATATTGATAATTACCTTAAACGTGAATGGATTAAACGCTCCCACCAAAAGACACAGGCTTGCTGAATGAATACAAAAACAAGACCCATATGTATGCTGTCTACAAGAGACCCACTTCTGACCTCGGGACACATACAGACTGAAAGTGAGGGGATGGAAAAAAACATTCCATGTAAATGGAAATCAAAAGAAAGCTGGAGTAGCAATAGTCATACCAGATAAAATAGACTTTAAAATAAAGAATGTTACAAGAGACAAGGAAGGACACTACATAATGATCAAGGGATCAATCCAAGAAGAAGATATAACAATTATAAATATATATGCACCCAACATAGGAGCACCTCAAAACATAAGGCAACTGCTAACAGCTATAAAAGAGGAAATCAACAGTAGCACAAAAATAGTGGGGGACTTAAACACCTCACACCAATGACAGATCATCCAAAATGAAAATAAATAAGTAAACAGAAGCTTTAAATGACAAATAGATCAAATAGATTTAATTGATATTTATAGGACATTCCATCCAAAAACAACAGATTACACTTTCTTCTCAAGTGGGCACGGAACATTCTCCAGGATAGATCAAATATTGGGTCGCAAATCAAGCCTCAGTAAATTTAAGAAAATTGAAATCATATCAAGCATCTTTTCTGACCACAACACTGTGAGACTAGAAATGAATTACAGAGAAAAAACACTTAAAAAAACACATGGATGCTAAACAATATGTTACTAAATAACCAAGAGATCACTGAAGAAATCAGAGGAAATTAAAAAATACCTTGTGACAAATGACAATGAAAACATGACAATCCAAAACCTATGGGATGTGGCAAAAGCAGTTCTAAGAGGGAATTTTATAGCTCTACAAGCCTACCTCAAGAAACAAGAAAAATCTCAAATAAACAATCTAACCTTACACCTAAAGGAACTAGAGAAAGAAGAACAAACAAAACCCAAAGTTAGCAGAAGGAAAGAAATCATCAATATCAGTTCAGAAACTATGTGCCTTGCACTGTGTTTGGTACTAGTCCTTGCCTGCTAGGACTCACAATGTACTGGGTGAGACAGATGTGCACACAGCTGTTAATAAACAGTTGTAGAGCATGCACATTTCCCCCCAGATCCATCTCTGGACAATCCCACCTTCTCCCCCTGACCTCACATTTCCCCTCCTCTCTATGGTGGGGAATTGTCTTCAGGAATTCACAGAGTCCTAGAGAAGCGCTGCTCCTTTGTTAGCTACCTCTCCTTCCCAACAAGTATGGGTGGCTGGAAGAAGGAGCGATTTATACATAAAAGTTTGAATGGTGTCCTTTTCTCTCCTTTCCCTCTAGAGTTCTTAATTTATGTTTCTGCACAAAACAGCAGCCCTCCCATCAAAGAGTGCAGCAAACCTCTGATGAGGCAAAGGACATTTCTTTCCTCTGAATGTCCTGCCCTCGCATCACCACCCCCCAGAGGGGGCAGATGGACTGGGAAGCAGAGCCATTTATTTATTTCAGCTCTGGATGGGGTCTGGCCTGGTGGGAGAGTGTAACGAAGAGGAGAGAAGGCTTGTGGCTTTTCGAGCTTAATTAAACATATTTACAAAATCCAGGCTTGGCTAACTAGGGAAGCAGAGAGACAGAGGCTTGTATTGCGTTATAAGATTAATAAACCAATTAAATAAAGACTGCAGCAGCCTGGCAGCCCCAGTGGGGCAGGAGGCGAGTTTGACAGCTGCTCTTTTCTGATGATTGCCACACATTTTAGAAGAAAAGACAGCCTGGGCTTCCCACCTTCCATAAGAGAATACCCCAGGCTGTTGTCTTATCTAATCACTCACACTGCTAGTCAAGTTGTTTTCTAAGCCTGTAGGTCGAATGTCATGGTTAGTCAACTGGGAAAAAAGAAAACAAAAGCTACTTCTTCTCTTCTAATCCTTAAAAAAAAAAAGCACCAATATGAGACCATTTATTTCTCCTTGTGATGCACCATTCCTGGGAGCAGTGGAATGGGGTAGACAGGAGAATTCTGGGAGTATCAGCAGGCAAACCACAGAGCAGTCTAGTCTTGCTTCCTTTCTGTCCGGGTTAGCATGCTCCTCCACGGCTCAGGCTCCTTCAGGATCAAATCACTGTTTGGATTTTTGCATGTGTTATATTCAGTTTAAATGCCCTTCTCACCACCCCCCCAGCCATTGCCTTGGGCATAATTAGTAAAAAAGGCCCTTTTTCAAAGTTCAGTGAATATCCTTCCTTTCTGAAGCAACAAAAAAGTACCCCTATTCAGGGAGTGGCAGTGAGGAGTGAACCCCACACACCTCTCTTTTCTGAAGACCTGTAGGCCCGGCCCTTCATGTCTACTCCTGGCCCGGGGCCCAAAGGCTCGCCGATTAAAACTCTGAGTGAGACTGTGGACAGACAGGTCCCTCCTGATGGGACGTGTCAGTTTGAAGTCCTCGCTTGCATTGATATCCAAGAGCATGAAGAGTGTGAAGGGCTTCCTACCCGGGCTTAGCTGTGCGAGCCCTGCATGTTTTGGGGGCCCCGGTGTTGCATCAGCTGCCTTGGCTTAGTTTTCACAGCTGTCAGACATGCTCTGATCAGGAGTCTATAAAATGCTGATGGGGAGGGGCAAGTCTCAGGAACGATTCTGGGCGTTTTAGTTTTCTCATTTGAAAAAAAAAAAGTGAGGGATAGTAATTATATAATTATGATAATTTAAAAAATCAATTAAAATAAAAGAATTATTATAATAAAGTCAATTCTGTCTGCTTTATGAAATTGACATAGAAGGATGGTGAATAATGTATTTGGAGAATTCTAGGAAAATATGAATATCTATAGTTATCAGGAACTGCTTGGATGCTCTTCTGGAACAAAATATGGAAAGAATCAATCAATCAGACTGACCTGGGACTTACCAATTTCGATCTTCCCAAGTTGTTTAACATCTCAGAGCTTCATTTTAAGCGGGCATAACAACAATTGAGATCAAAAGTGTGGACTTTGGCATCATAATCAGGCTTTCTCACTTACTAGTTGTTTAACTTTGAAAGATGTATTTGAACCTTATTTTTCTCATCTGTAAAATGGGAATGATCATACTTACCTCATAGGTTTATAGTAAGGACTGATTACCATCATTCATATAAAGTTATAGCTTAGTATCTAGTACATAGTAAGTATTCAGCATAGTAATAATAATTATATATCATAACCTTAATTGTTTTTATTAATAAATGAGATTATGTATGTAAAGCATCCTGCACAGTATCTGACACATAGCAGATGTTCAATAAATAAAGTTTCCCCACATTCTCTCCTTCCTAAACAAATGAACCAGACTATGCATTAAAAACCTGGCCAAACTGGGTTTCCTGTTGAAAAGAAAGGCTGTTGTAACATTGAGTGGACAGAGATGGAGAGGGTCCCAAGCCTTCTATAGCTCTGGTCCACAGGGTCACTGCTTTCTCTAGGAGAAAGAATGGCCCTTAAGGGATCAGGTAGAAGAAAAAGTTAGGAAATCACAACTCTGCAGGAAGCCTGGAACTGGCCTCTGCTGCCAGGACCCCTCCTCACCTCCAGGCTCAAAGACAGTGCCCTTCCATTTTGCTCATGTGCCTTTCAATGTATCCTAAAATCTATGTAGCACTTCAAACATCCTTAAGTAATTATTTACAATTTTCTACATACATTGAAATCATTCCAGAGGATATGAAACTATGAAACTCTTTAAAAAGAAACTATAATCACTCATTAAATGTATTCAGTGGAATCTAAATACTATAGTGACTTGATATCCATCATCGTCCATTTGAAAAGCCTGTGAGCAAACTGTTTCTTTAACACTGAGACCTTTTATTTCATTCTTTTTCTTAAATTTGTCTTTCTATTTTGTTTCTCACAGAAATTTATTCTAATGTAGTATATTTTTATGTTTGATAATCCTTTATTGACCACTGAATATGCATTTCTGAAATAATATTATGTATGAATAATATTACAAATTATTATGAATTATTATGAATCTGAATAATATTATGTATTACATAAAATGTATGTATCAGAAATTTGAAAAAATTATTTTAAATTCTGGTTAAAAAAGCACATAAGATCAGATTTGCTCTGCTCTGGCACATGGAAGCACACAGGAAGTCCTTCACCAATAACTAAACTTTCTTGAAATGAGGTTTGGAGGAATCTGGCAACTCAAGTGGGTGCTATCTCTACAGAAAACCCAAAGTTACCTGGCAACATCCAGTGACATGAAAATATGTTTCAGACCAATCTGCGTCATTCAGAAAGAGAAAACAAGAGAAGGACGCGCTCCCACTCCCTCCCTCTGGGAGAACACCAGAATCACAACTAACTGCTAAACAATCATTGACAGGAAGACACTGGAACTCACCAAAAAAGATACCCCACATCCAGAGACAAAGGAGAAGCCAAAATGAGATGGTAGGAGGGGTGCAATCGCAATAAAATCAAATCCCATAACTGCTGGGTGGGTGACTCACAAACTGGAGAACATTTATACTACAAAAGTCCACCCACTGGAGTGAAGGTTCTGAGCCCCATGTCAGGTTTCCCAACATGGGGGTCCGGCAATGGGAGGAGGAATTCCTAGAGAATCAGACTTAGAAGCCTAGCAGAATTTGATTGCAGGACTTTGACAGGACTGAGGGAACAGAGACTCCACTCTTGAAGGGTACACACAAAGTAGTGTGCACATCGGGACCCAAGGGAAGGAGCAGTGAGACCATAGGAGACTGAACCAGACCTACCTGCTAGTGTTGGAGGGTCTTCTGCAGAAGTGGGGGGTGGCTGTGTCTCACCATGAGGACAAGGACACTGGCAGCAGAACTTCTGGGAAGTACTCCTAATGTGAGCCATCCCAGAGTCAGCACTAGCCCCACCAAAGAGTCTGGGTAGGCTCCAGTGTTGGGTCACCTCAGGCCAAACAACCAACAGGGAGGGAATCCACAACCACATATCAGCAGACAAGGGGATTAAAGTTTTACTGAGCTCTGCCACCAAAGCAACAGCCAACTCTACCCACCACTAGTCCCTCCCATAAGGAAACTTACACAAGCGTCTTAGATAGCCACATCTGTCACAGGGCAGACAGCAGAAGCAAGAACTACAATCCTGCACCTTGTGGAACAAAAGCCACATTCACAGAAAGATAGAGAAGATGAAAAGTCAGAGGGTTATGTACCAGATGAAGGAAAAAGATAAAACCCCAGAAAAACAACTAAATGCAGTGGAGATAGCAAACTTCCAGAAAAATAATTCAGAATAATGATAGTGAAGATGATCCAGGACCTCGGAAAAAGAATGGAGGCAAAGATCAAGAAGATGCAAGAAATGTTTAACAAAGACCAAGAAGAATTAAAGAACAAACAGAGATGAACAATACAATAACTGAAATGAAAACTACACTAGAAGGAATCAATAGCAGAATAACTGAGGCAGAAGAATGGATAAGTGACCTGGAAGACAGAATGGTGGAATTCACTGCTGCAGAACAGAATAAAGAAAAAAGAATGAAGAGAAATGAAGACAGCCTAAGAGACCTCTGGAACAACATTAAACACAACAACATTTGCATTATAGGGGTCGCAGAAAGAGAAGAGAGAGAGAAAGGACAAGAGAAAATATTTGAAGAGATTATAGTCAAAAACTTCCCTAACATGGGAAAGGAAATAGCCACCCAAGTCCTGGAAGCTCAGAGAGTCCCATACAGGATAAAGCCAAGCAGAAACACACCAAGACACATATTAATCAAACTGACAAAAATTAAAGACAAAGAAAAATTATTGAAAGCAGCAAGGGAAAAACAACAAATAACATACAAGGGAACTCCCATAAGGTTAATAGTTGATTTCTCCACAGAAATTCTACAAGCCAGAAGGGAGTGGCATGATATATTTAAAGGGATGAAAGGGAAGAACCTACAACCAAGATTACTCTACCTGGCAAGGATCTCAGTCAGATGTGATGGAGAAATCAAAAGCTTTACAGACAAGCAAAAGCTAAGAGAATTCAGCACCACCAAACCATCTCTACAGCAAATGCTAAAGGAACTTCTCTAAGTGGGAAACACAAGAGAAGAAAAGGACCTACAAAAACAAACCCAAAGCAATTAAGAAAACGGTCATAGGAACATACATATCGATAATTACCTTAAACGTGCATGGATTAAACGCTCCCACCAAAAGACACAGGCTTGCTGAATGAATACAAAAACAAGACCCATATGTATGCTGTCTACAAGAGACCCACTTCTGACCTAGGGACACATACAGACTGAAAGTGAGGGGATGGAAAAAGATATTCCATGCCAATGGAAATCAAAAGAAAGCTGGAGTAGCAATACTCATATCAGATAAAATAGACTTTAAAATAAAGAATGTTACAAGACACAAGGAAGGACACTACATAATGATCAAGAGATCAATCCAAGAAGAAGAAATAACGATCATGAATATATATGCACCCAACATAGGAGCACCTCAATACATAAGGCAAATAAAAGAGGAAATTGACAGTAACACAATAATAGTGGGGGATTTTAACACCTCACTTACACCAATGGACAGATCATCCAAACAGAAAATTAATAAGGAAACACAAGCTTAAAGGACACAATAGACCAGATAGATTTAATTGATATTTATAGGACATTGATCCAAAAACAGCAGATTACACTTTCTTCTCAGGTGGGCATGGAACATTCTCCAGGATAGGTCACATCTTAGTTCCATATCAAGCCTCAGTAAATTTAAGAAAATTGAAAGCATATCAAGCATCTTTTCTGACCACTATGAGCGCTATGAGACCACTATGAACGCTATGAGATTAGAAAAGAAACATAAAAAACACAAATACATGGAAGCTAAACAATACATTAGTAAATAACCAAGAGATCACTGAAGACATCAAAGAGGAAATCAAAAAATACATAGAGACAAATGACAATGAAAACACGTTAAATCAAAACCTATGGGATGCAGCAAAAGCAGTTATAAGAGAGAGGTTTATGGCTATACGAGCCTACCTCAAGAAATAAGAAAAATCTCAAATAAACAATCTAACCTTACAACTGAAGGAACAAGAGAAAGAAGAACAAACAAAACCCAAAATTAGCAGAAGGAAAGAAATCATAAAGATGTGAGCAGATATAAATGAAATAAAACAAAACAATAACAAAGATTAATAAAATTAAAGCTGGTTCTTTAAGAAGATAAACAAAATTGATAAACCATTAGCCAGACTCATCAAGAAAAAGAGGGAGAGGACTCAAATCAATAAAAATAGAGGGCTTCCCTGGTGGCGCAGTGGTTGAGAGTCCGCCTGCCGATGCAGGAGACACGGGTTCGTGCCCCGGTCCGGGAAGATCCCACATGCCGCGGAGCGGCTGGGCCCATGAGCTATGGCCGCTGAGCCTGCGCGTCCGGAGCCTGTTCTCCATAACGGGAGAGGCCACAATAGTGAGAGGCTCGCGTACCGCAAAAAAAAAAAAAAAAAATAAATAAAATAAATAAATAAAAATAAAAATAGAAATGAAAAAGGAGAAGTTACAACAGGCACCACAGAAATACAAAGCATCCTAAGAGACTACTACAAGCAACTCTATGCCAATAAAACGGACAACCTGGAAGAAATGGGCAAATTCTTAGAAAGGTATAACCTCCCAAGCCTGAACCAGTAAGAAATAGAAAATATGAACAGACCAATCACAAGTAATGAAATTGAAACTGTGATTAAAAATCTTCCAACAAACAAAAGTCCAGGACCAGATGGCTTCACAGGTGAATTCTATCAAACATTTAGAGAAGAGATAATGCCCATCCTTCTCAAACTCTTCCAAAACATTGCAGAGGAAGGAACACTCCCAAACTCATTCTAGGAGGTCACCATCATCCTGATACCAAAACCAGACAAAGATACTACAAAAAAAGAAAATCACAGACCAATATCACTGATGAATATTGATGCAAAAATCCTCAACAAAATACTATCAAACAGAGTCCAACAACACATTAAAAGGATCATACACCATGATCAAGTGGGATGTATCCCAGGGATGTAAGGATTCTTCAATATATGCAAATCAATCAATGTGATACAGCATATTAACAAATTGAAGAATAAAAACCATATGATCATCTCAATAGATGCAGAAAAAGCTTTTGACAAAATTCAACACCCATTTATGATAAAAACTCTCCAGAAAGTGGGCATAGAGGGAACCTACCTCAACATAATAAAGGCAATATACGGCAAAACAACAGCAAACATCATTCTCAATGCTGAAAAACTGAAATCATTTTCTCTAAGATGAGGAACAAGACAAGGATGTCGATTCTCACCACTATTATTCAACATAGTTCTGGAAGTCCTAGCTACAGCAATCAGAGAAAAGAAATAAAAGGAATACAAATTGGAAAAGAAGAAGTAAAACTGTCACTGTTTTTGGGTGACATGATATTATACACAGAGAAACCTAAAGATGCCACCAGAAAACTACTAGAGCTAATCAATGAATTTGGTAAATTTGCAGGATACAAAATTAATGCGCAGAAATCTCTTGCATTCCTATACACTAATGATGAAATATCTGAGAGAGAAATTAAGGAAACACTCCCATTTACCATTGCAACAAAAAGAATAAAATAGCTAGGAATAAACCTACCTAGACAGACAAAAGACCTGTATGCAGAAAACTGTAAGACACTGGTGAAAGAAATTAAAGATGGTACAAAGAGATGGAGAGATATACCATGTTCTTGGATTGGAAGAATCAATATTGTGAAAATGACTATACTACCCAAAGCAATCTACAGATTCAATGCAACCCCTGTCAAATTACCAATGGCATTTTTTACAGAATTAGAACAAAAAAATCTTAAAATTTGTATGGAAACACAAAAGACCCTGAATAGCCAAAGCGGTCTTAAGGGAATAAAACGTAGCTGGAGGAATCAGGCTCCCAGACTTCAGACTATACTACAAAGCTGCAGTAATCAAGAAAATATGGTACTGGCACACAAACAGAAATATAGATCAATGGAACAGGAAAGAAAGCCCAGAGATAAACCCATGCACCTATGGTCAACTAGTCTATGACAAAGGAGGCAAGGATACACAATGCAGAAAAGACAGTCTCTTCAATGAGTGGTGCTGGGCGAACTGGACAGCTACATGTAAAAGAATGAAATTAGAACACTCCCTAACACCATACACAGAAATAAACTCAAAACAGATTCGAGGGGCTTCCCTGGTGGTGCAGTGGTTGAGAGTCCGCCTGCCGATGCAGGGGACATGGGTTTGTGCCCCAGTCCGGGAGGATCCCACATGCCGTGGAGCGGCTGGGCCCATGAGCCATGGCTGCTGAGCCTATGCGTCCGGAGACTGTGCTCCGCAATGGGAGAGGCCACAACAGTGAGAGGCCTGCATACAGCAAAAAAAACACAAAAAAATGGATTCGAGACCTAAATGGAAGACCGGACACTATAAAACTCGTAGAGGAAAACATAGACAGAACACTCTTTGACATAAATCACAGTAAGATCTTTTTTGATTCACCTCCTAGAGTAATGGAAATAAAAACAAAAATAAACAAATGGGAGCTAATGAAACTTAAAAGCTTTTGCAAAGCAAAGGAAACTACAAACATGACGAACAGACAACCCTCAGAATGGGAGAAAATATTTGCAAATGAATCAATGGACAAAGGATTAATCTCCAAAATATATAAACAGTTCATGCAACTCAATATTAAAAAAGCAAACAACCCAATCCAAAAATGTGCAGAAGACCTAAATAGACATTTCTCCAAAGAAGACATACAGATGGCCAATAAGCACATGAAAAGCTGCTCAACACCTCTAATTTTTAGAGAAATGCAAATGAAAGCTACAATGAAGTATCACCTCACACCAGTTAGAATAGACATCATCAGAAAATCTACAAACAACAAATGCTGGAAAGAGTGTGGAGAATAGGAAACCCTCTTGCACTATTGGTGGGAATGTGAATTGATACAGCCACTATGGAGAACAGTATGGAGGTTCCTTAAAAAACTAAAAATAGAATTACCATATGACCCAGCAATCCCACTACTTGGCATATACCCAGAGAAAACCAGGATTCAAAAAGACACATGCACCCCAATATTCATTGCAGCACTATTTACAATAGCCAGGTCATGGAAACAATCTAAATGCCCATCCACAGACGAATGGATAAAGAAGTTGTGGTACATATATACAATGGAATATTACTCAGCCATAAAAAGGAACGAAATTGGGTCATTTGTTGAGACGTGGATGAATCCAGAGACCATCATACAGAGTGAAGTAAGTCAGAAAGAGAAAAACAAATATTGTATATTGACACATATATGTGGAACCTAGAAAAATGGTATAGATGAACCGGTTTGCAGGATGGAAATGGAGATACAGATGTAGAGAACAAACGTATGAACACCAAGTGGGGAAAGCAGTGGCAGGTGAGGGTGGTGATGTGATGAATTGGGAGATTGAGATTGACATGTATACACTGATGTGTATAAAATGGATGACTAATAAGAACCTGCTGTATAAAAAAATAAATAAAATAGAATTCAAAAATTCAAAAAAACCCATGAAATTTATCATCTTAACTGTTTTTAAGTAGTGTTAAGTGTACACACATTGTTATATATAATAAAGGTTTTTAATATTCAAATATTTTCATAAAGTTCTAAATGTTAAAATTACTTCTTTAATGGGTGATCATTATAATTATTATCAGTGTACAAATAATCAAAACAAAATAAATATAGCATAAATTTTGTCAGTACTAAGTTAAATAGTAAACATATATTGTGAGTACATTTCTTAATGAGGTTAATGGGATTTTCCCAATTGGATAACAAATATTACTTATTGCTAGAGTGACAAAGGGTTCTTCGTCAATTCTATTCTTTTTTGAAAACTATTTGTTTTGTTTTTTATAGATGTGAACACTGGCAAATCTTGCTAACATGAATAAGTTGATAGGAACAGGAGATGTTTTATTTTGATAACTTCATTAATTATTTGAAATCTTTTTGGGTTAAACGCCCCAAATCACGTGGTGACCTATCGTCAAAAATTATTTTCTCCTTCAATTTTGTTGAAAGAGAAAAAGCTTTCTAAGGGATTTGTTATCCATAATTAGAACCATTCACTTTCTCAATTTCTGGGAATATCCAAAAGATTTTCTAAAATTTATTCAATGACTATTAATTACATCTGTTATTTTTTTCACCTTTTCTTGTTCAATTTATTTTAAAAAGATTGGAAAATTAAAACATGGTTAATTTTAATCCACTTTTCCCAAAGCATTGTTAAGAAATAAAATGCTTTTATTTTATTGTATGCTTTACCTTTTGGTTAAAACCTTAGAGCTCAGATTTAGTCCTTTCAGTTTATGGAAAATGCATAATCTATTTAGCAAAGCCTGTTTTTCTTGTCAAGCCAGTCTGCAAAGCAGACTTTCTCTAAGAAAAAGTGTGACAAATTTTTAATTCAAATCAACATTACAATACATTTTGGGAATATTATGAAACCCACCGTATGAAGGATTACTTTTAATCTTGTAAAAAAATGTTACTAAAAGTAAGATGGAGATCATGAAGAATATAATATAATTAATCTATTTCATGAAAAATTGTGGAAACAGGAATAAATCTATATGCTGTTTTTCATCAGTTTGTCATAATTCAATGTTATATGCCCCAAGTGAAGTTATTTATGAAACAAAAAGCATGATAAAAGGTGTGGCACTTTTTAGTAAATGTGTATGTACTGAACTTTGGAATTAGCTTTTGGGAAAAATTAAATAAGAATCTTGGGGCTTCCCTGGTGGTGCAGTGGTTGAGAGTCCGCCGGCTGATGCAGGGGACACGGGTTCGGGCCCAGATCCGGGAGGATCCCACATGCCCTGGAGCTGCTGGGTCCGTGAGCCGTGGCCACTGAGCCTGCGCATCCAGAGCCTGTGCTCCACAACGGGAGAGGCCACAACAGTGAGAGACCCGCGTACCGCAAAAAAAATTAAAAAAAAAAAAAAAAAGAGGAATCTTGTGTGAAAACACAGAAGTAACTCCTTTAATTTCATTAAACATTGACATAAATTCCCTAACACTTTAATGAGGGAGAAAGGTATACATTGCTTAAAATGAGTTTGTCCAGCAGCTAGCATTTAATTTTCTTTCTTGATTAATAGGAGGTGTAGGAGGGAAAATATTTAAACATTTTATAAGATGAAGTAGTCTCAGGATTGATTGTAATTGGAATACATATCTCACTATATTACTTGATAAAATAGATTTTAACAACCTACTGAATAATGCACACTGCATTCAAAAGAAATCACATAAAACTTTTATCTGTGGGTTATATCCAGTACAACTTAGCAACTTTAGTAGCCCCTGAAAACGTCTCAGTTGTGTTTAAAAGAATCAGTGTTACAAACCTCTGCTGGTGTGGCTGTTCAAAGGTTTTGTTGTTTTTTGTTGTTCGGGTTTTGGCTTATCCTAGGATTGAATATTGAGAAGAGTTGAAAAGAATTGCTCGTCTTTGATATGGAGGAGAAGGAAAGCCATTTTTAGTCTTCATTATTCCTTACAATGTTGTCTTTTCTCCATTCTCCCCAGACCCCGTCAAAAGCAATGCATTCTTTGACAAGACTTGAGTGCAGAGCTGCTGTCCTTACCCCAAAATGCCAACACACCCACCGCCCATACTCCATAATACATCTGATTAAAGGCTGCTTCTACAAAGGTCCATTGCCTAGGATGTGGCTTTCTCTTACCTAAAGAATGGATGAAACAGGGAAGGAATGGAAATCTTAAAAAGGGGTTATTGTGCCTTAATTCATCAATAAGGAGACCCACCCTAAAATAATATTTTTAATTTTCCTTTTTGTTTGGTGCCCTGAAGGATTTTACATCCTGGGGAGTACACCATAATAGGCCTGGGAATGGGTGAAGGAAACACCTTTCTTTTGTAAAGTTGGAGAAGGGTGATTAAAAAGGGGGGGAGTGAAAAAAGGGAACCCACGTGACACCAGGGAGTAGTGTATGTAGAATTTGAGTACCTGAAATGGATAGAATTAGCCACATCTGTGGACCCCTTGGAAAGTCCTCACGTATGGAATGTTCTTCTCCACCATCCACACACACACACACACACACACACACACACACACACCCTTTGTATACTCCCAAACACACTTTCACACACCTTCACACTTATACACACTCTTGCACCTGTACACATATAGACTCACAGACTCGCACACGGAAACATCCATACACACTCATGGTCACTCACACACTGCCTTATATACCCACACACATCTGCACACACCTAACTCACACACAGTACAGAGGTTGGTACTAGGCCCAGAGAGGTCTTTTATTTGCTTTAGGTCACACAGCACAACTGTGTGCCCCAGTTTTAAGACTCCTTTTCTAAGACATCACCTATAACTCCCCTCACCCTGGCTATAAGTCCTGCTTTTCTTCTAGGAGAATGGGAGTGATCTGATTTTCTGTTGAGATGTCCAGCCCCTTGCTCTGCTAGGATGATAAGATGCCAGGTCTTGGCAAGTCCACCCTAATTCCCTGACTGCCCAGTGTTGTGTCAGCAAAGCTCTGCTTACTCTGGGAATCAGTAGCATTTCTCTCAGAGGCAGTGCATCCAGGGAGATCTGTCCTAACGAATAAAAGTCCAAGAATGTACCTAATTGATGATTGGTTCTGGCATTAGTTCGCTGGCTGGCAGCAAATGGGAATCATTATTGATGCACCCAGATACACTTGTGCTGCTTGTGGTCCTACTTGTCCAGAGAGAAGCAGCATGGTTGCCCGAATGGAGATGGTCACCTTGGGATATGGTTCCATGCCTGTCCCAGTTGTGCTGTGTGACCTGGAGCAAGTAAAACACCCCTCTGGACCTCCCATCAACCTCTGCAATATGTGTGGGTGTAAGTATGTATGAGTGTAAGTATGCATTGTAGGCGAGTGTATGAATGTGAGCGTGTGTATGTGTGTGTGAATGTTAGTTTGTGTGAGAGAGTTTGAGAACATATGGCATGCGTGCATGTGTGTGAGTGTATGGGAGTATGTGAGTGTATGTGTATTTCAGTGCAAGAGTGTTTGTAAGTGTGAAGGTTTGTGAGAATGTGTGATGAGTGTTTGTGTGTTTGTGTACATGCAGATGGTGTAGAAAGGGAGGGTGAGGCAAAAGGGAATCCTTATTTTATTTATTTATTTATTTAAACATCTTTATTGGAGTATAATTGCTTTACAATGGTGTGTTAGTTTCTGCTTTATAACAAAGTGAATCAGCTATACATATACATATATCCCCATATCCCCTTCCTCTTGCGTGTCCCTCCCCCCTCCTTATCCCACCCCTCTAGGTGGTCACAAAGCATCTAGCTGAACTCCCTGTGCTATGTGGCTGGTAGGGAATCTTTAAAAGAAATCTTAAAGCATCTTAGTATCACCCAGTAATGAGTGAGGACACATGAGATTATTCTACTTCCTTCAACAGATAACGATTTGTATATACAATATACGTTTGCTGCTGGGCTCAGCGTTGGAGTTCAATGATAAACCAGAAAATACGTGGTCCTTGTCCTCATGGAGCCTATGGTTTTGGATTCAGATTAGAACACAGGCTTTAGCACTTCTGTGTGAGTTACCACAGGGGTTGTTAGGGACTGTGGGAGCACAGAGAAGGGCACCTGGATGCAACTAGAGGCAGTGTCCTTCCTGCTGAGACCTGAATAGTGGGCACAGGGTCCTGGTGGAGTAGAAGCAGAATGCTCTGGACGGTGCTGTACAGTATGGTAGCCACTAGCCATATGTAGTTGTTGAGCACTTGAAAAAGTGACGAGTTAAAACTGGCATGTGCTGTAGGTGTAAAATACACACCAGGTTTTGAAGACTTAGTATGAAAAAGAATGTAAATTACCCTAATTACATGTTAAATGATAACATTTTGCATAGACTGAATTAAACAAAATATATTATTAATGATAAGATCACCTGTTTCTTTCTACTTTTATTTCAATGTGGCTACTAGAAAATTTAAGATGGCATAAGTGGCTTGAGCTCTTCTGGCATTTTTCTACTGGCCAGAGTTGCTCTAGGCAACAAGAATGGTCTGTGCAGAGGCTCAGATGTTCTGTGGTCTGTGCAGAGATTCAAGGGGTTTGGAGAACTGGAAGAGATTTCTCATTGCTCAGCTGGTGAGAATGGGAGAGGTCGTGGGGTAGCAACATGAAGGGTTCAGTGAGCCCCTTAAAAGTATCACTGAAGGGCACTTCCCTGGCAGTCCAGTGGTTAAGACTCTGTGCTTCCACTGCAGGGGGCACGGGTTTGGTCCCTGGTTGGGGAACTAAGATCCTGCATGCCCCGAGGTGCAGCCAAAAATTAAAAAAAGCATCACTGAAGGCAACAGGAAGGCATCAGGAAGGATTTTATGCAGGGACATGCCTTGAGCAGATTGACGTGCTTTAGAAATTCTCTTCTGGCTTCTTCATGGAAAATGGAATAAGAAGTGGAGGCAAAACTGAAAGCAGGAAGACCACACAGAAGGTTTTAGCAATGATCAGTTCAGAGAAGCCAGTGTCTGGGCTTGGGTGTTCCCAGGGTGGATGGAGAGAAGGGAACCATCGATACGAGTATATCTAATACAGACACAGAATCATTTCAGCAAAGAACGCTACAAGAACCAAAGTCTTCAGCTTTTGCATCTGATAGTCATGGAATCGTCAAACCACAGACTGACAGGGCAGGAAGGTAGCTTGGAAGTTATCTGGGCATTCTTCTTTAAAGCTTCTGACAGAATGAACTGTTTAATCCCAAACCTGAAGAACTTTACAACAGGTAGGTGCTTTGCTTCCTGGGCTGGAGAGAGGAGATTTTCTCCCTCAGGGAGGTTTGTCAAAGCAGCAGCAGCTTGAGTGCCTCTTGGGGACAGGCTACAAAATCCATTGAGCCAGTCTTGCCTGCATCTCTAACAGGTGGCTCTGGAAGCTGCTGTCCCCCAGAACACCTGTACCTGGCACTAAGTTCTCTTTCTGCAGAGGTCACTGCTTTGGCAGATGCTTGGGAATTGATGGGTGCCTATTAAGACTGGCTCCCTGGTGCTGCCCGTGCCTCCAGTCCACAGACCCTCAAGTATTTGATGCCCTGATGTAGAAAATCATCCAGTAATGGACTACTTGGCAGTTGTCCTTAACAGTCTCCCAACTAGTTCCCGTCCTGATGATCTTGTTCACTGCCCTCAGCCTCTTTAATAAATAAAGAGTCCTTATTTGTGATGCTGAAATCCAGTTACTTTCCTCCCCTGACTCAAAATCTTCCAAGAGCCCCATGTTCCATAGATGGAGGCTCAGCACTCCTTAACAGGCCCTTCAAGGCTCTCTACAATCTGGCCCTCTTCCTCTCCCACCTCATCTCCTATCATTATTTCCAAGTCTCTAACCCTCTAATGATGCTGACCACCTGCTAGTCTCAGAACACACCACATCTTGACTCATGCTGTTTTAACCTGCTGTCAGCTTCCCACTTTCTCCCCTTAGATGAGCCGGTACATTTTCCAAGCTCATAAAAAACTATTGCCTTCTTCTTGAAGCCTTCTCCTCTGTCTGTCATTGTAATTCATCCCAGGCTCCTCTGCCCTTCCACATATACCTCTGTTGAGCACCTGTGCCAGCCAACTTTGTGTTCTCATTTCTTGTTTACCTGTTTTCCTTCCCCAACATGCTGTGAATTCCTTATAGGCAGGGACTCTGCTTTCTTTGTGTTTGTAACCTAGGGATGTATAATAAATACTGGCTGAGTGTCTCCTTGGGGGCTTTGGGATTGATAGTATTTTACTTTTAGTCTTCCATAGGAGCCTGCCTGGCACAGTCATGGCAACCTGGGGGAGGCAGGGCTGGGACCAGAGTGAGTGAGGAGTCTAGGGTGCAAAATGTAAGAAGACACTTACTCTCAGGTGCCCACCCTGCACTTGCCTTACTCTGGGAGTGAGTGCTTCCTAGGTGCCTTCCTTGCCTCCCCCTAGTCAGAGCTCTGGCAGGAGGGAGGGATCAGAGAAGTCTTGGGATCTAGAATGAGTCCATCTACAGGAACAGGCCCGATTCCAGAGTCCAGTTCCTCCTCTCACACTAACACATGGAGCTGTCTGGATGAGCCCATGTCCAAGGGGCACAGAACTCCCAGCATGATTCCAGAGCCCACTGGCACCCAGTGAGTGACAGGGTCCCAACAGATGGGAAGGTCTAGGGAATCTGGAATGGCTGATGTTTGGAACACTCTAGAGATAGGCAGGAGGATAGCCCTCACCTGCAGCCTCTCTAAAGAGAGCAAGGTACCAGCCTGTGGGCTGAGGCATGGAACCAGGTAACAGTCTTAAGATATAGAGCCAGTAAAACATGTAGACCAGCAGGGTCCCTAGATAGTAGGGTTGGATCAGGTCCTACAGGGACTTGAGGTACTAAGCTAATTAATTAGAACTGATGAGTGGCACCATATTTCCATGGGCCAGGCTCAGTGGGGTTGGATGGGGTAGAAGGAACAGGAAGAATTACATTCTGGTGGGAGTTGGGACAGTGAGGACAGTCAGCCTATGTACTGAGAGCACTATGCCCTGTGTGTGATGGCACCAAAGGAGAGGGGGGGTGGCACATGAGGCCCAGCACTCTGGTCTGGAGCTCTGGAGCCATCTTTGAGGGTGTGGAAGACTTCAGGTCAACCTGAAGAAAGGAGAGATAGAGGGAAGGAGAGAGGGTGAGGCAGAGGCTGTTTAAATATGGCCCAAGACACATCAGGGTTATTTTTGGGATGAAGGCAGAGCTTTCATGAAGAGCAACCAATAGGTTCAGTTATAGGGCTCTAGCAGTGGTCCTCTATTGCCAGGTCATGGGCTAGCTGAGTCAGAAAACTCAGGGAGTCGTGTTATTAGTATAGTTTCATGGGCTTCAAACCTGGGAGATTCTGGTTCAGTAGGTCTAGAGTTCATTTTAAATGAGCTCTCAGGGTGAGATGCAGCCTGATTTGGGAGCCACTAGCTGGGAGCTGAGTTGAAGGAGGAAAAGAGGCTGGCAGTTCATTTGGAGTTAGTCTCACATTTTCCTTTATGTCTCCTTTAAGCTGTGAAACTCTCTAATAAGTGTACCAGTGATATGTAAACCAGAATATTAAGGGCAAATTTCTAAGACACACTAAATCTTTCCAGCTGTTGTACTTCCCTTTCCTCTGTATCACCCCTTTCAGATGTCCTGATGATCATTTTCTTGCTTTAGTGCAATGGTTCTCAAACTTGGCATGCAAAAGAGTCACTTAGAGGGCTTAATCAAACACACATTCCTCCCATCCCAGAGTTTCTAAATAAAAGGATCTGGATTGGAGTGGGGCCTGACAACTGCATTTCTAACAGTGATATTGATATTACTGGTCCAGGGACCATACTCTGAGAACCACTGATCTGTTGGAACAAAAGGTATAATACACACATAACTGGAATGCCAAAAGGAGAAGAAAGAGATACATGAGTAGAAGAAATAAGTGAAATAAAAGTGGCTGGGAATTTGCCAAAATTAATGACAGATACCAAGCCACAAATTCAGGAAGCTCAGAGAACACCAAACAGAATTAAGTACCAAAAGAATTACACCTGTACATCTCATTTAAAAAAATTATAATTACTTATTTTGACAACTTCATAAATCTACCTGGTTTCCTTTTTAAAAAATTATTTATTTATTTATTTATTTATTTATTTATTTATTATGACTGTGCTGGATCTTAGTGGTGGCATGTGGGATCTTCGTTGTGGCATTCAGGATCTTTAGTTGTGGCATGCAGACTCTTAGTTGAGGCATGCATGTGGGACCTAGTTCCCCAACCAAGGATTGAACTTGGGCCCCCTGCATTGGGAGTGCAGAGTCTTACACACTGGACCACCAAGGAAGTCTCACATTTCATATTCAAACTGCAGAAAGTCAAATATAAAGAGAAAATCTTAAAAGATGCTAGAGGGATGGAAATACTTTCCTACGGAAGAAGAAGGATAAGAATTACAATGGACTTCCTGTCAGAAACCATGCAAACAAGGGGAGAGAGGAGTGAAATACTTGAAAAGAAAAACCCACCAACCTAAAATTCCATAACCACTGACATTATCCTTCAAAAGTGAAGGAGAGAAAAAGGCATTCTTCAGAGAAAAGGAAACTGGTATGAGTCAGAAATTTGTATCTACAAAAAGAAAGGATGAGCATCAGAGAAGGAACAAGTGAACATAAAATAAAATCATTTCTTATCCTTCATGGATCTAATAGATAAGTGTTCAAAGTAATAATAGTGACAGTGTACTGAGTGATTATAGTATATGAATACATGAAGTGAATGATAGCAATGTTATAAGAGATGAGAGGAGGAACTGGGAATACTTTGTTATAAGGTACCTGTGAAGTGATATATTGTTATTTCAGAGTAGACTTATATTAGTTGTAAATGTATATTGCAAACTCTAGGACATCTGCTAAAATTTTTTTAAAAAGAAGTATAACTAACATACGAAGGGAGGAGAAAAAATGGAATCATATAAAATGGTTGGTTAAAACCAGAGATTACAGAAAAAGAAGGGAAGGCAAAAAAAAAAAAAGAAATGAAGAACACATGTGACAAACAGCAGTTTAACTTGTGGTAGATATTGATCTAGCAATGTCAATAATCACTTGAATTATAAATGGTCTACATGAGATTGGTTCAAGATGGCAGAGCAGAGGATGTGTGCTCACTCCCTCTTGAGAGAGCACTGGAATCACAACTAACTGCTGAACAATCATCAACAGGAAGACACTGGAACTGATCAGAAAAGATACCCCACATCCAAAGACAAAGGAGAAGCCGCAGTGAGATGGTAAGAGGGCCGCAATCACAATAAAATCAAATCCCATAACTGCTGGGTGGGTGACTCACAAACTGGAGAACAATTATACCACAGAAGTCTACCCACTGTACTGAAGGTTCTGAGCTCCATGTCAGGCTTCCCAACTTGGGGATCCAGCAACAGGAAGAGAAAATCCCAGAGAATCAGACTATGAAGGCTGACAGGATTTGATTGCAGGACTTCAACAGGACTGGGGGAAACAGAGACTCCACTCTTGGGGGGCACACACAAAGTAGTGTGCACATCAGGACCCAGGGGGAAGGAGAAGTGACCTCACAGGAGACTGAACCAGATTTACCTGCTAGTATTGGAGGGTCTCCGGCAGAAGTGGGGAGTGGCAGTGGCTCACTGTGGGGACAAGGACACTGGCAGCATAAATTCTGGGAAGTACTCCTTGGCATGAGTCCTCCCAGAGTCCACGATTAGCCCCACCAAAGAGCCTGTAGCCTCTAGTGCTGGGTTGCCTCAGGCCAAACAACCAACAGGGAGAGAACTCAGCCCCACCCACCAGCAGACAAGTGGATTAAAGTTTTACTGAGCTCTGCTCACCAGAGCAACACTCAGCTCTACCCACCACCAGTTCCTCCCATAAGGAAGCTTGCACAAGCCTCTTAGATAGACTCATCCACCAGAGGGAAGACAGCAGAAACAAGAAGAACTACAATCCTGAAGCCTGTGGGAAAAAAAAAAACACATTCACAGAAAGATAGACAAGATGAAAAGGCAGAGGGCTATGTCCCAGATGAAGGAACAAGATAAAATCCCAGAAAAACAACTAAATGAAGTGGAGATAGCAAACTTCCAGAAAAAGAATTCAGAATAATGATAGTGAAGATGATCCAGGACCTCAGAAAAAGAATGGAGGTAAAGATCAAGAAGATGCAAGAAATGTTTAAAAAATACCTAGAAGAATTAAAGAACAAACAAACAGAGATGAACAATACAATAACTGAAATGAAAAATACACTAGAAGGAATCAATAGCAGAATAACTGAAGCAGAAGAAAGGATAAGTGACCTGGAAGATAGAATGGCAGAATTCACTGCCATGGAACAGAATAAAGAAAAAAGAATGAAAAGAAATGAAGACAGCCTAAGAGACCTCTGGGAAAACATTCAAAGCACCAACATTTTCATTATAGCGATCCCAGAAGGAGAAGAGAGAGAGAAAGGACAAGAGAAAATATTTGAAGGGATTATAGATGAACAGTTCCCTAACATGGGAAAGGAAATAGCCACCCAAGTCCAGGAAAAGCAGAGAGTCCTATACATGGTAAACCCTAGGAAAAACACACCAAGACACATATTAATCAAACTGACAAAAATTAAAGACAAAGAAGATTATTAAAAGCAACAAGGGGAAAATGACAAATAACATACAAGGGAACTCCCATAAGGTTAACAGCTGGTTTTTCAACAGAAACTCTGTAAGCCAGAAAAGAGTGGCATGATATATTGAAAGTGATGAAAGGGAAGAACCTACAACCAAGATTACTCTACCTGGCAAGGATCTCATTCAGATTTGACAGAGAAATCTAAAGCTTTACAAACAAGCAAAAGCTAAGAGAATTCCGCACCACCAAACCAGCTCTACAACAAATGCAAAAGGAACTTCTCTAAGTGAGAAACACAAGAGAAGAAAAGGACCTACAAAAACAAACCCAAAACAATTAAGAAAATTGTAATAGGAGCATACATATCGATCATTACCTTAAATGTGAATGAATTAAATGCTCCAACCAACAGACACAGGCTTGCTGAATGGATACAAAAACAAGACTCATATATATGCTGTGTACAAGAGACCCACTTCAGACCTAAGGACACATATAGACTGAAAGTGAGGGGATGAAAAAAGATATTCCATGCCAATGGAAATCAAAAGAAAGCTGGAGTAGCAATACTCATATCAGATAAAATAGACTTTAAAATAAAGAATGCTACAAGAGACAAAGAAGGATGCTACATAATGATCATGGGATCAATCCAAGAAGAAGATATAACAATTATAAATGTATATGCATCCAACATAGGAGCACCTCAATATATAAGGCAAATGCTAACAGCTGTAAAAGAGGAAATAGAAAGTAACACAGTAATAAATGGGGGACTTTAACACCTCAGTTACACATATGGACAGATTATCCAGATAGAAAATAAATAAGGAAACACAAGCTTTAAATGACACAATAGACCAGATAGATTTAACTGATATTTATAGGACATTTCATCCAAAAGCAGAAGATCACACTTTCTTCTCAAGTGCACATGGAACATTCTCCAGGATAGATAACATCTTGGGTCACAAATCAAGCCTTGGTAAATTTAAGAAAATTGAAGTCATATCAAGCATCTTTTCCAACCATGACGCTGTGAGATTAGAAATAAATTACAGGGAAAAAACATAAAAAAACACAAACACATGGAGGCTAAACAATATACTACTAAATAACAAGAGATCAATGAAGAAATAAAAGAGGAAATCAAAAAATACCTAGAAACAAAAGAAAAGGAAAACATGATGATCCAAAACCTATGGGATGCAGTAAAAGCAGTTCTAAGAGGGAGTTTATAGCAGTAAAATTCTACCTCAAGAAACATGAAAAATCTCATATCAACAATTTAACCTTACACCTATGGGAACTAGAGAAAGAAGAACAAACAACACCCATAGTTAGTAAAAGGAAAGAAATCATAAAGATCAGAGGAGAAATGAGTGAAATAGAAACAAAGGAAACAATAGCAAAAATTAATAAAACTAAAAGCTGGTTCTTTGAGAAGATAAACAAAATTGACAAATCTTTAGCCAGACTCATCAAGAAAAAGAGGGAGAGGGCTCAAATCAATAAAATTAGAAATGAAAAAGGAGAAGTTACAACGGACACCACAGAAATACAAAGCATCATAAGAGTACTATAAGCAACTCTATGCCAATAAAATGGACAACCTGGAAGACATGGACAAATTCTTAGAAAGGTATAATCTTCCAAGCCTGAACCAGGAAGAAATAGAGAATATGAACAGACTAATCATAGGTAAAGAAATTGAAACTGTGATTAAAAATCTTCCAACAAACAGAAGTCCAGGACCAGATGGCTTCACAGGTGAATTCTATCAAACATTTAGAGAAGAGCTAACACCCATCCTTCTCAGACTCTTCCAAAAAATTGCAGAGGAAGGATCACACCCAAACTCATTCTAGGAGGCAATCATCAACCTGATACCAAAACGAGACAAAGATACTACAAAAAAAAGAAAATTACAGACCAATATCACTGATGTTATAGATGCAAATATCCTCAACAAAATACTAGCAAACAGAATCCAAAAACACATTAAAAGGAACATACACCATCATCAAGTGGGATTTATCGCAGGGATGCAAAGATTCTTCAATATACACAAATCAATCAATGTGGTACACCATATTAAGAAATTGAATAATAAAAACCATATGATCAACCAATAGATGCAGAAAAAGCTTTTGACAAAATTCAACACCGATATATGATAAAAACTCTCCAGAAAGTGGGCATAGAGAGAACCTACCACAAAATAATAAAGGCCATATACGACAAACCCAGAGCAAACATCATTCTTAATGCTGAAAAACCAAAACCATTTCCTCTAAGATCAGGAACAAGACAAGGATGTGCACTCTCACCACTATTATTCAACATAGTTTTGGAAGTCCTAGCCACGGCAACCAGAGAAGAAAAAGAAATAAAAGGAATACAAATTGGAAAAGAAGAAGTAAAACTGTCACTGTTTGCCAAAGACATGATACTATACGTAGATAATCTTAAAGATGCCACCAGAAAACTACTAGAGCTAATAAACAAATTTGGTAAAGTTGCAGGATACAAAATTAATGCACAGAAATCTCATGCATTCCTATACAGTAACAATGAAAGATCAGAAAAAGAAATTAAGGAAACAATACCATTCACCACTGCAAGAAAAAGAATAAAATACCTAGGAATAAACCTACCTAAGGAAGTAAAAGACCTGTACTCAGAAAACTATAAGACACTGATGAAAGAAATCAAAGATGACACAGACAGATGGAGAGGTATACCATGTTCTTGGATTGGAAGAATCAACATTGTGAAAATGACTCTACTACCCAAAGCAATCTATAGATTCAATGCAATCCCTATCAAACTACCAATGGCATGTTTTACAGAACTAGAACAAAAATCTTACAATTTCTATGGAGACACAAAAGACCCCTAATAGCCAAAGCAATCATAAGGGAAAAAAACAGAGCTGGAGGAATCAGAGTCCCTGACTTCAGACTACACTACAAAGCTACAGTAATCAAGGTCATTCTATTAAACCATTACACACACCCTTGGCTCCTGCGACTGAGTTGCCACCTCACAAAATGGCAGCACCCATAGAGGAGAGAGCAGCAGCCTCGTCCACCCCATTCTGTGGGAGGCGAGAGATCTGTCAACATGGAATACCTCTGCTGAGGATGCATCTGAGTTTGGAAATCCTGCCGAAGGGATGGTGCTGAGGGGATCTCCTTCTATGGAAAACGTCAGTGACTTCTAGCACCTCCATGTTTTTTCACTTTTTTCATTTTCCGGGAGTAAGTGCCAGAAACTGCCGGGGGGACTTGTAACTAAGGAGAGAAGGGAAAGCTGCAGCTGACTGTTCCAGGACTTGCTGCAGCATTTTGGTGGCTTTGGTTGCTTTTCCATGTTCCCAGCAGCTGATCGTGATCTCCTGGAGGGTCGCCTGTGTTGCCTGGCCTGCTCCTAGGGGAAGGGGACTGGGCAACATGAAGTGGTGGTGGCGGCCTCCGCTGCATCACTTGTGCAGTGAGACTTTTCAGTAGTTTTAAAATGCCGGAGTCCACAGCCCTGCTGCTACACCTTCCCAGAGTCGTGGGCATCGGAAGCCCTGGACACCCCTCAACCAGGGCCTCGCGGTAGGCTGGGAGCCGGGTGCCTGGTTGTCCGGAGCAGGCGGTCCTGGTGGATGCCTGCAGCCCCAGTGCATGGGGTGGTCGCCATCAGGACCCAGGCCCTGGATGGTGCTACTGGGGCAGGAGTGGAAATGAAGGCATGTACACTGAAATTTAAGTAGTCCGAGCTGGGATCTATGGTTGTACTTTTTTAACCATGTCTCAAGTTAAACGTTAGAATGTCTTTTCTAGTATCCCACTCTGCAGTAGGCAAATCTGGTTGCCTTATTTCTAACTCGAAGGACAGAATAGAGGGATGACATTTTATATTTTTGTTTTTCAAGGGGAAGTTGCCACTTTTAAGCCACTGACTCCTTGCTGTCAATGTGTGTTTGTGTGTATACACACATGTGTATATGATAATGTGTTGTGCTTTGTAGCACAGATTGCAAAGACTAAAGACATGGAGTGTGATTCTAATGTTTAATGCCTTTTTTTTTTTAACATTTAAAATGTGATGTGTGAGGGACCTTCAAGATGGCAGAGGAATAAGAGGTGGACTTTCCTTCCCACAAATACATCAAAAATACATCTACAGGCTTCCGTGGTGGTGCAGTGGTTGAGAGTCCGCCTGCCGATGCAGGGGACACGGGCTCATGCCCCGTGTCTGGGAAGATCCCACATGCCGCAGAGTGGCTGGGTCCGTGAGCCATGACCGCTGAGCCTGCGCATCCGGAGCCTGTGCTCCCCAACGGGAGAGGCCACAATAGTGAGAGGCCTGTGTGCTGAAAAAAAAAAAATCTACATGTGCAACAACTCCTACAAAACACCTACTGAATGTTGGCAGAAGACTTAGACTTCCCAAAAGGCAAGAAACTCCCCATGTACCTGGATAGGGCAAAAGAGAAAAGGAAAACATAGACAAAAGAATAGGGATGGGACCTGCTCCTCTGGGAGGGAGCTGTGAAGGAGGAAAAGTTTCCACACACCAGGAAGCCCCTTCACTAGCGGAGACAGGTGGTGGGCGGGGAGGGGGAAGCTTCAGAGCCACAGAGAAGAGCGCGGCAACAGGGGTGCAGAGGGCAAAGCAGAGATTCCTGCACAAAGGATCAGTGCTGACCAGTGCTCACCAGCTTGAGAGGCTTGACTGCTCACCCACCAGGGCGGGTGGGGGCTGGGAGCTGAGGCTTCAGCTTTGGAGTTCAGATCCCAGGGAGAGGACTGGGGTTGGCTGTGTGAACACAGCCTGAAGGGGGCTAGTGCACCACAGCTAGCTGAGAGGGAGTCTGGGAAAAAGTCTGGAACTGCTTAAGAGGCAAGAGACAATTGTTTGGGGTGTGTGAGGAGAGGGGATTCAGGGCACCGCCTGAATGGGCACTGAGCCATGGCTATCAGCACGGACACCAGAGATGGGCATAAAATGGTAAGGCTGCTGCTGCAGCCACCAAGAAGCCTGGGCGCAAGCACAGGTCACTATCCACACCTCCCCTCCCAGGAGCCTGTGCAGCCTGCCAGTGCCAGGGTCCCGTGATCCAGGGACAACTTCCCTGGGAGAAAACATGGAATGCCTCAGGCTGTTGCAATGTCGTGTTGGTCTCTGCTGCCGCAGGCTTACCCTGCAATCCGTACTCCTTCCTCCCCCGGCCTGAGTGAGCCAGAGCCCCCTAATCAGCTGCTACTTTAACCCCGTCCTGTCAGGGCAGGGAACAGATGCCCTCAGGTGACCTACACGCTGAGGCAGGGCCAAATCCAAAGTTGAACCCCAGGAGTTGTGCGAACAAAGAAGAGAAAGGGAAATCTATCCTAGCAGCCTCAGGAGCAGCGGATTAAATCTCCACAATCACCTTGATGTACCCTGCATCTCTGGAGTACCTGAATAAACAACGAATCATCCCAAAATTGAGGCAGTGGGCTTTGGGAGCAACTGTAGACTTGGGGTATCTTTCTGCATCTAATTTGTTTCTGGTTTTATGTTTATTTTAGTTTAGTATTTAGAGATTACTATCATTGGTAAATTTGTTTATTAATTTGGTTGCTCTCTTCCTTTTTTTTAATATATATATATTATCTTTTTTCTCTTTTTGTGAATGTGTATGTGTATGCTTTTTTGTATGATTTTGTCTGTATAGCTCTGTTTTTACCATTTGCCCTAGGGCTCTATCTGTCCTTTTTGTTTGTTTGTTTGTATAGTTTTTTTTTTTTTTCCTGGTACATGGGCCTTTCACTGTTGTGTCCTCTCCCATTGTGGAGCACAGGCTCCGGACGCGCAGGTTCAGCAGCCATGGATCACAGGCCCAGCCACTCCACAGCATGTGGGATCCTCACGGACCGGGGCACGAACCCGTGTCCCCTGCATTGGCAGGCGGACTCTCAACTACTGTGCCACCAGGGAAGCCCTTTGTATAGTTCTTAACGCTTATTTTCATTGGTGGATTTGTTTTTTGGTTTGGTTGTTCACTTCTTTCTTTCTTTAAAAAATTATTTTTATTTTTAATAATATTTAAATTTTTAAAAAATTTTAATAACTATTTTCTTTCTTTCTTTTATTCTTTCTTTCTTTCCTCCCTTTTCTTCTGACCCAAATGGATGACAGGTTCTTGGTGACCTGGCCGGGTGTCACACCTGTCTCTGAGGTGGGAGAGCTGAGTTCAGGACATTGGGCCACCAGAGACCTCCCAGCCCCACGTAATATAAAATGACGAAAGCTCTCACAGAGATCTCCATCTCAATGCTAATATCCAGCTCCACTCAACGACCAGCAAGCTACAGTGCTGGACACCCTATGCCAAAAAACTAGCAAGACAGGAACACAACCCTACCCATTAGCAGAGAGGCTGCCTAAAATCATAAGTTCACAGACACTACAAAACACACCACTGGACGTGGTCTTGTCCACCATAAAGAAAAGATACAGTCTCATCCACCCAGAACACAGGCACAAGTCCGCTCCACCAGGAAACCTACACAACCCACTGAACCAACCTTACCCACTGGGGGCAGACACCAAAAACAAAGGGAACTATGAACCTGCAGCCTGAGAAACGGATACCCCAAACACAGTGAGTCAAGCAAAATGAGAAGACATAGAAATACACAACAGATGAAAGAGCAAGGTAAAACCCCACCAGCCCAAACAAATGAAGAGGAAACAGGCAGCCTACCTGAAAAAGAATTCAGAGTAATGATAGCAATATGATCCAAATTTTTGGAAATAGAATGGAGAAAATACAAGAAACCTTTAACAAGGACCTAGAAGAATTAAAGAGTGAACAAACAATGATGAACAACACAATAAATGACATGAAAAATTCTCTAGAAGAAATCAATAGCAGAATAACTGAGGCAGAAGAATGGATAAGTGTCCTGGAAGATAAAACAGTGGAAATAACTACTGCAGAGCAGAATAAAGAAAAAAGAATGAAAAGAATTGAAGACAGTCTCAGAGACCTCTGAGACAACATTAAATGCACCAACATTCAAATTATAGGGGTCCCAGAAGAAGAAGAGAAAAAGAAAGGGACTGAAAAAATATTTGAAGAGATTAGAGTTGAAAACTTCCCTAACATGGGAAAGGAAATAGTCAATCAAGTCCAGGAAGCACAGAGAGTCCCATGCAAGATAAATCCAAGGAGAAACATGCTAAGACACATATTAATCAAACTATCAAAAATGAAATACAAAGGAAAAATATTAAAAGTAGCAATGGAAAAGCAACAAATAACATACAAGGGAATCACCATAAGGTTCACAGCTGGTCTTTCAGCAGAAACTCTGCAAACCATAAGGGAGTGGTGGGACGTATTTAAGTGATGAAAGGGAAAAACCTACAACCGACATTACTCTACCCAGCAAGGACCTCATGTAGATTTGATGGAGAAATCAAAAGCTTTACAGACAAGCAAAAATTAAGAGAGTTCAGCACCACCAAACCAGCTTTACAACAAATGCTAAAGGAACTTCTCTAGGCAGGAAACACAAGAGAAGGAAAATACCTACAATAACAAACCCAAAACAATTAAGAAAATGGTAATACGAACATGCATATTGATAACAATCTTAAATGTAAATGGATTAAATGCTCCAACCAAAAGACATAGACTAGCTGAACAGATACAAAAACAAGACCCGTATATATGCCATCTACAAGAGAACCACTTCAGACCTAGGGATACATACACACTGAAAGTGAGGGAATGGAAAAAGATATTCCATGCAAGTGTAAATCAAAAGAAAACTGGAGTAGCAATTCTTATATCAGACAAAATAGACTTAAAATAAAGACTATTACAAAGAAGGACACTACATAATGATCAAGGGATCAATCCAAGAAGAAGAAATAACAATTGTAAATACTTATGCTCGCAACACAGGAGCACCTCAATATATAAGGCAAATGCTAACAGCCATAAAAGTGGAAATTGAGAGTGACACAATCCTAGTAGGGGAATTTAACATCCCACTTTCACCAATTGACAGATCATCCAACATGAAAATAAATAAGGAAATACAAGCTTTAAATGATACATTAAACAAGATGGACTTAATTGATATTTACAGAACATCCCATCCAAAAACAACAGAATACACTTTGTTCTCAAGTGCTCATGGAACATTCTCCAGGATAGATCATATCTTGGGTCACAAATCAAAACTTCGTAAATTTAGGAAAATTGAGATCATATCAAGTATCTTTTCCAACCACAACGCTATGAGACTAGGTATCAATTACAGGAAAAAATCTGTAAAAAATACAAACACATGGAGGCTAAACAATACACTACTAAATAACCAAGAGATCACTGAAGAAATCAAAGGGGAAGTCAAAAAATACCTAGAAACAAATGACAATGAAAACACAGTGACCCAAACCTCTGGGATGCAGAAAATGTGGTTCTAAGAGGGAAGTTTATAGCAATACAATCCTACCTCAAGAAACAAGAAACATCTCAAATAAACAACCTAACCTTACACGTAAAACAATTAGAGAAAGAAGAACATAAAACCCTCAAAGTTAGCAGAAGGAAAGAAATCATAAAGATCAGATCAGAAATAAATGAAAAAGAAATGAAGGAAACAACAGCAAAGAACAATAAAACTAAAAGCTGCTTCTTTGAGAAGATAAACAAAATTGTTAAACCATTATCCAGACCCACCAAGAAAAATGGGGAAGACTCAAATCAATAGAATTAGAAATGAAAAAGGAGAAATAACAGCTGACACTGCAGAAATAAAAAGGATCATGAGAGATTACTACAAGCAACTATATGCCAATAAAATGGACAACTTGGAAGAAGTGGACAAATTCTTAGAAAAGCACAACTTTTGAGACTGAACCACGAAGAAATAGAAAACATAAACAGACCAATCACAAGCCCTGAACTTGTAACTGTGATTAAAAATCTTCCAACAAACAAAAGCCCAGGACCAGATGGCCTCAGAGGTGAATTCTATCAAATATTTAGAGAAGAGGTAACACCTATGCTTCTCAAACTCTTCCAAAATATAGCAGAGGGAGGAGCACTCCCAAACTCATTCTACGAGGCCACCATCACCCTGATACCAAAACCAGACAAGGATGTCACAAAAAAAGAAAACTATAGGCCAATATCACTGATGAACATAGATGCAAAAGTCCTCAACAAAATACTAGCAAACAGAATCCAACAGCCTGTTAAAAGGATCAGCTCTGTGTTTTGTGACCACTTAAAGGGGTGGGATAGGGAGGGTGGGAGGGAGGGAGATGCAAGAGGGAAGAGACATGAGGATATATGTATATGTATAACTGATTCACTTTTTTATAAAGCAGAAACTAACACACCATTGTGAAGCAATTATACTCCAGTAAAGATGTTAAAAAAATTAAATAAATGCCATTTTAAGATTTAAAAAAAGGACCATACACCATGATCAAATGAGATTTATGCCAAGAATGCAAGGATCCTTCAATATATGCAAATCAATCAATGTGATACACCATATTAACAAACTAAAGGATAAAAACCATATGATCATCTCAATAGATGCAGAAAAAGCTTTTGACAGAACTCAACACCCATTTATGATAAAAACTCTCCAGAAAGTAGGCATAGAGGGAACTTACCTCAACATAATAAAGGCCATATATGACAAACCCACAGCCAGCATCATTCTCAATGGTGAAAAACTTAAACCATTTACACTAAGATCAGGAGTAAGACAAGGTTGCCCACTCTCACCACTATTATTCAACATAGTTTTGGAAGTTTTAGCCGCAGCAATCAGAGAAGAAAAAGAAATAAATGGAATCCAAATTGGAAAAGAAGAAGTAAAACTGTCACTGTTTGCAGGTGACATGATATTATAAATAGAGAATCCTAAAGACTCTACCAGAAAACTACTAGAGCTTATCAATGAATATGGTAAAGTAGCAGGATACAAAATTAATGCACAGAAATCTCTTGCATTCCTATACACTAATGATAAAAAATCTGAAAGAGAAATTAAGGAAACACTCCCATTTACCATTGCAACAAAAAGAATAAAATACCAAGGAATAAAACTACCCAAGGAGACAAAAGACCTGTATGAAGAAAACTGTAAGACATGGATGAAAGAAATTAAAGATGATACAGATGGTGAGATATACCATGTTCTTGGATTGGAAGTATTAACATTGTGAAAATGACTATACTACCCATAGCAGTCTACAGATTCAATGCAATCCCTATCAAACTACAAATGGCATTTTTCACAGAAGTAGAATAAAAAATTTTCACAATTTGTATGGATACACAAAAGACCCTGAATAGCCAAAGCAATCTTGAGAAGGAAAAATGGAACTGGAAGAATAGGCTCCCTGACTTCAGACTATATTACTAAGCTTTAACAATCAAGACAGTATGGTATTGCACAAAAACAGTAATATAGATCAATGGAACAGGAAAGAAAGTCCAGAGATAAACCCACGCACATATGGTCATGTTATCTTTGATAAAGTAGGCAAGAATATACAACGGAGAAAAGACAGCCTCTTCAATAAGTGGTGCTGGGAAAACTGGACAGCTACATGTAAAAGAATGAAATTAGAACACTCCCTAACACCATACACAAAAATAAACTCAAAATGGATTAAAGACCTAAATGTAAGGCCAGACACTATAAAACTCTTAGAGGAAAACATAGGTAGAACACTCCATGACATAAATCACAGCAAGATCCTTTTTGACCCACCTCCTAGAGAAATGGAAATAAAAACAAAAATAAACAAATGGGACCTAATGAAAGTTAAAGGGTTTTGCACAGCAAAGGAAACTATAAACAAGACGAAAAGACAACTCTCACAATGGGAGAAAATATTTGCAAAGGAAGCAACTGACAAAGGATTAATCTCCAAAATATACAAGCATCTCATGCAGCTCAATATCAAGAAAACAAACAACCCAATCCAAAAGTGGGCAGAACACCTAAATACACATTTCTCCAAAGACACAGAGATTGTCAACAGACACATGAAAGGATGCTCAACATCACTAATCATTACAGAAATGCAAATCAAAACTACAATGAGATATCACTTCACCCTGGGCAGAATGGCCATCATCAAAAAATCTACAAACAATAAATGTTGAAGAGGGTTTGGAGAAAAGGGATCCCTCTTGCACTGTTGGTGGGACTGTAAATTGATACAGTCACTATGGAGAACAGTAGTAGTTCATTAAAAACTAAAAATAGAATTACCATATGACCCAGAAATCCCACTATTGGGCATATACCCAGAGAAAACTGTAATTCAAAAAAGACACTTGCACCCCAATGTTCATTGCAGCACTATTTACGATAGCCAGGTCATGGAAGCAGCCTAAATGCCTATCGACAGACTAATGGATAAAGAAGACGTGGTATATATATACAATGGAATATTATCCATCCATAAAAGGGAACAAAATTGGGTCATTTGTAGAGACGTTTGTGGACCTAGAGACTGTCGTGCACAGTGAAGTAAGTCAGAAAGAGAGAAACAGATATCGTATGTTACGCATATATGTGGAATCTAGAAAAATGATACAGATGAACCAGTTTGCAGGGCAGAAATAGAGACACAGATGTAGAGAACAAACGTATGAACACCAAGGGGGGAAAGTGGCGGGGGTGGTGGTGGTGCTGTGATGAATTGGGAGATTGGGATTGACATGTATACACTAATATGTTTAAAATAGATATCTAATAAGAACCTGCTCTATAAAAAATAAAATAAAAGTCAATAAATAAATAAATTAAGTATAGAGTAAAATAAATAAACGGTCTACATATAGACAGAGAATGTCAGAGTGGACAAAAAAAAAGAACAACAATGTTATCTACAAAATCCATTTTATAAAGACACAAAATATGTTAGTAGTAAAGGGACGCAGAACCACTGCTCTGGCTCTCAGGAATGACTATCAGGCATTTGTACTTTTGGTGAATTTATTAGTGTTCTTTTCACAGGAAAATTTTCAATTCAACCTTTTTGTGAAATGAAAGGAGTGGTCATCTCTTACAGGAGTTTAAGTGGGAAAGATAGAGGCAACTTCACTGGGACCCCTGAAATGGCCAAATCAAATGACAAGCCTGAATCAGTGGGGCTGTGTGTATGTGGACACTTAAGTTAATGACCATGAAGGAGAACCTATGGGCTTCCCTGGTGGCGCAGTGGTTGAGAGTCCGCCTGCCGATGCAGGGGATCCTGGTTCGTGCCCCCGTCTGGGAAGATCCCACATGCCGCGGAGCGGCTAGGCCCGTGAGCCATGGCCGCTGAGCCTGCGTGTCTGGAGCCTGTTTTCCGCAATGGGAGAGGCCACAACAGTGAGAGACCCGCGTACTACAAAAAAAAAAAAAAAAAAAAAATTGAAGGAGACGCTGATGGTGGGTGATTTGTACTCTTCTAGCTCCACCTGAGAAATGAGTTTGCCAACAGAGCTTTATTCTGAAAGCCAGTTCTTGTTTGGCCTTGATTTTTGTTTTTATCCCAGGAAGCCTTCCAAGTAGGCCAGAATGAGAAAACACAGGTCAGTTCATTGCATAGAGCTGTGTGAAGGCAGAGGACGTGGGAGCAATTGGCTGCTGGAGGGAGGAAGCTAACCTGGGCCATTTTGGATTTGGGTTGTTGGAGCTATTTTCTGAGCAGGACACTTGTGACTTTGTCTTTCCAATGCACCAACAATGAAGTGGGAAGTAAAATATTTCACTGGTTGTTTTGTCACATCTCATATGAAACATTTAATTGATGTTTTGGACTGAACTGCTCAGATGTTGAGTATTCTGGAATTTTATGCTTCTATGTCTGAGATGATCAAAATGCACTGAAGAATATTAGTTTCATGCAATGTTAAAGGATGCTCTATGTGTCTGTGTTTGAGCAGGTATGTGTTGTGGAAAGGGAGTGTGGAGAAAGCCAAGTTCTGAAATGCCTTAAACAAAGTGAACCGGTTTCTTTGTTATGAATCTTTAATATGAGCAAATGTGCAATGGGAGTCATTTTTTTATTGAAGTATAGTTGATTTACAATGTTGTGTTAATTTCAGGTGTATAACACAGTGATTCAGTTATATATATATATATATATATATATATATATATATATATATTCTTTTTCAGATTCTTTTCCCTTATAGGTTATCACAAAATATTGAGTATAGTTCCCTGTGCTATACAGTTGGTTATATATTTTATAATGGGAATCTTGACAGACAAGGTGGAGAACTATACTGTGGTGTGCAATATTTCCCAAACTTATTTGATTAGGGGCTCTTTTATTCCCATAGAATGCCTGTATTAGAGGTGAATAACTTCCAATGTGTTGCTTAAACAAAGTAAGGTTTTTATTTTCTTTCAGGTGAGTGAAATCCAGAAGTAGGCAGTCCAGGTGACTGTGACCCCATGATATCATCTGGGACCCAGGCTCCTTTTACCTCTCTGCTTTTATATCCTTAGCTCATTACTTCCATCCTCCAAGTCACTACACAGATCCAGGTGGCTAATGTTGTGCAGTCACATACTTGTTCCAGGCAGAAAGCTAGAGGAAAGTGTGGAGGGCATAAAGTATGCTCCCCCTTGTTGAGCATCTCCCTTAAGGGAATTTCCTGGAAGTCCCATCCCATATCTTCAATTTGCATCTCATTGGTCATATTTAGCTGCCACGGAGACTGAGAAATGTAGGCCTAGAGCTGGGCACATTGCTGCTGTGAAAATTAATAAACAGAGACCTCAATTTAAAGAGTCAGGATGCCAAAAGGAAAGCTCTTATGTCCTACGATGATAGCAGAGCCCAACAGGAAGAAGAAAGACTTCCTCTTCTTGTCTGGCATGAGCTCAGCAAATAAGAGACAGTCACGACTCAGGCAATGAAAAGCCATTACACTTCGTGCTCTCGACTCCTCCAATGGACTCTTGGTTTACTATAATCCTCCCAACTTCCTTTTCTCCTCTATAAAGGAGTTCTCTCCATTTTTGCTGGGGACTTGCACGTGGCTAACCGTGGTTGCAAACCCTGAACTGCAATTTTTGCTGATCCCATATAAACTCTCTCTCTTTTTTTTTTTTGCTGGAGAAATAATTGGCAGTCTATTTGTTTTAGGTCAACACTGCTCTGAGTTAAATCAGAGTTTTATAGCCAAAGAGGAAAGGAAGAAAAAATGTCAAAGAGGCAAATAGTCTCTATACAAATATCCAACCGAACAAACCTCAGGGCTAAGTTTGGGAAATGTTGATGTGTATTATTTCCCCACTGGTTTCCAATGTTTTGTCTTACCCACATGCTACATGGTCTTTCTCTCTCTCTCTCTCTCTCTCTCACAAGCACACACACATTTTTATCTCCGTGTATCTTTGTCTCTTACATACATATATGTATACAGAAATATATATGTTTATACATATATGTCAGATTATCCACAGACTATAAGTGACTAATAGACTGGAAGGAAGATCAGGAAGACAATTTAGAAATTATTTAGCTTAGAGGTTCTCAAGCCTGGTCACACATTAGAATCAGTTGGGGGAATTTATAAAAATATTTATGCTTGAGTCCTACAAGTTGGAATCATAATCTTTGGGGATAATGCCCAAATATTCATCTTTTTTCCTAATGCTTCCTTCCCACTTGATTCTACCCTGTAGCCAGGGTTGAAAGTGTATGGTCTAGACCAACTTCATCACTTTATAGGAAAATTATCTGTAAAATTATTTATTTCATGTTTGCTTCCCCCATTAGACTATAAAACCTATGAGAGCAGGAATAGTATCTATTATGTTATCACTGTATTCATCCCCAGAGCTTAGGACAGCACTGGCACAAATTTGAATGAATGAATGAGTCTACTAAGGCCCAGAGAAGGGAAAGTCCTCATGCAAGGTCATACAGCAAATACACACACAGAAGAAGCAGGATTAGAACCTTTGTCTCTTGACTTCCTGTTCAGGGCTCCTTCAGGTATTCCATGACTTCCATAGTTAGATGGTCAGAACTTGGAACAATTTACTCCAGAACTGATAATGTGCTCTTGTGTTCCTGCAGTGCTTATTGTATACTGTTGTACTTATTTGTGAATCTTGGGTTAAGAACTGTATCTTATTTCTTCAAGCATCATCTGCCACACACCTTGCCTGGCTCACCATAAATAACTCATGATAATAGCTAAAGGAAAAGAATGAAAGAAGGAAGGAGGGAAAGAAAGAAAGAAAGAATGAATGAATGAAAGAAAGAAAGAAAGGAAAAGAACCCATGTAAATTCACTCCTTTGGAACACCATAACTTATTTTCAGAGTCTTTCTTGTCAAATGCCACTTTACTATCTTTAACCTTCCCTTTCTATGCCTTAAACCTGGATTCTACATGGTCTCTAGCCAGCAGCTCAATTTTAATTACCTATCTGGTTGAAAAGTCTTGAAAACTAATTCACAGTAAGGTGTTAATGACTGATAAGGTTTGATGGCATACCTTATCATAACCTTCTTGGGATCTTTGCATATCAACCAGGGACAGTATCCTGGCTCAAAAGAAGGAAAGTCTAATTGGAAAAATCTAAGTCTAATGAACAGAAGTCATGAAGGGTAACTAGGGGTGTAAGCAGGGTGGCCTTCCTAGAGGGATATAATCACATCAAAACACTTGTCGTATATCAGACAGCTAGATGTTCCTCTTTTTTTTTTTTTTTTTGGCGGTACGCACGCCTCTCACTGTTGTGGCCTCTCCCATTGTGGAGCACAGGCTCCGGACGCAGGCTCAGCAGCCATGGCTCATGGGCCCAGCTGCTCCACGGCATGTGGGATCTTCCCGGACCAGGGCACGAACCCATGTCCCCTGCATCGGCAGGCGGACTCTCAACCACTGCGCCACCAGGGAAGCCCATAGGTGTTCCTCTTTGAGTAGGGAACCTGGAATGCATGCCTAGGGGTCAAGTCCTCAAGTCTTCCTTAGTTAGAGGTCAACTTTGATCAGGGGATTCTCACTTAGATGCATCACGAATGCAATGGTAGAGACCAGCAACTTCCCTGGGGTGCTGTGGAGGCTGTGCCCAGGGACACAGACCTATATGGTCCAGGAGGAACGGAATGCATATTCAGTGCCTGAGGCAGAGCTCTTAATAAATGTTAACTCTCTTTCTTCTCTCAGCAGGCATTGCTCAGTCGGCAGCCCCAGAGGGAACAATTAGATTGTTTATCCAAACCTCAGCCACTTTGCTATGTAATTGATTTTTCATTGAGTGTATTTAGGAGATGGTTATTTACATGAATACAGGCACACCAGGGACATGGCAGCATCTGATCATAAGAAATGGGAGGGAATCTAGATCAAAGTGTGGAATTCAGTGGGAGGGAGGGTGGGCTTTAGAGGCAGATAAGCTAGGCTGAGAATCTGACTCTGGCTGCTGACTTTGTGTATTTGGGCAAATTATTAACCCTCTGAGCCTTGGTCTCCTCATTTGAAAAGGGGGATACATTTATGAGGATTAAATTAAACAGTGCTCATAAAATGCTGAGGGCTGGGCCTGCTACATCCTATACACTCAATAGGCTGTTGTTATTATTACTATTATTATACTATTATTACTGTTGGTTTCCATGCCAGGGAAGCTTTCGAGTCCTCCACTTAGCCTACCTGACCCTAACCATATTTCAGTGTTTGGCCTAAGTCTTACTTTTTCCCCAGAGCCCTCCCAGACAGCTCCGGTCCTTCTCCAGTTACCCCCTTCTTCCAAGAACATTATGAGATTTAGTCTGTAGCATCATATTTTAAACCTTAGTTACAAGCAATAGTGTTTTATTTTCTTCTTCCCTGTCTAGGCCAGGGATTGGCAAACTACAGCCCACAGGCCATATCTGGTCTTCTGTTTTTGTGTGGGCTGTGAGCTAAGAACAGTTTTCACATTTTTAAGTGGTCGAAAAAAAGTCAAAAGAAGAAGAATATTTTGTGACACATGAAAATGATATGAAATTAAAATACTAATGTCTATAAATAGACTTTTATTGGAAGATAGCCACACCCATTTATTTGCATATTCTCTATGGCTGCTTTTGGGCTACGATGGCAAAATTGAGTAGTTAGTAGAGACAGTATGACCCATAAAACCAAAAATATTGAGTATCTGGCCCTTTACAGCAATGTTTGCTGAGCTCTAGACTATATGCTTCTTAGGTGGGCAGGGTGTGCCATTCTTGTCTGAATTTCCATGGCACATGACAGAACACCTGTCATATAGCCAGTGTTGGATAAATCCTGTGCATTGCTGATGGCAACATATCAGTTTTGCCACATGGGTTCTATTGTGTGTCCTCCCTCTGCTCCTACTATTGGGGTGTGGGTGGAAAATTATTTGTACAGCAAGGGTGTGTGGTGAGTGGTTTCCCTTGTGGATTTGAGGTCTTCAAAGGCAGAGAGATCTGTTCTTATTGCAGCGCCAAGAGAAGGAAATGAATATTCACGGCACCAATATGCACCTTGCACTGTGCTCTGTCCTTTGATGCTTTATCTCATTTAATGCCCATTCATTTATTCAACAAATAGCTATCAGGTGCCTGCCATGGACCAGGCATTGTTCTAGGCAGTGGAAATGCAGCTGGGAGCAAAACAGATAAAACATTTTCTGCTATCATTGAGTTTACTCTCTATGTTGAAATGGGCAGGAATTCTAAATAAATAAGTACAAGATATTGTATAGGTGGGATTAAATGATAAGGGGAAAAATAAAGCAGACATGGGAGAGAGTACTTGCCAGCTTTTTATTTTAGGTGGGGAAGGTTGTTCAAATTTTAGATGGAGAAGTCAGAGGAGACGTCTCTGAAAAGGTGAGTTGAGCAAAGACTGAGGGTGTGAACCATGTAGATATTTGGCAAGAATATTACAGTTGACCCTCAAACAATAGGGGTTTGAACTGCAGGGGTCCACTTACATGCAGATTTTTTCAATAGTAAATACTGTAGCTCTACATGATCCATGATTGGTTGAATCCATGGATGCAGAACTGCAGATACAGAAGGAGAGCTGAATATAAGTTACACATGGATTTTCCACTGCGTGGAGGGTTGGCACCTTAACCCCTGTGTTGTTGTATAGGGTCAGTTGTATAGGTAGAGGGGAAGCAAGTGCAAAGGCCCTGAGTCAAGAGACGACTTGGTGTGTCCAAGGAATAGCAGCAAGGCTGGAGTGAGGGGAGGGAGAAGAAAATAATAAGAGACAGTGGAGAGAGAAAGCGGGTAGGGGAACGGGGGAAGGAGCCCGATCATGGAAAGCTTTTCATATCACTGAGAGAGCTTAAGCTTTTCTTCTGAGATGGGAAGTCCCTGAAGGTTTTGAACACATGATTGAGGATATCTGCTTTTTATTTTAAAACAAGAGCTGTATGAAGTAGGTGTTTCTTGTTTTCATTCTATAGATAAAAACAATGAAATTCGGAAAGGCCAGGTAGTACGTGGTTATACAACGGGTAAGAGGCAGAGGTTGGATTTGAATGTAGGCTTAGCCAGATTCCACTGCCCTCTCTGCCTGGCTGGCTGGCACGGAGTGGAGCCTCAATAAGGGAATTCAGAATTACTTCTGGTACTTGGGCTGTGGAATGAGCTGCACAGCCCCACATGCTGTCCCTCTGCTCAGCTCTGCCTTGGTGCTGGGGACAGCTAGGAACATGGTCTAAGAGCTGGCTAGTGGGCCCTTCCGTCTTCCTTAAACTTGCACCAGGGGCTTCCCTGGTGGCTCAGTGGTTGGGAGTCTGCCTGCCGATGCAGGGGACACGGGTTCGTGCCCCGGTCCGGGAAGATCCCACATGCCGCAGAGCGGCTGGGCCCGTGACCCATGGCCGCTGGGCCTGCGCGTCTGGAGCCTGTGCTCCGAACTTGCACCAGCCACGCAGTGGCCGAATGACAAACATTAAAGTACGAGGGAGCAACTTAATTAGCTCCTAATACTCACATGCTGCCAATTAAACACCTTGATAACGTTTACTCTGGAGCTTAATTAGATGTTTCTAAATAAACCTAGCCCTGTGCCACCACCTGTCAGTTTCAGAGCCAAATCTTTTCTTGGACATGCCCTGTCTTACTTGGGAAGGAGGAGAATGGCTAGTTTGGGTGAAGTAAAATGAGATATTGGCATCTCTCGAGATTATTCCACGGTCCTGTTGTGGATTTTGAACTGGGTGAAAATCACTGCGCAGGTCATATCTCTGTCCCTGCCTGTGCTACCGCTAGACTTCTGGTCACAGACCCCTTTAACTAAAGGGCTTGTAAGAGAGGAAAACAGTAATGTGCATTGTGACGTTTCCCTCCTGCAGGTAATGTGAAGTCCTGCTATTTGGTCCCAACTGTCTGTTGCCTAAGCACAGGTTATCTTCTTAATAACCGTGGAATTGACTTGTTCTGAATGAGGGGCCAGAGTTTAACAGCAACACAGGAGTGAAGACTTTAGACTCCTGCAAACTCAAGATGTGTTAACAGAACCAAGGGATTGCTGGAGACGCCAGACTGTGTCATTCGATGGAGAGATGACGTCCCGTGGTACTTGGTGCTGGTCAGTGACGTGAGTGCTGAGTAAAGGGTAGCGTTTTCCAAGGAACATTGGCAAGTTGATATTTCCCATGGAAATATCCCAGGGGTGCCTAGAAATCAAATCAGTCAAGGAATAGATGAAGAAATTGAGAATGCTTGGTCTAGAGTCTTGGGACTTGGTACGGTAGCCATCGTTCAGTCTAGGAAGAGCTACTATCATAGCAGGGGCTGTAAGTATATTCCATGTTGCTCCATAGGTCAGTACAAGTGTCCAGAGGTGAACAGTACCATAACCCACATTTTCAACCATTGTACTTTGCAGAAGGAGGGGGAGAGGTTTGCTGGGTTTACCCTCGTCACTCTCCCCGTGACGGCCCAGCTGGGGCCGTTTCTTCCCAACTTGAAGACTGTAGCAGTTTTTTCTTTTTTCTTTTTTTTTTTACATCTTTATTGGAGTATAATTGCTTTACAATGGTGTGTTAGTTTCTGCTTTATAACAAAGTGAATCAGTTATACATATACATATGTTCCCATATCTCTTCCCTCTTGCGTCTCCCTCCCTCCCACCCTCCCTATCCCACCCGTCTAGGTGGTCACAAAGCACCGAACTGATCTCCCTGTGCTATGTGGCTGCTTCCCACTAGCTATCTATTTTACATTTGGTAGTGTATATATATATATATATATACAATGGAATATTACTCAGCCATAAAAAGAAACGAAATTGAGCTATTTGTAATGAGCTGGATAGACCTAGAGTCTGTCATACAGAGTGAAGTAAGTCAGAAAGAGAAAGACAAATACCGTATGCTAACACATATATATGGAATTTAAGAAAAAAAATGTCATGTAGCAGTTTTGAAACATGATCCCAAAGTCTCTGATGCTCCTCATCAATAGATGGTGTCTTTGTCCCCTCTCCTTAAACCTGTGACTTTTTCACCAATAGAATATAGGGCAAGTAGCAATACACTAGCTTCTGGGCCCAGGCATTAAGAAACTGGCAACTTCCATGCCCTCTCTCTTGGATCGCTCATTCTTGGAACACAGCCACCACAGTGCAGGGAAGCAAGCAGGTGCCTGGACAGCCACGTTTAGGTGTTTCAGCTGCCAGCCCCAGCTGAGGTCCCAGCAGACTGCCACCATCAACCACCAGACACGTGAACATGATTCTCTGCATGGAGCGGAAATGAACTGCCCTCACTGAGCCCTGCCCAAATAGCACATCTGTGAGCAAAATAAATGATTGTTGCTGTTTTCAGCCTTGTATTTGAGGTGGCTTGTTAAATAACTGGATCATAGGCAAGGCAGGCTCCCAATTTTCAGAGTCAGTCCTAACTTGAGTGTCAGATTGTTCTGCCTCTGAAGTAAGTTAGGTCAGCCTGACCCTGGCTCACTGCCTGGTACATAGTAGTGACTCAGAGCATTTGCTGAGTGAACAAATGACTGTGTGTTCCAGTCATGAAAACTGAAACCTTGCCTTTCTCTTGAGACCCAGTCTTCCTCTACTGTCCCAGTTCAGTGTGTTTTTTAAACCTTGATTTGAACAATGGTATCCATTTTTGAAATACAATCTGAAGGTATTTCAAATATTGATACATAAAAGAAGTAAGTGTGGAGCTGCTCTGGGTGAAGTGGGGAGACGGCTCTGCCCTGTCAGCCCAGCCTCCCCTCCCCATCTCACAGGGACCCTGAGGAAATTGCTTTTGTGGTGCTCAGGTGGAAAGACCAATGTCCCTGTTCATCTACATACCATTTGCCTTTGATCCTGCTCTTGAGTCTGTCCTGACCACCTTTCTCCCCCATAGATAGGACCAGGGGTTAAAACTGAACCACAGTAAGTGGTAACAGAGGCCTTGTTGCCCACTAAGAGCCCTGGTGAGCTTTCTGAGAAATGAAGTACTAAGGTCTCAGCAGATAAAAGTGAGGTCCCCCTAGGGGTCCCATGAGACAGTGAAGCAGGTCCTCATTTTGGGGAAGAGAGTCAGGGCCGGCTGTGGTCTGCCTTGCCAGCATGAGGGAAGGGTAGGGGCAAGAGGGAGTCTCCACATGTGGGTGTTAGGATAGCAGCTCTTGAACAGGGGGTCAGGAGCACCCCATTTGGCCTAAAGCAGATACTGTAGGAGGTGTCGCCTGTGGGGAAAGCTGAGCTCTCACCAGATCTAATGGGAGGTGTTTAGGTGTGAACACAAGTTTGGAAGACGGAACATGAGGCCTGAAGGGACAACAGTGGCACAATCCACTTTCTCTGGGCCCCCTGAATCTGGAAGTCTGGGCCTGGGAGATGATGACTGGAGTGGAGGCTAAGGTGAGGGAAAGTGGAGGGGTGCTGTGAAGTGTGCTCAGAAGGCAGCAGGACACTGGAGAGGGACCCAGTGAGATAGGCCAGGGCTGAGGGGGCGGTCAGGGAAAGGACTGGAAAGGGCAGAGTCAGGACTCAGGGAAAGGCAGCTGATAAAGAAGCTTGCTCTCATGGAAAGGGCCTGAAGACAGACATGTGGGAAGGAGAAGGGGGGAGGACTCCAGTGAAGGGGCCAGACTTCCTGAAGGTTCTGAGAGAACTGCTAAATTTCCTCCTGAACTATGATGGGGGCTGGGGGTAGGGGTGGGGGGAGGAATGGGAAGGAGTGGTGTAGGTCCGGTGGCTCAGGCCTAAAGGACAGTTACTTTTTCAGAAAGCCAGTGTGATACAGTGGAAGAACACTGTCTAGGAGTCAGGAGGTCTGGCTTCTTGTCTGATTTAGCCCTCAACAAATCATTTTAGTTTTCTGGGCCTTTCATTTTCTTATCTGTAAAATGAGGATGTTGATTGTTATTGATTGCCAAGTCCCTTTGAGTTCTAGACATTGTAAGATCCCATCCAACAAACACGTGTGGGTTAGGCACAGTGCTGGGCACTGGAGGTGCAAGGTGACCAGATGCCCTTCCTTCAAGGGGCTTGCACTGCAGTGGGGAAAATGGACATTTCTACAGGTAGCCAGGCTACAATGTTAAAAGGGGTGAAAGCACTGATTCTGTTACTAGGCCCAGGTTAACACTTAGGGTGACATAGTAAAAAGGAGCAGAGAATCTCAAAAATGGGAGCTAAAGGAAGAACTGATTGATTTAGAGGTAAAACAAGGAGGTCTGGGAGAGTGTGCTCAAGGCTTCAAAGCCAAGGGAAGAAGCAAGGGGAGGAGGGCTATCTGTCCTTGGCCCATCCTGAACCCCAGGGCCTGCTCTGAATGGCTGAGGCCCCGTGCTGAACAAAGGGCTGTGGGAAGGCTGCGTCCCAGGCCCTCTTCTCTAGGGACAGGGAGAAGTGCTCAAATCAATTCATTTCTCTGAAACACGTCTTTACTTTCATTTTAGAAAAATTAGAAAATTGAAAAAAACAAATGATTCATAAGTTTATTAGTCAGTTAGCATAGTGTAGCCCAGATCTCCCTCCACCCCGTCTCTCTTTCTCTCAATGCACACAGACAATTTTATTTGACTATTTTGTTCTTTTCTCACTTGGCAATATAATTGAACATCTCCCCTTGTTGATAAGTATAGATTGACATTGACAGCAGACCCCAGGACTCCAACATGGTGGCAGCCATTCCAGTGAAGAAGAAGAAACTCACAGATGTCAAAATAGGGGAGCTGCTGAGAAGGATACTAATGCGGATTTCACCCCCCGAGACACTGTTAGTGGATCTCAAAGAGGTTATCACTGGTATTACAACGGGTGTGTCAATGTAAAGAAAAAGAGTGTAGCTGGGGTTTTCTGGCCCGGCAGCTTAACATGCTCTCCAGCTATTGCCTTTCTCACAAAGGAGCTCAAACATGAGCAGTCACGCAAATATCACTGAAGTGTGGAGGGTGCCCCATGCATCCCTGACCATGACGTTCTTTGCCTGACATCCCTGAATCCTTTCATATCCTACTTGAGAATTAACACCCAAAAAAAGATGAATAAAGCACCCAATAAAAAATATATCAGCATCTTCATTTTTAATGGCTTTGTAATAATTTTATTATTGTGTGAACATAACATAAATTATTTAACAGTTCCCTGTTGTTTGAAGTTTAAATTTCTTTCCTTTTTTATTTTGCTATTATAAGCAATGCTTTAATGAAAATAGTATTATGCATAGATGTTGGCACACCTACCTAATTATTTCCTTGAATATGATGATTTTACGGCTTCTCATGTATATTACCATGTTACTCTCTGGAAGATTTGTTCCCACTTACTCCCAATAGCAGCGTAAAGGTGTCATTTTCTCCCTCTTGCCGATTCCAGGCATTATAATTCTTTTTCATCTTTGCCATCTGAAAAGTAAAAATGGTATATCATTGTTTTAAGTTACATTTCTTTTATTACCGTTGAGGTTGGACACTGTTTACATTTTTAAACTGTATTTGCATTTCTTCTTTCATGATTTGCTTTTTCAATACCATTTTGCCATTTTACCCTTATGGTGTGTATATTAGTTTCCTAGCGCTGCCATAACAAATTACTACAAACTGGGTGGCTTAAAACAACAGAAATTTATTTTCTCGTAGTTCTGGAGGCTGCAAGTCTGAAATTAAAGTGTCAGAAGGGCCATTCTTTTTCTGAAGACTCTAAGGAAGAATCCTTTCTTGCCTCTTCCTAGATTTGGGTGGTTGCCAGCTTTCCTTGTCATTCCTTAGTTTTGTGGCTTCATTACTCCAAGTTCTGCCTCCATCTTCCCTCCAGGCTTGTCTGTGTGTCTCCAAATTTTCCTTTCCTTCTAAGGACATCAGCCAATGGATTAGGGCCTACCTTAATCTAGTATGAACTCAACTTAATGTGATTACATCTGTGAAGACCTGATATCCAAAGAAAGTCAGATTTACAGGTATCAAGGGGGTAAGGACTTGAGCATATCTTTTGGGGGGACCACTGCACTGTGCTTTTTTCCCCCTATTAATTTGTAACAGCTTTATACTTCACCTTTAACTCCTTTGACTCATACCTGCCTCTCAGCTCAACCAGAGAGGGACAGAGGTTGGATTGGATTTGAGGAAGGTAGGCTTTTAATGCCTAACCACTATGTGAATCATGAATCCTGTGGGTCTCAAGAGCTCCTGTATTAACCCTTTCTTACCAAAGAAGCTAAGGGATGGGTGGAGAGAAAGAAGAGGTTATTTTCCTGTGATTTATTTCCGCTGTGAGTGACTCTTGGCAGCTCTTCCACTAGCAGGTCTTGAAGTCAGTTGGTTAGAGTGGTTGATGATCAGGATGGGAGAGGCTGAGCCACCAGTGACAGTCTTTGAATCATAAATAGGTGAATGAATGACCCCTGGCCCTGGGAAGAGAGTCATCTGGCTTCATTTGTGCTTCCAGGCTTATATGAGGCTGTTTGACTAATATTGGTTTCTTAAAAGCATAATATGGCTGTTTTCCTGCTTCTCAAGTATTCAAGCATTTCAGTGGCAGCTTGATCTTGAACTTAGTTTCCTTGTTCCTGAACGGATCCTGCTCATCCTAAGAAGCAGAACTACTACCAGCTTAGAAGACTCTTTGCTCTCCCTGACCTCTGCAAGATTCTTCTCTAGATGGATAGGAGGATAGGAAGAATTGGCTCCAATTTCCAGATGAATGAAGCTAGAGCAGCAATATTCTAGTGAGAACTTCCACTGGGGCCCAACTCCAGATCCTTCCCTTCTGTGACCTCACCTCCGAGGAGCAGTTCTGCAGAATCAAGAGCAAGATGGGGCTCCAGAGAGGTTCTGGAGTCTCTGAGAGTGGGAAGTACCTTGTCCTATGGTGGTGAAGGGGCAGTGTGCCGGTCAGCCTGCTCCCTAATGGGCCTGGGGCAAGAACCAGCGTAGCCAGAAAAACCTTGATCTTTTACTGGGGCGTCAAGCGCTGTCAGGGCCAGAAGTGAGAGTGAGGATGGAGAGAAGTGCACCACGCCCACCACCACTGCTTCCTGCTCAGGAAAGAATGTAAGCATCAAGACAAGTGGCTTCCAGAAGGCAAAGGCCGACCATGGGAAAAGTGCTGGAGTAGAACGCTCCTGAATTTAGGGAAAGTATAGACCTGGGTTTGAATCCTAGCTCTGCAACTTACTATGAGCTAATCCTCTTCTCTTCAAGTTTCAATTTCTGTTTTGTGAAAGTAAGACAATATTTTGGTAAGTTGTTTATAGGATAAAATAAAATAATGTAGGAAGAAAAGCCCATCACGGGGTATGGCACATAGTAGGTACCAAATAAATGTTAATTTATTTCTTCCTTATAGCATTTTTTTCATCCTATATACTTTGATTGGAGCAATACCACTGAACGATTCTCCCTAAAATAATCCCTTCATCCAGCTAGTTGAAGTTCTATAATTCTCTCATTCTTTGGGCTAAGACACTCTCCCTTATATATGTTTTTGAAAACTTACTTCTGTCTTCACCTGATCAGAAATCTGCATATCACAGACCTGGCCAGGCCTTGTCGGACACATTAAGCATGACTCTGATGGGAAGGGTGGAGGGCAGGGGTGCGGCTAGAGCTCCACTCCATTCTGGGAGAGCAGGCCTGAGCAGCTCCCTGTGGGTACACCCTGGACTGGAGAGGGAGACACAGGACAGGAACCCCGGGATAGCCTGGGCGACACATGACTCTCCCTCAGGAAATGTCCATCACACAGGCTGTCTAACCTCCCTTCTAGGCAAATGGGAACCTGAGGGTCCTGGAGACTTTGAGTAGAGTGTGAAGATGAGAGCATTACCTGCTCTGAGGAATATGGGACTGAAGTGGTCATCTTGGGGAGCAGCTGAACCCCAAATCCAGGCAGACTATTGAAACAAGTCATCAGTTTGAAAGGGCAAGTCAGAAAGGGCAAGTCCATGTGGGAAGACCAACGGACAGCATCCAGGGAAGCCAGAGGTGAAAGTTCAAATCCAGGGCGGGCAATGGAGACTGAGCCATGCTTCGAGATGGTAGCTGCAGAGATGCTTCACAGAGCTCCTGCAGCCTCGGACAGGAGGCATGATGACTAGGTGGGTGTATTAGGATTTTCCCTGCCATCCACAATCTGAGTCCCCACCTCCCTGATCAGTTCTAAACCCTTTTCTTGTTTTGCACTGGAGCGTGAGGAAACGTGATTCCTAAAGCACAGACTCCAAATCCCAGCTCCTTCTTCCTCCTCTGAAGCAGGAGTGAAGGATCCATCAAGGAATTAAGGCCACTTTAGTGAGCATTAGGCCAACGCTTCTGGAAACCACTTTATTGCTTTCGAGTAAGTCCTTGTGGTATCTCTGTAGCCAGGAGCCTTACTTAGGGCATCTGAGACACTCTGGCCTCGAGGCTTAGTTCCCAAGGGCATTGTCTCCCACAAGAGTCAGTCTTTTGAAGGATTAGGCATTTTCATCACTAGGGGGAATGAGATACCACAGGGACTACCTTGACCCTCCCAGGGGGGTCATAATTCCATAGACTAAGATTCTGGTTCTGTGTAAGGGACGGTGGATATTATGCTCTGTGTGCTTGAATGTGTGATTCATTTGGCACTGAGAATAAAACCAGGTTGAATAATAAGAAAATATAAACCTCAGAGGATCTGAAGAAAAGCCCCGAAATATTTATCGAATCATAAATTAACACTCTAACGAGACTAGACATTTATCCTAAATTTAGGACCTTCTGTTTTTATTTTTTCCATTGAGTTTAAATGCTTTCCATAAATCCTAAATATTTGGGGGCTGTAAAGTTGATTAAACACCTGAAATGTAGTTCCCTGGGACATAAGAAGAAAAATATTAAGCACTTTTTAAAAGTCCATGAGTGAGGGATGAGTTATGGTTTCTTTGAATAGTGAAAATTGTGCCTTCTCTACTGAGGTCAAGAGGAAATGAAGAGAAAGGAAATCAATAGAAAAATGACTCTCATGCTTTAATCATTATTTTCTTCTTCCACCAGGCACCTGCTGTTTGTTTGTACAATTAATACTAAAGTGATTAAAAACATACTAAAACCTGAAATAGAGTATGGGACAGTAGCCTGAGCAGAAAGATCCTTGCTCCTACATCATTCTGCCTCCTTGATGACCCCTCCCCCATCCTTCCATCCATCTTTTGAGCATGATTCATACCTTAATGCTGCTATGATGTTACATATTTATATGGTGATTCATCTTTCAAGAGAGTTTGTGCCTAGCCTTGCAAATGGTCTAGCAGTCCACATTTTATCAGCTCTTCCCACAAACACTGTATTATGACATCCCTGGTACCCAGAAACACTGTGCTTGTGGTCCTCTCACTTGCTATAAATGGGACCTTGCCTACAGCTTGATATCCTTATTCACGAGTCAAGTGGTCAAGTCAATAAGTGTTCATTGAGTACCAGTTCTCAGATCCTACTGTTTGATGTATGAGGTAAAGGAAGAGCAGGCTCGCCAGTTGGCATCCAGTGATTGGGGGCAGAGGCCTCTTATCCACAGGATTTATTATCTCCATCTTTTGGAGAGGTTAATTAGCTTACCCAAGGTTCCAGGCTACTAACTGGTAGATTTGTACCCAGGTCTCCTTGATCTTAAGAAAAGGATAAAGTAGGGAGTGACAGAGAGGATAACTGGGAAGTTTAGATGGATTCTGAAGCAGGCCTGCTATTACCAGCTGGGAATTTTCCATATCCTCCCAGGGTGCACTTCAGTGAGTTGAGGTTATTTGATGTATTGGAACAGATGGACATCAAGTATGTACTTAACACAATTCCAGTTACTGTGGGGTTAACAAGTGCCAACCAGGGCCTGATTTCCACACCCTCTGCCACTGCAGACTTGAGTCAAAGGGGAATGCAGTTGGAGTCTTGGGTGATGAAACCTTGGGAATCAAGAATTAATTCATAGGATTAGGCAGATGTCTGGGACTAGCTACAAAAAGGACTGGCTACAGAACTCAGGTCAGGAGAGAGAGGAAGCCAGCTCTTAACCCGGAGAAATCCCCTGAGGTGGCAGAGAAGGAGGGCAGAGGAGGTGTTAGGGTTTTCTGAGCAAGGTCAGCCCCTGCAGGCAGGTCTTTCTTCGGTTTGGTTGACCCCAATTTCTAATTTTGATAGCTCTTCTGTTCACAAGTCCAACCTATCTACAGATGATTACCTGATTTGAGTCCCATCCTGGTGCTTTGGGGGGCCCATCCTGCCTCTCCCTGGATGCTCAGGACTGGTGGATTGTCCTCACTGCCTCACTGATTAGGGCTTGCTGGCAACAGACATTCTTTGGGTGGTGGCTGCTTCCTGTTGCTTGTGTCCTAAATACCAACTTATTACTGAGTCCAAGCTTGCTCTGCTCACTGCACGACAGGCCAGTAAATCAGGAGATGAGTTGCTGAGGCAAGGAATAGTGACTTTAATTGGAAAGCCAGCAGACCAAGAAGATGGCAGGCTAGTGTCTCAAAAAGAACATCTTATCAGGATCTGGATGCCAGTTTCTTTTATAGAACAGAGAGGGGGAGGAGGTGAGGAAGTAAAACAAAAAGGCCATAAGTCTTGCAAAACATCTCCTGGTTTGGCCAGCCTCGGGGAGGGGGCATGTGAATTTCTTTCTTGCAGCCATTCACAAGTGGGCAGGGTCAGAATGTTTCCCTGTGAGCTGAACAAAGGCACTTTAGTTTAACATTTAGGCAGAGGGACAGGCTTCCCTGAGGGAGGCCATTACATATGCCAATAGCTTTAGACAACTTCCTTTTAGTGATTAGAGTAACAAAAAGCAAGGGAGAGCAAAGGTTAAAGTAAAAGAAACAGATCCAACATGGAGTCAGATTTTGTTTTTCCCTGTTACAAAGTGATACTTGGGTTCTTCTGCCTGTGCCCTGTCTTTGGCCCTCTCCCTCCCCAACGAGTGGACTTTCCTTCAACTGTGACCTGAAACATGTCGGGGGTGACAAGAGCCTTGAATGTTGCACCTCGGTGGGAAGATGCCTCCAGACTCTGCCTCTGCAGTCAGTGTCTTCCACTCCCGTCCCTCTCCAGTGTGAGGTTCTTGAGCTGATCCTAGATCTGTCCCTCTTTCTGTCTCCCTGATTCATCAAAGGAAGTCTCAAACCTTGATCCTGCTCTCAGAGAGCCTGCAGTCTTGCTAGATAAGCAAGAAGTATGCAAACAAAACACATGGACAGCATTCCAAAGAAGAATGCAGTCCAGTGCTAAGCTGTGCAATGTGACATGTGGTAGGAAAACATTGAAAAGAAAGCAGCACAGGTGCTGGAATCAGGAAAGGCTCCATGGAGGAGGTGAAGCATGGATTAGATAGTGAAGATGGAGGAGTTAGTCCTCCTTTTCCCCATCCTAGCTACAGATGCTCCAACTGGAGTTGTGGGCTTCCAGGTCCCAGCTTTTGTATGTGCGAGTGCCAGCAAAGGGGACCAGGTGGATAAGAAGGCCTCAATTCCCTCTAGATGGCCATCAAGAGTTATTAGTGAGGAAAGCAATCATTTACCAACAGACATTAAATCTTGGCTGCTTGTCCATATGGGTAGTGATCATAATGAAATCTACTCTCCTGCCAAATGGATACGGATAAAATCTTAGAAAATGAAGAGATGGATTCCTTGACAGAGAGCTGGAAGCAGCATCTATCAACAACAGGTGCCCCATCCTTAAGGAAGGCTGTAGGAATTTAAGGGCATGAGTGTGTTAATGCAAGTTTATGTGCCCGATGCATAGTGAGGCCAAACAAACTGAAACACTGGCGTTTGGAGCCGAGAAAGGTTTATTGCAAGGCCATGCAAGGTGACGAGGTGGCTCATGCCCTAAAAAGCCTTGTGCTCCCTGAAGGTTTTCAGCAAAGCATTTTTAAAAGCCAGGTGACGGAGGGAGGTTCGCAGGGCACGTGATCAGATCGTGCACAATTCTCTGATTGGCTGATGATGAGGGAACAGGGTGGTATCACAGGGGTCAACATTATCAGCCCTTAGCCTCCAGGGGGCCTGGGGCTATGTGCTCATGGTCATCAAGTAGTTAACATCTTCCATTTGGTGAGGGGTTTTCACATCTGCAAAACAACGCAGGAAATTTGCATCAAATTCTATTTTCTAGGTATTTCAGAGAGGAGCTAAAGCAGAGGGTATGGGGGAAGGCCTGTCCTGGGAAGGTCCCATAGGGTCCTGCTCGGTTACAAGTGGGCCTGGGAATGGGGAGAAAAGGGCTGGAGTCATGTGTGGTACTGAAGCAGGGAACCCAGGGTTTGCATAAGAGACACACATGGGACTTTGGGGAATTGCTTGTGTCAGCTCAATTCCTACCCTGAGATTCTGATTCAGTAGGTCTGGGGTGGAGAACAGTGTAAGGTACACATCTCCAGTTGGATCATAAGAAGACATGGTTTAATCTTTATTCAAATCCCAAGCCCACTTGAAACCTGGGAAATGCTGACAGAATGAATGACAGAACCAGGTCAAGAATGGACAGGACCTGGTGGGTTGGTGTTTCTCAAAGTGTGGACCCTGTGAGGCCCTCCTGGGTACAAATCCTTTCCGTGTCCCCCATTTCTTGTTTGTAGGAAAAAGACTTCAGCTTCCCAAACCTTCCCTGGGTACCAAAGGGCAGGTTCAAACAGTTGCTAATCAGGGAAGTAAGGGAATCCAGAAACAAAGGAGGAGCAGTCAAGAAATGATGGTGTAGTGACTAAAGCAGGATCCTGGTTCCTCCTCAAGGAACATACATAACAATACCTTTGAGTTCTTCTGCTGGAACTAAGGCCCCCACTCAGGTGGAAGAGGGTAACTTCAGGCTGAGCACAAGGTTCCTGGAGCACCACTATTACCTCACCACCAACCAATCAGAAGAAAGTAACACACCCTGCAGCCCTCACCCCAAATTTTGCCTATTAAAAACTTCTCCCCAAAAAACATTGGGGAGTTTGGGTTTTTGAGCATGAGCCACCCATAACCCTTGCTTGGCCCTGCAATAAACTTTTCTCTACTTCAAACTCTGACATTTCAGTTTGTTTGGCCTCACTGTGCATGGGGCACACGAACTTGTGTTTGGTGACAGTCTGTGGACCACCTACAACAGAATCACTCCAGATCTAATGAATTGAATCTCTAAGGGGTGGCAACCAGGAATCTGCCCTTTTAACAAACACACTAGGATGGTAGATACTTATGTAGTTACATACTAAGATTTGAGAGCCACTCAAGAAATCTTAGTCTCTAGGAACATAAGTACAGAAGTCCACCAAACTCATACAAGCAGTAAGGGTCAGAAGCAGGATACAAACCCAGATCTGGATGGCAGTGCTTGGGCAGGGACAACTAGATGAAGACATAATCTAGCAACAGGCAAAATGGGCTCCATCACAATACCTACAAAATGGGTCTAGGCAAGAATCCAACCTCAGAGGAACTTTGCCCTTAAGGACCAGCAAGGGTCCAGGAAAAAGGGCTAATGCAGGAACCCAGTGGCTGTCTCAGAGATCCAAGGTGTGGAACTAGTTCCTAGGAACAAGAAAATAGCTCAGGCTGGGGAATCATGGTGAAATTTAGTTCCAAAATTAGGGATTAGTCTCTGATTAATACCTAAATCTGAAAAATGTTCCTAGCTGGGTAGAAAGCTCTGCTGTCTTATGTGATGTACAGTTATAAATGCTGATTGTCCAATATTAATTTGAAGGCCCCATGATTATGCCCATGGACAAAGGCTCCCACACAGAGCTCTGGTCTTTCTACTACCATCAACCCAATAATCCCAGAGAGATTCTCTTCTTTACATGCTGACTCTAGCATTGCCACTCAACCCTCAAATCCTGGTCTTATTCCTGTGATAAATGTTTTCCTTTTTTTTTGGCTGTTCCACATCTTACCTCCTTTCTCCTATTTAGAGAATTATTGACCTAAATTCTTACTAAAAAGCAGATTTTGAATCTGCTACAAAGATCAGGTACTCAATTTCCAGTCTCCTTTAGTTAGAGTGGGACAAATGACATTGGTTCAGCCAATCAGATAAAACCACCTGGACTTTATTTGGGAACTAGTTTCTAAGGGCAACAGAGGGTAGGTCTGGTGTCCTGTGCCAGTGTTGTTAGGAGTGCGGTCCTTAGTTCCTGTGTTCAGTGATAGCTGTTGAAGACCCCTCACAGTGGTTCTGTGGATTGGATTTGGCTATGGGTCTTGCTGCATAGCTTCTCTCATTCCTGGAAGTTCTGCAAATGACCCAACATCCTTCTAATAAATTACTTTTCTACTCAGACCAATCAGAAGATATCCAATTTCAGATAGGAAAACAGAAACCACTCTAGGTCTTTCAAGTGAGGGTATTTAATATCAGGAACTAAATACGAGATAATGGAAAAGCAAAAAACCAAACAAGGAATGGTGAGTCAATCCAAAGATTAACAGCTGCAGGAAGCTGCTACCACTCCTAGGACTGGAGTTGCAGTGGCAGATATGTTTTCAGATCCCAGAGGCTAAGCTAACCAGTGCGAGCTTGAATCAGCCTGTCTGGTGGGAGGTGGAGCTAAGGAGATACGGCCAGAGTCAGAGACCTGGCCTGAGGCAAAGCAAGACAGGAAAAATACCCTGACTTCTCCTTTCTCCCTTCCTCCAGGTGTCACTGGCCGAACCTACCCAGAGGCCAGCCTCAAGGGAGACTTGTCATTCCCTGCCGTGGAGAACAGAGCAAAGGAAGGTATAGAATGGATATGGGAGACAACACATAAGTGACAAGTCCACAGAGTTCATCTCTGTTGCTTTCAAATAAGAGCGCTGCTGATAAGATGCTAAAGGGAACATCTCTACGTGAAATACAAACATACATTCGAAGTCAAAATCTACAGAGTGGGTATTTCTAACACTGAGTGATACCCCAGCTGGAAAACTATGGGTACATAATGTCATCCCGGACTTTATTTAGTACAGCTAGCACCCATGTCAGTTTATTTTACTGTTTCACACTCATAGGCTGTCTGCCTTTTCTCTTTTAGCCTGGAACCCTGGGGCACTCAGTGTCCTTTGTGACAGGGTAACAGGAATAACCACCTCCCTTCTCAAATTTCCAAGCTTCCAGTCCTTTCTAGGCTTCTCTTAAGCTGCTTGGTCCTGAGGTTTTTGTCCTATTAACTGGTTGGAGTGCCATAGCTCATGAGAATAAATTAAGTCAGTAGCTCACCAGAGGATTGCTGGACACCTGGCAGAGGAGGGACCCAGGGTTGGGAGGGGCTCCAAACAGTTCTTTGTGATTTCAGCCAGAATGGCCCCCAGCCCCATGCGGGAGATGGGAAAGGCCTGCCCTCAGGTTGAAGAATCCATCCCTATAATTTAAGACATCAAGACCTCAGCTTCTAGAGTTCCTTTTTCTGGCTTTGCTCTAACCCTGAATCAAATTAGAGACTGAGTTTTGTTTTTTGTTTTTGTTTTTGTTTTCATCTCAGTACCTCTAATGCTTAACATAGTCCAATATGAGTGTGGTGAAGAAAAATAATGAATGAGTAAATAAGGGTATGAAAGAATAAATAACAGCCACTATGATAATGAAGGCATCAACTCCATTGTGTGGGCAAGTAAGATAAATGTCTTCTAACTTACTACCTTTTCTGTGGTTGTTCCTGGAGATGGGCGTGTGTACTTTATGACATTTGCTGCTATGGAAAGGAAGATGAGAAGGCCAGAAGCCCAGAAGCTTCAAAAATGCAGCAAATGCAAGGAGATGCCTCTTTTTCTTTACTTCACCAAACAGATGCTCAGTGGCCAAAGATGGCACTGTGTTGACTTGAGCCTGCCTTTCTGCCTTTGACCTAGATCTCCCCATTCACAGTACTGGCCAAGTCAGGCTGCTGTGGGCAGTTTCCTTGGGGAGATATGTGCAAGCTTACGGCTCTCTCTTTTAAAGTGGGGATTTCTATGATGGGGAAGGAATGGGGACTGTTATCCTGAAAGCCAAACTCAATTAATTTTCAAGATGGCAAAAGAAAACAAAAGCAAGGGGAGACCCTAGTTCATAAATTCTGCCTGTTCTATATGACTTTCCATTATGAGTGATTGTTTGATGACAAAAGGTTTTAGAGCCCCAATGCTGGAAATGTTTAGGTCTCTATTGACGGGCTTCCTCTGCCTCCACCTTTTTCTCCTTGAAAGCCTGCACTAGTACACATGCACGCACACACACACATGTACACCCACCAGTGTTCCTCTGTCAGCCCTGACATCACCTTCTTGTTGTTAATTTATGCTTCTTCTTTCCTGTTGTCTGTTTTGGCTGATGCTAAAGTGACTATCTCTCTTTGGAGATCTTGGGAAACTCCAGGAAATTGGAAAATATCAGGATATGGGGTCTGAAAAATTACAAGGGCTAGCATCTTGTTGGATGAATAATAGGTACAGAGGGACGCCTAGCAGCTTGCCAGAGACCAGGAACATATGCTCTTTTCGGGGAAATGTCATCACATATCCTGCGTGGCCCATTTTCTTCTCATTAGGAAGTGAATGAAAAAGAGACCACCCTGGAATTGGCTTTCTGAAAAAAATATATTTCTGTCCATTACCCAGGTTCTCAACTTTTAAAATTGGAAGTCCCTGGAGCCAGAGTCATAGGAATGGGTAATAACGTGAAAGCCACTAGGGTTTCCCAGGAGCTCATCTAGCTGACCCTCTCTTACCAGGGTCCTCTATTAACCCCAAAGAGAATGTTCGGATCACTTTCCATGGTGCACTTCAGGCTCCATTAACAGCTTTAGTGCTGCCCACTGGACCTCTAGTTAGAGAGAAGGTGTATATTTGGGGGGTAATTCTTTGAACACAGAAATGTTCCTCTCTGTTTCTCACACTTTGTGAGCAGGAGTTCTGTATGTGTTTCTTTCCTTCACTAACACCTTTATATTTTCTCTTTCTCTTCCTTTCCAAATTCAGCTCTTTGTCTCTCTAGTTCTGTCTCCTCCTGCTTCTCTGTTTCATTCTCTTTCTTTGCTTCTTCTCTCCTCTCCTTTCTCCATCTCTCCCCTCCCCTCCCCTTCCTCCTCCCCCCTCCTCTTCCCCTTCCCCTTCCTTCTCTTCTTACTCTCCTTCCTCCTCCTCCTCCTCCTCCTCCTTTTTCTTCTTCTTCTTCTTCTCCTTCTCCTTCTTCTTCTTCTTCTTCTTCATCTTCTTCTCTCTCTCATTTTCTCTCTTCCATTTGCTCAGTCTTCCTTCTCTGCTTGGCTCTCCTTTCCTTATTGAACTGGGTTGAATACTGATGGCCTCTTCCCCAAATTCATGTCCTATCTAGAACCTCATAATGTAAACTTATTTGGAAATAAGGTTGTTATGGATGAAATTAGTTAAGTTACAATGAGACCATACAAGAGTAGGGTGGGCCCTTGATCCCAAATGATACTGTCCTGATAAGGAGAGGAGAGACTCAGAAACAGACAAGCCCAGGAAGAACCCATGTGAGGATGGAGGCAGACATAGAGATGATGCATCTCCAAGCCAAGGAAACTCAAGGATTGCTGGCAATAACCAGAAACCAGGGAGAGGCAAGGAAAGGCTCTTCCTTAGAGCCTTCAAATACAGCATGGCCCTGCCGACATCCTGACTTTGGATTTCTAGCCTCCAGAACTGTGGGAGAATATGTTATTTTAAGCCACCCAGTTTGTAGTAATTTGTTATATCAGCTCCAGAAAACTAATACATTTATCACTAGATTCCAGCATCCTTCTTTTCCCCACTCACAGCTCACTTTTTTTTTTTTTCAGATCTAAACCATTAACCTCATCAGTTGTATTCCTGGCATCAGGTATCAGCTGGATCTTTCTCTTTGAGGGCAAAGCTCACATGTGCTGGACTCACAGCTCAATGGCTGCGTGGGCTGGTTCTCTGCTCAGAAGTGTCAGGGTCTGTAAATATTTCATGCTCCTTTGACCTGATCTACCCATGTGACTATGCCTTCTTCAAAAAGACAGAAAGACTCAAGAATCTGGGTTTTAAGTCTCCATGTGGCCTTGGGCAAATCTCTTAACCTCTCTGTGCTCCAATGTCTTCATCAATAAATTAAGGAAACCACTTCGGTCTTGCCTGTCTCCAGAGAATTTTGTTAATGGGAAAGAACTTTCAATAGTACAGCATAGGATGCTGTGCACATTTGATAGCCCTTTATTATCCAGACTTAGGAAACTGGGATGAAATAAATATTTATTGAACACCCAGATGTGATAGGGATTTTTAAAAATATTATTTTAAATAAAAATAAATATTTTTAAATAAAAATATTATTTAAATATTTTAAAAATATTATTACATCAAATCTTCAAAGTAACCTTCAAAGTAATCTTCAAAGTAATGGGCGATTCCCACTTTCAAGTGAGGAAAAAACTGACTTAAAGAGTAGTGAAGAAGACTTCCGGGTAAGATGGCGCAAGAGTAAGATGCGGAGATCACCTTCCTCCCCACGGATACACCAGAAATACAGCTACACTGGAACAACTCCTACAGAACACCTACTGAACGCTGGCAGAAGACCCCAGACCTCCCAAAAGGCAAGAAACCCCCCACAGGGGCTTCCCTGGTGGCGCAGTGGTTGAGAGTCCGCCTGCCGATGCAGGGGACGTGGGTTCGTGCCCCCGTCCGGGAAGATCCCACATGCCGTGGAGCGGCTGGGCCCGTGAGCCATGGCCGCTGAGCCTGCGCGTCCGGAGCCTGTGCTCCGCAACGGGAGAGGCCACAACAGTGAGAGGCCCGCGTACCGCAAAAAAAAAAAAAAGAAACCCCCCACATACCTGGGTAGGGCAAAGCGGAGAGATCCCCACACAGAGGATCGGTGCCGAGCGGCACTCACCAGCCCGAGAGGCTTGTCTGCTCGCCTGCCGGGGCGCGCAGCACTGGAAGCTGAGGCTCGGGCTTCGGTCAGAGCGCAGGGAGAGGACTGGGGCTGGCGGCGAGAACTCAGCCTGAAGGGGGCTAATGTGCCACAGCTAGCCGGGAGGGAGTCCGGGAAAACTCTGGAGCTGCTGAAGAGGCAAGAGACTTTTTCTTCCCTCTTGGTTTCCTGGTGCGCGAGGAGAGGGGATTAAGAGCGCTGCTTAAAGGGGCTCCACAGACGGGCGCGAGTCGCGACTGAAAGCGCGGAGCCCAGTGACGGGCGTGGGACGCTGGGGCTGCTGCTGCCGCCGCCAAGAAGCCTGTGTGCGAGCGCAGGTCACTGCCCACACCGCCCTTCCAGGAGCCTGTGCAGCCCGCCACTGCCGGGGTCCCGGGATCCAGGGGCGGCTTCCCTGGGAGAACGCACGGCGCGCCTCGGGCTGGTGCAACGTCATGCCGACCTCTGCCGCTGCAGGCTCGCCCCGCACTCCGTGCCCCTTCCTCCCGCCCGGACTGAGTGAGCCATAGTCCCCGAAGAGGCTGCTCCTTTAACCCTGTCCTGTCTGAGCGAAGAACAGACGCCCTCCGGCGACCTACACGCAGAGGCGGGGCCAAATCCAAAGCTGAGACCCAGGAGCTGTGAGAACAAAGAAGAGAAAGGGAAACCTCTCCCAGCAGCCTCAGAAGCAGCGGATTAAAGCTCCACAATCAACTTGATGTACCCTGCATCTGTGGAATACATGAATAGACAACACATCATCCCAAATTGAGGAGCCCGGAGTCAGTGCTGTGCCTCTGAGGTGGGAGAGCCAACTTCAGGACACTGGTCCACAAGAGACCTCCCAGCTCCACATAATATCAAACGGCAAAAATCTTCCAGAGATCTCCATCTCAACACCAGCACCCAGCTTCACTCAACGACCAGCAAGCTACAGTGCTGGACACCCTAAGCCAAACAACTAGCAAGACAGGAACACAACGCCACCCATTAGCAGAGAGGTGGCCTAAAATCATAAAAAGTCTGCAGACACCCCAAAACACACCACCAGACGTGGACCTGCCCACCAGAAAGACAAGATCCAGCCTCATCCACCAGAACACAGGCACTAGTCCCCTCCACCAGGAAGCTTACACAACCCACTAAACCAACCTTAGCCACTGGGGACAGACACCAAAAACAACGGGAACTACGAACCTGCAGCCTGCAAAAAGGAGACCCCAAACACAGTAACATAAGCAAAATGAGAAGACAGAAAAACACACAGCAGGAGAAGGAGCAAGATAAAAACCCACCAGATCTAACAAATGAAGAGGTAATAGGCAGTCTACCTGAAAAAGAATTCAGAATAATGATGGTAAAGATGATCCAAGATTCTATTTCCCAGATCCAAAATCTTGGAAATAGAATAGACAAAATGCAAGAAACAGTTAACAAGGATCTAGAAGAACTAAAGATGAATCAAGCATCGATTAAAAACACAATACATGAAATAAAAAATACTCTAGATGGGATCAATAGCAGAATAACTGAGGCAGAAGAACGGATAAGTGAGGTGGAAGATAAAATAGTGGAAATAACTGCTGCAGAGCAAAATAAAGAAAAAAGAATGAAAAGAACAGAGGACAGTCTCAGAGACCTCTGGGACAACATTAAACACACCAACATTCGAATTATAGGGGTTCCAGAAGAAGAAGAGAAAAAGAAAGGGACTGAGAAAATATTTGAAGAGATTATAGTTGAAAACTTCCCTAATATGGGAAAGGAAATAGTTAATCAAGTCCAGGAGGCACAGAGAGTCCCATACAGAATAAATCCAAGGAGAAATACGCCAAGACACATATTAATCAAACTGTCAAAAATTAAACACAAAGAAATCATATTAAAAGCAGCAAGGCAAAAACAACAAATAACACACAAGGGAATCCCCATCAGGATAACAGCTGATCTCTCAGCAGAAACTCTACAAGCCAGAAGGGAGTGGCAGGACATAATTAAAGTGATGAAGGAGAAAAACCTGCAACCAAGATTACTCTACCCAGCAAGGATCTCATTCAGATTTGATGGAGAAATTAAAACGTTTACAGACAAGCAAAAGCTGAGAGAGTTCAGCACCACCAAACCAGCTTTACAACAAATGCTAAAGGAACTTCTCTAGGCAAGAAACACAACAGAAGTAAAAGACCTACAATAACGAACCCAAAACAATTAAGAAAATGGGAACAGGAACATACATATCGATAATTACCTTAAATGTAAATGGACTAAATGCTCCCACCAAAAGATACAGATTGGCTGAATGGATACAAAAACAAGACCCATATATATGCTGTCTACAAGAGACCCACTTCAGACCTAGAGACACATACAGACTGAAAGTAAGGGGATGGAAAAAGATATTCCATGCAAATGGAAACCAAAAGAAAGCTGGAGTAGCAATTCTCATATCAGACAAAATAGACTTTAAAATAAAGACTACTAGAAGAGACAAAGAAGGACACTACCTAATGATCAAGGGATCGATCCAAGAAAAAGATATAACAATTATAAATATTTATGCACCAAACATAGGAGCACCTCAATACATAAGGCAAATACTAACAGCCATAAAAGGAGAAATCGACAGTAACACAATCATAGTAGGGGACTTTAACACCCCACTTTCACCAATGGACAGATCATCCAAAATGAAAATAAATAAGGAAACACAAGCTTTAAATGATACATTAAACAAGATGGACTTAATTGATATTTATAGGACATTCCATCCAAAAACAACAGAATACACATTTTTCTCAAGTGCTCATGGAACATTCTCCAGGATAGATCATATCTTGGGTCACAAATCAAGCCTTGGTAAATTTAAGAAAATTGAAATTGTATCAAGTATCTTTTCCGACCACAATGCTATGAGACTAGATATCAATTACAGGAAAAGAGCTGTAAAAAATACAAACACATGGAGGCTAAACAATACACTACTTAATAACGAAGTGATCACTGAAGAAATCAAAGAGGAAATTAAAAAATACCTAGAAACAAATGACAATGGAGACACGACGACCCAAAACCTATGGGATGCAGCAAAAGCAGTTCTAAGAGGGAAGTTCATAGCAATACAATCCCACCTTAAGAAACAGGAAACATCTCGAATAAACAACCTAACCTTGCACCTAAAGCAATTAGAGAAAGAAGAACAAAAACATCCCAAAGTTAGCAGAAGGAAAGAAATCATAAAAATCAGATCAGAAATAAATGAAAAAGAAATGAAGGAAACGACAGCAAAGATCAATAAAACTAAAAGCTGGTTCTTTGAGAAGATAAACAAAATTGATAAACCATTAGCCAGACTCATCAAGAAAAAAAGGGAGAAGACTCAAATCAATAGAATTAGAAATGAAAAAGGAGAAGTAACAACTGACACTGCAGAAATACAAAAGATCATGAGAGATTACTATAAGCAACTCTATGCCAATAAAATGGACAACCTGGAAGAAATGGACAAATTCTTAGAAATGCACAACCTGCCGAGACTGAACCAGGAAGAAATAGAAAATATGAACAGACCAATCACAAGCACTGAAATTGAAACTGTGATAAAAAACCTTCCAACAAACAAAAGCCCAGGACCAGATGGCTTCACAGGCGAATTCTATCAAGCATTTAGAGAAGAGCTAACACCTATCCTTCTGAAACTCTTCCAAAATATAGCAGAGGGAGGAACACTCCCAAACTCATTCTACGAGGCCACCATCACCTTGATACCAAAACCAGACAAGGATGTCACAAAGAAAGAAAACTACAGGCCAATATCACTGATGAACATAGATGCAAAAATCCTCAACAAAATACTAGCAAACAGAATCCAACAGCACATTAAAAGGATCATACACGATGATCAAGTGGGGTTTATTCCAGGAATGCAAGGATTCTTCAATATACGCAAATCAATCAACGTGATACACCATATTAACAAATTGAAGGAGAAAAACCATATGATCATCTCAATAGATGCAGAGAAAGCTTTCGACAAAATTCAACACCCATTTATGATAAAAACCCTGCAGAAAGTAGGCATAGAGGGAACTTTCCTCAACATAATAAAGGCCATATATGACAAACCCACAGCCAGCATCGTCCTCAATGGTGAAAAACTGAAACCATTTCCACTAAGATCAGGAACAAGACAAGGTTGCCCACTCTCACCACTCTTATTCAACCTAGTTTTGGAAGTTTTAGCCACAGCAATCAGAGAAGAAAAGGAAATAAAAGGAATCCAAATTGGAAAAGAAGAAGTAAAGCTGTCACTGTTTGCAGATGACATGATACTATACATAGAGAATCCTAAAGACGCTACCAGAAAACTACTAGAGCTAATCAATGAATTTGGTAAAGTTGCAGGATACAAAATTAATGCACAGAAATCTCTGGCATTCCTATATACTAATGATGAAAAATCTGAAAGTGAAATCAAGGAAACACTCCCATTTACCATTGCAACAAAAAGAATAAAATATCTAGGAATAAACCTACCTAAGGAGACAAAAGACCTGTATGCAGAAAATTATAAGACCCTGATGAAAGAAATTAAAGATGATACAAATAGATGGAGAGATATACCATGTTCTTGGATTGGAAGAATCAACATTGTGAAAATGACTCTACTACCCAAAGCAATCTACAGATTCAATGCAATCCCTATCAAACTACCACTGGCATTTTTCACAGAACTAGAGCAAAAAATATCACAATTTGTATGGAAACACAAAAGACCCCGAATAGCCAAAGCAATCTTGAGAACGAAAAACGGAGCTGGAGGAATCAGGCTCCCTGACTTCAGACTATACTACAAAGCTACAGTAATCAAGACAGTATGGTACTGGCACAAAAACAGAAAGATAGATCAATGGAACAGGATAGAAAGCCCAGAGTTAAACCCACGGACATATGGTCACCTTATCTTTGATAAAGGAGGCAGGAATGTACAGTGGAGAAAGGACAGTCTCTTCAATAAGTGGTGCTGGGAAAACTGGATAGGGACATGTAAAAGTATGAGATTAGATCACTCCCTAACACCATACACAAAAATAAGCTCAAAATGGATTAAAGACCTAAATGTAAGTACAGACACTATCAAACTCTTAGAGGAAAACATAGGCAGAACACTCTATGACATAAATCACAGCAAGATCCTTTTTGACCCACCTCCTAGAGAAATGGAAATAAAGACAAAAATAAACACATGGGACCTAATGAGACTTAAAAGCTTTTGCACAGCAAAGGAAACCATAAACAAGACCAAAAGACAACCCTCAGAATGGGAGAAAATATTTGCAAATGAAGCAACTGACAAAGGATTAATCTCCAAAATTTATAAGCAGCTCATGCAGCTCAATAACAAAAAACCAAACAACCCAATCCAAAAATGGGCAGAAGACCTAAATAGACATTTCTCCACAGAAGATATACAGACTGCCAACAAACACATGAAAGGATGCTCAACATCTTTACTCATTAGAGAAATGCAAATCAAAACTACAATGAGATATCATCTCACACCAGTCAGAATGGCCATCATCAAAAAATCTAGAAACAATAAATGCTGGAGAGGGTGTGGAAAAAAGGGAACCCTCTTGCACTGCTGGTGGGAATGTGAATTGGTACAGCCGCTATGGAGAACGGTATGGAGGTTCCTTAAAAAACTACAAATAGAACTACCATATGACCCAGCAATCCCACTACTAGGCATATACCCTGAGAAAACCATAATTCAAAAAGAGACATGTACCAAAATGTTCATAGCAGCCCTATTTACAATAGCCCGGAGATGGAAACAACCTAAGTGTCCATCATCGGATGAATGGATAAAGAAGATGTGGCACATATATACAATGGAATATTACTCAGCCATAAAAAGAAATGAAATTGAGCTATTTGTAATGAGGTGGATAGACCTAGAGTCTGTCATACAGAGTGAAGTAAGTCAGCAAGAGAAAGACAAATACTGTATGCTAACACATATATATGGAATTTAAGAAAAAAAAATGTCATGAAGAACATAGGGGTAAAACAGGAATAAAGACACAGACCTACTAGAGAATGGACTTGAGGATATGGGGAGGGGGAAGGGTAAGCTGTGACAAAGTGAAAGAGCGGCATGGACATATATACACTACCAAACGTAAGGTAGATAGCTAGTGGGAAGCAGCCGCATAGCACAGGGAGATCAGCTCGGTGCTTTGTGACCGCCTGGAGGGGTGGGATAGGGAGGGTGGGAGGGAGACGCAAAAGGGAGGGGATATGGAAACATATGTATATGTATAACTGATTAAATTTGTTATAAAGCAAAAAATTAAAAAAAAAAAAAGAGTAGTGAAGAAATGTCACTTGCAAAAGAAACAGTGAAGGTCTTAAACCCAGATTTTCTGATGTCCAATACAGAGATTATCCTATCATATTACACTGTGACCCTCTTATGTGTTAATTTACTTTTTAATGACATATTTCCTTGCCACCTTGAAGTATTTCTCTGACTTCTCAGGAGAAGATACTAACCCAATAGAATCTGGTCCCTTTGGTAAGGTAAGGTGTCATGTTCAAGTATGAATTTTAACAACATGCCCAGAAACCATAGAGGAAACATTTTGGTGGAATAATTGATGAGAACAAATAGGAGTCCATGAGAAGGTGAAGGATGTGGGGTGTTTGTAATATTGAAGTTTAAGCAAAACTTTGGAGGGGATACAGGAAAGACTGCATCCAGAAAGAAGGGGGGTCAAATTCAAGAGTCACAGCGGGCTAGAGAATGTGCAAATCTGAACCCACACTCTGCAGTGGGGGCAGTTTGGAGATGGAGAATTTTATCTGCATAGTGTGTGTGTGTGTGTGTGTGTGTGTGTGAGAGAGAGAGAGAGAGAGAGAGAGAGAGAGAGACAGAGAGACAGAGACAGAGACAGACAGACAGAGACAGAGAGGCAGAGAAAGAATTTCTTTTATTTCTTAGGCACGTTCGATTTCTCTACGCTCTACACAACTTCCTGTTTGCTGAGTCTTTCCTTTTCTTCCAGAGCCCTGGAAAAGCCAGCTCCTTCTTTAGGTGTTTACCTGACATCCGCTTCACTGCTGAGGAAGCAGACCCTTTTTCTTCCCTTCTTGTAGCTTTTCTTCCCTTCTTTAAGTACAAATCTTCCCACCCTGAGTGCTATTAGGGTGAAGAAAATCTCATAAAAAAGAAAATCAAGCATTGGATAATTACAGCCCATAATATGTTTATCTTTAAGAAGCCCATACTGGAGAAGCATTAGTTACTCTGAGGATCCTGGCATAGGCAGATGAATCATTTATACTGAGTATATTACCTGCTGTGATATTTATGATGAAATGAGTTTGCCAGCCATCACCTATCAGGTCATAAACATCTTACTCAGGCTTGAAAAATGGGTTTTATTATGGTCTTGTTGTAAGATTGGGGCGGACGGGCACTATGTGACTTTCCCACTTCTGCTCCCAGGAACAGGGTGTGCAGGGTTGTGTCCCAGAGTGGGGAGCCAAATTCCTTTGCCTCGTTTACACCCCCACCTGCTCCTCAGTCCAGTGAGATCACAGGTTCTTAAGTACAGAATCCATATCTTATTCATCTTTGTGTCTGCTGTATCTGACACATGGTTGTTGGTTAACAAATCAATAAAATGGAATAAGATGAACTGATTCACATATGAGGATGTTTAGATTCTAGGATCATGATTTCATGAACTCCTGGGGAAAAAGAGAAGAAACACTTAGCATCGCTTAAGCTCCTTTATTTGTTCATTCACTTATTCAATCATGCACTTGCTCACTTGTTCAACAAACTCTTACCTAGAACTATTGAGTGCAGGGTGCTCCCACCGTCAAGGAGCTTATGGTCCAGTGCTGAAGTTAAGAGAGAAAGAAATGGTACAAAGAAGACAATAGAGCCATACAAAGGCTGTGGGTGTGCTGAGGATGAAAAGATCGCTTCTAGCTGGAGGAGTAGGCAGGAGTGGGTGTTTGAATAAGATTAGAATGGATGGTGTGTGTGTTTTTTGTTTGCAAGTAAAATAAATCAAAGCTAATCTAGCTTTAGATGTTCACAGGGAATCAGCTGTGGTATCTCACAGAATCTAAGGAAGAACTCAACAAATAAGTCTCGGCAGGGTGGAAGCAGAGATACCCAGGCCCCTCAGTAGAGGAAGGTGTGGTCCTTCTCTTGAGAGTCCCATTGTCAGCATGATTCAGTGCCAATGCTTCTCTGTCTTTCTCGTCCAAACTTGAACTTCTGGGAGATATGATATGATTAACTCAGCTGAGTGTCAGGAGTTCAGCCCCTAAGCTCATTAGCTCTGGCCAGAGGAACTATCTCCAGAAACATGGCTGCTAAGACCCCCTTTGGGCAGTGGAAGCAGTTCCCAGGCCCTTTGGTGCTCTGTGACAACACTGAGAATCCACTCTGCCCAAGACCACCCTGCCTCTCCAAGCTGAGGTTTTTCAGGCCTATTCCTTTATGAGGATAGAAGGAAGCAGGGAGTTCCTGTCAGTGCACTGAGAACTCTTCCAAAATGTTGGAACTCCACTTTGGATCTATAGATAAGACTTGACAGAAGGGGCTCCTACAGATGGATAAGATTTGGAAGTGTATGAACATGGTCATGAAGGACATTTGAGATGTGGGAAGTACAGGGCTAAAGCATCCCCACTAGGACTTTGACCTTGGTTCCCATCTGTCCTCCCAGCCTCAGCTATGGTCATTCATTCCTTCTGCTTCCTGTCCAGATAGGCTTGTGTATGATTGTGTGTGAGTGTGTGTGTGTGTGCACCTCTGGACACGTGTGAGTGCACGTATCAGCAAGTGTGACTGTGGTTATGTATGAGTGTGTGAACGTACACATATCAGCAGGTGTGGGAACATGTCTGAGCGTGTGTATGTGCCAGTGTGAGTTCAAGCGTGTGTGTGAGTATGTGTGAGTGTGGTTATGTGCGTGCTCCTCTGGATTCTGCTTTGAGTGGGACAGTGGGGTGAGAATATCACAGTCAACAGCCAATCTGAACCTTCTCATGCCACATGGGCTTTTTTTTAGCATAGCTTTTACAAGCTATTACGTGAGAGGATCTTCTTGTCCTCCACCTGAGAACATCACTAAAATTACTAAGTGCTCTCTTTTGTTAACCTGTCTTCTCTACGGGCCATCCAAGTCGGTGGAGTAGAACAGGGAAGAAAAATACCTATTCTGCATCACAACAACAATTTCATCCTGTCCCAATCCAGTAATGTATTTCCTGCAGTGTAAGTTCACTTCATCCTCTTAAACTTTCTCTATAGGGTTCTTTTTATGATAATCCTTAGGCTGAATATAGCCACCTCCCTCTCTCTTCCTAGCCACCTCTTTTCCAGGCAAAATTATTCTCGTTCTGTCTGCTCCTGTGTGCTCCCTTTCCGGGCTCTCAAAGGCATAGACTGCTCCACTGTAGGTGCTTTCCCTTTCTCCACTTTCTTTTTGCTCATTCCTCCGTATGCCCACAGATGCCCCATGTTTTTCCAAACAGCTTAAGAAAGTGGACTTTGTTTTCTTCTCTCCACTGGGGATCAAAAAGACACGTCTGCTTCTCCAGAGGGTCTGTGTCTCTCGGTAGAGAAGTTATTTGCAAAGGCCAGTGGGATGGGAGAGCAGGCATGTGCAGTTGAAAAAAATAAATCCCAGATGCCCTTCCTGGAATGAAGAGTGGACCCTACCAAGATGGCACCATGACTGGACTTCTCTTGATGCTGGAAATATTTGTCGTCTGACCAAACACTCATGATCTCTGGAACTCCCATTGTTATGATGGGAGAGAATAGGAGTCTTGCTTACCTCTCTAAGCCTTTTATGAAAGGGCCCACCTGGCTGGTCTGGCTGCTTTATTTCCCACTGGAGAAAGCCAACTGCATGCATATCAAGGCTGAATCCCAGCAGCACAGGTCCTGATTTTTTTTTTTATCAGCTGCAGTTCATTTGTGAATTATTAACCTTTCAGGAGCCAATGTTTGCTTAGGGCCCTCCAGTCCACCTTGAGCATCCATGCTGTGCTTGGGAGTTTGTTGGGGAGCACAGAGCAAAGAGCAGGAGCTGGGAAAGGAGGATGGAACATCTGTTGGTTGGGAGGTAGAACTTGTCCCTTGACCTTCTGGGGAGAGGAATCAGACCCAGCATCAGCAGAAATCCAGCCCAGCCTTTTGCTCACCCAGGGATGAGGAGATCTGCCTATGGAAGAGTCCACATGGGAGCAAAAGTCCCTCAGTCAATACTGAGTGTCTGCTCTGCCCAAGAGCACTCTGCCTCTCCAGGCTGAGGATTTTTAGGCCAGTTCATTTCTCTTTTTAAAAAAATTTATTTTATTGAAGTATAGTTGATTTACAAAGTTATGTTAATTTCTGCTGTACAGCAAAGTGATTCAATTATACATAGACATACTTTTTTTTTCCATATTCTTTTCACATGTTTTATCACAGTATATTGAATATAGTTCCCTGTGCTATACAGGAGGACCTTTTTGTTTATCCATTCTATATATAATAGTTTGCATCTGCTAGTTCCAAATTCCCAATCCATCCTTCCCTCACTCCCCTTCCCTTTGGCAACCACAAGACTGTTCTCTACATCTGTGAGTCTTCTGTTTAGTAGAAAACTTCTTTTCTGTTGTATTTTAGATTCCACATATAAGTGATATGGTATGGTATTTGGCTTTCTCTTTCTGACTTACTTCACTTAGTATGATAATCTCTAGGTCCCTCCATGTTGCTGTAAATAGCATTATTTCATTCTTTTTTTAAGGCTGAGTAATATTCCATTTTATATATGTACCACATCTTTTTTCATCTATTCATCATCGATCGACATTTAGGTTGTTTCCATGTCTTGGCTATTGTGAATAGTGCTGCTATGAACACTGGGGTGTATGTATATTTTTGAATTATAGTTTTGTCCAGATATATGCCCAGGAATGGGATTGCTGGATCATACGGCAATTCTATTTTTAGTTTTCTGTGGAAACTCCATACTGTTTTCCATAGTGTAGGCCAATTCATTTCTGAGGATAGAACAAAGTAGGGAGTTCTGGACAGTGCACCGAGAACTCTTCCAAAATGTTGGAACTCCACCTTGGATCTATAAATGGGAACTTCTACTTGTCCTCCTATGTGAAATCAGTTTCTTTGTGAGTCTCTCCCAGAAGACTGTGGGTACATTAGAAGCAGAAACTGTGACTTAATCATCTCTGAATCCTCAGGATTTATGTGGGACCCAGAGAATTCTTGCTGAATGAACAATTAACTCTAGTTTTTAAGGTTCTGAAGATCAAAGAGTCAGCCCTTATTAAAGCAAATTTATAATTCAAATTCCAATGTAAGTACATTCAAGTACAGTACAGTACAATAAGTATGTTCCAAGTCACTTACTGACTATTACATGTTGCCATAATTTCCAAACAATTGTCTGTCAGTAACATGGGTAGGTGATCTTTGTGGAAACAGTCTACAAAATATTTTCTCTCAAAGATCACCATCAATAACTCCTATAATCTCATTGAGTAGCTTGAGGCTGAAAATTATCCTGTATTTCTCTTGCCCACTACATTATTTGCTAAGCAATATAAAGTGACCAAAAATGGAGGGGGCATTACCAGGAAGGGTGTTAAAAATAAAACAAAACTATCACCTTCACTTTTAAGAAGTTAAGCATCAGGCAGACTTGAATTCTAGTCCCAGCATTACTTCATAATATGTACCTTGGGCAAATTGCTTAACAACTCTGAGACTCAGTTTCCTCATCTGCAAAATGGGGATATACTTCCTACCTCATAAGGTTATTGTGAAGACTAAATGAGTTAACACTTAGAAAGGACTCAGAACAGTGCTTAACACATAGTAAGTATTAACTATCATCATTATCATCATCACCACCACCATGAGGACTAAGTGAGAAACTGCATCTTAAGGATTTTGCATAGTACTTGGTGTATAATAGGCACCTAACAGATAAAAACCAACTAGTACTGATAATTCTAGTTAGACATGATAAACAATACATTTTTAAGTTATGCAAAAAACCCAAAGATCATGTGTTTCAGATAACCAGAGTCAGTCAATTTCAGGCTACTGGGATTTGCTATTTCTCCAGAAATAGGGAGGCTACAAGGAGAACTAACATTTATGGTGCACTTATCTTTGTATCAGCTAGTTGCTAGGGGCTTTACAAACATTTTTTTTCTATTTAAGCTAATAGTTAGTCAAAATTTTATAGACTAGTTACTTAAGGCCCAAAAGATTAAATATCTCTCCCAAGGTTGCATTAGACAATAGTGATAGAGCTAAGATTTCAACCGGATGTATTTAGATTCCATATTTGGACACCATAGCATGTGCTCTTTTCACTTTTCGAATTTACCTAAATAACACCAGCAACAACTTCCCAGAGCTCTCTGGAGCTCTCAGCTGTTCTCCTGAGCTTTCTTTGCTGTGTATGGAAGCAGGCACACTTTGGCTCAGGCTCAGCTTTCCTGTTTGCCAAAAGAGCCATCTCAGGGGGCATAGCCTGGAGTTGCAGCTCAGCAAACATATGTGTGACTGCTGAGTGCCAAACGCCACACTGAGATCTGGATTTACTAAGATGAATAGGACATGGTGGCGGCTGTCCTTTAGGAAGTCAGTGCCTGCAGAGACAGATTCCATGTAGTCTGATAATGTTGGCATAATGATAAAAGTTGAAGGGCAGAGGCATGCCTAGGGAGCTGCAGGATCACAGAGGAGGGGACTGGGGAGCCTGGGCTTTGAAGGAAGATTTTCTGGAAGAGAAAATGTCAGAACTTAATGCTGATAGGTGAGTAAGAGCCAGATGAGGAAAGGCGGCAAGAGTATTCAGGAAAAGGGGAGAGCAGGGGCAAAGCCACAGAGGTGAGGAAGAGTGTGGAGTGTTTGGGGGATTCTCCAAAGTGGAGAGTGCAATACAGAAGTGGGCAGATATCAAGCAAGAGAGGTAGGCAGGGTCACGTCTCAGATGTCCTTGTATGTATGTCTGGGAGTTTGGACTTTATCCTGTACATTCTAGGGATCCAGTGAATCCCTCCTGGCAGAGGAGTGATAGGTAAGAAGGTTGGAATTGAAGTAAAGAAGGCTGGAAGTAAGGGGACCTGTTAGGAGGCTATTATTCATGGGTAAAGATGATAGGAATGAGGAAAAAAGCAGAGATTCAAGAAGCATTAGGAGGCCAAGTTTTCAGGACTTGCTGGTTGATTGGGTGTAGGAAGGAGGGAACGAGAGGATCAAGGATGATTTCCAAGATTTTGCCTTAGACAACTAGGACAATGATGGTGCAATTGACAGAATATTAAGAGGAGGAGTCTTATGGAGAGATATAAAGCATTGATTGTTGTGCATGTTGAACCTGGGGTGTTTGTTGGACACCCAAGTGAGGATAAACATCTAGCAGGCATTGTATCTTGGGACTGAAACTAAGGAGGAGGTCAGGTTTGGAAACCATAACTTCTTGGCCACATCCAAGTGCAGAAATTATCAATGACTCTAAATGTCTCTTCTTGACCTCATTAGTCTTACATCTTCCCTATTTCCTATTTTCATGTTTTAGCAGAGTAGCACTGTTGTGTAGAAAACCAAATTGCTTGGCCTGGATTCCCACTCCCACCATGATGTTCCACCCCTGTACCTTTGTTTATGCGGTTCCCTTCATTTGAAAGACACTTCCACTTTCTTTACTCAGGTAATTCTTACTCAGCCTTCAAGACTCAGCTCTAGGTTCAGGGACAAATATCTAAATCAAACTCTACAAATAGCTCCCATGATCCCCATAGTCTTCAAGGCAGGTACACATCTGGTTTTGACAACTCACCCCGAGTTAAACCATCAGATGCCTTGTGTGTCCTCGGGGTTTCCTCTCCCCTTCCCCCTTTCCCTCCTCCTCCAGGCTTCTATCAAGTCTTCTTTTGTGACCTGAGGTTTCAAACACTGCAAGCCTAACAGTAGTGACTGCAAATCAAGAAGCTTCCCTCCCAACGGGGTTCTGCATGAGGATGCCCCCATGCCACCCTTGCCCTGGGATTTCTCAGCCACTCCAGTGATCTGCATTGGCTCATTGAAAGTCAATCCCAAGTCAAAACGACAAACTCACATAAAAGAACACTGTGGTTTGGGCCCAACTGCTCTGGAATCAATACCTTTAATTGTGGAATCTAAAGTGAAATAAAAATAGAAAGAAATGAAGAAAAGAAGGAAGGAAGGAGGAGAAGCAGAGAAGGGAAGAAAGAAAGAAAGAAAAAAAGAAGCAAGGATTTATTGAGTTTCTACTATGTACCAGGCTTTGCACAAAAAGCTGGTGATCCATAGGTTCATTCGACCTCTGTTTATCAAGCACCTACTCTGTTCCAAATATACCAGACACTGAGGATACAGAGGTAAATAAGCACTTACACAAGCTTTGCAAAGCTTACAATTTAGGGGGCAATGAGCACCTAATGAATACACAATGGAATGATTTTTCTGTACAAAAGTCTACGGACGCCCACAGGAGGGAACAACTTTCTGTGGTTGGGGAAAAAGGTGGTCGGGGGAGAATTCATAAAGAGCTGATAGGAGTGTCTGAACTGAGATGGGATGGAGGAATGTTCTAAGCAGAGATTTGCAGGAACAAAGGCACAGGAACACCTACACCTGCCTGCGTATTTGGGGATTATTGCGTACTTTGGCTCAAAGTGGCTCCTACTTGGCAGTGCTCAATAGAGTAGTTCCCTGAATATTTACTTTCTTCATTTGCCTTTAATAATTAAGAACCAAGGATGTGGCTTTGATTGTCAGCCTCCCTCTTGGGGTTAATTAGATATTTCCGAATAACTTGCCAAATGCTTGCTTTTGTCCAAAGTTTGGCTCCCCCTTTCTTTCCCTTTCCCCAAACACTGATTTCTCTAGAGAGCTCTTGTTGGACAACTGACTGGAGCTAATTATTCCAGATAATTAAAATTGCTAAGCAAAGCAATTTAATTCTTTCTATTTAAAATTTTTTGAGAAATGTTAATGCCTGCATAGCACACCATCAATAAAACTCCTTTTAACCATCAATAAAACTCCTTTTAAAAGGTTAAGTTGGCTGAGTGCAGTATTGAATTGAAAATGACCAGGATCAAATGAAACCCAGTAAAGATATTTAGCAGAGTAATGAAGTTTATTCGGGAACAAATGGCTTTTTCTTAGAGTTTGCTTTTACTCAAGGCAGTGTTGAAATGGGGAAGAACCAAGTCAGCCCAAGCCAACTGTATTAAAAGAAGTTTGTTTTCTGTGACCTTCTGTGTTTGCCTTGCCCACCCTCTGTCCTTTCCCTCTCCCTCCTAAGCGTAAGACTGAGAATCTGGCTTCCTTCTCTCCTTCTTTCCTTGCATGGGTGCCTTTAAGGCTATAATTCTCTCCAATGTCCTCTGCATCACAGAATGATGACACATAGGTCAGAACTCATGTGACAGCTTGGGGGTGGTGGTGGTAGAGTATACAGTATTGAAAAAACCAGGAATTTAAACATTTGGAGACTTCACATAAATCCAAATTTCTAGCTCCTAGAAGCCTGGCATCCCTCCACGATAGCAATTGACTGGAACAGACCAGCTGCTGTCTGCTTTAGACCGGCACGTGAGCCAACAGCCCACCCAGACTTCTTCATTTATTACCTTACCTGCTTGATCCTATAGACATTTAGGTTTGAAGCCCTTGATGGAAACTGCACTTTCCACTTCTTCCTTCCCCCATGGTACCCAAACTAGCATTTTCTCTTTGCTTAGATAGATTTTAATTTTGTAATAAGAAAACAATCTGATTAAGCAAATCCATTTACTGAGAGTAAATGACCGATTGTTTACTCAATCCCACCAGGGTGATTGCTTTTGCAAATTATTTCACTTGGATCTCTGTTTAATTTTGGGTCCTGTGCCAAAGGAAAGTGAAGAATATTAGGTTATAGGAGGAGTATTATTGGATAGCTAGGTTTCCCCGGGTGGTCTTCAAACGCTTTCATGGTTGCAGTATCCTTTAGTGGAGAGAGAAGGGGCTTTGTTCTCAAACAGATCTGTGTTCACATCTAGATCATCCCTTGTTATCTCTGGTGACCTTCACACAGTTTCTCAGCTTCAGCTTCCACGTCTGGAAATATAGTTTGTTCCTAGGATTGCTGAAGGGTTCTGTTGGACGGGTAGATGTAAAGTGCTTGAGACATATGAGCTGCCCAAGAAACGCTTTTCTTCCCACTGCCACTTTTACCTTAATTTGGGCCTGTTGATAGATATTGTGAATGTTTCTGAGTGACAACAGAATCATTGTCTCAGTTTTTTATTTACGAAGAATTGTATGCAAAATACATATCAGAAAACACATTTACTGTTAAAAAAGCACTTGCTTACATTAGCTGATTTGGTGACGCACATACATAGCTATCATCCTAGCTAGGAACTGCACAAATCATAATTCACTCACTTATTCATTCTTTTATTGGTGCATCCATTTATTCAGCAAGCCTTTGTTGGGTCTGTATTAATCAGCTTTCACTAGGTTATGATGTGGTAAGAAACAAACCCCAAACCTCAGTGGTTTACAGCTGAATACTTATTTCTTCTTCATATTATGTACTGGTTGCAGGTCAGCTGTTGTTGTGGTCCTGTTCCAAGGTGTGTTCTGGCTTCTGGGATCCAGGATGAAGGAGCAAACTATCTGGGACATGCTGTTCTCGCATGTAGAGTGGGGATGGGAGATGGTGATATCATGCAATGCTTCTTGAAGCTTCTTTTTGGAACTATCGATCATCACTACCACTCACATCTCATTGGCCAAAACAAGTCACATGATCATGGGTGGTGTCAATGGGCAGGGAAACTACTTTTGCCTTAGGAGAGCATTGCAAGTCACAGGCAATGGGGAGGGATGCTTAATCCTCTTACAGGGACGAGGGAAGCAGGTATTTGGGGACAGTATGCTAAGTGCTAGGCATAAAGGAACGGATGTGATATGGACTCTTCCCTCTACGAACTCACAGCTTAGAGAGGAAGATGGACCTGACATAATTGCAGGGAAATATAATTAATGGCTTTAATAGCTCATAATGAGCACTGTTCTAAGTAATTTACCTGTATTAAATAATTTAATTCTCACACAACTCTATGAAGTAGGAACGGTTATTATCTCCCCACCCCCCGGACCATTTCATAAGTGAGGAACAGAGGCACTTGCAGTCAAGAAACTCACCCAAGATCACAGAAGCAATACACAGCAGAGATTAGACTCAGCCCTGAGTGATGTGGCTCAGGTGTCTGTTTGATTGACCATGGTAATGGATTGTCGTACTGGGTGTGATGGTAGAGTGTCACAGAGGTTCTGGTGGCACAGGCTGGAGGTGGGAAAGTGGTACAGTAGATGAGATGGTCCTTAAGGACTGAGGAGGATTTAGCCAGGTGGATAGGAAAGAACAGACAGAGGCTCAGAGTGGCCCAATGTCCTGAATGTGACACCAGGAGCAATTGGGTGCTGCTGAAGCTGGAGGTGTGCTGCTGCAGAGCTGAAGAGGGACCAGATCATGGGGGTCTGGCTTTATTTTTAAGACGCTGGGGAGCCACTTAAGGTGGATTTGGGAGTACAGGAGTGGAAGCAGTGAGACTGGTGTAGGGTGATTGCAATATGTCCCTCTATCCCCTTCCCCTAAAGAGATTTCCTATTAGGAAATTCATTTTCCTATTTAGAGGATCATTTTTTCCTAGCTGTCTGCCTCCATCTCCCTGGGCAGGGGTGCTGAATGGGGAGCAGGGCTTAGTGGCCCCTGCATTGATAAAAGAGATGACCGGACTGCCCAGCTTGTGCTATTTCTACCTCATCACACTGTAGTCCACAGGTCTGCAGAAACACTGAGCATTTTTGTTTTTGCTGAGAAGCAGAATGTCGCAGCTTTATTTTTCTCCAGGGTATAGTGTTGAATGTTATTTATTGTTCTGACTCTGAATTCAGTGGTGTCTTTTTTTCTGTTGCCTTCTGACAGATGATTTGCTCTTGAGCAATTAGCAGGTTGAAGGCTGTGTTCCATCTCCTCATGGGCTCCTGCCGGGCACCCCTGGGAGAGCAGGAGGAGAAAGGTTTCCTTCTTGATCCTATTACTCCTGCCCAGCATTGAGCAGGATTAATTAACCTACCAGGTCTTGCTTCATTACCAGGAAGAAAGAAAAGCCAGTGACACTGGAATTCAAACATGGAGAAGGCAAAGAATTCGGTGCTCAAGCACCTTCGAGCCCTTCCAAGACAGCCCGCTGGCCAGTGGGGGACCTGGTGCAAGTTACAAACCCTCACAGCCCTTGTGTCTCATCCTCATAATTCACACTTCAATTCCACAAAATCGACCGCGAACTCTGAGCTGAGCCCCACGGGGGCCAATAAGAAACTGTCTCATTCTTTGGAAGTTCACTGTCTGGTCTGAATTGGGGAGCATAATCATACGCACTCCTCAGGTTTGTTGTGAGAATTAATTAAATGTGGTACCATGTGTGAAAGAACTTTGTAACTAAGCACTATGTAAATGTTAGTTATTACCATTTTAACACTTGATATTCAGACATTCCAACAATGACTGAGCACTTATTTGGGAAGAGGGCTCTACTTGGAGCTAATGATTATGTGAAAGGATTCAAAAACATTGTCTTCGCTGTCCAGGAAAGTGAAATAGTGTGCACATGAAATAGTTTAATGACAAATTCAGGGCCTCAAAAATTTTTCATCTCACATGCCAGCCATGGCTGTTTGGCTATGGCCATCTGGAGTATTTGCTGAAAAGGATTCTGAAGCTCTTTTTAGGTTCAGTTTAAAAGGATGTTGAGGCAGAATAGAAATGAATGACACAGTCACAAGATGGGCATGTGGCGATACACATACCAGGCATTTATAATGCCTGACGTTAGGTGGCAAACTGAATGATAAAAAAAACTATTATAGTAATTTAGCGAAGTCGGCAATGGTTGGGCTTGTGTGGTTAGCAAATAATGTAGTGGAGCTAAAAGTCAAGCTTGGCCCTGAATTATGAGTGGGAAAGAGGATGACTAGTTCAGTGAGGGGGAGCAGAATGAGGGCATCTGGTAGAAGGAGCAGATAATACAGGTCAGGGAACCTGAACAAAGTCAGGAAACGTGATTCAGAGTCCGGAGTGCTTACCATTCCACCGTGGAACCACCATGGGAGACCTGATTCAAAGCTCAGGTCTCCCAGAGGTGAGAGTATGTCTTGTGTAGCTCTTATGGTCTCAGAGTTTTCATTATAAAATTATAGAGCTTGACTTGATGTCCTTAAACATTTTTTTAGATTTTATCGAAGTATAGTTGATTTACAATGTTGTGTTAATTTCTTCTGTACAGCAGAGTGACAGTTACACACACACATATATATATTCATATCTATATTCTTTTTCATATTCCTTTCCATTATGGTTTATCACAGGATATTGAATATAATTCTGCAAAACAGTGCATCTGTGGGCTAGATGAGCCTTTGCCAAACTGTATTTCACGAAACACTGGTGCCGTGAGCTGCTCTGTGAAAAATGTTTCATCATCAAATCATTTGGGGAAATTCTGAATTCTATAGACTTGTTGATTCCTATTCCTCTCTTTCTATTTCTTCCTTAATCCACTCTAGCTGGCCCTTAGATTTGGTGTTTGTTTTTATTACAGTTGTTATTATGATGGTGGTAAAGAAGGGAAAAGGTGGATTCCACAGACATTTCAAAATATAAATCAATAGAACTTGGTGATTAATTGCATGTGGGTAATGAAGGATAGAGTCAAAGCAAAGATGACAAATGTTTCAACCCAGAACATGAATAGAATAAGCCAGGGGAGTAGTGATCAGAAAGGAGAAGTTGAGCCAGGTTTGGGGACATGGAGCAGGGCTGGGAGAGGGAGAGTATGATCCTGCAGGGCAGGTGCCTCATGGATTTCATAGAAGAGATGCATCTAGATTACTCACAGATATGGACATTTGTTGCAAAAGTGTAAGAAAATGTAAAGGAAATGAAGTTATCACCTCTGAAGTAGCACAGTGTTAGGGTCTAGAGTGACCAACCATCTTGATTTGTCCAGAACTAAGAGGTTTCTCAGGACACAAGACATCCAGTTCAAAACTGGGAAAGTCAAGGATAAAAAGAGTTGGTTACTCTCTTAGGGTACCAGTGTTCCTCACCCTAGGATGGACAGATGAATTCATAATCAGATGACAATTTGTTTGTTGTCAGCGATTTTTTTTTTTTTTTTTGCAGTATACGGGCCTCTCACTGTTGTGGCCTCTCCCGTTGCGGAGCACAAGCTCCGGACGCGCAGGCTCAGTGGCCATGGCTCACGGGCCCAGCCGCTCCGTGGCATGTGGGATCTTCCCGGGCCGGAGCACGAACACGTGTCCCCTTCATCAGCAGGCGGACTCTCAGCCACTGCGCCCCCAGGGAAGCGATTTTTGTTGAGCAATTTTTCTGGACAGAGTTCCAGTTATTCCCCTAATAGGTGCTGATCTCTCCTGTGCCCAGTGTATACAGGGGTATCTTCAGCTTGTCCAACATCCTCTGAGCCATTCAGCTACAGCTGGGTAACATTTAGCTCCACCTCTTAATGGGATATGTTGAATGCAAGTGGGAAAAGGTAAATAGGACCACTTTCATCAGTCAGTTACTATCATATTCATTTGATGGGGTCAAGGCCTCGTGGATCCTCCCTTTGTCCATTCAATGTAGAGGAAAGAGGATGGGGTCAATTTCGGACAAGCTGACTTTAAGGGAGCCTTGAAGATTTAGGTGGAGTATTCACAAAATCGGGAGAAAAACTTGCATATGAGCTAAAAAAATTTCTGGATATTCTTTAACAAAAAGCCTGATCAAACTCTAGGAAATTACTGAGAAAGAATTCAAGAGAGGGATGGAGAGGGAAGAAGAGATGTAAAGGCAAAGAAGAGAAGAGAAAGAAAGGGGAATAAAGAGTGAAGGGGGGAGGGAGAGGGACAATGGTTTGTCACAGCCAGGCTCTCCCATCCCCACCTAGTACATTGGTACATCCCACTCTTGCACTAAAAGACTAAGGCACATGAACAACTCACACATTTACTTTAATACAAATGGTTCCAGGACTTCCCTGGTGGCACAGTGGTTAAGAATCTGCCTGTGAATACAGGGGACACGGGTTTGATCCCTGGTCTGTAAAGATCTCACATGCTGCAGAGCAACTAAGCCCGTGCACCACAACTACTGAGCCCGCGTGCTGCGACTACTGAAGCCTAAGTGCCTAGAGCCCGTGCTCCACAACAAGAGAAGGCACAGCAATGAGAAGCCTGTGCAACACAACGAAGAGTAGCCCCCGCTCGCCACAACTAGAGAAAGCTCGCTCACAGCAACGAAGACCCAACGCAGCCAAAAATAAAAATAAATGAACTAATTAAATTTAAAAAAAAATGTTCCACCTTCCCGTACAGAACACTACTGAAAGATGCAGTAGATTTAGGGACCCAGCACTTAAGACAACTCTTCACCTTCCAATCAACAACGTGCATTTTGCAGTGTAAACGTCATTTCACAGAGAGGAAAGTTCAGCAGGGGTATCTATGAAGCCCAGGCAAGGCCTAGAAGTTGGGAGACCCAGGGTCTAGTTTTTCTTCTCTGAACTCCATTGTGTGATCATGAGCAAGAGGCTAAACTTTGTTCTTCCAACCTTTCCGTGGGGACAACGATCCACCCTTTTATTGGGAGAAGATGAGGAGACGAAGTACTGAGCCAGGGAGAACAGGGCAGAAGCAGGTCCTTTCCAGCCTGGTGTCATGGATACAAACATTGTACTGTCTGGTCTCCCATGAAGGCCCTTCCTTCCTTATGGGTTACTCAGGATTTCTAATCTCCCTGGGCTCTCAAAAGTCAACAGGAACCACTCAACTGACTTCAGAGGTTGTGATTTGATATAAGCAGTGTGTAGTAAGAGATACATCTAATGCCCTTCTCTGAATCTAGGTAAGTCATAGCTCAGCCTTTGAGAGTCCAGTAGGGGAGAAATGCACTTTGGTTTTCAAATCCCATTGACCCAGGGCTTATCCACAAAGACAGGCTGAAACCTGGAGCATAACATGGAGGTGGATATGGCAGGTCAGCCGTAGGCAAACACCGGGCAGGAGATGAAACCAATCCTTGGAGCCTGATCCTGCATCTGGGAAAGTGACTGACAACAGCTGGAAATTATAGTCCTCAGGAGGGTATGTCAACAGAGATCAAAGCCTTGTGCTAAAGCAGGCCCTGGGAACTCCAGGAGGAATAGCTGGGAGCCACCAAAAGTCCAAGAAGTAGAATGGGGCATTGAGGCAGGTAACTAGAACTGCACACAACTCCATGAGCTGCAGCTGGAAAGTTGAGATATCCATATGGAAGACGAAGTCCAAGTTTACCTCATTCACTATGAGTCTTACTCTTTGGACCCCATCTACCTGTTGATCTTGAACGGATCCAAGACTGTAATGAGGTAAAAGTACCATTAGGTGGCGATGCATGAAAGCTTTTTTTCTGGTCCTGAAAGAAGAGCGCTGTGGGTTTGTCTTTAACACCAAGATCACAGGCAACGAACTCACCCATGGCCCCTGCATCTACAGAACAGCTTTATCTTCCAGGAGTGGCAGCTGCATGCGAGGGCTGTGTGTGCTTGGGTGTACGTGTTTGCGCGTGAGCGCACGCTTTCCTGTCGGTGTGCCTGCCAGCAAATGAAGCAGCAGGGACACACTGGCAGCAACGGATCACTTGGGGCCACACTCTGTGAAAATGGATTGCCTCCGTCTTCTCTGCTCGATCTTTGTTCGGGGAAAAGACTTAAATTAGATTTCAAGGAACGCTCCATGGCAGCTCTCTTCAGAACAAGCTCATTTCCATAGAAGATGCTGAGTCTCCTGGTTTGCAAAGCCCGCCTAGTCCCTTCCCTAAACAGGCTGGATTCCTTCCCAACTCCACTTCTGTTTTGCCTCGGTGCTATAGTTCTCTGGCTGGTGGAGGCTTCTCCCCATCCTGTTCTTCTCTCTCTGGGTCTTGACCATACTGCTCATCAGTTTGGTGCCTAAGCACAGGATTGGTACCAGCTTCCTGTACCCCATGGAGCCCCCAAGTGCCAAAAGAACGAAATCAGCCTTTCTCTGCTCATCCAGGATTCACTAATGCTCACTCACTCTGGGGTGGGTGGAGGGGGGCACACATTTTTGTTTTTGTTTTTTTAACTGGAATATAGTTGATTTACAATGTTGTGCCAGTTTCAGATGTACAGCAAAGTGATTCAGATATATATGTATGGGTTTTTTTTAGATTCTTTTCCATTATAGGTTATTACAAGATATTGAGTATAGTTCCCTGTGTTATACAGTAGGTCCTTGTTGGTTATCTATTTTATAGGCAGTGGTGTGTATATATTAATCTCAAAATCCTGATTTATCCCTCTCCCCTACCTTTCCCCTTTGATAACCATAAGTTTGTTTTCTATGACTGTGAGTCTGTTTCTGTTTTGTAAGTAAGTTCATATGTATCATTTTTTTTAAGATTCCACATATAAGCAATATCATATGATATTTGTCTTTCTCTGACTTACTACAAATTTTGTTTATAAGTCAAAACAAAGACAGTGTATGGTTCCAAAGGAAAATGCCTCCTGGTGAAAGAAACACTTAAAACTGCTGAAGAATAAATTCTGTTCTGTCCTAGGTGGCTACCCTGTCAGCAACTTTGCTGTATCTTCTGTTGCGTAGAGTCTTGCACTATCTGCCAAGGGAAGAATTTCACCCATATTCCTAAATTAAGGCACTGGGCCAGGGACCACCAGGGAGTCAGTTTTCAAAACTCAGCCATTGCTCTGCAGTGACTTTTACCCAATTAGAGATGTACTAGCCACCCACCCACACAAATGCACACACTGTACTGGGTGACTTCCATGTGTGCAACATGTCCCATGACTGGGTCGAGGTCAGGCACAACGACCTCCTAGGAGGGCTGAAACACCATTCTTTTCTTCCCCATGTGAAAAATGATAAAAAAAATACAAATGTGAGCGAGCGATCTTGCAGGAATACCATTGAATCTGCTCCATTTTATACATTTATAAAATTTGAAGCTATTTTAGTCTAATATATAAAAATGGTACACAGATAACTCGGATAGGAAGCAAAATATGGAAGATAAGAAACAATACCCAGTGAATTTTGGGGCTTCAGGAGGTGGAGGCAATTGCAGCTGACTGAGAGCAGGAAGGTGTATACTAGGAAAGGGCTTTCCTCTGCGATAAGCTTTGATGGATGAATGAACTATTTTTTCGAGGGATTTTTTTTAGCTTTATTGATGTATAATTGACAAATAAATTTGTAAGTTATTAAAATGTTATTGTGATGATTTGATCTACATATACATTGTGAAAAGATTCTTACCATGTAGTTAATTAACATATCCATTACCTCTCATGTTTATCTTTTTAATTTTTATTTGCATTTTTTGGTGAGAACATTTAAGTTCTACTCTCTTAGCAAATTTCAAACAGTGTTATCAACTATAGTCACCATGATTTAGAGCAGATCCTCAGACCTGGTTCATCTTATGAAAGTTTGTACCCTCTTACCAACCCCTTCCTGTTTACACACCCCCAGCCCCTGGCAACTACCTTTTTAGTCTTTGCTTTTATGAGTTCGACATTTTTAGATTCCACATATAAGAGAGATCAAATGGTATTTGTCTTTCTGTGTTTGGCTTATTTCTTAGCATAATATCCTCCAAGTTCATCCATGTTGTCACAAATGGCAGGATTTTCTTCTTTTTTGTGGCTGAATAATATTCCATTATATATATGTGTGTGTGTGTGTGTGTGTGTGTGTGTGTGTGTATCACATCTTCTTTATCTACTCCTCTGTTAATGGACCCTTAGTCTGTTTCCATGTGTTGACGATTGTGAATAATGCTTCAATGAGCATGGGAGTGCAGCTACCTCTCCAAGATAGCGATTTTATTTCCTTTGGATATATACCGAGAAGTGGAATTGCTAGATTATATGATAGTTCTATTTTTAATTTTTTGAAGAACCTCTGTACTCTTTTCATAGTGGCTGCACCAATTTACATTCCCACCAACTGGGCAGATTCCCAACTGGGCAGTTCCACAGATGGAGTGCAGAAGGAGAGGCAGAGGCAAAGGAATGGTGTGAGGGTTTCTGGTCTGTGACACTTGCCTGGAGGTTCTGCCTGTGAGAAATACACGATGTGCAGCAATAGGAAAGACAGGCTGAGCAGGAGTGCTTCCTCCAGGAGGCAGGTGTGTTTCAGAGTTTGAGAGAGAAGGGTAGATACAGGGATGGTGGAGCGCGTGGGACACATATGTTTAGTCTATGGGTTCTTTGTTTGGTCACCTGATTTCTTCAGCCACAGAACAGAGAGTGGAACTTTCCAGAGCAGAGACTTTTATCTATGACTGAGTGCTCCCTTCAGGGGGTCTGCTGGGTGCTGCGTAGAGAGGATTTGAACTGAATTTTCCTTTCTTTCTGAGAGTGAAGTGGGAATCACCACTCTCCATCTTTCCTGGACAGCTTTAAAAAAAAAAAGAAAGAAAAATCCAACCATCAAGGTCTCTGGGAATCCAAAAATCTACTTAAACTAACCGTCTGACCTTAGGCAAGTTATTTAACCACTTCAAGTCTCAGTTTCCTTCTCTGTTAAATTAGAACGTTGGACTAAGCTTTTCCAGCTCAGGTTCTCTGAGCCTTTGCCCTTCATGGCATGTCTCCTTGCTGTCTGCTCAGCTCCTGGGCAGGCTTGGCTGAGTTCTTGGAGCTCTGCTCCCAAGATAGTAATTTATGAAGCAATCATTCATCTGGACATCATCCACCAGGTGGGGAATGAGGGACTGTGATCCCGTCAGCCTGAGTAAAGGTGACACAGAAAGGCTTTATCAAACGAAATGGGACAGATGGATGGCGGGCTTCCCAGTGTCAGGGAAATATTGATTCAGGCAAATATGTGATCTATCACATGAGTATCTTAGAGGCTGTTGCAAATAGAGACACCGTGGTATGGAGAGTGTTTTTTACATGATGAAGGATGGCTTTTTTGGTGCCGCTTTGTTGTAATGAGAAGCGATGTGCAGAGACCTAGCCTCACTCCTGAACCATACACTGCGGAGACAATGATGCTCTTTCATCACCACAGGTAAGCAGAGAAATGTACAATTATGGTCCTAATAAAATCAGAGGAAGAGAGATAACGGCAGCTTCTCTAGGGATCCAGAGCTGCCTGGGACCAGGCAGGGTGCAAGGCTGCTAATCAGACTTCCTGGAAGCTGCCTTTTGGAGGGAGTTGCCAGGTAACTTCTGACTCCCTGCACTGTTGTCTGTCTTGCCTGAGAGTCAGTGAGCCAAGAGGAGCCCTTTATGAGGCTTTAGTCATGCTAATTATTGTAATCACTGGTGGAATTATCTTAATCAAAGGGATCCTAACTTTACACTTATACCCACTTTCTATTTCTTTCTATTGAATATATTGGCATTTGAGCCTATAAAAAACCTGCTTTGCTGATGCCAGAATTGGACTCAAGAGAGGTCATTTGACTCATCAAGGCTATTTTGCTATTTGGCACAGGAGCTAGGACCAGAATTCAGGCCTCCCAAATAGTCCAGGGCTGATTTCTGCCATACAACGGTTTTGAAACATACTACAGGGATTGCTCACATCAGTAAACTCCTCATAGCCCATTTGGAAATCTCAAAGACTGCACTTCATTCAGACTAGTGTTAAAGGAAGAGACCCTTGCTTACCAGCCTTCTTTTGTGGGCCTGGAGAAAGATACACTTGGATTCCAGTCCCAGCTGTGCTATCCTGTGTGTTCCAAATACTATTTCTAAGCCTCAGGTACCATATCTCAAAATGGAAATGAACTTATAGTCAACATGTATTAATTGAGCATCTATTATGTGCCAGGTACTATGATAGATGCTGATAATAATAATGCCATTCTCATTGGTATTTTGGCGAAAATTAAATGAAATGAAGGCAAGTAAAGTACTAAGCATAGTGCCTGGCTAATGAACTAGCACTGATGACAATGAACATGAGTATAAAGTTCCCCCCGATGTCCTTATTTCTTCCTCTTATGAATATTTATTTGAAGGCCTGATATAATCTGAGGGTTCAGGAATGAAAAAAGCATAGTCCCTGTCACTCAGGAGTTCTGTCTTATGGCACTGATCATCCTGGGATAGAATCCTGTCTGCTATTGGTGCAATCTATGTAAATGTCTAGCCCAGAGCCATTAGCACTCAATTAGTGATGATAAGTATCATTATTATATTATCATTACTCTTAGATTATTATTAAACAAGTTAATGGATCCTTTCAATGCAATGTGAATGTGCTAGATGCCTAGAACACAATTAGCATTTAATTGATGATGCTGAGTATCATTGTTGTTAGATAAACAGATACTTTCAATGCAATGTGAATATACTAAATGGAGCAAAAAGCAAAGGGACCATAAAGGGGTGAATTCACAGAGCTGGCCCTTGACAGATATATTGAAATTGCTCTGGAAGAAAAGGAAGAGAGGAGCTGCCACAGCTGAGGGAACAGAATGTGCAAGGCTTGAATAGTCAGGAGAGGGGACAAGTTCCCTGTGGCTGGAAGAAAGGGAGAGTTGGGGAGGGTGCATCAAGGTGAGGCCATAAAGATGGAGTGAAATTGTAAAAGACACTGTAAGATACAAAGGAGTGTATTCTATAGAAATTGGCAGTGGGAAGCCATTGCAGATTTATAAGGGCATATTTGGGGATGGGAGACAGAGACCAGGCAGGCTGCTTTCTTGGTCCCTCCTTTCACCCCACTTCAGTCATCCAGCTAAATACTCAACCAGTAACCCTGAAACTGATGCCTCTCTGTCTCTGCTACTGGGGGCACTGAACCTGGGGTGGAGTTTATAGGCACCATGCCCCCTGCATGGCCCTGTCTTGGTGGAAGCTCCGCTGATCTTCTGAATTCAGCTCCAAAAGCAGAAGGAAGAAAAATTCCGAGCCAGACCATTTGACCTCCACTTAGCAGAGCTCGATTTCTGAAGTGTCCGGGTTCCAGAGACTTCAAGGCTGAGGCACTATCCCTGTGGTTGATGCCTAGAGCTTGATATGGGTGATCCTACCAACCAGTCTCCCTGGGGTTGGAAAATAAGGAAAAAGCAGATGTGAGTAAAATCTCTCCTGCAGGCTGACCGAGTTAGCGAGGTTCAGATCCCTCACTGACTGTGGCAGGGAGCGCCCTTGCTTGGCTGCTTCTGGGAGGGTTTGAAGGGATATCGATTTCCCAGTGCAAAGGGTCAGACTGTATGGAACAGAGAATCCAGGCCCTGCCTTTAGTGGAGCTTCTCTTTTCTCTCTGCTTAGGGACTAATTCCACCTCACTGTTCTTCCTCTGTTTCCCTTTCATCTCCCTTGTATGTTGGTGCCTTTCCTGATAATACGCATCAGTAATTGAATGGTAATTGTGTTCAGGCATCTAGTACATTCACATTGCACTGAATGTATCCTTTTATGTGTTTAATAATAATCTAACAGCTATGATAATAGAAAACAATAATCAGCATTATTAGTTGAATGCTAATTGTGTTCAAGGCACCGTGCTAGACGTTTACACAGATGATCTTTACACCTCACATAAGCTTGCATGATTATGCCAGTAGCAGAGGCAAGTTTCAAACCCTGGATGACCTGTGCTGTAAGACAGAGCTCCTGCCTTTCTGTTCTACGTGAATGATGAACTGTTTTCCGCTTACAACCCTTTGAGATTTTAGCACTGTTATTAACTTTCAACAGTTTTCCCTGCATTTTAATTCCTGTTGCTCAGCAGCAGGTGGTGGAACAAGGGCACAGCTGATTCCTAAATCACTTTTCCTTTCCAGGAGTGGCTGTGTCATCTCTCCTGGTTACCTCTGTGAGTGAAAGTCACACTGCCCATGTGGCATCGATGCTGTACCCAGTTCTCTTCCTTGGCCTGCACAAAGTCCACTGTTTGCGGCAGGGAGCGCCCTTGCTTGGCTGCTTCCAGGAGGGTTTGGAAGGATGCTGATTTCCCACTGCAAAGGGTCAGACTGTATGGAACAGAGAATCCGGGTCCTGCCCTTAGTGGAGCTTCTCTTTCCTCTCTGCTTAGGAACTAACTCCCCCAGCACAATGCAAAAAGGAGACGACACCTACCGGTATCAGACCTTCTATTTCTTGTCCTAAAACTTCCAGAGCCTGAGGTGTTCCTTGGAGAACCAGGGCCTCACGGCCCAGCTGGGTCCTCCACGGTATCAAGGGCTTTCCTGACTTCCCCTGAACATAAGTAGGTGTAGGTCAGCATCGAGACCTCAGGAGACACAGGAAACCTGCTTTCTCAGATCATCCTACTGGTAAAACCACTTAAACCCTAGTGAACGGTCACCCACTCAAGCTTTTTTTTTTTTTTCCTTTAAACAAGAGCTTTCAGGATACAGTGGCTTAACCTCCAGAGTGGAGTTGTGGTGGAGCAGAGGCTGTCTGGGCAGACAGGTCTTGGAACCCTTGATCAGCATTTACTGTGTAGATAGTGCCTCTGTCTCTGCTGCTTCTGGCTCGTAAACGTTTTTCTGCCTTGCTTGAGAATCGTCATAGGGATAATGGGGAATAGTAAGTGTCCCAAGGTTGTTCTGATGTGGCTAAAAAGAGGCGTGGCTGCTCACTTCTAACATCCCTTTAGTGTGGTGTTGCCACCTCTTATTTTGTCTATGTTATGCTGACGCCCCAGCTAAGTCATAACCTCCTTGGGGTCAGGAACCTGTACTGATGCTTTGTACATTTCATGTTAATAGGCAATCTCTGTTCAAAGTCAGAGATAGTCATTATTTTGATAGTTATTGCTTTATTTCATAGTTTCAAATCCCTGTGAGGATAGATATGATGATCACCATTTTACAGATGAGGAGAGAGAAAGGTTGGAAAGCATTGGCCAGGGTCCCATAGCTGGTAAGTCACAGAATCGGGATTTGAACTGGGCTTGGCAAAGCCTGTGCAATTGATAACACCTCATATGATATAGCGTATGCACCAGGTTTCCTGACTTCCAGTCTAAGCCTCTAGTTATATGATTACTAAAGTGAATCTGTATCACAGGTTAGTCCTGAACTTTGTAGCCTCATTTTCCTGGTGAGAAAGCAGAGGAGAGAGTGCCAGGAGAGTTTGTGGGTGTGGCTGAGTCTCTGTGTGCAGGAGTCTGGCTTGCAGTCTGACAGCCCCTATTTACCTCACTTCATTCATTTTGATTTGATTTTGTTTTAAAGATACACATGCGCACAGTCTTTTCAAACGGGGTTCCCCATTTGAACCACAAAATCAAGAATGTGATTTGAGTAAAAATCTGCTGAATTCTCCCCAGGAGGGTATATAACTGGTGCCATTCGAGATACATGGGGGAGAAATTAATTCATTACATACAATGGATGCCTTAGGACAGTGGTGCTCAAAGTGTGGTGTTTGAATTCCTGGATGTCTCTAAGACTCTTTCAGGAGATCTGGGAGATCAAAACATTTTTCATACAAATACTAAGTCATTATTTTCTTTTTTCACTGTGTTGCACTGGTTGTGAAAAAGTAATGGTGTGTGAAACTGCTGGCACCTTAGTAGGACTCAAGCCATGCACCAAACTGTACTAGGAATTGTGTTTTTCACCACGACATATTTGCTGAAAGAAAAAAAATTAAAAAGTTGGTTTTCCTTAATAATTCCTTCATTGGGTTCTTCAAAATATTTTGTGTGACAAAATAAGAAGTATGCATAGAGCACTTCTGCTGCATGCCAAGGTACCATGAACATCTGAGGAAAAGCAGTTGCATTGGTGGTTTGCACTGTGGGCTAAGTCAACAGCTTTTTCCAAGGAACACCTTTTTTTTTTTTTTTTTTTGTACGCGGGCCTCTCACTGTTGTGGCCTCTCCCGTTGTGGAGCACAGGCTCCGGACGTGCAGGCTCAGCGGCCATGGCTCACGGGCCCAGCCGCTCTGTGGCATGTGGGATCTTCCCGGACCGGGGCACGAACCCGTGTCCCCTGCATCGGCAGGCGGACTCTCAACCACTGCACCGCCAGGGAAGCCCCAAGGAACACCATTTTAACCTGAAAGAATGACTGATAGGCAAGCTATTTATACTTGGGTATTTAGCAGATATTTTCTTAAAAAGGCACGAAGTGGGCCAGTCAATTCAAGGAGAACAACTGACAATATTCTTGCCTAAAATAAAATTGAGCTTTCAAGTGAAAATTAGAACTTTGAAAAACCTCTACCTACCTCTGTAAGCTTGACAGCTCCCCAGTTCTTATAGATTTTTCTGATGAGATTGATGATATTAATCCTTGTGACTTTTTTGAATATTATATAATGACGTATGTCAACATTTGGAAGATCTACATAACTCAGTGAACTAATATTTTCCAAATGACCAATGCATACTATTATAAAATCATGCATGGATAAAATAACAATTCAAAGTTCAAGATAAACAGTAGATTTTAGTGTAACAGAGTACATAAAATTCATTGAAATGATTTCAAATTCTACATTACAACTTACCTTTAAGAGACTATCATTTCTTGCATTCTAGTGTAGAATCGAAGCATATCCTCAGTTATCAGAAAGGGCTATAAAATTATCCTCTGTTTGTGTAGTTGGATTTTCTTCATTTACTTCACAAAAACGTACCACAGAAGATCGAATAAGGAAGCAGATATGCAAATTCAACTGTTTTCTATTGTCAGACATTAAAAAGATTTGCAAAAAACAAAACAATGTACTATTCTCATTATTTTTTGAAAAATAGTTTTTATAAAAATATGTTGTTTTATTAATGTCATAGGTTTATTATTGTTATTTTAAAATAAATATTTAAAATTAAAAGTTTTTGTTTTAATTTTTAATATGGTAAATATTAATATATATAGTCCATATAATTCAAAGCTCTTTGAGGTTCTCAATGATTGTTTTTGAGTATAAAGAGATTTTGAAATAAAAAGTTTAAGAACCACTGCCTTAGAGCCTTAAGCCTTAAGCCAGAAGTTTAGTCAAAAATTCTATAAGAATGACTATGAGAAAGACAGTCAGTCTCATATTCTTTAATAGCTTCCTGAGAAAAGATGCATAGGAAGTAAATTTCTTGAGACATTTGCTGTCTTAAATTAACATTATTATACTCTCATACTTATTTGATAGTTTTGTTGGTATAGAATTCTAAGTTGAAAATCGTTTCCTTCAGAATTTTGATGGCTTTTTCACAATTTCTTAGCTACCAGTGTTGCTGTTAAGAAGTCCAAAACTAATTTGATTACCGATCCTTTGTATTAATCTGACCATAACCCGCCCCCCCGCCAAGATTGTAGGATATCTTCTTTTTCTTGAGTGCTCTGAAATGTCATGTTTATGTAACAATGTGTGTTTGTTCTTATCCATTTCTAATTGATGGTTATTTGGTAGACACTTTCAATCAGAAAACTCAGGTCTTTCAGTTCTGGAAAATTCTCTTGACCTCCTGAATTGGTCCTCTAATTTTTTTATCCTTTCTCTCTCTCCCTCTATTTTTTTTTTTTTGGCTGTGCCACATGGCTTGCAGGATCTTAGGTCCCCAACCAGGGATGGAACCCATGCTCTCGGCAGTGAAAGTGAGGAAACCTAACCACTAGACCACCAGGGACTTCCCAATTATCCATTCTCCTCTGTTTTCCCTTCTATTCTCTCTTTTTCTCTCCTTCTCCCCTCCCGTTTTCTTTTTAGGAAATTTCCTCAACATAACAATTGAACTCATATTGAATATTTTATGTCTGCAAATTTCTTTTTAACTTTCAAGAGCACTTTTTTTGGTCCTCTTAATTCTCCTTTATTAAGTGTTTTGTTTCTGTTTCATAGATATGGTATGTCTCCTGTTATCCTTCTGAGGACATTGATGATAGAAAACTACACTTTTTCCCCCTTGGATTATCTCTGTTTCCTATAAGTTGTTATTTACTCTTTGATATTTGTGTCTATCTTTCCCATTGGAAGATTCCCTTAAATGTATGGTCATTTGCTCATATTTGTGAACAAGCACTAAAAAGCAAACTGAAATCTCTGAGCGTATAAGTTGGGGGTGTTGACTTTTGAGCTTCACTATAAGATGATCAGTGTGAGCCATTTGCTGGTAAACCTCCAATGTGGAAAATCTTTAACTTTTTCCTTCTGAGCTGTCCAAATTTGCCAAGAAATGTCTTTCAAACATCTATCGTATAGGTCTAACTGCAAGCATTCTGGAAACTGATTGGAGGGAGAAGGCTCAAGGTCACAAAATACTGAATATAAATTTCCATTTTGTGCTTCTTTACAGTATGATCTCTGTCTTCAGCTCTGGTTGGTGTCTATCATTCCAAAGACTTCCTGTTTTACTTTCTTAGAGATTAAATCTCAAGTCTTCTTGGGTGTGGAAGAAGCAGTAACCCAGTTAATTGGAATGAGAGAAGAGATCTGGTTGTCTGTTTATTTTTAAAAATTTAAAAATATTTATACATAATACAATATACAAACATTATGCACAAATCATATAAGCAACATATATAAATTATGAATATTAATTAGATAAACAAGAATTAAGAACTAGGACATTCTAAATATTTTTGCACCTACATTTGTGCTCCTTCTTTTTCCCATCTCCTTGTCTCCTTTACCATCCTAACCCACAGGTAATTACCATCATGAATTTTGTATTTATCATTTCTCTGATTTAAAAAATAGTTTGATATGTATATCACATATCTATGTATCCATAAACAATGTATATTTTTGGTTTTGATTATTTTGAGCTTTATAAGAATGTTATCATACTATATGTAGTTCTTCTATAATTTGCTTTTTTCATTCAAGGTGTGTTTCTTAGGGTAACTGCTTCTAAGCAGACATTAGATCAATCTTCCTGTTTTTAGTTCCAACTTCATCCCCACTTCCAGGATTGTCTTGTGCTGCCAATACCTGAGCTGTTGGAGTTTCTTCAGTATAAATTGCTTTACTTGTTGGATTTCTCTACTACCTGCTTAGGTTTTAACTTTTTCAAGTTTGTGAACTCACTAAGTTACTCCTTATTCATGTGTTTTCTAGCTTCTGAAGTGTTGTTGCTTGTGCTTTTTTGTTTTGTCTTTGAGAGTTTAGGTTTTAAATCCCTTTGCAATAACATCTGTGAGATTTTAGGAAGAAACAAATGTAGCTGTGTGTCTGATCTGTCATAATTACTTAGAAGTCTTTAATTCTTTCCTTTGGATGGATTAAGATCACCCAAGATGGTCTAAAATGACCAGATTTCAGTTATTCTTTCTACCAGCCCCACTTGCAGAGCCTGCTCTATAGATATGTGTGTATTCTATGTGCATTTGAGAGAGAGTGCAATCATGTCTATGTACAAGTGTGCAGATAGAGCTCCAATCCTAATTTTTTTTTACCATTGGTTTCATGATAATTTTTTTAAGCATATTAAATGTCTGTTATATGTCACACATTGTAATAGATGCACACAGAGATAACTCATTATGGTTTCTTTCCTCAGAGAGTTTATACTATAGAGAAAAAAAAATATAAACCCATGAAATAGTACAGTATGATACATAACTGCCTTGAAATTGCAAGACATTGGGACTAGATGGTCTAGAACTGAACAAGGGGAAAGAGAGGAGGGTTGGAGTAGGTAGGGGCTTAGAGAGGGGGGTGAGGCTTTAATGAGCCCTAAGGGCATACTTCAGAGGAGAGAAATGGGGAGGCCATTCCAGGAGTGGGGAACTCTGTGTACCCTCTCCCTGGCCTACTGAGTTCTAGCTACACTAGCGTTTCATATCCCTGGAAAATATCTGCCCTTTTACAGAAAGTATGCTCACGTTGTTTCCCTGCTGGCATCCTCTTTCTCCCATCCTTCCTTTAGCTCACTTTAGAACTTAAAATTTTGCTTCCTCTGGAAAGCTCTCCTCGATCCTCTCAGCCCACACTACACTCCACACCTGCGGCAAAATGTTGTATTCTCACATAATGCATTGGACTTTTCCTTCTCAGTTTCTCCACAAATTGTTAATTGTACATTTATTCGTGTGATTATTTGTCTAACATCTCTTTTTCGCATTCAACAAGAAGTTCCAGGATGGAACTTTTCAAAGTGAGATCCAAGGAAACTGTTATATTAGAATCACCCAGGTTCTTTGTAATATAATCCAGATTCCCAGATCCACCCCAGTCTCACTGAATCAGAATCTCTGAGTGGAGCTTAGCAATCTATGTTCCAGTCATTCCCCAGATGATGCCTGTTGTCCACTGCCTGCTCTGCATCTATAAAATGGACTTAGGTACCAGTTCAGTTATTAGGAGGAGCTTTCTGCAAGGACCTGAAGGATCCTGCGGGCAAGATGAACTAGCATGAGGAATCTCATTCTCAGAAGGTTTGTAAATGAAGCTTTAATTTTCCATCAGGTGGGTAGATTTAAGAAGTTCTTTCTTAGCCCACGCCAGGAGATCCAGATCTGTGAAATGAATGTACTTCTTTCTTATGCCCACAGGAGGTCAGTGAAACATTAGGCCTATCTTTTAAAAAAAATTCAGAACAGAAGAAATTTCGACGGTGCTGTTTTAGAAATAGACTGCTTCCACGTTACAAAAGGTAAGCCTTATTTACTAATAGGTTTCTCAGGTGAGTGTTTGAGTTTCTATGCAGCCAAAAATCCATCAGTGCCCTGCTCTTTATAGAGAAAGGTACATTCGCTTTCAGGTTTATAAACTTTAATCCAGCAGTAGGCTTTCCAAAATAACTGTCCTTGGAGCTCTGAGAGTCATTTTAAGGCAGAGAAGATTCTCTGCTTTAAATTTCTCTCGGGCACCTCTTGAGAAGAGTTCAAGGTGTCTGGCATATGTTGATTCACATGTCCCCCCAATGGACGTGGGGCAGAAGAATGATTAGCTGAGCATAGAGGTGGGCTAATGGAGGCTCAGAGAGTCTAGACCACCTGACTAAAGGCACACAGTAGTGGAGACAGAACATGGGTCCACTTCCTCATCACCCAGGGCCTTCTTTACAAGATGAGATTCATGATATGGGGTGTTCAAGCCAAGTGCTCTCTTAGCCGATTTATACTATTCTGTTTGTCTTTTATGGAGCTTCTGTCTAGAGCTCAGCAGTTGGTCTTTTCCCTAGTTCAGTTTCTTTTTTCTTCTTTTAACATCATGGTCATCAAGTGAGAGTGGAAGAAGTAGGGTCAGGGAAGAGTCCACTGTAAGGGACATAGGGGTCTGTGTCCACTTCCTGAGCCCTGTCACTGCCCTGGCATAAGGCCCAGGCTTGCCCTGGGACTGGCCATAGTGACTGCTCACCCCAGAGAGCCCTCTAAGGCTGCTGGGCTCTGATGGGTTTCCTTCTCACTATCTCTTTTATTTTAACCCCATGCAGGTGGCTTCATGACTAACACATCACAAATCCAGAAAGTGCCAGGTCTATATACCTGACTCCAAGAGAAAGATTATGCTGATCTACATTAACTAACTCATTAATTAATTAATTAGCTTACTTGTCAGATGATGCATGAGGAATTCCTTCATGCCAGGCATTTTCCCTTACACTTAGGGTTTCAAAGATGAGCAACATGTGGGTGCTGCTATGAAGGAAATTGATTCAAGGAGAGGAGGTTGATAATAAAACCATTAATGACTGAGTTACATTCTGAAAAGTGCTACAGTGGGGGTATATCTGAGAGAATGTAGACGTAAACAAGAGGACTTCTCTTGCTTGGAGTGGATAAGTTGGTAAATGACATTTTTTTTGTACATCCCTGAGAACATCCCATGGAAGATTCATGGTGGTGGTGTAGTGAAAGACAAGGAGGGAAGGAAAAAACATACCTGTGGACAGGGCCTGGGGCTCTTTCCCTTACAAGTCTCCCAGTGGGATTGAGGAATATGGTGGACCAGTCCCACTGAGTGAGATGTGTTGATAAGTTCAGTGTGAAGGGCTCCTCCCTTTGGAGACATCCTGGACAGGGCAGAGCCTTCCAGAACGCAGAGGGGGATACTCCTGTCACCCACCGTTCCCTTCCCAAGAGTGCTTGGTCAGAGTAGAGGCTCTGAGTGAATTCTGAGCACCAGTTCCCCTGGATCCACTGAGAGGCCCATCTGGCCAAGTCACAGGAAGGCAAGGATGCTCCAGGTCTGGATTGATCTGGATTGGTCTAGATCAGTTCTGCATATACATTCTGAGGGCTGACAACTTCTCCCATCATGCAAACCTTTCTTCTTCCACTCATGTCTCTACTCTCTCTCATTAGATGACTAACTCATCCTTGCTGGCCTGGGATTGTCTCAGTTTTCAAACTGGCAGTCCTGTGTCCCAGGAACCCCCTCAGTCCTGGGAAATCTTAGATGCTTGATCATTCTATTGTCTTGCCACCAATAAGTGGGAATGACCCAACTAGACAAAGAGTGCCAGGCTGGCTCTGAGGCACCCAGCACTATTGGGTCTACACCCATGCCCAGCTGATGTGTTAAGTAGCAGCGATGATTTCTCTAGCAAACCCCACTGCTAGTTCCAAAGCAAGTATATTGGTTTCCTAGGGCCACCTTAATAAAGTACCACAAACTGAGTGGCTTAAAAGAGCAAAAACTTATTGTCTCACAATAGTGGAGACTAGAAGTCCAAGATCAAGGTGCCATTCTTCCCCTGAAACCAGAAGGGGAGAATCCTTCCTTGCCTCTTCCTACCTTCTGGTGGTGGCCACCAATTCTTGGCTTGCAGCTGCAACACTACAATCTCTGCTCTGTTGTCATGTATTGTGTTCTTCCCATGTGTCTCTGTCTTTGTGTCTCTTATCTCTATAAGGACACCAGTCAAATTGCATTAAGGGTCCACCCTATCCAGTATGACCTCATCTTAACTAATTACATCTACAATGACCCTGTTTCCAAATAAGGTCATGTTCCAAGGTGCTGGGGGTTAGGACTTCAACATATCTTTTTAGGGGACACAATTCAACCCATAATAGCAAGCAGGTGGGAAAGGATGGATTGGGGACACTTTCTTTGCAAGGTGGCTGTGTACACAGCAGGCCTTAAGGCTTCATATAGTTTTCCTTCAGACTACTTAATTGGCCTTTTGTGGAGCTCTCTTTCTGTTTCTATCTTTTGGTTTTTGTTTCTGTTTGTTTGGCTTCTTTTATCTGTTTCTCTGCTTTTTCCTTTTTCCATTCCCCAACCTACTTTAAGCTGCTGCTCCCAGCCCCCCACGGTACCTTCCTATAGAAGACCTCTGCTTTCATAGCTCCAGGACTTACCACAACCTTCATCTCAGCTTGAACCCCTTCCTTGTAGTCATTGCTTTTTACATTCAGTCCTGGGATCTACAGAAGGGCTGGAGACGTGGTGGTGATAAGGGCAAGGAGACTCCATATAAAAGATTATCACTGAATAATAAAGATTTAATCTGCCCAGAACTCTCTTTATTCCTTTGATCTCTTCTTCATATTGTGTTTTTCTTATATGATTTCATTTAGGAAAGGAGTTCTGCTTTAAAAATAAAAGAGAGAGAGAGAAAAAAAAAATTACAGCTCTAAGACATAGTGAGAGGAGTCTTCTGTCCATAAGGTTGAAAGTCCAAGCTGGTTGGTTACCCGGAGAGCTGTTAAAGAACTGAATAAGCATTCAGTGTTAACTCTGGTCTGAGACCTTAGAGGTCACCCCCTTCAGTGTTTTTCACAGTTATTAAATATGTGAAACCCCACTCCACCTTGACCTGTCCTTTTTCAAAAGCTAAGTGGAAGTCTATCACTGCAAACAGATACAGTTGTCCCTCAGTGTCTGGGGGGGCAGTGAGGATTGGTTTCAGGACCACCACCTCCTCTCCCCACTCTTGCAGATACCAAAATATGTGGATGTTCTAGTCCCTTCTATAAAACAGTGTAGTATAGTCATCCCTCTGCATCGTTATTGGATTCAGTTGGTTGAATCCGTGGATACAGAAGGCTGACTGCACACTTGGCAGAGGTTCTAATGGCCCCCAGAGTCCTGCCTCTTCTCCTTTCCCTTTGGCCATTGCTGAAGGTTGAAGGAATTCTTTACGTTTTGAAAACTGTCAAGTGGTAACGCAACCCACAAGTTTTAGATGAAGATGGGGCCCAGATAGGAGTGATGGTTTGCCCAAGGTCCCACAGTGCTTGTTGGCAGAGCACCAAGTGGAGGTGAGCTTTCTCATGGTGAGAGCAGAGCTTGGGTCCCCAGCCAAGAGCAGAACAGGACTCCTCTTGCTTTGACGTCCACCACCCTGTCTCTTGGCTGGGAATTTTATCCTCTCATTGCTCCACCCGTCCAGCGACCAGCTCTTAATCATCCTTCAAAATTAAGCCCACGCACTGCCTCCTTTGTGGAGTCTTTCTCCACCATGCCAACTTAACTCTTCCCATATTCCCACCCCTTGTCATTCATATCAGAGAGGTTCTTATATTCTACCACATAGATTTGTCTGGGGTCAGTCACTGATGCTTCTTGTTAATCTATAATGTGCCTCATTCCAAAAAGATTTCAGATAGACATTTTCCCTGCTCTTTGGGGTGTTCAGCAGTGTAACTCCAGCATCTAGCTCAGTGTCAGCACATAGTAGGTGTAGAGTCATTACTGTTATAATGAAAGAATTATACAGCTGGATGGAAATCAACTTATGCTCTAAACCAAGGTACCCCAAACTTTAATGCACTTCAAATCATCTGGTAATTGTGCTAAAATTTAGGTTCTGATTCAGGAGGTGTAGGTTAGGGCCCATGATCCTACATTTAACAAGCACCTGTGGATACTGATGCTGCTGGTACTCAGATACCTTTGAGTTACAAAGAGGAGAAGATTGAAGTATGCTCTGTTAACCATATTGAAAATGGACAGGAGAGCAGGGATAGTCAAGGAGTTCAAGGCACATCCAGGAGTGCACACAGCTGAGATTCAGAATGAGCCTTGCAGAAATGTCTCCAGTTAGAGATTCCTGTCTGCCTGGGGCTCAACTAGAAATGGACTTTAACATTGTTGACTTGTGGAAAACTCAAAGCCATCCGGAAGTTCCTTCACCACTCAGAGTGATAGGACCTTCAGAAGGGAAGGTAGACAGGGAATCTCAGCAATACTTTCTCACTTTTGGGAAAGAATATACATTTTTACAAAATGCTACACATACACTGTCTCAAAGATTCCTAAGGGAGATGTGTGATACTCCATCGTATGGATGACAAAATGGAGACTCACACACATACAGATGGCTCGTCCAGGGTAACTCAGGCCACAGGACACTGATGAAAGGGATACTGCAATTAGATTTTCATTACATCTGTTTTTATAGCACTTTCCCTATCCTAACATCCTTACTATTTTAGTATTATAACTTGTTTGAATAATTACCTTCCAGGCAAATTGTGACCTAGTCTGAGTTGTTTGTCATCAAACCCTTAGCACCTAATGTGAGGGTCTTGCACCTATGAGGCACTCCAAGAATATTGGTTAAATAAAAGAGTATTGAGTTTCACCATTGGAAGGTCTCCACTTATACACTCCATCAAGATTATGAGTTGTTTTCAGCTGATTACAGTACAACACTAATGAGGTCTAGGCTGTGGGTATGGTTACCCTGTATGAGTGGCACAGCTTTGCCCTCTTCCCCACTCATGCTTCTCAACACGCTCAACAGTTTTTATGAAAATGGGACCTATCATTGATTCAGGAACTTGGCCTCCTGAATCAGAGTCTTTGGGATGGGCCTATGAATCTGCATTTTAAATAAAATCCAGTGTGATTCTTTAGGGTTTGAAGATCTTTGATTTGGGCTGGACAGACACATCTCCCCAGAAAGAGTTAAAAATCTCTGTCACCTCCTACTCTCACCCCTGTGACTCACTCGGACAGGATTCAGACTTGTCAATCAGTCATGATTTTTCTTTGAAACCCCTTAGAACTAATTCCACTCCCTTCCCTGAAGGGCTTAGACTGGGACAAGCACACTTGGCTCAGGAACAAACAGAAATTCCACCCCAAATCCCCATCTTCTCCCCTCTCGCATCCTCCCCACCTTGAGAAACAGCTCTAGTCCCTCCCTTCCCTGCGTTGGTAGAGGGGAGAGTCAGTGTGAGCAGGAAACTGATTAATCTACTGGTAGACATCAGAGAGATAAAAATCCAATCTTTTATACCTTTTTAAAACCTGCCTCAGGGAGAGGACAATAAACCAGGACCCCCTGTACTCCGAGGACCTTGGTCGTTCCTTATCCATGTTGAGATAAATCAGATAAATTAAGTTCTCCTCAGAACACAGTGTTTCTCTTTATGCTCAGTGCTTTCCAAACAGCAACTCTGCTGCCAGGGTTTCTTCAGCGTCCCCACAGTGCTGCAAGGATGGGGTGTCGCTCCTCAGTTCTGAGACAGCTGATTTCTATCACTTGAAACAGCAGAGTTTGAACTCAGAGGACCGGATTCAAATCCAAGCTCTACTCTTTACCTGCTCCATGACCTCGGGCAAATCACTTAATGTCTGTCTCTATTTTCTCAGCTTGAAAAAAGAAATGATCCTATTTTTCTCTACCTTCACTAGGGCTTTTGAGGACAAATAAGATGATTCTTGTTTTGAAAAGGGTAGAGCTGTGAACTATTCCCCCCCCCCCGTTTTGCTGGGCGGGGGTATGCGGGCCTCTCACTGTTGTGGCCTCTCCCGTTGTGGAGCACAGGCTCTGGACCTGCAGGCTCAGTGGCCATGGCTCACGGGCCCAGACACTCCGTGGCATGTGGGCTCCTCCCGGACTGGGACACGAACCCACGTCCCATGCATCAGCAGGCAGACTCTCAACCACTGCGCCACCAGGGAAGCCCCGTTGTGAACTATTTTAAGCAGCAGTGGACCCGAGCAATATCCTGAAGTCCTCTCCACCAGGGGTTCCCTCTGTAGCCCACAGAAGGTGACCTGCTGGGGCTTCCAGTAGTCCACAAACATTGGTGGGATCAGAATGCTGCCATTCTTGAAAAATTCACATTCCCCAACTCTGCCAGAGAATCAATGGTGCTCCATGTCATTCTAGTGCAGATGGACTAGTGGTCTAGGTATCACATCCAAGCAACCCTAGGAAGAAATGAAGAGAGCTGGCTCGGCCCATGAGGTCGATGGAGAACTCAGGCTTCCATCAACCTCTGGGGACTTTGACTCTACAGCTTCCAGTTTGTATCAAGAGAGCGGAAGTTGCTTATTCAACTTCCCCATAGTTTTCAAACACACTAGAGGAAGGTTTGGGGGAGCTAGGCAGGCCGGCTGTCCACACTATTAGATTTTGAGGGACTCCTGGCCCAGCCCATTATCTGGGTTTCTCCTCAACTGTATCCTCACCCACCAGCACATCCCTGGGTCTTGGTACTTCAGGTCCATGACCTGAGAATGACCTATGTAGTCAATTGGTTCTGAGGTACCAGGACTGACACAGATTTAGAGGGTTCTGACCCCTTAATGTTTTTATTTTTAAGAGGTTCATTATTTTCTTTGCCTGAAAATAATTCTATACGGGCAAGAATTTTGAGAATAGTGGCAGGGGCTGGTCCCTCATACAACAGCATAGAGGAGCTGGCTCACTGAGCCTTTTAAGAAATTCTTAACCAGGAAACCAATTGCATCTCAAGCTGTAGGTGGCAATGTCTCTTTTCAAATGATACAAATGATGTCAGTCTCCAGTGGTTTCTCATTATACTTGAAATAAAATCTAAACACCTCACCCTGGTCTTTGCCTACAGCCCTGGGCTCACCTCAGACGCTCAGTGTCTCCCACACTGGCCTTCTTCCTGTTCCTCTCATGTCAACCAGCCATGATCATTCCACCTTTGGGCCCTTTGCAGTGACCATGTCTTCTGCTCAGATTCCCCTTTCCTCTCCTTTTGCAGGACCTGGCTCTTTCTTGCCCTCAGATCCCTCCTTAAATGTCACCTCCTCAGAAAGGCCTTCCCTGACTACTCAATCTCCTATTTGCCTCTATCACGTGATCCTATTTTCATTCTCTGCAGAGCGCTCAGCACTCTGATATTTTTCCTATTTGTTTCTTGATTTCCGTTTCTTTCTACTAGACTGGAAGACAGAGATCTCATGTTTGCTTCGATATTCCCTGCTCTTAGTATAATACCTGGCACGGAGCAGGCCCTCAGGAAATATCTGACGACTTTGAAGGAACTGCTTTTAGAGCTGGATGATCAAAGCCTCAGTTTCTTCCTTTGTTAAGTGGAGACTGTAACATTGACTTTGCAGAGTTTTAAGTGTTTAATAGGAAATAATATGTAAAAGTCAGACAGAGAAAGACAAATATCATATAATATCATTTATATGTGGAATCTTAAAAAATGATACAAATGAACTTATTTACAAAACAGAAATAGACTCACAGACAGAAAACAAACTTATGGATACACAAGGGGAAAGGAGGTGGGAGAGGGATAAATTAGGAGTTTGGGATTAACAGGTACACACTAATGTATATAAAATAAACAACAAGGTCTTACTGTATAGCACAGGGAACTATAGTCAATATCCTGTAATAAACCATAATGGAAGAGAACATGAAAAGAATATGTATATATGCATAAATGATTCACTTTGCTGTACACCTGAAACTAACACAACATTGTAAATGAGCTACACTTCAATTTGGGGAATTCCCTGAGAGTCCAGTGGTTAGGACTCCATGCTTCCACTGCTGGGAGCCTGGGTTCGAACCCTGGTCAGGTAATTAAGATCCCACAAGACAAGTGGTGCGGCCAAAAGAAAAAGCAAAAACAAAAAAACAAAAAAGCAAAAAACTATACTTCAGTTAAAAACAAAAGTGCCTTGAACATAGGAAATGCTCACAAAATTAATTATGAATTAATTAAAATAATTCCTTTCCTTCTCCTTCTCCTCCTTTCTCTGGCCATGGCTCTGCCACTTAGGAGCCTATGGCCTTGGTGAGTCATTTTTGTTCTCTGGGCTTCGTGAGGGGAAGAGAATGTCAACAGGTCATCAGCACAGATAGTCTGAATTTACTGTTTATCAGCGGGAAGGAAACGATGTCTCTTTTTTGCCAGCCGCAGGGCCTAAAGGACTTCCTTAAGTTAGCGCAGAGATGCTCCTCCCCTGCCTAAATGGGCATGGTGGGGGACTTCAGATAGGAAGCTAGTGAAAGGGACTACCCTTTGAATACTAAGCAGGATCTTAATTTCTCCTTGAATTGACGAGCATTATATTATGGCCCTGCCGTTGGCAGATAGGGGAAAACCTTGATGGTGGCTGAATTAAATATGGCTGGGATTTACAGTGGAATAAAAGGTCCCAGATTAATATGGCTTCTTTTCTCTGAAGTGTACATTGGAAGCCCTGGTGCTTGATCGGCTACTAAATCTCCAGTCCTGAGGGCTTCTAGATGGAGAGCTCTGGAAACACCCACCTGGCAGCCGAAGGTTCCAGTAAATGATATCACCAGAGGTTTTGCCCTGCAAGGCGTGCTGGGTTGAAGGGCGAAGGGACCTACCATATTTGCATGGTGTTGATGACATCACAGTGGCTAAGAGGACTTCAGCCTTTCTCCAATCATCTCAGGGGATGACCTGAACAGAGGGCTGCAGACGAAGGGCTGGAGGGAGCGTAGGCAGGCAGCATCATGGTTCAGCTGCTTGGAGTTATTTGCACAAGTTCAATAAGCACCTTCTCCCCCTCCCTCTCTGGAAGAATGCTGCAAAGATGGGAAACAGTCGGGGCCAGTGACTGCTCGGGGCCATGCCTGCAAGCCCCTAAGGACATTTTCTTCGGGAAAATACCCTGCAGCATTTTAAGGAGCATAGTCGGGGTACAGCAGAGAGTAGAGTCCTCACTTGCTTGAAGTCTGGTGGGGGAGGGGCAGAGAACAAGACTGAAAGGCAGGGAACCTGTTTCATTGTCACAATAAACTTCAAGGTGGGTAGGACTGTGATTGATGTCATTGTAGGAATGAGGAAACCAAGATCCAAGGAGATTAGGTGACTTGTCCACAGTCACACAGTTGGGAAGCAGTTACTACACAAGAAACAAATTCCCTGGACACCTCAGGCCCTCATGCTCTCTCCTGTTAAAGCTGCCTTCAATCCCCCTGTTCATAAAGAGGGGTACAGATGGTGCTGGGGAGGATGTGAACATGGTGATGATGTAGGGATTTGTCCTGCTGCTTCCAGCCTTCTCCAAGGCAGGGGAACAGGCTGTGGACTATGAAGGCTGTGAAGACAGAAGCTAAGATATTCAGTGCCTTTATGGGGCTTAGAAAAGATGCCCACTCTGGGTAAATGTAACCCTGTGCCAGGCCTGGACTTTAGCCTCAACTTATCCTTCAGGCTGCGTACATTTTTGCAGAGAATAATGTACACGTCCCTACACAGCTGCTCTGCTGACAGGAATTCAAATCTCAGCTTCAGAAGGAGGCTTTCCACCACAAAGACTTGCCATTTGCCTCTCTCCTCTTCCCTCTGCTCTTTTAAGCAACTCCTTCAAGGAACTGTCTGCTAAACACACCCAGACAAATTACCCTACTGCCTATCTGGGACTTTTGACAAAACCCCACCAGACCATTCAATCCAGGCAGGAAACAGAAACAAGCAGCAGAGGTTGGGAGACATGCCCTGAGGCTGACAGTCAGGTGGGATCCACCCCAGGCGTCACCCCTTCTGGTGTCATCTACCATCTTTCAGATGTCTTCTACTGTCTTCTCAGCCACTCTTGGAGTGGTCCCAACCCATCTCTGAGCCAGTAGTCATTAAGCTGCTTTGGCTAGAGCTTCCATGGACACTTAGCAGGATATTAATGTCCGATCTGCTTTTATTTTTTTTTAATGTCAACAACTCAACTTACTTTTTGGCTTTTTCTTTGCTTCATTAAAAGTCAATTTCTCTTAGGGACAGGAAGGTGACCTTCTCTTTAATAAAATACATATATTTTTCTTACTAACAACTGTGCTTCTGAAGACCAAACCCTTCCTGGTATAAAGTAAGAGAAAAACCACTATTGTGTGTGCATGTGTGCGTGTGTATATGTGTGTGCGTGCGCACAGGTGTGTATATTAATTAACTAGGATGTCATTAAAATTTCATTTAGGGGTCTTATGAAAGAGAAGAATAAAATAAAACTTTTGAGTTGAGGGCAATGTGAGTATGTTCTGCAAATGAGAAGAGACTGGGAAAGAAGGAAAAAGAAGCAGGGTCTGGTTCCAGGAGTGTGTTGGAGTAAAACAGCCAAGCTGGGGTTCCAGGCAACTGGGCATCGAGGATCAGTGTCGGGGTACTGTTTGAGTTTCTAGGAGGTAGGTTGGAGCAGGATGTTTGCCCAGGGACAACGTACCTAATATTCAATTCACATGAGGGGACCACTTCATTTGCCCCTAACATCCTCATCAGCCAAAAATCCAGTGACTTGCAAGTCTTTTCTCTACCATCATACAGATATCCACAAAGATGTCTCTCTGTAGAGGTCCAAGATCCACTGTAATGGTGGAAAGGGATTTTGAGCAGGCAGCAAGGAGATGGGGAGAAGCTGATGTACCTGTGTGAAGAGGTGAAGCTGAGCAAACGAAGGTCCAGGGAATTAAACATGTGGGGCTTGATTTCTCAAATAGGTAACCTCCTCAAAGTTAATAGGATTATTTTCTGGTGAGATCAAATCCAATTGTAAAGGTATGAGGAGAGCTTGCAATTGAAGAACACAACTGCAGGCTATTTTATGAAATAAAGAATCCTTTGGTGATGAGTCAAGTTTGCCCCATGATTTAACTTAAATAAAACCCTGTAAAAATCCACACCATCTTGGGAAGTGGATTTTCCTAAACGTAACTAGAAATGCAGCTACTCTTTAGCTCCTCCCTTAGAGGAGAAGCAATAGGCCATCTTGAACAGGAGATAGCAATGCATCACAGGGAGCCCTCCCATCTTCTCTACTCACATTCAAGCTGGAATGTATTGGTGAGGTTTGCTGGGACCAGACTTCTCAGAAGTTAATACCCATTGGATGCTGTGGTTAGAAAGGATCTCAGAAGTCATCTGGTCTGCCCTCACACCTGTTATAGCAACATCCTGCTCATGATGGATGGCCACTTGAGGACAAGGACCACTGGGTCTCATTTGACTTTAGTTCCCCAGAACCTATAACATAATTTGTCAAGTAGCAGATGCTCAATAAATATTGACCAAATTACCTACTGACTGAGTAAATGAATGCATCTCTCTCAATAACAAAGATTGTCTCCTTGATCAAAACTCTCATTGGGCTCCTCTGAACTCTCTTCTCAACTAGGCTCTGACTCTTGTGTTTCTGTGTTCAACTTTTCATTGTCCAGTTTTAACAAGAATTCTGCTAAATCAGTTTAACCAGAATCCTCCACCCTCAATATCTGATGGAGTTTTTCATCCTCCACCATTCTCCAGCTGATGTCTGATCACCCTGTCATGCCTTCAGCAAGAATCCTACTAGGTTAATTTAGCCAGCATCCTCTCTTACTCCTGATGTTTCCTCTTAGTAATTTTTAATCCTCTGACTCCCTCTCTGCTCCTTGGCTGTAAATTTCCACTTTTCCTTGTATCTGGAGTTGAACCTCATCTCTTCCCCTTACTATAAAACCCCATTGTAGTAGCCACCCCCACCTCCCACCTTGAATAAAGTCTGCCTTACCATCTTTTGATGCGTACCATGAATAATTTTTCTTTAACATCAAAGCTATTTGGACACCTCCAGGGACAGGATGCTTACTATCTCAGAAGGCAATATATTGTTTTTGCAGATCTTTCTGATTATTAGGAAGTTGTTTAAATTGAGTCAAAGATGGATTTCTTGCAAATTTTCTACATATGTCCTGGTTCAGTTCTCTGAAGGCAGCAAAAAAGCCTCTTCCTTTATTCCCTTACTATAGCTTTTGCTGTCCTATTTTTCATGTGCTCATTCTTCAGTAGCCAGTGACCTCATGCTTTTTCTTGCTGATCTGGAACATATCCAGTGAAGTGTTTAACTCACAGATGCTTTGCCATGGCTCTATGATTTAGGTCTCTCCTTTTCTCTTGGTCGTGTTCATGTTGAATGAACATGTCATAGGTACCATCCTTTCTCAGCTAGCTGCTACCGTAAAAAACTAGCTGAAAGAGAAGATATTTCTGGTGGTGATACTATTAGTGATTTTTTTTTCTTCTTTACATTTTCTTGTAACAATGGAAAATATTTACAATGAGAACGCTTTATTTTAATAATCAGGAAAAATCTATAAAGCTATTTCTATTACGGAAGAAAGATACTGATAAACTAGCTTATAATAGAGTGTTGATGAACAGTATTGGCCTAGAGAAACTTTATCAAATATCTACTGTTGGAGAAGAAAAAAATTCCACCACTCGTCAAGGTTCATTTGCCTGGTCTAATAATTAAATTGAGATAAGACATATTAACAGGAGAAAAACAAATTTAATTATGTATGTCTGGGAGCCCCATAAGAATATGTGACCCACAGGCAGTTAGGCAATTGAGCTAACATGCTGTTCTAAGAAGATGGTAGGGGTCTAGGATTGCAAAGGGGAGGAAGACAATTTACAGGAAGATGGGAAAAGCAAATGTTTGGTAAATAAATGTTTTCCATGCCATACAGAGACAATGGGACACAGAGAGGAATTTGGTCCACAGGCCCTGCCTAGCTTCCCTCCACCCAATTTACCACACCTAGCCCATATTCTTTGTAGCTATCTTTGGTGATAGCTCTCTTCCTGGACCAGGCCCTCAATCTAAATTCTTTTGGGCAGTTAAGGGGAAAGGTAAAAAGTTCTTCCTGAGTCATTTGGGCCTTGATTGTCTTCAGCTCAAATAAATCCACATGGCAAAGTGGCACATTTTGGGGAGGCTCATTCTGAAACCCTCCAGTCCTGCCTTTAAAATTTATTCAAGAAATTTTATAGTCCAGAAGTTGAGTTGGTAGATTGCTCCATCTATTGAACCAGTCTCTTAGTCTGAAAATAGATCAGTTTAGTTAAACAGTTGTGTCTCAGTTTAGGAGGCAGTGAGGCAGGTGGGCTCCAAAAGTGAGGCCTATGGTGCAAGCAATCAGGTACTTTATAAGAGGCATTTCTATGGAAACAAAAGAAAACAATGGTTAATGATTGGAGCTGACTATAATCTTAGTTTCCGAGTTCTGAAGGCAGTCAGTTGGGAAGATTTCTCAATGTCCAGCTCATGGCACTTTCAGATGGAGTGAGGGCAGGGATTGTCAATCTGATATATTTCCTGGATTGCAGTTTGAATGCCTCTGGTGATTTTTCCGAGTAGCCACACAGTAACAGGCACAAAGATTGCCCCTACATGAGCTGCTATGGTGATTTCTCTAAAGTTGATATCAAGTTGTCCAGGCTTATTTTTCCAATGGGCTTTATTGGTTCCATAAAGTCAACCTTAGTCCCTTAAAGCTGTCTGGTCATATATGAGTCTATATACCTTTCTCTCAAATATGACATTTCATTCAAGGCCTTGGTGATGTAACCAACGTTTCTAATTGTGTCCTGTTACAAGGAAAACAGATTCTTAGGGAACTTAGACAAATAACTGTTTTGAAAATAAGAATACTCACTGAGAGTTTCTGAATTCTGGAGGGATCAGGCAGGGAAAAAAAGTAATTGTTTCATCTTTGTTCACAAAGATATATTTTACCAAATTACTCTAAGAAAAGAGAAGAATGTTTGCTTAAATCTGGAAAAACAAAACATAAAAGAACCAGCGATGTTTCAAACAAAAAGTCATAAAAAATTATAATCATCCTTATCAGTTTATTCAGTCCCATGAAATTAATATTTGTTATACTTGAATCCAGTTTTTCCATTAATTTTGAAATTTCTTATCCAGTTCAGTTTGACGATCTTAAAATTATCAGAAATCAGTATTCTAGAATACTTTAAAAGTCCTTTCCATGAATCTCTCTAAAGATGAAGTTTTTCAGGAACACTTCTGCAAAAACATCAGAGTAAAACAATGACAGAGTGAATGACAAAAGACTTAAAAATACCCACTTTTAAAGATCTGATGAGAGTTTATTATAATGTAATTGACAAGGAAATTTACTTATTTTTGTAACATGCAACATTTTAAGATAATGACTATAATTATGACTGATTAACGTTATACCAGGACATATCAGAATTTTAGGAATTTCATACAATTTCTAGAATACTCATTTTTTTAAATTTAAATTTAATTTATTTATTTTTATACAGCAGGTCCTTATTTGTTATCTGTTTTATACATATTAGTGTATATATGTCAATCCCAATCTCCCAGTTCATCCCACCACCACTACGCCCCTCCTCCACTTTCCCCCCTTGGTGTCCATATGTTTGTTCTCTACATCTGTGTCTCTATTTCTGCCTTGCAAACCAGTAGAATACTCATATTAATAGTATATATCTATACAAATACAATCGAACACTTATCTTCACTTATTTGATAATGCTTCATGTAACTTATCAAATAAACCTAATTATTTTAACATCTATCTTTTTATAAAGAGAGAGAAAAAATCTTTTGAGATGTTCCAGAGGCCCTCTGGAAAATCCCAAAGTTACTTCTGGGTCAAAAAGACTTCATTTAAAATTTGATTTGGGCAAGTTTGTTAAAAATATCAAAAGGTTTGGATGCTTGACTAAATAGAATCACAGATCATTATGAAACAATATTTAATTATCCATTTAAACAAAATGACAAGATTTCAAAGGCAAATGTAGAAGCTTACACAGTTCTGAGCAAAACTTAGCTCTTTTAATACTTCATTTAGTTAAGTAATCAAAAGACCTGATGATAAAGACACATGAAGCACAGGAAATTATTCTGATAAAACATAGAATTTCTGCTTTTAGGCACATTATTGAAAAAGGTAAAGAAAAACCTTTTACAATCTCTTATTAGGAGCAGACCAATAGCCCAACAAAACTTTTTTCTTTGGCAGATGAAAGAAAATTAATTCTCAGTTTTATATAAGTACACTATTGACATTAAAACTTATTTTTAAAACCCCTATAATAACAATTCAATTGTAGCCAGCTTGATTATACAAGGTAAAATTCTCTCTGTCTTTTCTTCTCTCTCTCTTCCCTACCTTCTATACCATTTAGTTTGTCCTTCATTCTTATGTTTCCCATTCTAAAATAACCAGTTTTACTTTAGGACAAATTTCTTTTTCCTTAACACAAATGCACCTCCACACCTCTTACATTTTCTTAGCCCAATCCACATCCTATTTTCCTTGTATTTCCCTTATTTCTAGTAGTTTTAATTACACATATTAGAATTTTTAAATTAAAAAACCTTAATTTCTAGTGAAAATAAAAAAGTAAACAATTGTGAACTGTCTTTTATATTAGCATTCTGTGGCTTGGCAAATTTATAAATACTTTTTGTAATTTCTAGAAATACATGCTTAGATCTCAGTAAATTTTTTGGTGTGGCACAAAACATGCTTACTAAGAGACCCAAATATCTTTTGTTCCTTTGTAATAAGAGGTTAAAAGTATTGAATAGGTAAACTTAGACTTATTTAGCAATTAATGTTTTAGCGTTTTACCTTATTTGGAAATGATCTAGCCATTTAATGAATTCCCATCAGTTAATTTAACTTAGCAAAGTTCTAAGGGTGGAAGTTACCAAAGAGATTTGGGAAGCTATTTTAAAACAGACATACCATAAAACAATTATTATTGAAAAGTTACCTAAAAACTCTTATGCCACTTACATCTATTACACAGTTCATTTGTTTTTAACAATCATATTTAGATTATGCCTGAAGATTTCATAAGACTTTAAAGCAGCTAGCCATCACCTTAAATTATTTTTCTTGCTGACATATTTTGTAACAGAGATGAGCTTATTTGACTTTTGGTAAACCTAGGTAAAATAAAACTATTTTACTTAATGCTGATAACTCTAAAGACATGTCTGTGTTAATTAAATCAACAAACTTAAACTAGATTTTATTTACCCAAAATTATCCTAGATCATGCAAACTTGAAAAACATTTGGGTTAGTTTCTATTATATTTCTGAGATTTAAAAATACTTAATTTATAAGTGCTTATTTTAAGCTAATTAAATAGAGTTCTTTTACAAATGAATTTGGCAATACCATCCAGAGGTAGAAAAATATATCTGTAATGCACATACATAGACATACATAAACATGAAGACAGACATAGAGGCCGTGTATATATATATATATATATATATATATATATTTTTTTTTTTTTTTTGCGGTACACGAGCCTCTCACTGTTGTGGCCTCTCCTGTTGCGGAGCACAGGCTCCGAACGCGCAGGTTCAGCAGCCATGGCTCACGGGCCCAGCTGCTCGGCATGTGGGATCTTCCCGGACCAGGGCACGAACCCGTGTCCCCTGCATCGGCAAGCGGACTCTCAACCACTGCGCCACCAGGGAAGACCGAGACCATATAATTTTTGATTTAAAATTGTAGCCATGGGGTGGGTATGACAGTGCAAAACTCACTATTTTGTAGAATAGTGAATTGGAATAAGTTAAGTGTACCTGACTAGATTTTGGGCAAGAGAGCTTTTATAGCAGTTTATTTAAAAAGGCTCTTCTCTTCCTTGTCCCTTTTTTCAATCTTAGGAATTAGGAATGGTCTAGATAAGAGTTAATATTTACATCTCAAGGGCACAGGAAATGAATGCAAGTTCCTACAAGAAAGACTGGTTTCCTAAGACCAATATTTACAAGCCTTTTGAGGTAAACAGGGGAGGTTTTGGAACTGGTAAAAAGGAATAGGCCTTTAGAGCTGCATTTCTACTTTTGCAAAGATTTGTAAGATAAACACAGTTGCTTTTCATTCTTCAAAGAACGAGGTTGCAGCCTAAATGATATGAAAGAGCTGACCTGCCCATCCAACTATATTATCTTCAATTTGCTTCTTTATATCAAGGAGAAGATTTCCAACTAAGATGGAAACCAAAAGATTTATGTCTTTGAAAAGTCCATATAAAGCATTTTAAAAAAGCCTTCCTTCTGAGTACACAATTCAACCTTGGACCAATTCACCTTAGGGGGAAAGCCTCTAGATTGCTTCTATCAGCCCCTGAACATCCATCAGCCTTCAGCTGATCGTTTGTGGGAGGGCCTAGGAGGAATTCTGGTCATCTATTTCCCCTGTGTGTGTATTTTTCTTCCCCAGGGGGCCATCTGACTTGTCTATAATTACTGTATAATCACAGGAGGGAAGAATACCCCTTAGCAGTTAATCTAGGTCCTGAAACTGAGTAGGAACCTATAAGGCTCCTGGGCATGGAAGACTTTCTGTGTCCCCCTTTCCTTGTTTTCAGGGAACAGACTCCAGCTTCCATGACCTTCCCTGAGTCTCAAAGGAAAGATTCAGCTGCTAATAACAGCTGCTAATCAGGGATGGGAGAAGATGCAGAGATAAGAGAGGAGTAGCCAAGCAACTGTAGTGCAGCCTTGGGGCAGGGTCCTGGTTCTGCCTCAAGAGACACACATAACAATATCTTTGAGCTCTTTATAGAACTAAAACCCTAACAAATGGAAGATGTCAGCATTCTTCATTCCAGAGAAGACCACCTGAGGCCAGATTAAAGGAAACAGAGAAGCTCATCAAGAGATTATCTGAGACCAGATTAAAAGGGTGCAGGCCCTGCACACACCCTAATCTTATCAGCAGTCCCACCCTTGAACCATCAGTATAAAACTCCTCAACAAATCCTCCTGGGTGGGGACACACGGTTTTCAAGGGCCGGAGCCTGCTGTGTCCCTCTTTGCCTGGCAAAGCAATAAAGCTATTCTTTTCTCCTTCACCCCAAACTCAGTCTCTGAGATTTGATTTGACACTGCTGCAGAGAGGCCAAGTTTTTGGCCTCAGTCCCTGTGAGTGGGGTTGTGAATGGTCACTAATCTTTCAAATTCCCTTCTAAATTTGATACCTAAGACAAATGCGTCACTGGGTGGAAGACTGTGTGGTATTTTACAGAACACCTTGTTGTACGGAATTTTCTTGAGGTTTGGTGGGTGACCTAGTGTCAATCTAACCTTCTCTATGACCAACTGATCTTAACATGACAGTCGTTGAGTTAGGTGGTGAGCACTCTAATAGCTTTTAAGTGCTTGATCCAAGCCTGCTAATTTCACAGATTTGGCTTCCAAGATGTCCCTTAACAAAAGCCTTTACCTCATATGCACAGTAACACACAGCAAAATGTGTCTAAACATACTCCAGTCTGGTGAGAATCATGAACTCAACCAGTCTGTGAGGCTGACTCAAATATCAGACTTATAGGGCTTATGCCTACATTCTACCCTATGGTTTTCCTCCTTATGACAAATGACACAACAGACGGAGACAAAGAAAGACAGTGGTCATCTCTGTGAGGGAAAGGATCAATAAGAAGCATAACAAATCTTTACCAAAGTTGCTATACTTATAATATTTTCTCCTGCTAATTTAAATTTAGAAAAGTAAAAAAAAAAGACTCTCACCACTCTTGCTTCCATTGGATTTTGCAGGCTGGAAGACTGAATTGATAAGAATTTTTACTTTCTGCTGGCTTGTTGTCAGAGGTCCCAGTTTTCTCAGTTGTAGCAGCCTCAGACTGAGCAGTGTCCAGTCAGTGAAGTTAACCCTATCTGGGTCCCCAACTGTTGGGAAAGAAAAAATTGTCCTCTACTCTACTAGGTTCATTTGCCTGGTCTAGTAATTAAATTGAGATAAGACATATTAACAGGAGAAAAACAAATTTAATTATGTATGTATGGGAGCCCCATAAGAATATGAGACCCACAGGCAGTTAGGCAATTGAGCTAACATGCTGTTCTAAGAAGATGGTAGGGGTCTAGGACTGCAAAGGGGAGGAAGACAATTTACAGGAAGATGGGAAAAGCAAATGTTTGGTAAATAAATGTTTTCCATGCCATACAGAGACAATGGGACACAGAGAGGAATTTGGTCCACAGGCCCTGCCTAGCTTCCCTCCACCCAATTTACCACACCTAGCCCATATTCTTTGTAGCTATCTTTGGTGATAACTCTCTTCCTGGACCAGGCCCTCGATCTAAAATCTTTTGGGCAGTTAAAGGGAAAGGTAAAAAGTTCTTCCTGAGTCATTTGGGCCTTGATTGTCTTCAGCTCAAATAAATCCACATGTCAAAGTGGCACATTTCAGGGAGGCTGGTTCTGAATCCTTTCACTGCTAAGTACCAGGCACTGACATAGGTAGTACAGAGATAAACAAAAAAAGAAACTTTTTCATTTAAGTAGCTCTCAGTTTATTTGCTCCAACCATTATGCCCTATGAAAAGAAAATGTTCAGGTTGCTATGGGGGCATTGAGGAGATACACTGAAGGTAAACTGGGAGAGCAGCAAAGAACTTTAAAAAGTAGGTGTCTAACTTTTTAGGAATGAGGAAGGGAGAATTAAACAGGAAGGTGCACTGATATGCAAGAGATTGTGGCCCCTTTGAGGAACTTCCAAGGGTTTGATGCCCTGAGAGGGCAGGGTGTGAAGGAGGGAGGGGAAGAGCTGAGGCAAGAGGGGTCAAGGTCATGGAGGACTTGCTGCTAGACTTTTAGACTATTCTGTGTGCATGTACGTGAGGGTAGGGTGGTGGGGAAGGAGGCAGGAAAGGTGAGAGCCTTTAAACAAGGAGGACTAATAACTTTGTCCAGAGAAATGATTGGTAACAGTAGAATTCCTGGCAACATGATTGTTAGAAGGGAAGATTTCTGGGTGAAGAGAGCGGGGAGTAGGAGAATATATGTGCTTTCATTTTTCAAGGAATATCATACTTGTAACGACTCATAGTCCTTCTGCTCTGCCACAAGAAATGGGAAAAGTCATTGCTTAAGGCATAAGAACACGTGTTCTAGGACCAGTCTTCCTAACTTGTAATCACAGTTCCACTACGTACTGGTGATGTGATCATGGCCTCTCTGTGTCTCAGTCTCCTCATCTGTAAAGTGAAAATAATAATAGTACCTACCTTATTAGGTTGTTGGGAAGATTAAATGAATTAGCATATAGGCATGGCTCTTAGAAAGTAATATTATTAGGTATGGCTTATCTTCTAAAGGGTACCAGAAGATGCCACTCAAAAATATACCTCTTTGGGGCTTCCCTGGTGGTGCAGTGGTTGAGAGTCTGCCTGCCGATGCAGGGGACACGGGTTCGTGCCCCGGTCCGGGAAGATCCCACATGCTGTGGAGCGGCTAGGCCCGTGAGCCATGGCCACTGAGCCTGTGCGCGTCCGGAGCCTGTGCTCTGCAACGGGAGAGGCCACAACAGTGAGAGGCCCGCGTAAGGCAAAAAAAAAAAAAATAATATATATATATATATATGTGTGTGTGTGTGTGTGTGTGTATATATATATCTATATATCTATCTTTGGCATGTGGATTATTTTGAGTTAAAAGGCAACTGAGAACCAGAAGGTGCAGGAAAAGCTCTAAAAGGAGGGCACAAATTTTCCTTTTACAAAGGAAATTTTCACTTGTACAGATGTCTCTGTTGCCCATACCAGGAAGAGGAGGACTCTTAACAATTCTTATCACCAATGTAAATCTGCATAACAAACCTCACCAGACAACACTTCACTAAACAAGTTTACCATACTTTCCTGGTCACCTTTCCAAAACTTGCCTCTCCATCCCCTCTTTCTACCCAGAGGCCCCAAACATTTTTTCCTTTTGTTTAGCCTAAGATGGTATATAAGCTCAAATTCCAACCACCCCTTTGAGTTACTCACTGCTGGATGCTCCTATGAGCAATGCACCTGTTAATAAACTTCTGTATGTTTCTCTCTTGTTAGTCTGGTTTGGGCCAGTCTCACGCACAGGAGTCCTGTTGAAGAACCTAATCTGGGTAAAAGACGAACAGATTTTTCTCCCCTACGCTTTTCATCATTGTTCTATCTATCAAGGAGAAAGAAGGGTTGAATGGGGTTTGGAGTCAGAAACAGTATGCTTCCATAACTAACTGTGTGACTTGCACAATTTAACCTCTACCAGTCCCAGTTTTCCTGTTGGAAATGCAAATAATGATAATTCCCACCTCACAGGGTCTTGTGGGGATCAAACGAGATAATGGGTGCAAAAACACTTTATAAATTATAAATTGTCAAATACCAGCCACTAGATTAATATTCTCTCACCAGTCCTCCCACGAAGAGGGCAGGGATGGGTGTCCCTTCTTAAAAAACTGAAGGCCAAAGGGGTTCAGTAATTTACCACAATTCTTCTGCAAGTCTGGGTCAGGTCTGGCCTGGGACAGGCCTCTGCACTCAGCAATTTCCCTACACAGTCTGGTCAAGTGTGCTCTGCTGGCCACCTCCACACCCAAGAATTCACATGATTAAAAGCAAAATCCTGGGCCAGCACCCCCTGCCACTTCACTGGGTTCTAATTGCCTCTTCCTTCAGAAATAGGAATAATTAAATAGCAGCTTTATTTTAATAAGCCTCAGGTCAGGCTCAGCATTCTGCATCCTAGGTCAATTTCCCCACATTTCTTAGCTAATCTGGGGGAGAGGAAACTGTCCAGAAGCAGTTCATTTGCATCAAAAGCACTATAATTTGTAAGTAAATGGCATTGCTTTTAAATGCAAAGGAGCTTCTGTGAGCTGACAGAGAAGACTGTCTTTGATTCTTCAAATAACTGCGACCCCTAATGTTCTGGAAATAATCTTTCCTTCTCTCCAATTACACCCATCCCAGGAGGATCCCCCCTTAACTCCTCTTCAAAATATAGTCATTAAAATTTCTCCAATCAAAGGCAGCTCTCCTTGCCCACAGGAGGACTTATTTGAGGAACAATCCTCAATTGGGCAGACACATTGAGATGCTACTAAATGCCAAGTGTTGGGAAACAAAGATGAATAGGACACTGTCACGGCTGTTAGGAAGTTTACAGTCTTGGAAGATAAGGCTGCTACATGTGTAATAGAAGATAGAATATGTTGTTTGAAGAGAGATGCAAAATGTTCCATGAAGTAGTCTGAACCTGCTTGGGAGATTAGGAAAGACATGGAGGAAGATGGTTACTATTTTGGAGCTCAAAATCTGATATGATCTCTCCACCAAATCAGTTCTCCACTGTCTTCCACAATTCTTACTCACCTCACAGTTTCAGTCCAGTTCCTTTGCTCATGCTTGGTCTTCCATATTTGACAGTCCTTCCTGTTAAAAACAAGACAACAGCCCCAAAAGGAAGTCACTTGTCACCAGACGTCATCAAACCAAGACTTAATACCTAATTTAATGATGCTTTCCGTCTTTCCCAGGAATGAAATCTTAAACCAGTCAAGCTGGAATTACCCAGTCAACATTAATGAGGTCATCTAACTGAGAGATCCTTGCTGTCTCCTATAGGAAGCTGGCCTTGCCACAGACAATCCACTTTTAGCAGGTATAAATTCCTTGTCCTAATCCCTCCTGCATATGAGTCTTCTATTTTGTACAGCTCCTCAGAGCTCCTTTCTAGTTGCTAGATGGGATGCTGACCGATTCATGAATTGTTGAATAAAGCCAATAAGATCTTTAACATTTTGCCAACTACCAGTTGGCACTTGCCATCTACCTCTACAAGGTTTAAAAATCATGAGCCACTGCAGCTGCTGACTTTCAACACCCCCTGAAAGGAGTTCGGGGTGGAGATCAGGAATGAGGCACTCTGTGCTCTGGGAAAAATTGGCAGAACAGGCCTTCAGATAGATATTTTCAGGAGAAGATTTTATGAGCCCAACTCTTGCATCTCCTTGTATCTAGAAAAGTACTAAAATCATTAACTGTGATATTTGCTCCTCGTGACAAGCAGCAAGCCTCTGCCAAAATGTGTGCTTGACTGCACGTACCCTCTTCACTAAAATCGTATATAACACTGATCTTCCCCCCTACCTCTTTGAAGCAGTTCCCCAGAGCTATCCGAAATGCTGTCTCCCAGGCTATAGTCCTCATTTTGCCCACAATAAAACTTAACTCACAACTCTCCCGTTGTGCTTATTTTTTTTTTAGTCGACAATTAACTCAGTTGAATTTTGTTTTTTTAACAGTCCTTAGTTAAAGCATCACTCCCTCCAGGAGTCCACCAGGAAGAAACTTCACCATTGTTAAAAAAACAAAATTCAACCAAGTAAATTTGAAGATCTAATAGGCTTTATTCAGTGATTCATGAATTGGGTAGCATGGTATCCAGCAACTAGAAGAGGACTCCAAGGGGTTGTACAAAATGAACGGTTTTTATAGGAAGAAGGGTGGGGTAAGGGAGCTATTAAAAAAAGAAAAGAAAGGGGCTTCCCTGGTGGCGCAGTGGTTGAGAGTCCGCCTGCCGATGCAGGGGACATGGGTTCGTGACCCAGTCTGGGAAGATCCCACATGCCGCAGAGCGGCTAGGCCTGTGAGCCATGGCCGCTGAGCCTGCACGTCCGGAGCCTGTGCTCTGCAACGGGAGAGGCCACAACAGTGAGAGGCCCGTGTACCGCAAAAAAAAGAAAGAAAAGAAAGGATTATTTTTAGGCCAGGATATCTTCTTTTCTGGGAGAAGGGAAAGGCTAGGATTTCATTATGCAGATTGCCTCTTCTTCCTCTGAGGGGATGGAGAGGGTCCACATGACAGATTACCTTATTGGTGTTGACCAGAAGATTCCAGACTGGTTGATTAAGGTTACATTTCTAGTGAAGGTCTAAACTGCAAGTAGGTTAGGTATTACATCTAGGTTTGGTATCATGGGTTTTGCACAAGTGATATCATTTTGGGCCTGTGCTTATTCTCTTTGACACCATCTAAAGTGAATTGGTGTAGCCTATTAACTAGCTTCCGGCCTCTTTTCTAGCCTTGGTTCTGTATACTCTGTGCCTGAATTCTCTCTCACTTTGGGCAGACCCCTGAATGCTGAGGATTCAATGGGAGATTCGAACTGGGAGTGGATTGGAATCCAGCCTCTGACCCTAGCCAGCTGTGTACATTTGGGGAAGTCATACAGCCCCTGAACCTCACACTCCTCATCTGTAAAATGATAGTAATAGTTATCACTGTACCGAGTTATTGAGGAGAGATGGCTAATGGATATAAAGCAGTTAGAAACTGCTTCATAAAAAAATGTTTGTGTTCCTTATGGCTATACATCATTAGTTTTATTGGCTGTGTTAGGCCATTTCCTAGGTGTGTAGGAAGCTCTTTTCCTGGTACTTGGTATTTAGTAGATGATAAATAAATGCTTACTGAGTGAATTAATGCTCTGTTTCACCTCTATAAGTTTGTGTATGCTTTTGTTCGCATTTGGAATATCAGCACCTTAATCCCTCTCTCCCCACCACATAACTAGGTTAACTACTATTAATTATTTGAAAAGCAATCCTGCAGCCCACTTCCAAGCTAGACAGTTCCAGTTATGGAGTAGAAAAAATAAGGGTAAGAAGATTTGTTTTTCCTGGGATGGCATGTCATTGACTACATTACTGCTGTTCAAAAGTAACCACTGCCTCTTCCCTACCACACTGATGGCTGGCTTGACCATGTGACTTGCTTTACTCAATGAAATGTGAGCAGCAGAGTCACATGTCATTTCCAAGAAAGAGTTTTAAGAGCCAGTATGTGAACTGCCACAATCTCTTTTCCCTCTGCAATCCCACCAGTCATGCTCTTCCACCTGCATGGGAACTGGTTAGAGAACATGCGGCAGAGCCATGAGTGACCTGCAATGCAAATGTATGAGAAATAAACCTGTGATGTTGTAAGCTCCTGAGGTTTGGAGGCCATTTGTCACTTCAGCTTACCCTGGCTGATATAGCATATTATCTGGCTTTTCTTCCTCTGAGGTGCTGCCCAGCCCTTTTCTCCCATTCTGGTGATTGCATCAATTCCATGCCTTAGTATTTACCAAACCTATATATCTCAAGCCACAGTCCTCACCTTGTGGATAGCCTGTTGGCACCTGAAACTCAGCAGACACAGAACCAGACTCACTTTGTTCCCTCCCCTCCCCAAATCTGCTGCTTCTCCCATCATCCTTTCTATATCCATGGACTAACTAGAGAAATCTGAGAAGTCACTGGTACCATTCTCAAACCCTTCACTCCACTGAGGGGTGAGGCTGATCACTTCTACTGCTGAAATGTCTCTCACTTCTGTTTTCTCCTTTTAAAGTCCCTAACCCTAATCTGGCCTTCCATCTGTCACCTGAATGCCTACAGGAGCCCTGCAGCTAGCCTCCCTGCCTTTTGTCTCTTTCCTAATCAATCTGTCAATCCTAACATTTGCAGGGCCTGGGATAAAAATGTGAATGGAGACCCAAACATGAAATGTCTAACTATTTAAAATTTATAAATCAAGATAAAATACATGCTAAGCAGAATATATTCTGGTTTCCTGTCTTAACAAATAGATCTTCATAATGACCTGGAAGCCCAGATCCAATTTCAAATTTTGGGGGGTTACCTGATGGAATATATAGAACAGGGAGAACTGGATCCTGGACACCAGCTCATCACCCACACCCTTTTCTCTTCCCATTCCTGGCTTTACTCATGACATAAGAAGCTTTGCACACACATGTGAGAATTCTGAGCTTGCATGTGTAAGATTCATCCACACCCCATGCAAGCAGCCAAGCTTTGCCCACCCTTAAGCCTAGGGTGAATATGACAAAACACAGTCTGCCCTTAGGATGAAGAATCAAAGATGGTAATAGTTTGTGCCATGCAAGTGGGCTTGCAGCCATGTGTGTAGGGAATTCCACGATCTCGACACGCTGAGGTAAGGACACTCTGGAGGGAAGGACGTGGGCTAGAATGCTTTGTCCTCCTGCTTCCTTGTACTTTCACCCTATAGGAAGGGCATGACTAGAGATATGGGTCAAAGTGCATCCTACTAAAGTGGAAGGCCTAGGGCAGGGGTCCCTCTTCCTGAGCCTAAGAGCAATTCTATAAACCATAATCACAATCAACATTGATTGAGCATCACTGGTGTGCCAGGCATTGTTCTAAATTACTTACCGATGAAGAAACTCAGCACATCTCTTAATTTGCCCAAGTTATACTGTTAGTGAACACAGGTTTGTGTGCCTGTTGCACAGTGAGGCCGAACTGAAGGCTTGGAGTTTAGAGAAGAGAAAGTTCTGTTGCAGGGCCCAGCAAGGAGAACGCGGCTCATGGCCAAAAAACTCTTGAACTCCCTGAAGGGTTTCAGCAAAGCATTTTAAAAGTGAGTATTTCAGCAAGGTGAGGGAGGGGCGTCCCAGGGTCTGTGATCAGCTCGTGCACAATCCTCTGATTGGTTGATGCTGAGGTCACAGGGCAGTTAACCTTAACCATCCTTAGACACCAGAAGATCTGGGAGCTACGTGCTCATGATCATCAAGCAGTTAATTTCTTCCATTTGGTGGTGGTTTTTAGTATCCGAAAAATTCAGGAAGTGTGCATGAGATACTAGTATCTAGGTACTTCAGAGAGGAGCTACAGCAGAAGATATGGGGGAGGGGTCTGTCCTGGAAAGACCCCAAAGGGTTCTGACCAATTACAATACGGCTCATAGGAGGCAGAGTCAGGGATTGAACCCAGGCAAGTCGAATCCCAGAACCACAACACATAACATGCTACACTGCCACTAGAATGAACTGAAAATCCCGGATCTGATTGAAGCCGTCTCCTGTTCACCAAAATGCAGTGTGTGACCCAGTAAAGATAATATTAGGGAAAGAACTCCAAGATTTGGAGCCAGAAGATTTTGGTTTTAATGTTAGCTCTACCGTCTGCTAGCTCTGTCTATTAATCAAGAAACTTTGCCTTTCCATAAAATTAGGAGAGTAATAATATGTCTCCCATTGGGGATTAAGTGAGTAGTGAATATGAAAAGCTATAAAGCCCTGTTATTATTAAGTCTGTTATTAAGATATTACAGTTACTATGGATACATAATAAATTACCCTAAAACTTAGTAGTATAAAAGAACCATTTGTTATGCTCCTGGATTCTATGGGTCAGGAATTTCAACAGGGTATTTTCTCTGCTCTGCAACGTCTGGGGTCTCAGCTGGAACACTTGAAGAATGGGAGCTGGAATAACTGAAGACTTGCCCTCTCCCAACGATGCTGGCCGTTGGCTGAGATCTGCAATGGAGCTGAAGCTGAAACACACGTGAGGCCTCTGCATATACCTGGCTATCCTCAAATTGTGGTGGCTGGATTGCACGGGTGAGGAAATAGAGAGATAGATAGAAAGATAGTGATAGAGACAGATAGAGATAAAGATAGAGAGACAGAGACAGAGAGAGAAAGACAAAGAGACGGAAATGGTAAACAATGTTGAACAAATCTCTGCCCCTCCTGGTTTGTATCTTTCTGAAGTGACATTATCTCTCCACACTTTCCACGTTAGCTGGGGATCCAATTGCAAGGTGTCCTTGCCATGGCGTTAAGCATCACAAATCAGGAGGGATCCTTGTCTGCTTGACTGAAACATCCCTCATCTTTCTGGCATATATTGGATGAATATTTTGTTAAGAGCAGGTAATTAGCTGTGCAACTTTGCTTTTGAATGGAGGAAGTTACGGTGTATCAAGCAGTAACTTGCCCTCCAACATCATATTATGTTAATTCTTCTCCATCATACGAAGGTGATTTGACACAGCGTAATGTGATGTGACTATAGAACATCAATGAAAAAGATGAGGGGTTTACTGCCCAGCCTCCTGTTCCTGAAAAGGAAGGTGTTCCCAAATGGGCTGTTCTAAACAACCTGAGAGCCCAGGGGATCACTACTGTTGACTAAAAGATTTTTGTGCACAGCATCTCATTTACTCCTTACACCATAATCTTGTGGGATGAGCATGGGTAGCGCTCACATTTTACTATTGAAACAGTGAGGACTCAGAGAGTCCAAGTTACTTTCCTACAGTCACATGGCTGTTAGGATGTGGAGCTGGAAGTCTGGAGGAACATGAGGGATGTCCAGTGCATGAGCTTCGAAGCCTGGGTTGCCTGATACTGAGCTAGCTGGGATCAAGGGATCCCCCTTCCACAGAGAGAGGGGCTGTGTCAAAACTTAGCTTCCCACTGGTCCTGAGGGCCCCAAGCATCCCAGGCGACATGGAGCTGTGTTTCTCAGTATCCCCCTAAGAGCCAACAACTAAGCTTAGATTGCTAGACATTTGAGCTCCAAATGTGTATTTCCCCATACAAAGCTGCTTCCACCCTCACCCCACAAAACAATGAGCAGATGGAGGTGTTGGGGGCCTCTGCTGGGATTCAGCTGCACTCTGACCACTCCTCTGGCCACAAGACGTAGAGAGAAGGCCCCCTGTGTGCACCTACTGAAGTCCTGCCCAACAGTGCCTTCACCCTGATAGAGCTTGCTGGTGTTGTTGGAGCCCTTGTTTTACAAAGACAAATCCAGATCCTCTACGGGACATCCTCTGCTTCCTGTGTTGTTTAAAGTCATCGCATTTCATGTGGACCTGTTCACATTTATTCAACTTTAATTTATATTAGCTCATTACCTACATAAGCTCATAGAATCCAGGAGGGTCTGGGAATGCAGCATGAAATACTATTCTACATCACAAGGAAATTTGTTCTTTCAGATCTGCATCCTAAGGAAATGCTTGGAGATAAATAGAAATAAAATAAGCTTTTTTGAAAACAAAGCTGTTCTCTATTGACAATTGTTTTTCTATATCTAGGTAGAATTATGTTCACAAGATCAGGGTAGATATTCCTTTGGATTTGAAGAATCTGTTTGGAACAGTGTTTGAATCATTATCTCCAAAATGAGCCCCAGTTGAAAGCTCTCCTAAGATCAAGTCTTAACAGGGAAAGGGAGCTCACTCAGCTACCTGGGAATGATGTTGCTGTATAAATTTGGGCATGATTTTGGGAATGATTTTGAAATGACATAGACAATCTGACATAATGTAGATCCAGAAGTTGGAATCAGGAGCAATGAGACTGCTTGAAAAGTGAATGGGCTGCTTGAGAATAAAGTAAATTCTGTTTCTCAGAGGAATTCAGATGGGCGACCATTTGGTGAGGTTACATTAGAATGACCAGAAGAATTAGATGGGGGCAGTAATAATAATAATAATAATAATAATGGTAATTTTTATTTTTTGAAACTTAGTCTAGGGCTAGGAAGGAGCTAAATTCTTTACATACACAGTATTATTTAATCCTCATAACAACCTCATGAAGCAGGTATTATTATCCACATTTTGAGGATGAGAACACTGAGGTACAGAGGTTAAATAGTATATTCAAGCTTAAACATCACAGAAATAGGTTTAAATCCAAGTCTTTTTGATTCTAAAAGCCCTTGTTCTAGGACTTCCCTGGTGGCGCAGTGGTTAAGAATCTTCCTGCTAATGTAGGGGACAAGGGTTCGATCCCTGGTCCAGGAAGATCCCACATGCCGCAGAGCAACTAAGTCCATGTGCCACAACTACTGAACCTGAACTCTAGAGCCCATGAGCCACAACTACTGAGCCTGCATGCTGCAACTACTGAAGCCCACACCCCTAGAGCCCGTGCTCTGCAACAAGAGAAGCCACTGCAGTAAGAAGCCTGTGCACTGCAATGAAGAGTAGCCCCCGCTTGCCACAACTAAGGAAAGCCCGCATGCAGAAACGAAGACCCAACACAGCCAAAAATAAATAAATAAATAAAATTTTTAAAAAGTTGGAAAAGATACCTTTAAAAAAAAATAAATAAAGCCCTTGTTCTTGACAGTTAGTCCTGGAAGTCAATGACATTCTTCTAAAGAATTCTCTGACCCCTGATAAACTCTTGACTTCTTGATTTAATAGGCATGGAATAAGTCCCCTTACAAGGGAAGTTCAGAGCCCTCGCACTGTGTGTGGTTACACTGGAGGTTATTTTCCTACAATATTTTCCTCTGTGTGGTCCCCACCTCTCTTCTGGCAGATGGAGATGAGCAAAGTCAGGCCTCCTAGCAGACAGCGAGCGGGGGCTACCTGCCGAGAGTAATGACCTGTTGTATTGTAAAGTAGAGGGCTGCAGGACAGGGTTACTCCAGGCCACTGAGAGTGCAGAAGGCTCCTTTGAAGTAGAGAGTGTAGCTTCTTTGGGGAAGAGTTCCCCAGTGGGTGTCCATGGCACCAATGGGTCTTAGGGGTGCCAAGATACTGATTCCCTCAGTCAGCACGGCAGGATGGCAGGTCCTGGGATAGCCAGAGCCTGGATCCAGAAACCCTAATGGCCTTTGGCCACAAACAGGCTCTCTGATTTCCCTGGTGTTGTATAAACATCATTTCGTATATATGCCTTGATGTGAAAAAGTGAGAAAACCCTATTAAAGGCATATTGCAGGCGGAATGTTAGTTAGGAGGAAATCACTGAATTTTATGGATTTTATGGGAAACAGAGGCTCAAAAGATTTGCTCTGGAGGCTGTTCACAAGTTCTCTTCCGGTTCAGTCAGGATGATAGTAAGAAGGAGGAAAGAAAAATAAAACAAAAAGAAAAAAAGAAGGAAAATAGAGGATCTCTACTGTCAAAGGGGAGGGAGCTGGTGTGAATGTTGTGGAGCCTTCAGACCGATTACAGTCAAGCAGGACCTTAGCCAGGGACTTCTTAGCAAGGGGAGCTGAATTATTGAAATGCCGGAATTTAACATGCTATTCTTACTAATAAGCGCTCTTAGCTACAACCCCAAAAATGCCACTGGATGTCAAGAGAGGATCCATAATGACACTTAAGTTTGCAAAGAATCCCATTCTGAAACTGCAGCCATACACAACACATTATCCACGTCATGCTGAGCTCATATTTAATTCTGACACAGGACAAATATGAGGTGGTGAGAACTTGATGTTTTCTTCCTCCGCCGCTAGAGAGGAGAAGTGTTGGGGCATATTGTTTTTGACATGGCACCTCAATTAGGCCTTAAAGAATAGGTAGTACATGCTTGATGAAATAGGAGATGCTACACTGATCCGGGGAGAATTCAGCAGCTTGGTTTGAGGTTTCAGTTTGATGTTCCCCCACCAGGGACCCACCAGTCACAATAATTACATTGCTGTCTTTTCATAATATGATTTATTTAGATGTTGCTTTATGAATTAATTCCCTCTAATTGCTGCTCCTCTCACTGTAAATCAAGGTTTCTTGCTTTCTGTAGTACGAGGAACATTATCCTACAGTGCAGTAATTAGTCCAATTAGGAAGCAAGGCAGATGTGGAAAACCAATTAGTTTCAGGAATATATCTGTGCCTATGTATCCCAAGCGCTATTCAATTGAAATTTAATAGCAACTTAATAAAACATTGTTTTATTCATAAACCATCTCCTCCTTCCAAGCTCCCATTTGTTTGTTTATCTGTTCATTTCTAATGGAGCCAGCACCAACTTGCTTCATGCTTGGCGAGTCTCTTTCCATGCAGAGAAGATTATTATTTTCTCCCTGTTATTGGAATGAAGGGATCCTTGCTTGGAGAAGGAGGCAGAGGCCAGTGGTTTGGGACGGGGTGAACTTTTGGCATCCTCATCCCCTTTATCATAAATGTAACCATCATTTGATCCAGGGACTTAAGCCAGGAGGTGTCACTCTGCATTCTACATACACACATGTACATACATTCTTACACACACAGAAACAAAACATGTATACACAGATACATACACATATACACACATATAGATACACATGCACATACATAAACTCACACACGGACACACATGCACACACACAGATAGATACACATATTAACATACACACTTACATGCATACACATACATATACACACATGCACACAGAATCATGCATGTATATACACACAGGTACATATATATATCCAAACATACATGCACACTCATACATATGTATACACATATACATGTACACACACATGTTCTTGGCCACTGCCCCTCAAAGGAACCTTGTTCCTAGGCCCCTTTCTGAATCTAGCAATCTCGCTGGGGCTTTTGCTGCCTTAGTCTGGGCATGATTCAAGAGACATCCTACTTCCTGAGGTTTATTTCATTGGAAAAATAGAATAAAATGAATTATTAATCCCCTGGGTCCAAAAAGTAATCTATTCCTCAAAGTTTCTAAGTATTAACCCACAAATCACCAACAAAACAAAATGGTTTAACATGCAGTTTGTGCTCTAACCCAAGACAAATTACTGTGGGTGACCCCACCCAGCTACAAACGTAGACAAACCATTTCACCAAGTGTAAAAAAAGGAAGAGGGTTATACCATCCCTTGATTTAGTGTAGGATCTGGGGAGTGAAGCATTGCACACAGAGTGAGGAAAAACTCATGTTTCTTTAGTTGATGAAGGGCTGGCTGACTTTCACTAAAACTGCAGCTCAATTCTCTCTAGAAAGTGGAAGGCAGGAGGTGTCCTATTGCATTTTGCCTGAGGAGTGTAGGTACCTAGAATCTCAACCAGAAAGGGACTCTCAGGAGTGCAAAGACCCTTCTACATACAGTATTTGATGGAAGAATCTGAAAGCCAGAGAAGGGAGCTGGCTTCTCTCCGCAAGGTGGCAAAGCTAAATTAGCTCAAGGGTCTCTTGACTCATCAAGCTGCCATGTTCTTTGCACAGCATTCTGCTGCCTCCCTTTAGGAAACACATTTCTAGTTTCTAGAACATCTGTGTACAAGAGTTATTTTTAAAAATCTATCACAAAACAATCACAGTAACTGAAAATCCCTATTCACTGCTCGATCTGATAGGTAAATTACTGAACTTTTGATTTATGTAACTCATTATCACTGCACGGTGGCTGCAGTGATATGCTCCGTTTGTTTCCTTGATCATTATGTGGTTGCTTCTCTCTACGTCCTGAAAGCAAGACCTTAATAATAACCAGCAAGGGTAATACAATTAGCAAGATGTGGCATTAGCGTGTGCAGTTAGCTGTGTGAGGATGTGTGTTGCGAAGGCGCAAGTGATGAGGATTTCAGTGCAAGAAGTTCATCTTTTGAGACTAGTGACCCCCTTCTCTCCTGACCCAGGAGAAGGATGGGGCCTGTGAAAGTTCTGTTTCGATGTCTAGACAGTCCATTTGGAGTCCCTTGGGTACAAGCTGTAGTGTTGCGGGGAGGGGAAGGGAAGAGGGAATACTGTCAGTGTGGAAAGGAAGAGAAAGGATGGTGATAAATCTGTGGTGGATCTCAGAAGAGGGCTGCCCTCGTGACCTGAGAGATGAGGTTGTTCATTGCAGCTCACAGAAAGTCATTATTGCTCTTCTGATTGCTTCTCTCCCTCGGGGGACATTGTGACAGCGCTGGGCTTACAAACGTCCAGCCACTCCAGAGTGGATGACGCACCAACCTAAGCTGATGGAGGGGTGTTAAATCAAAAGCTGGAGGAGCAGAAATGTTTTCCTTGCCTTGCCAGCCTTTCACCTGTACAGGCACTTTTGGGGGGTGGGTGGGGTAAAAAAGGCAACTGTCAATCAAACCAGTAACATTCTTAAAAAGTCAGACTCCGGGCTTCCCTGGTGGCACAGTGGTTGAGAGTCCGCCTGCCGATGCAGGGGACACGGGTTCGTGCCCTGGTCTGGGAAGATCCCACATGATGCAGAGCGGCTGGGTCCGTGAGCCATGGCCGCTGAGCCTGCGCGTCCGGAGCCTGTGCTCCTCAACGGGAGAGGCCACAACAGTGAGAGGCCCACATACCCCAAAAAAAAAAAAAAAAAAAAGTCAGACTCCTTTCTGACAATTCCATACAATTTAATTCAACAAATGCTTATTGAAGAATCCCTGACAGTTATAATTATCATTAATAATATAAATAATATTATACTGTACTGGAGTGTATGGCTTATTTAAAGAAGAATCATATCGGATTCCTGGCCTCAGAGTTTACAACCTACTCAGTCATGAGCAAATGGTCCAGATGCCTGTAAGACATAGATAATGAGTGATACAGGAAGCATCCAAACGGTGAAGGGTCTGAGAGAAAGGGGGAGGGGATCAGAGGAAGCTTCATGAAGAACATGATATGTGAGCTGTATCTTGAGGAATGGTGGGTTTGGGGCAAGCAGAAGACATCATTGCAGGCAGAAGACATCACTGCAGACAGAAGGAACAGCCGGTAGCCATGTGGTCATAGGATAGTAGTGGTAATTGTCAGAGGTAGCAGGAATCCAATTTGTCTGCAACGAGGTTGGCAGTGGACTTTAAAGGTGGGATCTGCTCTTAAGTTTGGTGGGCACGGGGCAACAACGATAGCCTTGGCCAGGTTGTGTCATATTCTTGGGACTTTTCTAACACAGAAACCACTTCAATGATCCATCCTATCCGCTCTGCTAAATGATTGTTTTGGAAAGTGAAATGCATGAACCCTTGCAAATGACATTTATTTATTTATTTATTAAAAAAATATATTTATTTGGCTGCGCCGGGTCTTAGTGGTGGCACACAGGGTTTTTAGTTGCAGCATGCGGGATCTTTAGTTGCTGCTGGTGGTCGAATGGCTAAGACTCCGTGCTCTCAATGCAGGGGGCCTGGGTTCGATCCCTGGCCTGGGAACTAGATCCTGCATGCATGCCGCAACTAAGAGTTCGCATGCCGCAAATGACATTTACTTCTGTGCCCCTCACAACTCTTTATCAGGAGAGTCTTCAAGCACACGCTCCTTGCAGGCTTGTCTATAGTGACCATATTGTATTATTTGTGAGTCCCAAGATTTATAAACTACTGCTGTAAGGTCAGTTTTGTAATAACTGAGCAGAATAATTTTTCTCTGTTATTAATGCATGTGTGTGTGCGGGGGGGAGGGAGGTGTTGAATACTAAAAATAGCAGTTATTTAAGTTTTTCCAGGGACTTCTCAGGGCCACACTTCTCCAGGAGTTTGTTATTTGGAGGGAAGTGCAAACCAGGACAAAAGCTCAAAGACTCTTCTCAGCCTTCCCTGGGGCCCGCATTGATTGTGGGAAGTACTGCCTTCAGGGCATCTGCTTTCCCAAGAAATCAATGCAACAACACGAGTGAGAAATGAGTAACAGCAACTGCTTAGCATCCATTCTTCCTTGTAATTAATATCACTTGGCTGCATGAGCAGCCCGGAGCTGTCTGGTGGAGAAATGCTCATTCAGGGAAACCAACCAACAAACAAACAAACATGAAAAGACATGCTGGCACATAATTCTTGCAAAATGCAAAAAGAGAAAGGGCTTACTTCAAAGCTGACTCTAACTGAATTACCACTGGGGGTTTATGTTTGGTCTTTTTTCTTATCCTCTGAAAAATCAGCTCATATATTTTCTTGCAACCAAGACAAGCACTCTCTTAATTGTTCCATTAAAAGAGGTGTTGAAATGTTACTAATTGTCAAATGCAATTAAGTGTAGCAACATGTCACAGGCAAATTAACAGGAAGCCAGGTGCTTGGGGTGGGGGGGCACAGCATTCATGCTGATGGGAATAATCATTATCCTTTCCTGTAGGTGACTCCTGCTTGCCTAACCACAGAACTATGCATGACACTGGCCCTTGATTACAGCTTTTAAGGGTTTCTGACTCATCAGTGGCCATTCGCTGTGAGTAGTTTTTAGCTGTTCTCTCTCTAAAAGCTTGAATCGTTATGTTATGAGCAGAGTGTTGGTAACTTGAAAAGTCAGTTGTTACCTTTGAGTTACCCAGAGAAAGGGAACAGTATTTGCAGAGAGTTCCCAAGCCCACACCTGAAATTGCAGAAAGGTGTATCCACAGGGAGAGAGGTGCCTTACACATGAGGTGCTGTGGTCCCAGTAGGTTAGGTAGGTTTTGCAATCCTTCTTTTGATTTCGCATTTATTCACTTCACAAATGTTTCCACTGTAATATGTGCAGTGAGACAAATCCTGAGACCCCTGCTTTGGTTGTCAGCTACTTCATCGAGGTCAAGCACACCCATTTTTAACTAGACTGTAAGCTCTTTGATGGCAGGAACCTGATCCTATTCTTTTACTGTAACTCCAACATCTAGGACAGTGCTTAGCACATATTAAGAACTCAATAAGCATTTAATGAACCCACAAAAAGAATTCAGCATGTTGGGAGAGGGAATTGCTCTGGAGGGAGAAGGTACACTTGGTTGGGAATTCATACTTGTGGAGGCATTCGAAGACTAGCCAGACACTTAAAAGACCAAGCTCCAGATGAGGTCAGAGCTGGAGGTGGAAAATTGAACATCAGTTATAAAGAAGGGAGAGCTGAACTGTGGACTGAGATCTGTTCCTGATGGAAGAGCAGTGAGAGGCCTAAAGGCTCAGCCGGGGCAGGTGCTCATGGTACAAGGTGGGAGGGACTGTGGGGGGCAGGCAGAGGATGCAGACCCCTCTGTTACCATCCATCCTGCTGCCAGGCCCTGAGAGGGCTGGGAAGGCAGTAGAAGACATTGTCTTCCCAGCTGGCCGGGGCCTTGTGGATGGGGACACAGCCACAGGAGGACAGTAGTCTAAGAACCTGTGTGGTTTTTATTTTTCTGATACCAACAACCAATTATCTGACACCATCTGGGTGTCCAAAAATCCAATTCAGTTCAGATGCAAAGTATCTGGAGTTAATGCAGACCCCACAGGTCAAGGGACAGTCCCATAGGACTGCCCCCATTTCAGATGCCAGCCACAAGTGGGGTGCCCAGGTTACCCACACTTCTGCCCAGCTGCCTGCAAACTAGAAGATTTCCACCACTCCCTCCTTGGGTTTGATGATTTGCTATAACAACTCATAGACCTCAGAAAAGACCTTTGTTTACTATTACCTGTTGAGTATAAAGGGTACAGCTCTGGCACAGCCAAGTGGAAAAGAGGCATAGGGCAAGGTATGGAGGGGGGTAGGGTGAGAGGTTGGGAAGCTTCCATGCCCTCAACCATCCTCCAAGCACATGGATGTGTTCATCCACTGGGAAGCTCCCTGAAACCCACTAAGATTTCATTATGTAGGCATGACTGGTCCAACCATTAGTGATGGAGCTCAATCCCCAGCCCCTCTCCCCTTCCCAGTGGGGCTGAAAGCTCTAACCCTCTAATGGTTGGTTTTTCTGGTGACCAGCCCCCATCCTGAAGCTATCTACTCACCTCGGTTATGCCATCAGCATACAAGACACTGTCATCACTCAGCAGTTTCCAAGGGTTTTAGGAGCTCTGTGCTGGGAACAGGGATGGCAAAGACCAAATATTGATTGATTGATTGATTTAATTATACCACAGGGCCCATTTTAAAGATGTGCCCATGGGGAGCTCACTCCACATGGGACTGTGATGAAATGGGCTGTCCTGGGTATTTCCCTCCTGTCCTGGTCTCACTTTGATTCCAAATTTTCACTTTTTGAGGCAAGAAATTTGCAGCTCACAAGATCTCTCCCTGTCAACCTATCAACAACTGCTTCTTAGGACTTTACACTCCTGCGTAGCTTTCTGTGAAAACCCAGTATTGTGGAAGTTAGCCTGGGGTCAGGTAAGGCACAAAACAAATACAAGCAGGTAATGGGGTTCAGGGCAGTACCCCCTCAAATATGCAACTTTGGCAAATTGATTAGCTTGAATTGAAGTTGCTTGAGAAACAGTCAGTGCAAGAAAAAGACACCTACCTTCCTCTCTGTCCCCCTAAACACAGGAAATAAATCTCCCATGTGAAAAGTACCTTCCCTGTACCAGGGAGTAGAGAGACATACTTTTGGTTTTTTTTTTTTTTGGCTGTGGATCACAGCTATGGGATCTTAGTTCCCTGACCAGGGATGGAACTCTGCAGTGGAAGCGCAGAGTCCTAACCACTGGACTGCCAGGGAAGTCCCTTGAGAGACATTCTTACCACCAGAGATAGGAAATTCAGGGCTGAGAAGGCTACGTAAACAAACCCTGCTTAGTTCCTTCACTAATTAGTACCCAAGCCTAAGTTTCTTTGTCTTGCCAGTTCTTCACAAATTTATTGTTTCTTTGTCTAAAAGGTGTAAAAGCTGCCTGCTTTGGTCATTTCTTTGAGTCTTATATTTCTATGACCTTCTGCATATATGAGATTAAAATTTGATTTTTTTCCTGTTAATCTGTCTCATGTCAATTTAACTATTAAACCAGCTGGAAGAACCTAGAAGGGTAGAGGAAAAATTTTTCCTCCCCTACCTAGGCAGTGTATAAATTTACTTCCAAACTTGGGTACCAGATTTTGGATTTCTTTTGTTTTCAATTTAAAATAGTAGTTGTATTTGAATAGACATAAAACTGAGTGGTCATCTTGTCAAATAATTCAAAAGTGGTGACCAAAAGTTCACCTGAAGAACTCCTAAAAAATAAAGATTTCCAGGCTGTACTCTAAGATTTATAAAATCAGAATTTCTGGAGGATGGGGACGGGAGGGCAAGAATCCATATTTTATAAGCTCCCCCATGTGAGTCTGATGTCTAAACTTATTCATTTTATTCATCCAATCATCCCCTTCAAATTTGCCTGGAGTCTTTTGAAGACATGTACATCCTCTCTCCTACACCTCTCCTCCTGGCAGCATATAAAGAGGCTCTCATCTCCTGCAGGGGGATGAACATAGAAAGTTGAAGAACTGGCTCAGGACTTAATCAGAAGAGTAGCCAAGCTCCCACTCTAGGCCAAAGCAATCCATAGAGACTTGGGTTATGTAGACATCCTGCAGAGTATCACACTGGTCCACTATGTTGATGACATCCTATTAATCAGACTGGATGAGCATGCTGGAGGCCTTGGTAAGACAACATGCACTCCAGAAAGTGGGAGATAAACCCTAAGAAAATTTAGGGGACCATCATATTAACAAAATTTTGGGCATCCAATTCACTAGAGCATATTGAGATATCCCCTCTAAAGTAAAGGACAGTTTATTGTATCTTGCACATCCCATCACGAAGAAGAAAACACAATACCTCTTTGGATTCTGGAGACAGATATTCCACACTTGGGAATACTCTACACTCCATATACCAGGTGACATGAACGGCTGGTTGTTGGTTTTGAGTGGGGCTGAAAGCAAGAAAGGAATTTGCAATAGGTTCAGGCTAGTGTACAGGTGGCCCTGATGCTTGAGTCATATGATCAAGCAGACTCAATGGTACTAGAGGTGTCTGTTATGATAAACAATGCACTGTAGAGTTTTTGGAAAGTTCCAGTGAGAGGATATTAACATAGGCACCTGGGATTCTGGAACAAGGCCATGCTATCTGAAGAAGAGAATTACACAGCTTTTAGAGAAAAAAGCTCTTAGAGTTGTACTAGTTCTCAATGCAGATGAAACACTTGACCATAGGACATTAAGTGATCACGCATCTGGAATTTACCATCATGAGCTGGATTTGATCAGATCCACCAAATCATAAGATCAGGAGGGCCCAGCTTTCCTATGATGGAAGTGATATATCTGGTATTGAGCACAAGCAGAAGAAGGCACAAGCACGTTGCACAAACAAGTAGCCCAGACCTCATGACCTCTGCCTTGCTGTACCAGAGCCTTTTCCTCAGCTCACATGTGTGACCATACTTGGGATCTTGTATGACCAGTTGATGAAGGAGGAAACAAGCTGATTTTGGTTCATGAATGGGTTGGTTTGGTATGTGGATGTGTTTTGTAGCTGAACTACAGCTCCACTAAGGAGTGAGCTTGAAAGACAGTGATGAGGGAAAGCCTCCAAAATGGGAAGACCTCAGGAGGTCCACCTAGTCATCCATCTAACAAGTGGCCCAAGGTTAGAATATTTATGGACTCATGGGCTGTAAAGAATGGGTTGGCTGGAGGTATGGGCAAGAGGCATGAGGATGGACATATGGAAATGGGCCAAAAGTGCAAAGATCTTCATACTATATATTTATGCCTAACAGAATGTACTCTGCCATGGTATAGATGTTATAGAACCATGTACACAGAAAGTTTGGCCAGGATCTGTCATTGGCCTCCCCTGTGTTGGCACAATGGACAAATGATTGTAAGAGCCATGTTGGCAGGAATGCAAGATATACATGGGCACAGCAGCATGAACTTCCAAGGTTGATTTATGTATTGCCACTGTCAAATGAGCAACCTGCCAGCTACAGAGAACAATGATGGACCCATGATTTAAGACCATCCCTCAAGGAGACAAACTGGCCACTTTGTGGCAAGTTGACTGCATTTGGACAAAAATAGAATCATACTCCAATGACCACTTAAGGAACATGTACTTCTTACTCCACAGATCTGGGCCACAAATGTGTAGCACTCTTTCTTTTTTTTCTTTTCTTTTTTTTTTTAGCACTGTTTCTTAAAGGGGAAATTCTGCTGGAATTCTATTGAACCCTTACTTCCTTGGCACTTCAGGCACCTTGTGTCCGGAGACCAGTAGGCAAAAACAGGAGTTACCGTTTTGTCTGGCATAATTTACCCTGGTTAGAAGAAGGAGGTAGGGCTGCTGTTACTCATTGCAGGAAGGGAGAAACATGTTTGGAATTCAGGTGATCCACTTGGAGGCATCCCTTGGTAATTTCTGACCAGTTTTAGTAGGTATTTTGACTTTGTTAACTTAATAATTGTTAAGTGGAGCACACGGTATAAGCTGGTGAATCACAGTTCAACAGCAGACCACTGAGAAATTGAAATAGAGAAGTTTATTACTCACAGGTCCTGGAAGAAGTACACAGCATGCCTCAGGTCACTACACGGGGAAGTCAAGGAAGGGTACTGAGAGAGAAGCAAGACCTGGGGCCCATGCCTTTATTAAAGTTCATGGGTGGAGTGCTTTGTGATTCCTGGGCTAGGGATGGTTTGGTCAATTCAAACCAAAAGAGTGGGGTTTTGATAAACCCCTTGGGGGTCTTATCTAAAAGGTACGTAAAGCATACAGGTGCTGGGAGGGAAGGGAGACTGTTGATCAGAAGGGCTATTAAGGAATTCATATCAGTATCACAATATCACAATAGCAGGAACCTACCTTTGCTTGTGACTCTGTGGGCTGCCGTCTAGAGTATGTGCTCTCATGAGAGGGCTAGTGTCAGTTTAAGATAACTGCAGGACACCTGGCCAAGCAAAGTGGATGCTGAGGCAGCAATACCATGGAGTAGCTTAGCTAAACCCTCGAAAGTAGGAGATGGGCAAGTGTATCAGCCCTGGCAGGAGGAGGGCATGGTGACCAAGAGCACAGACCCCAAGGAATAAGGGTCTGGGTCATGCCACCAAGTAGGCCACCAAGAGCAGCAATGGCACCAGCTGAAGGTGGGGTGATCCGAGTGGATAGTGGAGGAGACTCTCAATCCATGTTTGATGCAGAATGAAATGCACTTGGTTTTTCCTGCTGTGGAAGCCAGGACAGGTAGTCTAAGTTGTCATCACTGTCTAGTTATTCTTGGATGTGTTCTTGTTTATCCAGCTTAAGAGAAATCTTCCTGATGTTGCACAACGTTTTACTTAAAAGTTACTTTTCTGTCTTTCTGTAGAGTCTGTTGCTCTACATTTGTCTTCTTTCCTCAGTAAGAACTTGGTAAACTCTAACAGATTTTCTGAAACACAGAGCAGAACAGCCGGGTGTGGCCCTGGGGGAAACTGGGAGGCAGAAAACATTAGTCTTCAGTTATTCAGCAACTCTTTCCTTAGTTCCTTCCCCACTGCCAGCACCCCCTTACCTCTGCTCTTTCATCCTTTGCATAAAACTGAGCTCTAGGAAAGAGACTGATTTAATCACTTATAGCTTGGTGTGACTTTAAGCTAGTATACCATCTCTTTCTGGAGTATTTGCATTTTTTGGCCTCATTTTTTTTGACCTTGGAATTTTTAAAATTTATTTATTTTATTTTTGGCTGTGTGGGTCTTCAGTGCTGAGTGCGGGCTTCCTCTAGTTGCGGCGAGCGGGGGCTACTCTTCGTTGCGGTGCGCGGGCTTCTCATTGCGGTGGCTTCTCTTGTTGAGGAGCATGGGCTCTAGGTGCACAGGCTTCAGTAGTTGTGACTTGTGGGCTTCAGTAGTTGTGGCTCGCGGGCTCTAGAGCACAGTCTCAGTAGTTGTGACGCACAGGCTTAGTTGCTCCGCGGCATGTGGGATCTTCCCGGACCAGGGCTCAAACCCGTGTGCCCTGCATTGGCAAGCGGATTCTTAACCACTGTGCCACCAGGGAAGCCCTGGCCTCATTTTTGATTGGGGGGGAAAAACACTCTATAGAAATCTGATGAGCTCTGTTCCACCCCTTCAGAATATCTATTTTTATTTTTAATTTGATAAAGTTAATTTGTGCATCAGGAACCACAAAATGAGGGCACCCCAGTGGCCTGGCCCACATCACAAATCTAAACCTTGGTCAGTCCACACTTAATGCCTCACTGTCAAGGAAACCTCACACACACTGGTCACAATCCCCCAACTCAGCTTTAAGTAGCTTACCTTACCTAGAAGATAGGGTCTTCAAGCCTTATAAGGAAATCCCCCACCTCCTGGTTATTCAAGCCCTGTGTCCGAATTGCCTCTCCTAACACCCCTATAAAACTAGCTCGTGCCCCAAATCCCTTGGGAAGAGTGTTCCACTGCTAGTGAGGCCCTGCACTCCCCCAGTCCATGGACTGTTTTCTCTGTGGCAGGTGTGGTGTAAGTTTATGGCCATGTAACATCTCAACTCTAAGTAGGTCGGCATTTTATTAGGCCCATTTTTTAGAAAAGGAAACTAGTAGTAATAATAACAACAATAGCAACAGAAGCCACGTCAGCTTCAACTGTTGGCAGTTATCAGGTACTTCTACGTCTTAACGTTCTGCATTTCATACATCAGCTCATTTAATAGGGCTAATGTATAATATATATATTCTTTCCCATATTCTTTTCCATTATGGTTTATCACAGGATATTGAATATAGTTCCTTGTGCTGTACAGTAGGACCTTGTTTTTTATCCATTGTATATGTAATAGTTTGCATCTGCTAATCCCAAACTCCCAGTCCATCCCTCCCCCACCCCCCTGAGTCTTCACATGACTTTCCCTCTGTGCCTGTCTGTGCCCTAATCTCCTCTTCTTAAAGTCATATTGGATTAGGGCCCATCCACATGACCTCATTTTACATTCATTACCTCTTTAAAGGCTCTCTCTCCAAAAACAGTCACACACTGAGGTACTGAGGGTTAGGACTTCAAAATATGAATTTTGGGGAGCACAATTCAGCCCATAGCAGTGACCCAGCCAGAAGGAGGCAGCTAAGCCCAGAGATTAAATATACTATATTTAGAGTCAGGAAGACTAAGGTTGGAATTCTGACTTTACACGTATAATCACTTGGGTATGTTGTTTAATTTCTTGGAGCCCTAGTTCCTTCTTCTGTTAAATGGAAATAAAAATCATTATGGCACTAGCCCTATTAAATGAGATGATGTATGAAATGCAGAATGTTAAGATGTATAAGTACCTGATAACTGCCAACGGCTGTAGCTGAGGTGGCTTCTGTTGCTATTGTTGTTATTATTAGTACTAGTTTCCTTTTCTAAAAAATGGGCCTAACAAAATGCCGACCTACTTAGACTTGAGATGCTGCATGGCCATAAGCTTACATCACACCTGCTACAGAGCAAGATCTCAAAAAAAGTGTGGCCATTATATTCGTGGGACAAGAGCCCAGTTTTCCAGGTACTGTGTCTTCCTTTTATCCTACTGAATAGCAAATGATGTAGCAAAATTTTATCTATATTTAATAAAATGCAAATTTTCTTGTCAGGGAAGTTTTAACCAGAAATCTATCTATTTTATGCAGGAGCTCATATTTTAGTTATTGAAACCTGAAATGATATTTTAGTTATTAAAACACGGGAGAATGCACACCTTAGAAAATTATTCAGCTAAAGGGAGGTGAGGTCTGTATTCTGAATTACATAGCAAAGAGGTGTTCAGGTCCGATGTGGGTGATTAACCGTTTGATAACTTGTCAGGCTTTGACAAGTTCTCCCTCTCTTTTTTTTTATGTCTCTCACTATGTCTTGTGTAATTAAGAAACGGTGCTGAGTTCTTGTCATCCACCATTAAGGACTAGTCATAGATAGTTTCATAACATCTGCTCCTTGCAACCTTCTAATTATCCATAAAAATCTGGCAGAGGGACCTGACAGTTTATCTGGAACACAGACTATGAATACAAAATAGGGCGCTTTGCCTCTTGCTATAGAGTATGGTGTAAAGCAGTGTCTCTCTAACCTCTTATTTTGCATGCAGCTATATTGCCTGCTCAGATCAGATCTAGGTGCATGTCTTCTCAATAAAGACTCAATTTTGAAAAGCATCTTTTGACAAAATGAATGTGGGTCAGGAATATGTTAATGGTGCTGTGTCGGAATCTGCTGTCAGGCGCTGCCCCAATATTCTCTTTGCAACCCAGCCAGACGCTGCTGCTTCTGTTATTTCCTGCCCATACTTGCAGGCTTGGAAGCCATCTATGCCCTGATAGAAGGCACTGAGGGACTCGACTGGGCCAGACACTTGCCTCCAGCAAGGTCAATTCTTAGCCTCCTGTTGCTTGTTTCTTGTGGTGGGTATGTTTCTTGCCCACCAACCTGTCTGGCTTTCCAACTCATTGTCTCACCTTTACTCAGGGAAATGCATCTTCCTGAACCCCTACACTGTGTGGTCTGCTGAACCACAACTTTATTCTGATTATCGGTCACAATGTGTCTTCCCTCTGCCTGTGTATACCTCCAACATCCATTTGGATCCAGGGATGATTTGCCCTTCGGAATCCACACTTGCTTCTCTGCCCTTTGTGTTTTAGACTCCTACTTTGTTGAGGCCTCTGGGTTTTTTGTGTGTCTTTAATCTCCTCTGGCTGTGACCTCACAGTCTTTCCTCAGCTCTCCTGGTCCTGCTGTCTTTCATTCTCTCTGTGTCCGACTACCAGTGAGATGTAAAAAAAAATACTCCTATTCGTATTTATCATTCACTGAGTACTTCTTGTACCTACAATGACTTTGAGAGGTAAAGAACATGATTTGCTTTGTAAATTTTTTGTCAGCTGAAGCACAGATAGGTTTATTATTTTACTTAAGGCCGCAGACTCTGGATTTGAACCCAAATCTGTCCTGCTTCAGCTTGAGTTCTTTCCACCCAGTCATTGATTTCCTGAGCCAGCATAGTACTGCTCAGAAGAGTCATTTATCTGTGGTATTCACTTCGCCAGTAACCACTGAGAAAGTAACTCAATATTATAAGTATACTCTTATAAATATATATGATATTAAATATTTAAGTTTTGAATTTTAACAGCTCTACGGTCCCCCTGTTACAAAAAAATGAATTGAGGCATTGAGTTTCACGGTGTTGATAAATCCACGTGGTAATTAGGCAAGAGAGCAGGAGGTTCTTAGCACAGCAACAGAGTAGCTTGTTGAAAGTAACACAAGTCTACAAGGCGGGAGGACTAGGTCAGTTCAAGGTCTGACCCAGAATCTTAATCTTTGGTAAATTATCTGACTTCTTCTTTCATCTTCAAAATTGCTCACTAAGTTTAGCTCTGAGTTTTCTGGCAGCCAAAGTATACTCATGGTTCCTAGCTCCAAATCAGTGGTCATGGGCCAAAATCCTTGAAGGTGCTTCCTCTTAGTTCCTGGGTCCCAAAGATTTTATCCATAGTAACGTACCTCGTATATTAGGCATTGGAGGTACCATTACTATTCTAAACTGCTGTGGGTTCTTTGAATTGGGATCACCTGGGCCATTCTTACGTCCAGAAAAGACCCCAACTTCTTCATCACATGTCAGAGCCTGGGCTGCCATGACAAGCCCAAACCACCCTTCTGCTCTCTGTGGCTCTCATGTGTCCCCAGAGTGGCTAAGACGCCAGGGACTTGAAAGAAAAACCAGAGGAAAAGGAGCAAAGGAAAGCTGAGAAGTGGGTCCTGGCCCTCTGTTGAACCGAGAGGCGTGGTGTTGGGGGAACTGGCTTTGAATCTCAAGCCCTCTAGTTCTTTGCTATTCCAAGTGTAGGCCTGGCGCCACAGTAGCATCGCCTGGGAACTTATTCAAAATGCAGACCTCAGGCCCCACCCTACATCTGCTGAATCATTTTTACAAGATTCCCAGGTGCCGTGTGTGCACATTCAAGTTAAAGAAGTACTGCTGTTTATTAACCCATAGAAACATTGAAAATTAACTTCCTAGGGGCGAGACATGTTTAATAGACCCTGCTTGGAGGGGCCCAGGGAAGTTGCTGCCATTATTGGCATGGGCTTGACTGAGGAAGGAAGGACTCTGGACCACATTGCAGTAGATAAAGCAACTTAGCTGAAAACCAGGTCTTCAGGAGGGCAAAGGGGAGTGTTGTGGACTTTTGAGGTGAGGCCATTAACAGCTGGGTTATAATGCAACGTGCCATAATGGTTTAGTGATGAAACATAAATGATATGGTTATGTTATAAAAAAGGAACACTTTCTTTGTTCCAGGCACTCTTTCTTAGAAAGCAAATGGTCTGGGCTAAGGTAATGAGACAAAAGGAACAGGTTCTGTAAACATTTCCCTTTCTCTTTTAGCCTTCCTTTGTCCAGCTGCCTGTGAGAACCTCCCTGATACTGGCACCCACCAGATAAGCAGTCTCCAGCCAGTACCCTCATACTTTGAGATCAGCTGGGCACTCTAGGAGGGAGTGGTGACCTGAGAGCCAGGCGCCTGGCAGGTCCGAGTGGCATAACAGCCCCACTGCCATCTGTGAAAACCCTTGGGGAATGAGCCCCAGCGGGGGGATGGCACGCTTGCTGTCAGAACTGCAGTCTCGTTACTGGGACCTCCATGTCATGGCTTCAGCGCGAAACTGCTCCTCAAACCTCAGCCTCTGGCTTCAGGGTACTGAGCTCAGAGCCATCGCAGCCTCCTTGCTGATTATCTGTTTGCTATTTCTTGATGTCTTTCTTGATTCATCTCTTGAATGTTCCACTTTCTTGGGAGCTGAAACCATGTTTTCTTTATTAGCTCTTCACCAGTTTCTGTTTCCCTCATACTTTACACTTGCCCCTGGGAAAACAGAGTGAACATTTGAAATGGCACTTATCCTGGAAAAACGGTTACTTACTTCTGATTTATTCCACGCCTATTTTGAAAAAAAAAAAAATCCTCAAGGCCTTAAGGTACGACACATGCACTGAATGTGAAGCTAAAAAGCGAAAACTCCCCTAAAATGAAGATGATGGGAGGAAGAGAGAACTGTTCTAGAAGCCGAGGTGGCTTGTAGTTGGGACTAAATTGCACAGTGAACTCAACACTGGATTGCTGGCAGCCAAAGATGTGCATACGGTTACTTACTCCTGGTCGGCAGACACAAGGCAAGCTTCTCAAAGGTACTTGTCTTGTTATTGAGGTTACAATAGTAAATACTATTTTTTTTTTTTTTTTGCGGTACGCGGGCCTCTCACTGCTGTGGCCTCTCTCATTGTGGAGCACAGGCTCCGTGACGCAGGCTCAGCGGCCACGGCTCATGGGCCCAGCCGCTCCGCGGCATGTGGGATCTTCCCGGACTGGGGCATGAAGCTGTGTCCTCTGCATCGGCAGGTGGACTCTCAACCACTGCGCCACCAGGGAAGGCCAGTAAATACTATTTTTGAATCCTTACGTTTTACTGGACACTTGCTGAACCCTTTGCATGCATTATCCTATCTCATCTTCACACCAGCACCAAGAAATGGGAGAGAGTAATAGTCCCGTCTGTGAACTCCAGGGCCCGGGAGCCCAGGGTTGCTGCTCACAAACTGGATGGCCTTGGACAAGTCCCTTACCCTCTCTCTGTTTCACTTTTATGATGATAAAACTGAAATATCAATCATACCTTATAAGGTGATTGTGAGCATTAAATGATTTAATATATGCAAAGCATGCAGTGTCTGGCCCTTAGTAAGTACTCACCATTATTATTATTGTTTCCACTTGACAGATAGGGAAATTGGGTCTTAGAGAGGTTAAGCGTCTGGCCCAAAGTCCCCTAGCCAGATCACATTGGCACCAGATCTAATCTGACCCCTCTTAAGTACTTCACACAGTGACTCAGAAACCGCAGGCTGCTGCCAGCAATGCACTTGGGTGCAAATAAGGAATCGTATTAGCCTTAAGCAGTCAGTGTTTGATTATCTTTGGTGAGAGTTTCTCAGGTATAGATTATCTTCTGGGGAACTTCTCCCAGCCGTTCAGCAAGATGAGGCCTCTGGGAGGGTATCTCCTTTCAACATGACTTTAAGTAAATTTAAAATAATACGGGAGGGCTTCCCTGGTGGCGCAGTGGTTGAGAGTCCACCTGCCGATGCAGGGGACACGGGTTTGTGCCCCGGTCTGGGAAGATCCCACGTGCCGCGGAGTGGCTGGGCCCGTGAGCCATGGCAGCTGAGCCTGCACGTCCGGAGCCTGTGCTCCGCAACGGGAGAGGCCACAACAGTGAGAGGCCCACGTACCGCCAAAAATAATAATAATAATAATAATACGGGAGTAGTATTGCAAATCATGGTGTATATTTGTTTATTTATAGATTCCAGTTACTTATATTTATTCCTAGCAAATACTTCCCCAGTACAGTTGAACATAGCAGAAACGTAGGTGGGTATCGACCCAATTGCTACTATATTTAAAGTCCGCTTCAATTCCACATACCCTAGCAGCTGCTTGCCTTGTTATTTCCCATGATCTCCAAGGGTGCACAAGTCTCCTTAGACCTGCAGTGATGCTTGAGAGCCAATGTGGGTGTAATTCCCCTATTCACCACCAGGTGTCCCACCCAGCCCTGCTATCTGACACGCATCAAGGAAAAATGGCCTTCTTCACCCCTCCAAAGGGGAAAAAGGAATCGAGGGGGGACGGAGGCGTTGTGGGGCGGAGGGAGGGAGACTGTGACGAGTCTTCTAGAAGCTGCTCCTTGCTTCCGGACAAAGGTAGTCTTTTGCATTGTTTTTCTTTGATGCATAGGTGTCTCTCTCCAGAAAGCCTAGAGTCAGTTCCCTACAGTTTAGGGAGCTTTTATTTCCACTAACGAACTGGAGTCTGGCCAGCCCTTTGCATTTCTGAGTTTGAGTCTGAGGCTGCTGCCTGCCTGCATTGTCTTCCTTTTGCCTGAAAGCCCCTGACAGGCTCTCATCCCTCTGTGGGCTCTCTCTTTCAGGGTCTAATTTAAAAAGAGTTAAGGAAGGTACTGATTCCTCCTCACGTCCTTAATCAGAGGAGGTCAAAGACGGGAATCAGTGTGTGACTATGGCACGAACTAGCACTCTTGTAAACAGTAACCTAATTCGTCCCTGACAGTAGAATTACCTTGACAGAAAGACTTCTTCCTCACTTTCAAATGAAATTGTCATTTGCTTCTCTGGGGGCAGGGGAGGGGACGCCGGGACGGGGGTTGGAAGTAGGAGTAAGGGGATTTGGATCCACTGACTTTTAAGAACTAGGGACTTTTAAAATTCCAGAATAAATCTCTTAGCTTTTGCAGGTGCTTGGCTGCTTGCCTGTTATCAGTTCCCCCTCCATCCCTCCTTCCTTTCTTTTGGAGGACCACAGACAGGGTCAGAGTTAGGGTCAGGATGAGAGCTCTGAAGCCACGTGGTTTTTCCCTCTGACGCTGCCGTCTGCACTGGGGCTTTCTGCAGACCCCTGTCCATCGTTGTAGGTCACTCCCACAGACCCTAGACATTTACCACGGACCCGAGGCATCCAAAAGGATGCAGTTCTCTGAGCTGTCTGGCAAACGGAGGCCCAGATTGTAGCTTATTCTGTGACTGAAGCTTCACCCCGGGGGGGTCTGCCGAGAATGTGAATGGGATTTCTTTATTTAGCACCGGCTTTAGGATATTTCAATGTGGGATATTTCTTCCATAAAGGACCTTGATAACAAAGACCAGACTACAGCCCTAGGGGAGCAGGTAGCTTCTGTCTCATTATATGCATGGCTTTTACTGTTTGGAGAGCCTTTTGCCAGTACACATTTTCTTGTGAACTAGGAAACCAGAGCCCGGGTGTGATGTATTATTGATAGGATTGTAATTTACTCTTCTCAGGTTGTATCTACAGTGTATACCATTAGCACAACCTATGAAATTACCAGTGGTTGTATATATTTGTCTGTTCAGGTTTGGCTTAATGATATTTGCCTTTGCCTCAAAAAAAGATCATGAATAAAGCGAGCAGGGCAACATTATTTGTTGTTGCAGGGGAATTTTGATTAAATCATTTTCTCTGTGTTGTGTTGTGGCGAGCCATGCTTTGCAATGAAGATATGGGACATAAAATAGCAGGGGCTGGATGGGGAAGATGGATGGGGCAGTTCGCTCCAGCTCACAGCACATGCTGGCTTCCCTGGCAGGTTGCTCCCGGCTGGCTCAAGCTCCTTCTGAATGGGAGATTAACCCCCCTGCCCGTGCTGCACCAGCAGGGGGAGGGGGCCGTTCAGACTCTGTGTCCCTGATGCAAAGATGGTGTTGGAGTGCGATTTGGGGTATGGAGACCCAACAGTGCATCACATAGAGCTCTGTGTAGTCCCAGCACTGTGCCCTGGCTGGTGTTTGACAGTTGGCCCTCTGGTCACTGTTTTTAGTTCCAGTCCCCACTTGAGCCAGGTGACACACACACACACACACACACACACACCATCTTTCTTCCTTTAAAAGGATTCCAGGTGGTAGGGCTCAAACCAAGCTGCAAATGAAAATGCCCCATCACTCTGCTTTGTGCCCTTTTCTCTTCCTTCAGGACCTTGAATGGAAGGCATTTGCTGGTTCATTAGCCCTGAGTCCTCTGACCCTGTCTCCAACTCCATGCCCTACATAATTTTTATGGGTAAACACGTCTTCAAAAACTGCCTGTGGCTCGGCCTCCTCATTCTTTTCTTGTCCATGAGCCTCAGAATGAAGGGCCGAGGGTGACAGGGAAGAGGTTTTGAATCCGTTTGAATTTGAAGCAGGAAGATACTTTGGAGAAATGCTTATTCCTCTTGGCTCCTGCCCTCAGTCTGGGAGCCCTGTATTCCTGAGAGGCGGAGTCCCAGGAAGGGCTGGAGGGGTGAAGGGACACCTCCCCTCAGAGGTCACTGGCTGGGGGAGGGGGCTTGGATACCCAAGTGACAGGCATCCATCTGTAAAGCTGGACTCTCCTTTATAGCCGGCTCCTAAGAAAAACACCACTCGGCCAAGCCAGGGGCATCTATTGACTTTTAACGTTTGGGGCACATTCTGGAGGTGAAAACCGGTTTTTCTGAAGTCTTGTCAGAGCCGGCCTTTGTTCAGATTTTGCCTCTTTAGCGGACCCGCTCCCTGAAAGAGCCCCTGTTTACCTGAGGAAGGGGCAATTCACAGAAAGGCTTGGGCATCTCCTCAGTAACTGGGTGGGACTTCCTTTGGACTTAGGGGCCCACCCTCTTCCCCACAACCTTCTTCTTCCCTAAAGAAGAGATGTGGAGAAAAAAAAAAAAGGCAAATCACACAGGACTGTAAAGCCAATGAAATCAATGCTAAATCTCTCAAAGCAAATCATAGACCCTGACAGCTGAGAAGTATTATTTATTTTTTCGCCTTCCAGATTTCCACCAAGCCTGGTGTTTTTATCATATGTCTTGGGGAGAAAAGACCCATATAAGGGCAATTACAATTGGTAAATAATTAAATGTTAGACCTGATATTTTTATGTGTCAAATATGTTGAAGTGCATTAACCTTTACAGAATTTACACCTGTACTATATGAGATATATCTTGTATAGTGTCTCAAATATCTGCAATCTGCCCTCACTTTGTAAATCTTACTTACATTTATTTTATTACAATATAAGTGGGTTTTAAACATCTTAATAGAGTTTTTTACCCCATTCTGCAGGTCCTGCAGGGAGGCTGAGGGCAGTAGGGTTCCTTGCTGATTTCAAACAGTGTTCCAGCTACCTGCCTGGAGAACCCAAGGAGAGCAGGTACTCTGTGTCAGTTGTTCAAGCCCATGTCTCCGTTTTAGCTCAAAGGGGAGGTGACTTAGAAGGCCAGGGAGTCCGCATCCAACAGCATGAATCACAGAGACAGAAAACTTTTAATTTTTATGGGTTACAGAAAACACACACGTCCATAGCATCCATTTTAGAAAGAATAAGCAGATCCCATCTGTGGTGCTTTTGCCAGTCTGCCCATCGCCCATCCCATCTGCGGAAGGATACGCACAGCAGATGTCTGCATCTCTCACACCTCTCACCGGGCCTTTCCTTTTCCAAGTCAGAACTACTCTTGCAGCTGCTCTGGTGTCAGTTCCACGCCTCCTGAACTTCACTCCACTGAAATCTGGTTGGGTATGAGACAGACTCCGGTGGAATGAAGGACAAGAGAAACACGTGGACTGTCTGAGGTCTTTTTCTCAGAGGGTGGGCCACGTGTCAGCCCCGGCCTCCACACGCAGGGTTGTTGCCTGGCCGAAAGCCTTCAGGATCTTTGAATCACAGACTTGGGAGGTGTAGGAGATCTGAGTACTCACATCTTCCCCAGGATCACTTCCTCTCAGGAGCTGCAGAGATCCAGCTCACCAAGACCCTCCTGCGTCTGCAGCACCGAAGATGCTGAGTGGTGGGGATGGCCTGCGGGACTGGGACCCTTGCCGCTTCTTGCCCTGGAAGCAGCCATTCCATACCAGTCCGTGTGGAAACTTCTCTGCATTTACCTAGATGGACGCTGGTCATCCTCCCCTTTGGTCTGTGTCCCCCTGCGTGTGCCATAACTGAGCTTGGTCCTGGCTGCAGAAGGCAGGTGTTCCGAAATTGCTTTAGAAGAATCCATCCACTGTGCACTTGCCTACCAAGGCGGTGGGAGGCAGGGGCGGGGGCGTTCCTCTCCAGAACACACTGTCCAGAAAGCGCGAGCAGCACTTGGCAGGCCCACGTGCGGGTGCGAAATGGGAGGAAGAACGGCCGGCTGGAGCCAGGCGCCCTCGTCGGGGCTGGGGGAGGAGGGCACATGAGGGTGAGCCTTCTTGCTCTCACTCCTACAGACTCATCTAGGATGGCCACTTTCCGGGGGCCCCGCATGCTTTCCCAAACCTGCCTGGAGATGGCACCACTGCATCTTCTCGGGGCTTGGGGATGGGGAATGTGGAGGGGGAGGCCATAACCTGGATCTCAGAGACTGATCAACAGAGAGGATGGAAACCCTCTGAGAGCTCTCTGTCGTCCTCAAAAGAAATGCCATCCACCCGTTGCTGTGCAGTTACTGCCCCTCCCCTTCCTCGCTGTGTTCAGACGTGCCCTGGGCTCAGCGTAAGCCCCATAAAAGGCTGTTCTCAGCACCGACTTGCAGACTGGGTGAGTTAGGGCAGATCCACCCTGTTGTTTGGAATACTTTCTTCCTGGGGCTTGTTCTGGCCCGAAGCAGGGAGGTAGCAGCTTGTAACGTGGCTCCCCACCCCCCATCCAACCCCCTGGGCATTGGGCATCTCAAAAAGGCTCTTCAACAAGGGCTCGGGGTTCCAGCCATTGCTGAGGCAGACCCCCACTTTCCTTGGTCAGGGCAAACACAGGGTGTGCTCTGGGCAGGGACCTGGGTGCCGGGAGGAAGGAGGCTGGCCCATCCTCTCCCATCGGCCTTCTGCGTAAGTACTCATGGTTCTCAATCATGAGAGAGAAATGTGCCCCACTTGTGAATGATCTAGATGATATGCCCCCCCCCTGCACTGTCTTTGAACCATTTCATAGTTAAAGGAAGAAAGAGACCAACCTGTTTGGCTCTGATAAATGATGGCAGGCGATGATGGGAGGAAATAGTTCTGGGATGGAAGGATTCTTTGCTTTCTCTCTGGATTTCAGCCCAAGTCAGAGAGCACAAGGGACAATTCCTCTCCCTCCAGACCCCCCTTACCCCGCTCTTACCCTTCCTAACATGGACCGTCCACCAGATTCTTCAAATCCTCAATCGGAGTGTGCAGAGAGCATCACCCTCATATGGGGTCCTTAACCTCCAGGGTGGATACTCCAGCGATGGCAGAGTCTGTAAAAGCACTTTAACTGTGAAAGGCCGTGCAAATAGGAGGTAGCACTGATATTAGAGAACCCAGAAAAGGCAGGCCCTTCCCTTATCACCCTCCCCTCACCCTACAGATCTGCAGCTGCAACAAGACAGACAGGAAAGGACGAGCTGAAACCTGTATCAGGAGCCTTGACCCACTCTGGACCCCATACCTCAAGTTCAAGATTCTTCTGCCCAATATGCCTTCGCCAACTTGATGTCTCAGTGACCTTTGCCTTGGCCACTTGCAGTGTGGGGTTTGTTTGGAGAAGCAAACCACACATGTATTTGGCTATAGAGTAAGTTCATCCCCTCACTGCCCTCCTGTGCTGCCCAACCGCCTTCAGGACTGTGCCTTAAATGACTTCCTAATAAAACCAACTTGGACATGAGAACCAAAGAATGGAACCCAGGTCCTGAATCTCCTGTTAGGGCTGCACCCTCTAGCCCAGGCCTGAAAAGCCAGTCAACCCCCCGTTCCTCTAATTGGGTAAATGTCCACAAAACCAGACAGAACTGCAATCATGGTACTTAACTGATTAGCTCCCACCTCACCACACCAATTCCCATTATCAGTGAGATTTATTGCCTGGGATCCCTGGCAGGCTCCAAGAGAACATGGAACTGACTGGGGATTTGGTGAAAATACAGCAGGTTCAGTTCTTTTAGCCTTGGGGGAAGTTGATAACCAACTTCCAGTAACTGTGGCTTTGTCCACAGCTCACTCTCTTCTCTTTTTGCCCAATGATTCTCCTGATGGAGCCTCTTGGCTTTGGTTTTTCAATGCCCCCCACCCCCCAATCCAGAGATTTCAGACTCACCTGTCAGTATGAGTGTCTGTACCTTCAGGTAACAGGGCCTCCTTTGAGCTTGATTCAAAATAATACACAGATTTTTTTCATAAGATAATTCAGAACAAAGAGATGGCTGGAGACTCATGCATATGAGAGGAAGAAAAGGAATTCCAAGCCTTGGAATGCTCTTTCACTCCTAAGGTTGGAGGACCGGGAATAAGAAACGAGGAGCACTTACTGTATAAAGTGTCCAGCTGAGCAGGCCCGTGCAGAACAGACATGGGTCCTGAGGGCAGGTGAGGGCCGGTCCTGAACAGTCACTTTACCTTTAATTAAAAAAACATATGAAAGCAGAGGAAAGGGGAGATTGAGTAGAGGGGAGCAAATTCAGCCAGAAAGAAAGAGTTTGGAGTATGGTGGGGCTCAGCTGAACTTTCAGCACAGACAATAAAAGAGAGAGAAGCCGGTTTTTCCAAGGCAAAGGTGAAGAAGTAGGACTCAGCCCCTTTCAAGGAGGTGGTGCTAGTTCCACACTTTATTTATGCACCTCCCCGCCAAGCTTCGGGTTACCTGCGGAGCCCGCCCAATGCGGAGAGGCCTGGGCTGCTGGCTCCACCTCTCAGCACCCACACCACCCGGGGGCCAGGAATGGCGAGGCCCTTCTGCACCTAACCTCCCTTTCTTACTGTTCTGTAAACACCAGAAAAGGGAGGGGAGGTCTCTATCCTTGGAGAGACTCAGGTGATCTGAGCGCTGTTCCTGGCCTCCCAGAAACCTGGGGAAGGAAGAAAGGGAATCTCAGATCTTATCTCGGCTAGGAGGGGCTGTGTGTGTGTGTGTGTGCGCGCGCGCGCGCGCGTACGTGCACGCAGGTAGTGGAACTGGATGGCCTCTGGAGCTTTTAGCCGTACTCCCGGGTCCTAGCTCTACGCAGTGCACATCAGGAATCCAGCAGAGATCCGCCACCCCATCCAGGGACCCTTGGGTCCGAGGAGAGGCCCAGCCAGTGGGTTATCCTGGCATTTAGTACAGAATGAGTTTGCTGCGCTCCTCGTGAAGAGTAAGCAGCTTTTATAATCCAAGAGGCTTTCAGAGCCTCTTCTCTTTCATTCCAAGGGGTGGGGAAAAACACTACCCTGCGTGAGAGGAAGTTGGGAAGAGACCAAAGGAATTGGAGAGAGAGCCAGACAATTCATTAGGAACATTAAGGAGGCTGGTCTATCAACTACTGATTATTTTAATTCCCCTTCCCCCTCTCCTGTCCCTCTCCTCCCCATCTCCTTCTCCCTTCTCCCCATTTCTCCCTCTTGCCACACTGGGAGGGCAAGGGCACTTGAAGTCTCCTCAGATGTGGTGTATTTTGCCGAGACTCCTAGCCTGTCTTCCATGTGTTCTTAAGGCAGATCTCCTGGTGCTCAGGGAAAGTAGATTCCTTCCCCCTCCCAGGAAAGGAGGGGAATTAAAGAACCCAATTTATAGGATATCGCGGGGCCGTGCTGTCCCACAGCGCTTCGTAGAACCCGAATTCTCTCTGCTCAAAATCTCTTCAGACATCAACCAATCCAAACTTCTTACCAAACAGATGGGAAAACTGAGGCTCTAAGAGGAGAATTTCTGTCTCAAGTTCATGCAGCCAGTGTAGGGTTAAGATTCAAATATACCTGGATCTCCTGGCTTCCATTAAAGGGCTCTTTACAGCAGACACTCCGTGATTGCCTTCCCCAGTTCTGGAGGGCCTTGCATCTACCCGGAGCATTCTGCACCCTTTCTGGAAGAAGCAAAGGTTCCATTGGGGCTGATGGGAGGGAGATTTTCCAGGTGAGAGCTTTTTTAAGTCTATGGACTCCTCCCCCAGACCATCAGGGCACATGATTTCTCTGACACCTGGACTCAGTTTGCCTTATCACAGCCTCAGCTCTTCCATTTCCCAACTAGTAATGTAGACTGAGAAGTAGAGATGACCAAGATGAGCCACACTTGTGGAGTAGATACCCTGTGCCCTTGTCCATCCCTCCCTCCCTGTATTTCATTCATTCACTCTCTGGGCCCTTGTCCATCCCCCCCACTTCATTCATTCACTCTCTGTGCCCTTGTCCATCCCTCCCTCCCTCTATTTCATTCATTCACTCTCTCCCTCACTGCCTCACTCCACAATGGCATCAACTCTGTACCAGGTGAGTGAGGGACTGTGCTTACCCTTGAGGAACTCCCAACTTAGTTACACATGCACATGGACAGACAGAAAAAAACAGGCCAATGAGAAAAACACTATGAATACCCCCAAAAAAGAAATGGCCAACTTTTGTCTGTGAGATTCAGGGAAGGTCCCACAGAGAAGGTGACACCTGAGCTGACTCTGGAAAGATGAGGAGGGAAGAGGAAGTTGGTAAGGACCTGGCTTGAAAGAAAGACCTGAGGAAGGAGCCCTCCCCTTCTAGTTCAGAAGCTCGCCCTGCTCCCAGGTAGGACTAGAGGTAGGTGGCTCGCAGCTGGCCCCAAAATGTGGGGTGAAGGGAAGAGAATGAGGGGTACCGAGGGCAGAAAATAGGCACAAATCCTGCTGGTCAGATTCTTTCCCCTCCAGGGGGGTCATCTTAGACCTCTGAATTTGTTCAGCAAAATGGGAACAAATTATAGCCCAACTGACATGACCAGGAAAGTCTCACCTGCCCTTTATTAGTAGTAGTATTATCTACCTTCCCCTCAACTTGATTCACAAGGGTCCAGGAGGATGCTGTGTGGACTGGCTGGACACTGGTTTGTATGGCAGTTCAACAAGGGGGTGGGAAACACATCAGGGTGGCTTTGCTGAAAGCCTCCTGTCTCCCCACCCCTGGGTCTGGCTCTTTGTTCCAAAGTCAGCTTGAGAGGTAAAATCCCTAGGAGTCCTCCCTTCCCCCCAGACTTCTAGGTCCGCCTCTCTAAGAGGCTTTCCCCAGACTCCTTCAAGGGTTGCCGCCCTGCCTGCCTGCCTGCCTGCCTGCCTGCGAGTGTGTGCTTGTGGGCAGAGGAGAATGGAGTGGGGAGGGCAGGGCTGTTGGGCTGGGAGCACGGGGCTCCCATCTCCACTCAGGAGCTGGCCATTCTAGCAGTATTTGCTCATTTTCTCCAAGTGAGCTGCACATTTTGGTTTGACTGTGTATCCCTGATCCTGACTCCTTCTCCCTTCACCATGCCTGCCTGAGTCAGGCTGCTGTGCTGTGGAGGATCTTTGGTCCCCACATGCCTCTCTGGGTCCTGGAAACCCACGACAATTCCCTCTGCTCTGACCTCCAGCCCCTTATCTGACTGTCACCTCTTTATTTCTGAAGAAACAGGCAAAAGACTGCAAAGTCTCCCAAATGTTCTAGCACCTGATTCGGTTAGATTCTGGTTACAAGCTCATCTAAGTTTGCAGCTGTACCTCCACACCTTGCCCTGTGCCTGAGGTCTTCCCGTGAAGGTCTGTGGAATCAGCTGCAATTCTTTCTACTGGGGAGGGACAGCAGAGGAGGTTTCAAAGAGCTCTGTTGCACAACATTTGGAGTGGGCTGGCCTCTTGGGGTGAAACAGGAAGGATAGTATGACACAAAGAGACAGCTTATTCCCAGGAACCTGCTGGGGACATCAGTGCCCATGCCTGGGGGTCGGGGAATGCCCCCTTGGGCTGCTTGCGGACTGGAGCTTTCATTACCAGCTTTCCACTGGTCCTGGGCCTCCACTCTACATATTGAAGAGCCAGGAGGACCTCTTCCTGAGAGGTTTCTCAGGGCCCAAAGTCAGGAGGAATGCCTGCTAATTCATCTGCCTCTACCTAGTTCTGTACTTTGGCCCAGAAAGTAACTGCACAAATGTAGGGTAGGGAAGATGTGATTTAACAGCAACATAAATAGAAAACAAAACAAAACAAAAAACTGAGGATTTGAGCTTATGGTAAGCTTTATGGGACTCAATGTTTTGATGTGGCTGCCCAAAGAGGAGACTCTATCTTTGGTTGTATTATTAGAAATATGAGACCAGAAACAAGGGAGGTGATATTCCTACTCTGTACTGCTCGGATTATACTTGGTTCACTATGTTTGCTTATGGGCTCCACATTTTAAGAGAGGCCAAAACAAGTCTGAAAGTGAGAAAAAAATGATCAGAATGGTGAGAGGACTTGAACATAGATCACTCTGACAAAAGATTAAGAGACAGGGGCTGATTAGTCTGGAGGAACAATTACTGGGGAGTAGAGGGAGGGTTATGATAGCTGTTTTCATCAATACATGAAGATGTGCCATGTAAAAGAGGTTTATGTTTGTTCCTAGTGGTCTCATGGGATAGAATGAGGGGTAACTTCTTTTCCTATCCCCTGTTCCCTATAGAAGTAACTTCTTAGAAATAGACCACAAAGGACACAGGCAGGCAGCGAAAGAAACCTGATGGTTCTGGAGTCAATAGTCTCCTCAGAGAGGGTAAACTCTCACCCCAAAGTGGAAGGGCTAGGCATGCTTTCTTCATACACCCACCAGGCGGTACAGAACACCTTTCTGAACAGATGGAGCCAAAGCCCTAAACCCAAGTCAGTAAATCAAATGGAGGCCCCCTCCTGCCCTCGTGAATACACCTTCCCTCCCACTTCACGGTATCTCCTTAGTTTTGACTTGCCTGGTGCAAGTGTTGTGCCCCCTGAAGTTGAGTTTGGGGTTGCTTTTCACTAGCCAGCCCTTTGTACATTGACTGTTTCCTGATGCCACATCCCCACTCTGCACATACGATCCTGTGATCAGTGCACACCTCTATAATACATTACCTTATAGCTACTGATTTCTTGTCTTTCTCTCTCTCTAGACCCTGAGCCTCTTAAAAGAAAGCCAGCATCTAGAAGTTCCCGGCTTGTGGTAGGTGCTCAGTAAACACTTGTTGACTGGGTGAAGGTGAGGAGAGGCCTGAACAGGGAATCCTGACCCTCTGTTACTGAGGGGACTTGGGGTCTGGGGCTAACACCACCGCCTCCAACTCTCCTGGCCCCATTCCACTCCAATATGGATCAGACCTGTCCCAGAGTTTCAGGACCTGCCACCAGATGTTTTCCTGCTCTGGGAGATCTGACGGCTTGTTGTCCACTCGTCTATTTCTGGGCTGGGGCTGGAGGCCCCTCATTCCTGAGGTGGACACGTTCTCCGGAAGCTGTGGAGGCAGCAAGGTGGGCTGAAGCCGGCCGGCCCTGTTGTGGGTCTCCTCTCCCAGGCCCCTCCCCCCAAGGCCTAACCTAGTCCTTCAGGTGAGAGAAACAACTTCGAGGCTTGCCCACGTGCCCCTCCTGGACAGAAGAGGAACCCCAGGGGACATTATGGCGCATGAAAGCAAAATCATTTGTCTCTAGCCCATTTGTCCACTCTGGACATTTCCTTCAGTTGTCGGCTCCAAACAAAAGTCTCTCCAACTTGCCTGGAGGTTTTCTGGGTTGGGGGAACTTCCATTTCCATGGAGAATGGTTGTTTGAGATTTTATTTTTCTACATCAACATCTGAATACCACTTTAGGAAAGCAGAGGGGTGGGGGAGCATTCTTAGTAGAAGAGGCTTTGAAAAGCTGAAGCAGTTCATGTTTGATGTCAAGAGCAGAATCCAAAAACACTGAGCTAGAGACAGCTTGCTCCTTCCTGTGTCTTCTACTCGTGGCCCTCATCATTTGGGGAACTAGAGGTTTTGGAGAACACAGAGGAGAGACAGGTGTCACTGGTTCACTGATAACTTCACTCAACCTTTCTTGTGCACCTACTATGTGCCAGATACTCTATCAGATGCTGGAGACCAATGGATGGCTAAGATTGAGCCCCTGGACACAAAGACTGTACAGTGCAGTGAGGGAGCCAGTGTGGTGACATGGGCTACAAGAGAGAGGGGCAAGGACAGTAGCCCCTGTGCTAGCTAGCACTGTAGCAGCCAAGAGGGAGGAGCCTCTGTCCCTGCCTCGTATATCAGGAAGGCTTCACGGAAGAGGTGCTACCCAGGTGAGCTCAGAAATATAAGAAAAAATGTGCCAACTGGAGAAAAGAGAGAATTTGGTGTGGGGACTCCTTGGGGTGGCAGGGCTAAGCAGGGGTGGGCAGGTTGCCTTCTTCCTAAAGAGAAAGATAAAAAAGTGCAAGCTCTACCCTGGGTCACTGCCCAGACAGCAGGTTTACTACCTGGGGGATCTGGAGTGAAGGATGGGAGGGGATTGAAAGAGCCCATGCTGCCTAGGAGGAAAAAAAAATCTAGCCAAACTTCATCAGCACCTCTGCAAGGTGGATCTACACAGGTAATCAAGTTTGGCAATCTCTGTTGGCTGCCTCACCGCGTGTTTCTGTGTGTTTCATGAGATGCCAGTTCAAATTTGCTAAATAAAGAGGGAAGATCAGCAGGAGAGGGGCGAGTTTTAATGGGGAGAAACTGACTGGTGAGCTGGTAAAGGGAGACAGATAGACTTGAGGCCACCAGAATGCTTAGCTCGGCACCAGGTAGGGTTGCCCTGCCCATGCGTGTCCGTGCCCACGTGCGCACATGTACCTGCAGCTAATTACAGCGTCAGGGCATTTTAGCCCAGTTTACCTGCTAGTCACAGAAAAGCGGTTAGGTGGGCAAAATGAATGAGGTAGAAAAAGAGGCGGAGCATTGGACAGTTGCAAAACTTTTCTGTGAAAGGTTCCAACCCTTGCTGAGTTGTTGGAGGGGGAAATAAGCCAAGTTTGGGTCTCTCTTCTACCTGCCACTCTTAGAAGAAATAATTGGAAACCAAACCTTCAGGTGGGGAGTCGTTTGGGGGCTTGGAGCATAGGTCTCTGCTCTCAGACGCTGGCGGGTGCCAGCTCATCCATCATGCATAGTCCTGGAGAAGCCCCGGCGCTGGTGCTGAGCTCAGCAGTTCGGAGCAATAGAACAATAAACCAGTCCGGGAGCCCTGTTGCTGCAGCAGAGTGGGGTAATCCTACAGTTTAATAAGCAGGAACATGCAGCAGGACTGAAGCAAATTGTTTGGACGTGATGGGATTGCAGAACCTTGCTGGGCCAGAGAGAAGCCTGTGAGAAGGAGTTCGGGGTTTGTCATGCTGGGGTGGGGGATGGGATGAGGGCAAGCTGAGGAAGAAGAGGGCCAGAGCTTCACTGGTAACCCTGGGATTCACATTCCAAAGACTAGGAGGACAGATGACCTAAGTCTATTCAGCATCATTTGAAACTCATGATGGGGAGAAGGGCTCACTCTTACTGAAGTGGGTGAACCAGGTGTTAGGCAGTGAGACCCCTCTGGGGTGGGCAGAGGGGTCAGACTCCATTCATTTTGTGCCCTTTAGTCAAGTCACCAGTCACTCTGTTTCCTCGTCTGTAAAATGGGCATAATAGTGATGCCTGAATAATGCATGGGAATATTCCCCTAAAACTACGAAGGCTTTCAGACCATGATGAATGTTTATCACACTTGAGATTCCAAAATGTTAAAATACAGAGTTTTATGGACTCGAGTTGCTAGGTGTATCCTGTTTTTGGGTTCTGTGTTTGGCGCTGAGGGCCTGGCTGGTATTCCCCAGTTTTCCTCAACCCAACCCAGAGATATACTGCAGCTGTGAGAGCCAATTGTTAACATTTCAGGAAATAGTTTCCCATCTGGTCGTTAAATGTGTTGGTAGCTTGAAATCAGCCACCGTGGAGGTACTTATGCCATGCTACAAATCAGGGTCCTCCTGAGAGTTGGTTGTTAAGCATTTACCAGCACACCTCAGATCTCATCTTTCCCTCTTCACTGGTTTTCCACGTTGCTTCCCTAGGGCTGGCTTCCCTGCCTGTTTTTCTCCTCAGCAACACTGAGCACATTGGAGCAGGGATGCTGAGGGACCTGACGGGGGCCTGGTTCTGGTCCTGCAACCCAGGCTCCAGTCCCACTGGGCTGCTTCCTGCTTCCAGTAGATGCTATCCACATCATCCACGTGTTTTTTTTTTTTTTTTAACTCTGTGTGTGTGTGTTTTTTATAAAGTGTATAAGGTTTTGTTTTGGTTTTTTATTGGGGTATAGTTGCTTTACGATGTTGTGTTAGTTTCTGCTATACAACGAAGTGAGTCAGCTATATGTAGACATATATCCCCTCCTTCTTGGACCTCCCATTGTCACCCATCTAGGTCACCACAGAGCACCGAGCTGAGCTCCCTGTGCTATACAGCAGGTTCCCACTAGCTATCTATTCTACACATAGTAGTGTATATATGTCAATCCCAATCTCCCAGTTTATCCCACCCCCTCCTTCCCCCACACCCCACCCCGGGTCCACACATCCGTTCTCTACATCTGCATCTCTATTCCTGCCCTGCAAATAGGTTCATCTCTGTGCGTTTGATTACACTCTTCCCTCCATGAATGACTCTCTTATGATGGTTATGCCAGGCTTTCCTATAATCCTCGTGGCACAGACATTTTACAGATATGGAAACTGAGGTTAAGTCGTAACTTAACTAGGAGGTAACTTAACTAGGAAGTGTTAGGATTGAGATTTGAGAAGAGATTTTTCCTGACTCCTTGGGCCAGGGCTTTTGCCCTTTTGCCCTTTTCATACCTGTAGTCACTTTCCTCTTCCCCACGGAAGCCAGCACAATGCCCTGCACAATGTCAGGGTTTAATGCCTGCATGATGAATTGACTAAAACTTCACTTCCTCTCAGTCACGTATTTTTTGTGACAAAAATGAGGTGGGGATTAGGGAGAAATTATAGCATGATATTACTTCTACAAAATCAACCTTGTCTTCAGCAAAGCCCTGAGGATATTTTCCCCCAGTAGGTACTTGGCTAGATGTTCCCTTCAGAGTGAAGCCTGGAGTCTGTGTGAAGGCAGCTGAAAGGGTTTCAACAGAAATGGACGTGTCTGTGGACTTTCAGCAGAAGAATATTATTTAACAAAATGTGCAGGTATGATATTGCATGTGTCAGACCTTCCAAGCTTTAGTAAAGTTTCTCTGCCTCTTGTTCGTGTTGTAGCCAGGACAACAATTGAACATTTCCCTTAAATCTGAGGATAGGGGATCCATGTGAGAATGAAAAATGGACAAGTAAATGGGCTTTTGGCAATGAATAAGAGAAGCTTCCAAAGGTTTTTGTTGTAGATTTTATTTATTTATTTATTTATTTATTTATTTATTTAAAGTGTTCCTTTCATCCCCACCTCAAGAAAAAAAACATAATAAAAGTAGGGAATGGTAACGATTTAACAATGAAGAGTTTCCTATTTCTCCATACGCTTAGTGCCTAATTCTATTTGGGCTTGGAGATATGAGTCCATTATTATTTCTCAACCAGTTTCAAAGGAAATAAGAGACACCTCCATACTCCTGTCTTTTCTGAACCGTAAGGGAGCCAATGCCACACAGTGGTCAAGAGGCACCAGTTGGGTTGTCCTCTGATGACAAGTCAAGAGCTAAGTGTATCCTCTTTCCCATGAAGGTTCTGCCAGGTCGATGGTCGGTGAAATTATAGGTTTACCTCTGGCCAATGTTTTGAAGAACTGCGGTGTTCCTATTCTTTTCCAGCTAAGCTCTGATGTGTGCAGACTCCCTGCAATTATGGTATAATTGGATTTAACTATAGAGGTAGAATTAGTTTTCAACCAAGTCTCCCTCAAATAATTTGTTGCTTATTAGAAAAAAAGGGTAATCATACTGGCTTTAGTGGCATGCATGGCTCCCCCCAATTCCCCAAGGGGGAAAAGAATTGCTGGTATGAGCCCCAGCAACTTAGTGGGGTTGGTTGAATCACAACACCCTTGTATCCTAGCTCTGAACATTCCAGAAGGTTCACTTTCTCTAAAAAGGAAATCAGAGATGAGGCCTTCCTAGGGTCCCAAAGGGAAATGTTTCAGTCTTTCTCACTCCTGTGGTGAGGAGATTATTCTCAACTTCCAGAGTTTATAAACTGGAGGGGCGAGGAGGTGTATGTGTTGAACCTGAGAATGGGTTAGGGCCACAGATGTAAAGTAAGTGGTTTCAGATAAAATTCCGGATTTCAGCTTCCCCTTAAAAAAAAAAAAATCTGTCAATCCTGGGTCGGAAGTTCTTCATTACCACACTCTGCTGGACCTTGAATCTCATGTCCTTTCAAGAAGGCAATGAGTTTATCACTTGCCTTCCAGCCCTCATCACTCATTTACTTAAACTTCTTGACTGTTGGCATTTGAATAATTTGTATCCTTGGGTCCCTCTCTGTCTCTCTGTCAATTTGCACCCTCCCACCCCACTATTTCTCAGTAATATGAACTCATCTTTTGTTGAAGGCAGTGTGATGTAGTGCAAAGAAGAAGGTCTTCTGGGTCAGAGAAACTTATTTAAATCCCAGCTCCCTTGTTCACTAACTGTGTTACTTTGGACGAACAGCTTTACATTTCTGATCACTGTTTCCACATCTGAAACTTAGCTAATACCACATCACAGACTGGTGTGAGCCCCAGCACAATCCTTGGCACATGGTGAATGGTCAATAAATATTAGTTTCCCATGTTCTCATTCTGCCCTAAATGGAAGCAGTGAAGAATATTGGTATCAGCCAATGTCACAGACTCCATACACTGAAAGGCATCTGGGGAGATTGCCTTGTTTACTTCTCAGCCTCCAACTTAACTCTCACACACAGGTGAAACACAGAGAGAGGTAAACCCCTTGCTCAAGGTTACTCAGTGAATAACAAATAAACCCAGGTGTCCTGGGCTCTCCACCGAGGGCTCATTTCACTCAGGACAGCCTGCCAGACCCACACACAGATTCTTTCCAGCAGAATTGAAGACGGAGTGAGTGTGGGATTTCTGTTGCTTGGGGCCTGAGGAAACGGTTGCAGAAAAAGAGTGGTTTGAATGTCTGAAAAGAAGCATCAGGGAGTGATCTGAATTAATCATGTTATTGTTGCAAGATATAACCAGGGTGTTCATAAGCTCTGCTTTGCCATTTCATTCTTTAATGATTCAGGTTGACTTACCTTCCTTTTGAGGTGACTGTGCAATAAAGGTGTGCCACCTAGGTCAGCACCTTAACTCAGCATTTCTGGCTGAGTCTTAAAGTGAAGTAAAATAATATCAAATAGCTGACCCAGGCTCTTCTCCCTCCCATCACTGGGATCCCTTATGGACCATGTGGCCATCAGATATGTGTCTTCACTTGCAAATGGCTCCAGGGATATGGTTAAGTTGAGACCAGGTAGGGTCTTGGGCAATAATGCCACCTTCTCATAAGGTGATTCAAACTGCCTGAGGTCTGGAAGTTAGAAGACCAGGATTCCAGCTGCCCACCTGCTACTAAGGAACTGTGTAACCCTGGACAAGTCACTTCACATCTGTGGATCTTAGTTTTCTCATTTGTCAAGAGATGGGGCTGGAGAAGACAGACTCTAACGCTCCTTCCAGCTCCAACAGTCTTAGATGATTATTAATGTAGAGCTTAACTCTTCAGAAGGTTGCAGGTAGACTTTGGAAAGGACCCAAATCAAGTTGCTGAAAGACAGGAGGAAAGTTATGACCCTAGTATGGGTCAGAGAGAGGCAGGGGTAGCAGAATCAGATTCCATGATTTTTTATTTACAACCCTTGGGAATCCCAATGAGCTTGAAGAATGCCAGGCTGCTGAGTTGTTTCAGCTGAATACAGTGCAGAGGTCGGAAGATGGTGCCATATAGGTGGGCAATGAGGTGGTGAGGCAGAAAGTAGAAGGCTTTGCAATTCCATCCTTGGGTTTATAGACTGAGCAGTGCATCCTTGGGAAGTGGGTTTCACTCAGACTCCCTACCTCAGAAATGTAGATGTGGGAAGATTGTATGTGAGTAGGGGATGAGGTTTTAATAAGGCTCACTCTTGCTCTTTAGTTGGGATCAGACCAGAGATAGGAGTGGGGAGAAAAGTGGTGATGGATTTCTCTTTCATAATTGACTGAGTGGTTTCCAACAAAGCATTTAGTCTCTCCGAATCTCTGGGCTTGATGTCCTTCTTGAGGCTAACCTGAATCTGTTCCTTGAGTGTATCCAAGTCTTTGAGTAGAGAGGCTTTAGCCAGAGCCAGAAACAATGCATGGGTATTGATTTTTTTGACATGTGACCTTGAACTTGGCTTAGGATCACCATGAAGTGTAGCTCAGCATTTCTTCTGTTGTCTGTATCCTGCAGAGCTGTTGGAGTTGTCCAATAGCTTGAGAAATTAGAAAAACCCTGTGGAAATGCAGAGGCAGATTTGAATCGGCCTGGACTGGATTGGATCAGTCGTGGTTCTGCTAGGACTCTGACTCCAAGCCAGCTATGCCCTCCCTTGCTTTCTTGAAGATGTAACTTCATGTTGTACCCTTACAGATGCTGTTTATAGCACCCACTGGTTCCTCTGACCACATGGATCACCATCCCTGACTTATTTCTCTCCTCCTGTCTTACTGTACCCATACTCTAGGCTGCTATATGGCCTTCATCACATTATTTTCCCCCAGCTGCTTCAACCCATGGTGATCTGTTTTGTACCAACCTGCTGTGGCCATTACATTCTGAACACTTCAGTCTAGCTTTTAATTCCATGCTGTTTTGTATTGTTCTCCAATTGTTTCATGTGTGTTCTTTACCTCTTCACAACCTCTCCAGATTGTAAGATTCTTGGGGCCAGGGACCATGCCTTCTTGAATCACCCCCTGGCCTAAGCTTGCTGGCCTCAGAGTGTCTGATCTTTCATGGTCACAGGTTTTGTACTAGACTTTCCCCCTGCCTCCACACACCTCCCCCAGCTCCTGCTTTGCTCCTGCCCATGACAAACTTTCTTTTTCAGCTGGAGCCCTGCAGCTGCCCTAGCATGCCTGCTGCAAATCAGCTTGAAGTAAGCTGTCTTAAGTAAGTGCCCTGGTGAGTCAGTTGGGCCCCTCCTGGAAGACAAGGAATTCTGAGGTCTTGCAGGCACATGCCTGCCCATCCGTGGAATGATTCCACAGCCAAACCCCATCTTGCCTCTGGGAATGCTCCTTACTTTTACCTTGCTGCTTCCCTCCTCCGCTGGCTGCCCTGACCTGTCAGGTGTAGATGGCAGGGCACCTCTGAAGAGCCAGCCCTTGGTGGGGAGAGACAGGACTGTTTCCTTTGAGAGCCAGAGCATTGTAAGGTTCTGCTGGGTTTACTTTGGTAAGCCCAGGAGAAAGAGGACAAACCACTGAGTCATGTTTTTTTAAGTCTTTGCCCAAAGAGAGCAAGAGTAGGGTGGAGAAAAAGAGACCAGCGCTCCGATTTGGCTTGGCCACCCATTTGCTGTGTCATCTCGAGTGACTCACTTACCCTCTCTTACTCTCAAACTCCCCTTCTGTGAAGTGAGGTAGTTGGAGTAAAGCAGTAGATTTCAAATTTATAAAACAAAGGAACCCTTTTATCAAATGAAATCTTATGAAGAATTTCAATTTCTATAGCAGAAAAGCAGAGCCATTCTGATTGAACCTGGGGTTCAGAGAGGCTCTTGGTTTCCTTCTGTTCTTTCAAATTATCTCCTGAAATATCCCCCTTGTTAGAACTTCCCGGGAACCCAGTTTGAAGAGCACTGAGAACGTTGCTCCCTATGGCCGTTCTAGGTCTGACAGTGTTCATACCCTTGCCACTCAAAGTGTGGTCCTTGGGCCAGCAGTAGCACCTGGGAGCTTGTTATGAAGGCAGCGTTTCAGGTCCCCTACAAGACCTATTGAATCAGAATCCACAACCCCAGATTCACAAGATCCCCAGATTTGAGAAGCACTGGTCTGTACAGTTCTGTGACACAGAGGACTAAGGGACACGAGGACCAAGGGGGCGTCATGTCTATCATCATCTTATGTGGGCCTGGTCAGCTGAGGTTGGAAGTGTGGACCACATCTCTTTCTTGTGACTCCTATGCTTCAGTGTCTTAGTTCTTCCCTGGATGGGGAACCAGCCATGGGAAACAACAAGGCTTGTCCTTGGGCTTAGCTAAGGAGGGCCTGGAAGGGGTACCAGTTGGCACTGCAGAATGTGTGTTAGGAACGCTGGAGATACAACATTTCAAAGGGGGATTTGTGTTTCCATTATGGAAGTGCTCACTGCAGATGCCTTATGAGAATGACTCTACTAGGTGTTTGTGCTTTCTTTTCCTTCCCTTCCCTTCCCTTCCCTTCCCTTCCCTTCCCTTCCCTTTCTTTTCTTTAACATGTGTCCCTTGCACTGTCATGCAGGACTCCTGACCTCTCCAGCACCTGAGGTATGACAGCTGGGCTTAGACTTAGAAGACCTGTATTTTACTCCTAGCTCTGGCCTTTTCTAGTGTTGTTCCTTTAATTTCTCTACCTCTCTAGGCCTATATATAACACAACATGGTAACCTAGCAGAGCTGTGAAATGAAATATGGGAAAGTTCTTCTGGTCAATTGTAAAGTGCTAAAAGTACAGGAATATATATATATATATATATAAAATATATATATATATATTTGCGATATGCGGGCCTCTCACTGCTGTGGCCTCTCCCGTTTGGAGCACAGGCTCCAGACGCGCAGGCTCAGCGGCCATGGCTCAAGGGCCCAGCCGCTCCGCGGCATGTGGGATCCTCCCAGACCGGAGCACGAACCCGCGTCCCCTGCATCGGCAGGCGGACTCCCAACCACTGCGCCACCAGGGAAGCCCACAGGAGTATTTTTATATTAATTCTAATCTGTAAAAACACCCAGAGTTTGGCTTCAGCTGACCCAGAGGCCATGAACACCCCTGTGAGGCTTACAGCTGGTATCTTGTGTCAGAAGCTTTTCCTTGAAGTCCAGGTTTCTTCAAAGTTAGACAGTCCTGTTGGTGGGTCTTAAATACCCTTCATCAGAATTGATGAATCAATACTTGATTTTCTTTTAAGTAGTATTGTGGGGTATTGAAAAGAAAGGGAAAGCCAATTTGAAACTATTCTAAGATGAAAAATAAAAAATTTATTAAAAAATCCAAAATAAAAGGAAAAAGAAAGAGAAGAAAAACAGGTTTTACTCTTAAAACCTGTCCTTAGAAAAGGCCAGGATTTTTCGATTTGGTCAGAAAGTTGGGATGAGATGTGCCTTGAGTCAACCTTGAAAATGAACTTGCTATTTTTTTCTTTCATCAGTTAATGTTTTAATGGCCACTTCTGAAAAACAAAACAAAACAAAACAAACTCTTCCTGGTAACCTAAAAGCATGTTTGTTCTGTCAGGGGGGATGTTTCAGGAAATTTGTATATTTCTGGCACTTTTTATATTGACAGAAGTATTTAAGTGTCATTTAATAAGACCTTTAGGATTTTCTTCTGATTTCTCATTTCCTCTCTCCTTTTTGAAAATGTGAAATCTTCCTCAGCCAAGAAGAAACAAATTTTAGCCCTAAAGGAGTGGGCTTGGTTTGACATCTAAGCATCTGGAATGGAGGGATGTTCATAACTTGGTGGGCAGCCTCAGCACTGCCCTGGCTCTGGTCGGGCACCATATGGTACCCTACCCTCTCTCTTCTCTGTGCTCTGTGCAGCCCCTGCCATGTCATCCCACCTCACCTACTACCAGCCTTCTTTCCGAGGGCACCCACAGAGGTTCTATGCCTTTAAAAAATGCTCCTTTGGGGACCTCTGTGCTAGACCTGGGGAGAAACTCTTTGCTTATTGTGGTGCTGTCATGAGGACAGAGGCAAATCCAGGACAGGTTGGGAAGATCTCAAAGCTCTTGGGATAAAGCAAAGTCAACTTCCCTTAAAAAATAATTTTAAAAAGTATTGAATGGGCTGCTAAATACCCACCCTATGAATCCATTCTGGGGAAGCTGGGTTTGGTGGGACTATTCAGCTGAGCCCAGGGGACTTTGCTTGTAAAGCCTTCTTTACCAGGATCTTATGTCATTTGAAAGGTCATTTGAAAGGTCATGCCATCATTGGCCAGGCCTGGCAGAGTAGAAAGAGAGGTTTTGTCCAGCTGCATCTGCCCAAAGATCAGTTGGTCTGTTACAGAAATATGCTGACTCTGTGGGCCAACCAAGGCTGCCTTTAGTGACTTCATGGGGTTTTCCTCACTAATTCAGCATCTTTCTTTGAAATCTAGGCTAATGATCGATTCCCAAAGCCCCATGGGATTTCCATTTGGATCTTCTTATCTCTTTGGGGGCTGGAAAGATCCACATACCTTCTCCATCCCTTCCTTTTTTCCCACTTTACAAATTGCCTTATGGCATGCCTCCCGCATTCATGTCTTTAGCCCAGATCTTTGTCCTAAGCATAAGACCTGTTTGTCCAACTTTCTCTTGAACAGCTGCAATTCAGACTCAATATGTCAGAATTGAATTCATCCTATTTTCCCCCAAACTTGTTCCCTCAAACACTCCTGTGTTCCTTTTCTCTGTAAATAACATCACCCTTCACCCAGTTGCTCATACCGGAAATTTAGGAGTCACCCCTGATTCTTTTCTTCCCCTTATTCTTCACATCCTATTTGTCATCAAAACCTGTCAATTTCATCACCTTAATAGGCTTTGAATCCAGCCAGTTTGGTCCATTCTCATTACTCCCACATTGGTGCAGACCACAGGTATTAATCACCTGGATTAGAATCAAAAGGAGAAGGCTTCCCCTCCCCGCCTCCCAGTTCCAAGCACGGAGACTGACACAATAGATGCTGAAGAAATGTTGGCTAAATCAAGAAACGGGAAAGCAAGGAAAGACAAATGAATCTATTACCAACTCCTGCCTCCTGAAAAGACCAGGCTAGACACAGGAGGGAGATGAGGAACTCTTCAAATTTTAAGACCTCAGATGAGACGTTTCATAACATCCTTTCGCTGCAGGACTCATGGCCAGTAACTTCATTATCTAACCTGGATCCCAACTGCTATAGTTTAAACCTGTTTTCACTGGCTCTGTCCTTAAGGAAGAATAACTCATTCCATTTCTTCTGTATGTGGCAAAAGAAGCTATGGGGATTTACAGCCTTTGTCCAGAGCCTGGTTCCAATCCAGCTGGAGACCTGAATCCTTTTGCTGGGAGGAGAGCTGCCCCAGGGCTGGCTTTCTATGCCAGATAATTAGCAGAAAAACAAAAATGAAACTGAGGCTTGCGCTCGACTTCTGATGTCGTTTCGGTAGCTATGTACATCTCAGCTTCTCACATACTGTCCCTTCCCTTTTTTCTGTGCAGCTCCCACAATCCTTTGCAGTCTTTTCTTTTCCCCCAAATCCAGGAAGAAAGGAGATCACAATACAGTAAGAGAAGACAAGTCTCAAAGCCCCACCCTAGCAAAGTGAATTCTCTTCTCTCTTTGTTTCCACACCAGAACGTGATATAACATGTTTTGCTGATGCTAGATCCTAGAACTGTGGGGAAGGGAAGGGAAGCCTGACAGAATGCATAGCTTGAAAAGCACTCCTTCCCTATTTTTTACCCCCTATCAAGGGAAAAAGAAGAGTTTCACAATCATCTCTCTCTGTCTGGACTAGCTCAGAAGCCTTGGAAGGTGCCAGATAGTTTTGTAGGACGGTGGCCTTCTGCTTGCGGAAGGAAAACACTTCCTGCACATGTTGGCCGTAGAGACGCCTGCATTACACTGGAGTAGTTGTGCCAGTTCTGCTGAGGGGAAGCCAGCCAGCCATGGCTCTGGCTCTCCTTGGGTGGTGATGGTGACTGTGCCAGTGGTGGTGATGATGGGGGTGACGGAAGGGGCTGGTGTGTGTTGGGGGTGGGAGTGGGGACAGGAAGGTATTGCAAAGGGGAAGGATAAAAAAATAAGCCTTCTTGGAAGGCACACTGTTGATGGACTAAATTATTTGCTTTGACACAAGGTTTGAGCAGGAAGATAATTCTCCTGGATTGGGAGAAATTCTTTTCATCTGCAGGAGAATTTCCACGTACAGTAGAGAGTGAGAAGCTTTTCAGGCTTTCACTCCTTTAAAACAAAGGAAAATGACTAGATTTAGCAACTTTCTTTTCTTTATTGTGATACTGTGATAAGAATGTGTCATCATTTCTTATTCATCTAGGTTCTTCCTCCAACTGACTTAAATGATTCACTGGGTACTAGTTTTTCTGAATGTCTAGATTTGTAATTTATTACTCCTGCTAATTTTAAAATTTTGTATAAAAATGTTGCATGTCTGCTGAAATTGAACAGATTACCTCTATTTCATCTGGAAAATGACTTTCAGTAATGCAATATGTTATTTTAAAACTTCAGAGTCTCTGCAAAGAATTATAGACCCAGAAATTCAGAGCTGAAAGGACTTTAAAGACATCTTTCGGGACTTCCCTGGTGTCCAGTGTTTAAGACTTGGAGCTCCCAAAGCAGGGAGCCTGGGTTTGATCCACGGTCAGGGAATTAGATCTCGCATGTCACAACTAAAGATCCCACACACAGCAAAGAAGATCCCGCGTGCCGCAACTAAGACCAGGAGCAGCCAAATACATAAATAAATGAATAAATATAAAAAGAAAGTAGACATCTTTCAGTGGGTCTCAACCAGGGGCACTTGGAAATGTATTTGCTTGCTTTGGAATGTCACAATGACCATGACTGAGGGGCATAATTAAATTTAGTGTTCTGAAATTACGGATGCTAAGCATTTTACACTTTTACATGCTACATGGTGTGATATCATTCCAAGCAGCTGAGAATTTCCCTGTCCAAAATGGCAGTAGTACTTCTGTTTAGAACATTGAGTCCAGCTCATCATTTAAGTTATGAAGATACTAAGGCCTGATATTCCCTAGGTCAATAAAATGACAGTGAATGGGGCTGATTTACAGGTCTAGCTTTGACTCGATCCAGTTTCTTTTATTCCCGTATGTCAGCTTTACTAGTAGTTGCACAGCTAATGTGAAGAGACCTCCATTATGTAATGGGAGAACCTATCAAAACCTGGTATGTCTTGGTATTTGGATATCTATTTTTTTTTTTCCTTCTTATCCACTGGGGACCACAAATCTTATTTTCCTAACCAACAAAGGGCTTAAAGGTGCAAGAAGAACAATGAAAATTACAATTGCCAAGAATGGATGAGCCAATGGCTTGAGAAAATTATAATGTTAATGGATGAATGAGAGATGATAGAAGCCCAGTGGTAGTTTAAGTTCAGTCTTCATCAAGAACAGGGTAGTTGGGCCTCCCTGGTGGCGCAGTGGTTGAGAGTCCGCCTGCCGATGCAGGGGATACGGGTTCGTGCCCCGGTCCGGGAGGATCCCATATGCCGCGGAGCGGCTGGGCCCGTGAGCCATGGCCGCTGAGCCTGCGCATCCGGAGCCTGTGCTCCGCAACGGGAGAGGCCACAACAGTGAGAGGCCCGCATACCGCAAAAAAAAAAAAAAAAAAAAAAAAAAAAAAAAGAACAGGGTAGTCAAAGAAGAGATGTTAAAATATGAGTGTGGGAGATTTTAACATGAATCAGATCACAGTCTCCAAGTCCAGGTGGTTGCACCCTCATGTATTAAAGACATTTGCAGATGAAATCTCAAAACTCATTTTCAGTAACCATGAAGAATGGAAAAGTTCCCAGAATACTAGAAATAGAAAAATATTCTTCTAATTTTCAGAAAGAGAGAAAAAGTAGTTCTGGAAGCCAACTCCAAGGGAACTTGACATTACATCTGGTAAAACTCCTCAACAGTACATTAAAGTACATTAAGCATGATTTATGCATGCTTAGAAAAAAATGAGGTGATTTCTGGCAGCCAATATGGATACTGCTACCATAAACTGACCCACAATCGACCAACTACATTGACAAATCTGTGAAGGTCCATAAACCTGGGATATTTCAATTTCTACAACATGTTTGACAAAGTCTTCCATGATATCCTGGTGGATAAGACTACAATAGGCATATTAAGAAGTATTGCAGTTGTTAAGTGAATTTCTAATTGGTTGAATTTATGTATTTAAAGAGTGTTAACAAATGATAATTTGGAAGGAGAGGTCAGTGAAATTTACCTTTGCCTTAACCATGTTGTGTTCAATCTATCCATCAATACTTTGAAGGAACACAGTAACAAATATGATTTCCAAGTTCTTTGTATGACATAGAGTCATATGGGAAAATGTTACAGTGATCTCAATAGCCTGGGAATCTGAACCAAATTCAAGAAGATGAGATTTACCAAATATAAAATGTTAATCTGCTGTATTGAAATTCAATAAATCAACTGCACAGACACAGAATTAGGGGACCCGTTTTTGTAGATGTTAACATTGAAAGGGAGAGGGCTTTCTAGGTGAAGGGCTTTTTATTGTACAAGAAGCAGGAGATGAAATAATAGTGGGTTGTGATTTCCATAAAATTTATTGTTATCTGGGAAGTATCCAGAGAAGCACGTTACGTTGATGAGAGGTTTGGAGAATGCATCATATGAAGGATTACTGAAGTAACAAAAGACCTTGTAATAGTTGGGCTAAAGAAGAGGTGACTAGAACATCAAGGTTGTCTTCCAATAATTAAGGCTTCCTTATGGGGAAAAGGGAGAGGGTTTACCTTATAAGAACTTAAGGTAGTAGAATGAAGACCAACAGGCAGAAGTTATAAGGAAAAAATTTTAGTTGAGTATAAGGAAAAACTTACTAGTAGTTGAGAAGAAATGGGCTTCCACCCATGTTCACAGCAGCATTATTCACAATAGCCAAAAGGTAGAAGCAACCCAAGTGTCCATCAATGGATGAATGGATAAACAAATGGGGTATATACATACAACAGAATATTATTCAGTCTTAAAAAAGAAGGAAATTCTGACACACACTACAACATGGATGACCCTTGAAGACATTACGCAAAGTGAAATAAGCCAGACACAAAATAGTAAATATTGTATGATTCTGCTTATATGAGGTACCTAGAGTAGTCAGATTCATAGAGATAGAAAGTAGAATGATGGTTGTCAGGGGCTGAGAGAAGAGGGGATGGGGAGTCGTTTAATGGGTATAATAGAACTTCAGTTTGGGAAGATGAAAAACTTCTGGAGATGAATTGTGGTGATGATTGCAGAACAATGTGAATGTACTTAGTGCCAGAGGACTGTATGCTTAAAAATGATTAAGATGGTGAATTTGTATGTTATGTACATCTTACCACAGTTAAAAAAACAAATCAAGAGCTCCATTGCCTACAGAATCAACCCTAAAAGTTAAAGAACAAATGGGCTGCTATGAGAGGTACTGAGCTTCCTATAACTGTAGGTATCCAAGCGGGGCTGGACAATCTCATGTGGCATGCTCTAGAGGGAATTTCATGATTAGAAGGGATTAATGTCAATGATTTCAGAACTTCTATAACTCTGCATGAAAGCAGAGACAACTCCATGACACAGAGTCAGACTGCATACTTTCTTAATATTGTATTATACACACATGAGTATTCATATATAATATGTCATACAAACATAAGACCATGTTTTATAACAAATGTTCATTCCAAAATATACTGTTGAATGAATTTTTTTTTTTTTTTTTTCTTTTTGCGGTATGCGGGCCTCTCACTGTCGTGGCCTCTCCCGTTGCGGAGCACAGGCTCCGGACGCGCAGGCCCAGCGGCCATGGCTCACGGGCCCAGCCGCTCCGCGGCATATGGGATCCTCCCAGACCGGGGCACGAACCCGTATCCCCTGCATCCGCAGGCGGACTCTCAACCACTGCGCCACCAGGGAGGCCCTGAATGAATATTTTTTTAATGGATACCCATTTAGCCCCCATGCAGTTTGAATATTGGAACATTGCCAGTATCTTATGTGCCATGTGCCCTTTCCCAATCAGATCACCTCTCTCCAGATTTTTGTGATGACCTGTTCCTGACCTTTTTAAAATAGCCTTACTACCTATTATGCATTCCTAAACAACATAGTTTAATTTTGTCTGTTTTGAATGGTATATGTATCATATAATAGGTTTTCATTTGTTACTTTCTTCTTTAGCTCATTGTACTTACAAGATTCACAGTGTTGATACATGCATGCAGCTGTAATTAATTCATTTTCAAGAGATCACACTGTTCCCTTGTGTGTATATGCTACCATTTATTTATTGTTACTGCTGTTGATGGACATTTGGGCTGTTTCCAGCTTTTAGTTTTCATAGACATTGCTGCTATAAGTATTACCTGGGAATAAAAATTCTGAGTTGTAGGGTACACACATCCCCAAATGTTCAAGATGATGCCGAAGTGCCTTCCTAAAGACTGTATTAATCTACATGGCCACCAGCAGTGTACCAGCTCTCATTGCTCCATATATTTGTCAGATTCAGACTGCAGGTTTTTTTTAAATTTTTATTTTATTATTGAAGTATAGTTGATTTGCAGTGTTTCAGGCAGCAAAGTGATTCAGTTTTATATATATTTATATACAATATAAATTCTTTTTCAGATTCTTTCCATTATAGGTTAGTACAACATATTGAATATAGCTCTCTGTGCTATACAATAGGTCATTGTTGTTTATTTTGTATATAGTAGCCTGTATCTGTTAATCCCAAATTCCAAATTTAATCCTCCCCTCCTTTCCCCTTTGGTAGGCAAAGTTGGTTTTCTATGTCTGTGAGTCTATTTCTGTTTTGTAAATAAGTTCATTTGTATCATTTTTTTTTTAGATTCCACATATAAGTGATATCATATATTTACCTTTCTCTGTCTGACTTACTTCACTTAATAAGATAATCTCTAGGTCCATCCACGCTCCTGAAAGTGGCATTATTTCATTCTTTTTCATGGCTGAGTAATATCGCATTGTATATACATACCACATCTTCTTTATCCATTCATCTGTCGATGGACATTTAGGTTGCTTCCAAGTCTTGGCTATTGTACATAGTGCTGCTATGAACACTGGGGTGCATGTATCTTTTCAAATTAGAGTTTCCTCCGGATATATACCCAGGAGTAGGATTGCAGGATCATATGGTAACTCTATTTTTGGTTTTTTAAAGGAATCTCCATACTGTTCTCCATAGTGGCTGCACCACTATACATTTCTACCAACAGAGTAGGAGGATTCCCTTTTCTTCCCACCCTCTCCAACATTTATTGTTTGTAGACTTTTTGATGATGGCCATTCTGACCTGTGTGAGGTGATACCTCATTGTGGTTTTGATTTGCATTTCTCAAATAATTAGTGGTGTTGAGCATCTTTTTAGAACTTTTCTCTAGTTCTTTATCTAAGAACTAGAGAAGGTGGTGAGCTTGGCAGCTTGGTTCTAATATCTCATCATAAAGTGGGAAAATGTACTTGAGTTGCACCAAGAAGAATTTAGGTTCCAAATCAATGTGGGTTCTTCTTTTGAGTTAAATGGCTTAATAGAGATGGGCTTCCAATTACAACCTAAGCACATGAAGGGCAGGAGATGCCACGTTGGCCGTCCCCAATTTGCCCCTCAGCCCTAGGTTTATAGTGCCTGCTCATCAAATACTGATGACTTTATATTCTAAATGCAGTCTTCAAAGAAAGAAATTTCAAAGAAAGACATAAGTTACTGAATTGTAGCAATGTCACTGTTGTAGCCTGAACTTGAAATTTGTCCTGCCCAGCCACTTTCCAGCTATAAAACCTTGAGCAAGTTAGTTGATCTCCCTAACCTCAGTTGCCTCATCTGTAAAATGGGTAGAGTAATAGGCCCTCCTTCGTGTATATGTATGGGAAGGGGGTTATGAAGATGATATAATTCATGTAAAGTGCTAAGCTCAATCCCTGGCATTCAGTATTCAATAAATGTAGCACATATTATTAGAATCTGTATCCCTGAAGAAATACTTTTTTAGGTATTCTTGGATAATCTATGCATGACTTTGCCTGGGGAGATGCGGCAGGACTTGACCTCTTCAGGATTTTTCTACCCGGCCCCCCACCTTGGTAATTTTCAGCAGCAAACATTTAGAATAAGCTCTGGTTTTACTCTTCATCAAACCCAAAGTGACAGCTAAAACAGTTTTTTCAGAAAGAAATTAATCTCCTAAACAGGGTGATTTCCCCCTTTTCTTTAAATACTTCTAAACCCGTGAGGGAGAAGCACAGCACACATTATCCATCAGAATGAAGCATCATCCAGCGCTGCTGAGTTTCATTGACTTTAAGATTGCCCTCTGAGCTATAAGCTTTTTTTTTTTTTTTTTTTTTCCTTTCCCAGAGCACAGTTAGCAGGGATATTTTTCTTTAAATGGCCCCATTTCATTTGCATTTTTAAACTTTCACAGCAGAGAGTAGAAGCCGTTGTAAATGGTTCCAAGAAGGCGGCTGTGATTTCACCGTACTCTGAGCTGCCTGCCTGAAGCTTCTGAAATTGAGTGTCAATTTCCCCCGGAGCAGAAAGATATTACTTCATATTTGTGCGCGCGGTTCGCTGCTCTGCTCTTGGTTTGGTGGCCTCATTAGCTGCAAGCATTCTCCAGCAATGATCCGTTCTCCACAGTAAAATTAAATATCACCTTTCTCTCCCCCCAGCCCACCCCCCACCTTTTTTTTTTTTTTTTTTTTTTTTTGCGATACGCGGGCCCCTCATTGCCGAGGTCTCTCCCGTCGCGGAGCACAGGCTCCAGACGCACAGGCCCAGCGGCCATGGCTCACGGGCCCAGCTGCTCCGCGGCATGTGGGATCTTCCCGGACCGGGGCACGAACCCGCATCCCCTACATCGGCAGGCGGACTCCCAACGCGCCACCAGGGAAGCCCCCTCCCCCTCTTTTTTAATAAGATGTTTTCTTGTTTAGACTGAAGCGAGACAAGGTGAAAAACTGTGAGTTCTCTGATTCCTTTTATTGCTCTTTTTGGATAAGAAGAGCACAGCAGAAAGGTAAAGAGGAGGAAAATCTACCATTGGAAATCTGAATGGAAAGCTGTACCAAGATCACAGATCAGCTTGAGTTTGTTTAAGAGAGGCCTGGAGAGAGGAAGACACGATATAGAGAGCATAGGGGAGGCATTACAGTGTTGTAGAGTGAGGGACAGACTGACCAGCATTCTTTCCATGCTGATTCTTGAGTTCACACCATATACTCTCTATTCCTCGTATTTACAAGTCCCTCCTCATTCCCTCTCCAGCTTCGTCTTCCTTCAACCTTGCTTCATGGATTTCTTTCATACTTGACGGGCAAAACCTCAACCCCAGATCTAATGAACTCTCAGCCTTCTCTACCAGTATTGCTAAGTGTTGGAGAGAAAACTGCATAGGGGTGCAGATTAATTTCACCACAACTTCATGGTTTGGACTCTCCTGGCTTTCCACTGCTGCCCTGTAACTGTTCCATGGTTCCTTAGCCAGTTCTCTCTCTAGTTCTCTAGACTAGCTTTTGCATGCCTTTTTCACTTTCCTCCTCTCCTCAAATGTTTGACTTTCACAAGTTAAGCATACTTAACTTGTACTTAACATACTTAACATACTTAAGCATACTTAACTTAAAGGAAGCATTTCTTCCTACTTCAAAGAGAAAGTAGATGCCAAAGATGGAAACACTTCCCCACCCTCCCCTTAACTTACTGCTATCAAACCTACAAGGTAGCTATTACCACCTCCATGCCTCCCTTCTTTGCTTCTGTTACAATGGAAAAGGAGCATCCCCATCTGGGCTGGTCCCCCCACTGGTCCTCTGGAGCTCTTCTCTCCCAGTCCTTAGCAGCCTGGCTTGATCAGTGTTCCCTCTCTCTTTCCTACACCGTTACCCTGCCCTTTCCCTTTTGGCCTCTGCCTATCAGCACTTGAACATGTTCAAATCTTTCATCCTGAATATCCAATTCCTTTCAAACCTCATGGCACCTTTCAGCCATTGCTTTCTCTTTGAAGAGACATATGTATCTGCTTCTCTGCTTCTTTATTTCCCATTCTCTGTTCTACCCACTGGCTTCTGCCCTTATCACTCTACTGAAACTGCTTCAGCAAGGTCATCCATGACTATTTTATTGCTGAATCCAATGGAAACTTTTAAGCCATTATCTTCCTTGACCTGTCTGTAGGAGCTGACACTTTTGGTCCTTCCTAGCATGTTGAAAGCTCATTTCCTCTGCCTCCAGGGCCACGGGCAGCAGCTGAATTCTCCTACCTCTTTAGGCTTCCTTGTAGGCCGCTCTTCCTCTGCTTGCTCTTAAATATTAGAGGGGGTTCTGTCCCAGGTCCTCTTCTGGTCTTACTCATCTGTGCTCTCAAGGTTATCTTAGCATTCCATGCCTTATCACGGAACAGGAGGAGTAAGGTGCAGATTTTGTGATGGGGAATGGTGGAAATGAAGTCGGCCAGGCACAGTGATGCTCCAAGATGGAGATTAAGACTTCAGAAAGGAAGTGTTTGACTTGCTGAAGTTGGCAACAGGTGAACAAGCACTGGGTCTACAGTGTCAACGTTGAATGTTTTAGAGGTTAGATCCTCCCCTCCTGTTTTGTAACAAAGTACTCGTCTGTTCTTTGTCCTGGGTTCTTGGGATGGAGCTTTGAAACCCTTGGAATTTCCAAAATGATGGGAGTGTCTTTGTTATCTATGGTGAAGCCTTGGGACCACACTTGAACTTATGCAAATTAAGTGATTCGTAGTGAGCCCCTAGATAGTTTCAGGATGGGGGTGGCTAGGCTGGAAAGACCAGCCATATGATTAGAGTACTGGGTCTTTGAGCCACATGAAATTGGCCCAGCCTTCAGTAGTGGAAGGGAGCTGGAGATTGAATTTAAACACATGGCCAGTGATTCAATTTCATGATGCTGACGTAATGAAACCCCAGTGAAAACTCTGGACACTGAGGCTTGGTTGAGCTTACAGGTTGGTGAACACATCGATGTATCAGCAGGGTGGTGCATCCTGCTTCTGTCAGTGAGGACACAAAAACTTCACTTTCAGGGCTCTCCCAGGTCTATGCATCTTTTTATTTGTCTGGCCTGGGGAGTTGTATTCTTTGTGATAAAACTTTAATCATAAGTATAGCACTTTCCTGCATTCTGTGAGTCATTCTGAGTAATTGAACCTGAGGGAGCTGTGGGAACCCCAGCATTGATAGCCAGTTGGTCAGAAGCGCAGGTGGCCTGGGGACCCCTGCACTTATGGCTGTTGCCTGAATTGAGGGCAGTGTTATTGGAGACTGTGCCCTTAACTCATGAAGTCTGAGCTAACTCTGGATAGTTGGTGTCAGAAATGCACTGCAATATTGAACCTCCCCGGGAGAAAGTGTGTGGACTCAGTGAGGGACTGAGTGCCCCATCATTAAAAGAGATGTGGTTATAGAATATAGAGGCATTTAAAGGACTATACAGTCAGAGGTAATTGGAGGCAGAACTGACTTTATTTAGAAACAGTGTCTAGATTTTTGGTAAGATAGCAATAAAGAGATTTTTTTAAAAGGCAGAAAGATTGTTCCCTTTAAGTCTGGGCATACTTTCCTTTAACAGCCTTTGTGCTTCTGAGTTCTTGGATCTGTCCATCAAAAATTTGCGAATACTATATATTTCCAGGTTAAAAAATATGACTTTTTCTTTTGTCCCCTAGAAAAGGCAGAGAGCAGCCCTTGGGGATAATAATGATGCCATTCATGCTGTGCTCTCTTGTAGTTAAAATTGTGTCAGCCATTTTGACCCCTGATGGGATTTATGGTGGCTCAGATCTCTGTTGGAGAAATGAGTTTTGGGCAGTAGAAAGGAGGAAAAAGGTCTCAGGCTTGGAGCATATTATTTTGGTGAAATGGGGAGAAAATTCACTTGAGCCTTTTTTCCTCTTTTTAGCTGTAAAATCTGACTGTCCATATTCTGTCACCCCTGTGTTCACTCTAATCTCACTGGGCTCCCTTGCCTGGGACCCTGTGGGCTTCTACTCTTAATAATAATATGAGCTCCCGTGATGGGCTGATCTCCTACTATGTGACTGGTTGCCAGGCCACCTTCTTACAGACCTTCACTCTGTCCCTCCCTCCCACCTTTGCAAATCACAAGTGCCTCCATTTTATAGATGAGGAAACTGCAGCTTATTGCTGAGGTTGGAACACTCTGTTAATGGCACCTGCATGGAATGCCACAGAGATTGGAATCCGGGTCTATGTAACATCACTGTATAGTGAGTCTTAAGCGTGGAGCAAGTGCTGAACCTAGAGCTGGAGAAAAGAATGATTAACGCTCCATTCTTGTCCCTCTACGGAGCTTGCAATCAAATCAGAGGGACTGACCATTATGTTCTGATCAAGGTGCTGGTTTGGGGCAAGAGTTGGTAGAATGAAGATTTTAGTTAAATATATGACCTGTTGTTAAGGCTAAAAGATCACCATGGAGGGTCCCCAGCCACAGCTTAGTTTAGAAACAGCTTGCCTCTTCTTCTTGAGCCTTCTAATGATCATTTCCTAAACTTGAATTTGAATCTTCTTGTCTGTCCTTTATAATTGAGCCAAATTCCACTCAGACTACTCCATGGAGATGTAAGATAATACTGTTTTTAAATTTTCCAGATCAGGAGACAAGAAAGTAACATTTATTGACATTTACTACATTCAGAAAACTTCATACACTTGAAAAACATTTTAATCCTTTTAGACATCAAGATACAGAAGCTCTCTGTTCATCTTCCTTAAGAATGAATCCATGAGTCAGCCTGACTCTAAGGTAATATTGGTCACCCATCTCAAGGTTCTCCTTTTTGTATTTCCTAGATAGTGATCATATGACGTCAATGGCACTTTTAACTTTTGCAGGTGTCTTCTACTGTTCTGTTCACAGTAAATCTAAAAGCCCCAGCTGTACGAGGCAGGGACTTGTGTGCCCACTTGATTGAGGAAACTAAAGTAAACACACGGTGTTTAGCTAGAGGCCACTAAATTCCTAAGAGGAGAGATAGAAGGAGAACACAAGTCTTTCTATCCCACCAACTTTTTTTTTTTTTTTTTTTTTGTGGTACGCGGGCCTCTCACTGCTGTGGACTCTCCCATTGTGGAGCACAGGCTCTGGACGTGCAGGCTAAGCGGCCATGGCTCACAGGCCTAGCCACTCCACGGCATGTGGGATCTTCCCGGACCGGGGCATGAACCCGTGTCCCCTGTGTCAGCAGGCGGACTCCCAACCACTGCGCCACCAGGGAAGCCCCCACCAACTTTTAAGTGAAACTCCTCTTTCAATTAAAGATGAAAAAAAAGAAAACTTGAAAACCTACAGGAGCCAATCACTAGACACAGTTTCTTCACTTATTACAACAAGTGTTCAAGTCAGGCGTGGTTGTCCTTGTTCTACAGATGAGAACTGAGGCTCAGGGAGGTTATGTAATGGTCCCAGAGTCACACAGCAAGTGGCAGGTCTGCTCTTGTCATTGCAGCCCACTGTCCCACATGGCTAACCTTTTCTACAGTATCTTTCAGTTGAACGTGTTAAAAAAAAAAAAAATTCAAGTCTAACTCATCTAAAAAGAGGAAAAAATAAATCTAACCTTCTCTTGCCCCATCTACCCTCTCACTGCCATCTCACCCTCACCTGATCTTTCACGGTGGAGTTTCTTCACAGAATAATCTACTTCCCCAGAGTTCCCTCCTGAGTTCATTACCATCATGTTCCTCCCTTAGCTCCCACGTGCCTGGCTCTTGCCAAACTGCTAGTGACCACCTCACTGTTATCCAACAGCTGGCCTTTTGTATGAGTTTCCTTTGCTTCCTTCCAGCCTTTGACACTAGTCCCCTGTTTCTGGAAACTGTCTTCCCTTGGTTCTGGGCCACTAATCTCGTTTTCTCCTTTCTCTCTAACTGTGTCCTCTCTTTTGCCAATTCTTTTTGTTAGCCTTTAAGTGCCTGTGTTCCCCCAGAGCTCTGTCCTCAGGCTTCTGCTTGTTCTCATTTATCCAACTAATGGTGGTTGCAAGTTTATTGTGTGTCAGGCCCTGTGCTAGGAGCTGGGGGTCAGTGACAGAGTGATGATCAAGTGGTCTGAAATGTGAGAAGCTCATCACGCTCTGGTCCCTCCCCGCTGCCCATCCAGCCACTTCATTGGCCCCAACTCTGCTCTGAACAACTGCTGTGGTCCCCAGATCTCAATGAGCTCTCTCTTGCCTCGCTTGGGGCTTTTGCAGGGGTAGTTTCCTCAGCTAGGAATGTTCTCAACGCCTGTCCCTGTGTTTGCTTAACTCTTTCTTATCTGTCAGGATATGATTTGGGTATCATCTCCTCCGGGAAGGCTTTTGTTACTCACCAGATGCTCCAGGAGCTGCCTCTGTGCTCAAGTTCATCACAGAACCTACACACAGAATAATTGCAGCTGTCTCACTATTCTGTCCAGTCTCTGATGGCAGGAGCCAGCGCTTTGGCTCCTTCGTATCCCCGGCACCTAACACAGTCCTTGATATGTAGCTCTTTGTAGAGTGAATGAATCAAGCTTGCCACGACTGGTCCTTTCCAGCCTGGACTCCTGTCTTTCCTCCACCTGTACTATTCCTGATAGCCCGTGTTTATCCACCTTGACTGCACATGATATTCACCTGTGGGGGAAAAAAATGCCGGCCCTTACCACATTTCAATTGAATTAGATTATCTAGTGGTGGGACCCAGTCATCTTCATTATTTAAAAACTCTCCAGTTGTTTCTGATGAACAGGAAATAACCATGAGTCGGATCTGTCTTGGTATCTCAGCACCTAGCGCTATGCTTTGCACATAGTGGGTATTCAATTTCTAGAATGACTTCTAGATTTCTAGAATAACTGAGTGGCTGCCTAAAAGCCTAGCATTTACATATTCAAATCTAAGCCAGCCATATCCAGTCTCCAAGCACACTCACACAGAAAGCCAATTCTCCAGGAAATTTTGCTTCGGAAGAATTTGGCTCCCAAAAGGTATTACTCAGTGTTTAGTCCCCTTTTTACAAAAGAAATAAAGTTTTCAAAGCCTAAATTAGCTGCTGATTTGTGTAATTTAGTGACACATAATTTTTGTTTTAACCTCCAGAAAAGCAGTAGTCAAGGAGGTGGTGATTGGATGAGAAAGGAGTAGATGGAGATCGCTGGTTTTCATTATGTAAGAATTTAGAAGGTTTGCCATGGTTTCTGGTAAATGCTGGCAAAAGTCTGTTTTGCCACAGGCCCTGTAAAAGCACTAACCTGCTTCCTTTTTTTTTTTTTTTTTTGTGGTACGCGGGCCTCTCACCGTTGTGGCCTCTCCCGCCGCGGAACACAGGCTCTGGACGCGCAGGCTCAGCGGCCATGGCTCACAGGCCCAGCCACTCCGCGGCATGTGGGATCTTCCCGGACCCAGGCACGAACCCGTGTCCCCTGCATCGGCAGGCGGACTCTCAACCACTGCGCCACCAGGGAAGCCCTAACCTGCTTCCTTTTGATGTTGCTGGCTTTTCTTTGGCAAGGGAATAAGACCTAGCCACATCTGTTGGGGCTAGAGCAGGGCACAGGGTACAGCGGAGGGGTGACAGCAGCCAGCTCCCTTCGCGCTGTTTCCTCAGGTCATTTCTGCACCTAGAAACTCTTTGAAAGTCTCAGTGATCTCTAGAGAGTGGTGAGGGCACATACGTGGGGGCTTTTCCCCCCACTTTCCGTTGCCATCCCAGCCCCAAGTTCATAGGACAGAGTTCTGGTATCAGGGGGCTTAGTCATTGTCATTGTCTGGCTGCAACAGCTCCCGCTGGTGCCAGGCACTCTACAGGGAAAGTTCATGACCATAAACTTATTGAAGCTACACAGAAACACCATGACGGTGGTGTGGTTACTACCATTTTGTAGATAACAAAACTGAGGCTCAGAGAAGTTCAGTGACAGTGTCCAGCTCAGTGGCTTGTGCAGCATTATCACAGAGTTATATAGAGAGCTGCCATATCACCCCAATCTCCTGACTTTCCATCTAGCACTCATTCTACTACCGGGAAGGTGACCCACTCAGGCTGGGGCAAGAAGGCACAGGCCACAGACTGGCTAGGAGAGAGTTCTTCTTGGAGTGGACCAATGAGGTGTGAGGGGCAGCATTGGAGCAGAGATGCTGAGGGTTTTGGGGTCTCTAGAAAGGCTGAAGAGGTGGGAAAAGCTTGGAGCCGACTCGACTCGGCAAAGAAGTGAGAAAAGGCCTGCTGGGCGCCTTGGCTGCCTCATCCCATTCCTGGAGGTTTGGCAGAGACGTGCAAGGCTTCTTGCCTCGATTTGGAGTTTGGGGGAAACTCAGTAAACAGGCACATAAAACCTAACTGAACTTGTCATTATAATCCCATAAAAGGTTAAGAAACTGTTGGAGGATGGGAAGAGAGAAATCAAGCGACCTCTTGGTGTAGCTGTCTTGTTTAGCACTGGCATCTTATTTATCAGTGCTGTGTTTTCCATTTGTCAGGCTATAACGATAGCAGCTTTTATAAGTAAGCAGTTTTTTTTAATGAACTTGTTCCAAATGTGTATTCTGTTCTTGGAACTCTCTGTGCTCTGAAGCAGCTTTATAATTATTGCCTCTGGTGGAATAGCCAGGCTCTATCTGGCTTTTATGTAGCAATTTCAGTTGATCTGCCTCTTCCTCTTTTAGCTTCAAATAAGGAAGATGAAGGGATGGAAAAATATAATCATAGCTTTTTTTTTTTCTTTTTTTTTTTTTTAAAAGAGTGCTTGGGCTTCCCTGCTGGCGCAGTGGTTGAGAGTCCGCCTGCCGATGCAGGGGACACGGGTTCGTGCCCCGCTCTGGGAAGATTCCACATGCTGCGGAGCAGCTGGGCCCGTGAGCCATGGCTGCTGGGCCTGTGCGTCCGGAGCCGGTGCTCCGCAACGGGAGAGGCCACAACAGTGAGAGGCCTGCGTATTGCCAAAACAAAAAAAAAAAGAGTGCTTATTATATATTAGGTATTGTTCTAGATGTTATGCATTCATCTTGTAATTTTATCCTAACATTACTTGGGTCTCAGGTATTTTTATAGCCCCCATTTTACAGATGAGGAAACTGTGGCTCAGAGACTTTGAACAAAGTGTTTAAAGTTACTCAGGTAGTAAGTGGTAGAGAAAAGATCTGAACACATGTCTGTCTACCCACACAGCCTGTGTTCTGGACCCTGCTTGTGTGTGGTGTGGGCTGCTTATGCCAGTGTGGAGTTGGGGGTGGGAGGAGGAACTTAGGACACCCACTGATGCTGTGGAGTCATTTGCCATGTTGGTCCATGCAAGAGATGTTGTAATTCAGTGCTGATGGCTCTGTAATTATGCATAATTTTCTGGTCTTTTGCTTTTATAAAGGGAAATAAAAGAATTTCAAGAGCTCTCCACACTTGTTACAGCCCATAGTAATGCTACCTTCTTCTTGGTATATGGCTGTACCATTTATCCCCAAGCTCAAAAAATGTTCATATCATACATTGGCTTCTATTTTGCAACATGGACTGTTAGTTACCATCTTATTCGAAACCCTGATCCTGCCCAACTGAACTGAGGCTGTTTTGGATCTCCTTTCTCCCCATCCTGCATGCTGCTCCAAGGGGACAAAGGACAAAGTGGTCTTCCATCACCTCCATCTGCTACTTGAGCGATGCTGGCCATGTACGACCAGCTCCGGGGTTAGCTGCAGCTCAGATTTCTGCTCCACCACATTCTCACTCTGGGACTTTGGATCAGTCATTTAACCTCTCTGAGCTTCTCTTTCCTCATCAGTAAAATGGGAATAATAATCAGAATGTCTACCTCATAGGTCTGTTGTGAGGATTAAATGAAATGATGCATGTACAATGACTGGCTCCATAAATTTGGGCATTGTTATTCTCTCAGCTCCAATCTAGACCCTGCAGTTAAGGATTGGAAACCACTAGCAAATCCTTCCTAGTATCCTGCTTTATTTCAACAAATGTGCACAGAGTGCCAAGAGCAAGGCTGTCTCTAGGACACTGTTTCTTAATGCATTGTTATTCCCAATATCACTTTATGGGGTTAAAATGTACAGTGAGCAAAGTTTGCTTTGGAGAAAGCCCTTCCATTTCCCACTTATCATCTCTTCCCCCTTGTTGCAAAGGCTTCCTTTTTTTCACACCTGGTACCCTCCCACTGACCCTGGACTCCCCCAGGGCTCCTCATGGGAACACCCAGGCACCTGGAACCTTACCTCCTGTTTTTTTTTCTTTCTTGGCAAAGGTGTTTTTGAAAGTATCATCTTTAAGAATAAAAAATGAAAAGAAATGACCAACACCAAGAAATTACTTCAATAATTGGTGACACATCCATTCAGTGAAGTACTGCTGGACCCTTACCTCTTGATTAAGACAGAGCCAGGCCCTTTACTGAGAAAGGGAAATTTGCTTGGTTTGACCCAGGAGTGGATTTGTTTGCCTCCAATTAGTTGGAAAATCGAACTTGATCTATGAAGAAGACAGATTTATAACCTGAGCTGATACATGACTGCCCTCGCTTTGTTGTAATAAAAGATGAAATCGCTCCAGTGGGGGCTTGGGTGGACATCAGGCTGGGTTTGTAATGACTGTTCCCTCCAATTTTCAGAGCCTGAGTAAAGCCGGCCGGGATGATCAAAGAGCCCTTCACAGTAGATAAAAGATAATTTGGGGGAGCTGGAGAGGAAGAGGTTTGGGAATGTTCGTTTTTTCTTTGTTTTCTGTTCTACCCCCTTTCAGTGGGACTTAATGATGCTCCTCTAGGTGGGAAAATAGATCTGGCTAATTTTCCACAGAAGTCCACGTAGACCACGTGTCCTCAGGACAGATGGCTGCCAACATGGCCTCCACCCTGTGTAAAGGCTGTTTCTCTCCACTTTGCTTCTGAGCTTTCCTTTCTCTGCCTCTCTTTAGCTGTTGATTTACTTTTGTTCCTTTTTGCCACACTCTCCTTATAGCTTCTGCCTTTGGCTCTGTCTCCTGCCATCTATCCTGATATCCTCCTGTTTCCCTTCTTCTCCTTTTGTCCTCTTGCCTCATCCTCTTTCCCACTGCATCACATTCTCTGCCTTATTTGCCTCCCTTCCTTTCATGGTCTTATTTTTGACACTCCTCTTTACCTTTTTCTCTCTCTCTCTGATTCTGGTTCGTAATATCTTGAAAGAGCGTTTGATAACGTTTGCCTGACCCTGCCTGACATGGGGTGAGTGATTTTCCTCAGGCAGCTTTTGATGTGGTCTGTGTGTGATTGATGAAAGCTGCTCAATTTGCTTTTCAAAGCTCTGTTTATGGAGGGCTTGGATGCATCTCCTCGGGATTTCACTCTTTTTCTTTCCAGAAACAAGTCCAAATTATAGGACAAAACCATGCCACTTCTCATGTGTTCATCATCCTCACAGATGCCTAATGTTCATGAGAGAAGGACCACATTGCACAATCCACCCTTTTTTTCTTTAACTGTTGTTATTCCCAGAGTCCTCATGTCAGCGATTTTTACCCACAAAGGATGTTCCTTGGGCTACATTTAATTTGAATACAACCTTCAGCCCAAAAAAGAACTTAGATTTGGACACTGAGTAATGAAATAGAAGAAAAATGCCATCACTGTTAATACCAGAATCTAGGCACATTAGGTATCCTGGCTACTTACGATATGGTCAGCATAAAATGAGAGGAGCCATAATCAAAAGAATTGTCGGCAGCTTCTGGTTCTAGAAAGAACAGTGGGTCAAGTTCTTTCCAATGTTAATCCCTCTAGATCCCAAAAGCGTATGAGAAGATGAGGGGTAGTTTTCAAATGGTTCAGGTTTCCTGCACTGTTCTTTCTGCTTTTCAACCTAAGAAGAGGATTCTTGCACCTGCACCAGTAGGCTTACACATTCAGCTGCTTGAAGAAAGAGGGGTAGGCAAAATAGTCAGTAGGAGCTCTTTCTAGCTCTTAGATGCTCTGATTCTGAGAATCTAATACTTTAGGTATGATAAATATAGTGCATTGAAAAGATTACTGAGTTTTGTGCTAGAACACCTGAGTTTAAATGCAGATTTGGACAATTATTAGTTGAATGATTGTCAGTAAATTTTTTTTTTTTTTTTTTTTTTTTGTGGTACGCAGGCCTCTCACTGTTGTGGCTTCTCCCGTTGTGGAGCACAGGCTCCAAACACGCAGGCTCAGCGGCCATGGCTCACAGGCCCAGCCGCTCCACGGCATGTGGGATCTTCCCGGACCGGGGCACGAACCCGCGTCCCCTGCATCAGCAGGCGGACCCTCAACCACTGCGCCACCAGGGAAGCCCTGTCAGTAAATTTTTAATTTTTTTTTTCAGTTTTTTTAAACAGCTTTACTGAGGAATAATTTACATACCATAAAAGTCAGCCATTGTAGGTGGACAGTTCAATGATTTTTGGTAAATGTATAGAGTTGTGCAACCATCGTTACAATGCAATTTTATAACACTGTTTTGTAAATCTTTTAACCTCTCCATTTTTTTCCCTTCATCTTAGAATTGGACTTACACGGTGGATTTATTACAAAAATAACCTCAATCCTAATCCTTTTATACATTGTGACATGACTTTTGTGCTCCTTCCATTGAGAGGTGGAATTGATTTCCCCAGCCCTTGAGTCTGGGGTTGGCCTTATGACTTGCTTTGACCAATTAAGTGTGGTCACTGTGAAGGTGTGCCTGTTCTGAGCCGAAACCTCAAACAACCCTGCATGCTTCTGCTTGCTCTTTTGGAACCATGTTATCTCCAATGTGAGGATAAGGTTGGGCTAGCCTGCTGGAAAGTGAAAATCGTGTGGGGAGAGACCCCAATCATTCTTGCCACCCCAGCTTAGGCCATGTGAGATCAGCCTGCCCAGCTGCCCTCCAGCTAAGCTTCACCAAGACTGGCCAAGCCCAGCCCGGATCTGCAGCACTGGCAAGCCACCCTGGAGACCCACAGATATAGCAGAAGGGGGCTGTTGGAAGCTACTAAGCTTTAGGGTGTATGATATTTAGATTTACAATAAGAATAGGCATTGGGTCTTCCACCCCTTCCTGTCATAGAGCTCCTAAAACCCTTGGAATTTCCTAGGCGTGGAGAGCTATAAAGGTGTCTTTTGTTATGTTAATGAGGTGACCTTTGGGAAGCACCTAAGGATGGGGGATGGTTTACAGTTGAGCCAATCACTTGATTAGATGGTTGGCTCTTTCAGTCCCACCCCCTGACCTCTGGGGAGGAGAGAGGGGCTGGAGGTTCAATCAGTCGTGACCAATGGCCAGTGATTTAATCAGTCATGCTATGTAATGAAGCCTCAATAAAACCCCAAAAGGACAAGGTTCAGAGAGCTTCTGGTTGTTGAACACTTGGAATTGTGGGGAGAAGGGCATGCCTGGAGAGGGCACGGAAGCTCCGTGTACTTTCCCCATCCCTTGCCCTCGGCATCTCTTCCATCTGGCTGTGCCTGAGTTATATCCTTTTATAATAAACCAGTGATCTAGTAAGTAAAATGTTTCTCTGAGTTCTGTGAGCCACTCTAGCAAATGAATCAAACCCAAGGAGGGGTTTTTGGAAACCTCTGATTTAGAGCCAGGCAGTCAGAAGTATAGGTGACAACCTGGGCTTGTGATTGGCCTCTGAAGTAGGGGGCAGTCTTGTGGGACTGAGCCCTCAACCTGTGGATCTGATGTTGTCTCCAGGAAGATAGTGTCAGGATTAAGTTGAATCGTAGGACACCCAGCTGGTGTTGCAGAAGTGCTTGGTTGGTTTGGGAAAACCCCACATCCATTGGAATCGGAGTCAGAATTGTTAGGGTGGTTTGTAAAATATCATTAATGTGGCAAGAAATAACTGATGGGGGATCATGAGAATCAATTTTTAAAAAGCTATGAAAACATCTAGCCTTCTGCCTATTACATAGTAGGCTCTCAGTAAATTAAAAAAAAGATTCAATTTAACAAACAATTATACAGGCCCTTGTATGTGAAAAGTGGTATGTTTGGGGTTATGAGGGATGTAGAATTGAAAAAAGGCATGATGTAAACCCTCCAGGAGCCAGTTCCAGTCAGAAAAATAGATACTTACCCAAACAGTTATAAGATAGGACAGTCTGTCCCTCTATTCTAACGTTTATGTCTAAGTGGTTCCTCCATTGTCTGCAAATAACCATGTTCTTCTTTTCTTGGTATTTCATTTTGTTCGAAAATGTGTTCAAGGGGTATAATTTATTAAAAATTCCCCAAACAGTACATTGACCAAAATTAAGTTTTATTGGTGTGTCCAAGACAGTGTTTGCATTTACAGGAAATAGTCTATATGAAGCTTGGCCATGTGAAATGCCTCATGTAGCTAAGGAAACAGAAAAGCAGACGTGAAATCAGAGCCAGGGTGGGGAGGAGAATGAAAAGGGGAGAGAGAGAGGTGGGTGGGAAAGTCTTTATTTCTAAAGCAACCAGGAGCTTTAATTCTAAGAATGCCTAAAAGTAGAACACTGCCTGGGCAGATTGTTTTTACTTGCCTCCAAACTATTCTAGAGGTTTGGGAGGTTGGGTTTGAGGTAGGGAGGAGAGGAGGAAGGAGTGGGGTTTGCAAACAGGATCTTTGGAACCCAGGATTCCTGTGGTTGGTTGGGTTCAAGCAGATTCCTTGAATTCATACTCTCCAGGGAGCAAGCCATCTGGGTAGTCTGACAGCACCAAGAGCACTGTACAAAGAGCCCTGGCTTGGGAGCCTGGGACCCTAGTTCCAGTCCTTACTCTAACACCAAAGAACCCTTGTAGTGTGACCCTGGACAAGTCACTTTCCCTTCCTGGGGGTTGACCTAGATGATTTCTAAGGTCCCTTCTAGTTCAAAGAGTCTATAACTTCAGGTCTAATTCAGCCACTAAGTTGAAGGAGGAGGTTGAAATCGGAGCAAACCAAGACAGATAGAAAGGCCTTCTGACAAAATGGGGCTGTTCAGAAAACCAAAACAAAGGCCAGTGGGTGAGTCCTGCAGATCTGGGAACCCTCCCCACTGCTGCACTGACTGTAGTGAGTTCTGACCAGGCCTTTCCTCAAGGACTCCAGAGGGCCTGGATGCTTCCTGACCTGGGACCTGACCACTGGGTGAGGTCCCTGCTGGGCCTGTTGAAAGGCCGCCTCCCTTTCCTTCTAGGGCAAGGGTGTCAAAGGGGTTTCTTAAAATGCACTTGAGCTCTAATAAAGGGCTGTCTAAACAATGATACATATTCCTAGCAGTCTGGTGGGAGGAATGGGGGTAAGCAGGTGGTCTTTTTTCCTAGCAGTGGAACGAGAAGAAACTCAAAGAATAAAGAGCTATTTGCCACAAGTAACTCCCAGAAGCTCAGATGAAATTTCAGTGCTGGTTAGGGTCTCTTTTAGAATGATAACTATCAACTATCTCAGGGATAACTGAGCATGCCTTTGGGCACAGTCCTTGTCACCTCCTCCTGGAGCACCCCTGGGAGGTGGTAAGGGAAAGAAGCTGCAGAAGCCTCAGCTTCAGCCACCGTGAAGTCACTTGGCTTCCCCCCATGGAGGGGGGGCCTCTGAAATGCTGGAGACTCCTGTCTTCCCTGAGGGGCAATAAGGGAAGGACCATGTCATGGGAGGTTGTGGACCACCAGGTGTGAGTACTCCCGGGCCACTGCAAGGCTGGGCTACCAAAAGCTAAGCCTAGGGATCGCTTGTGAAATGTGATTACATTTTGTTCCTTTTTCACATCAGAAAAGAAAACAGAGTACAAACAGCATCATTCAGGTCACTGTCCTTTTCTCCTTGTGTCATTCTCTTGTTTGTACTTTCCTCTTTCTTTTTTCTAATACTGTTCACTCTTGCCTCCAGGATCATTGGGTCACCGAAGTCCTGCCACTCACCACAGATTGCCCAAACTTAGTGGCATAAAACAACCGTTTCATTCTGCTTATGGATTCTGTGGGGCAGGGGTTCACACAGGGCACGGCAGGGATGCTTTATCTCTGCTCCACAATGTCTGGAGCCTCAGCTGAGAAGACTCCAAAGCTGGGGGCAATTCAAGGCCTTGGGGCTGGGATCATTAGGAGGCTCCTCCATTCACAAGTCTGACATGGGGTACTGGCGATGGGCTGGGACCTCAGTGTGGCTGTCGGGCGGAATACACACACATGGCTGCTCCACATCCTTGAGCTTCCTCACAGCGTGGTGGCCTAAGGGCAGCCTTACACAGTGGCTCAGGGCTCAGGGCTCAGAGTGCAAGTGTTCCAGCAAACAAGGTAGAAGCTGCAAGGCCTTTTTCCACCTAGCTGCAGAAGTCATGGAGCATCATTTCTGCCACATACAATTGGCTACAACAAGTCAGAAGCCTGCCCAGGTTCAGGTGGAGGGGATATCAACCTACCTCTCCCTGGAAAGACTGTATAAGTATTTTCAGACATGTTTTAAAACCTCCACAGTAGCCCACCATCACTCTGTCATTTTTCCTAAAAGAAGCTCCTTCCTCTTCACTTCTGGGATCCCAGAATAATTTGGAGGTTACTATAGGAAAGTTGCTCAAGTGCTTCTTGGTTCTCTGGCCATGGTTGAGTTTCAGAGTGGCAGCAATTCTGTGGGAATTTGCTCTTCTTCAATATGGACCCTCCACTGTTAACTTGCCATTGGATGGCCATTTTGTGGGTCCCTGGAAGTGGTTTGGCACCCTCTTGTGTGTCCTTGCAGAAAGAGTTGATTGATAATGATCCATGCCCAGTTCAGCACAGATCTCTTCTTTGGCAATACCTCCATGCCAAGCCCTTGCCTCACCAACTTTCTGACTGAAGTGATTTCTCCCCCATGGGGTGGCTTGGAGAGAAAGGCTCTCAAGAATGTTCTAGAAGGCATCGGCCTGCAGTGCCTAGCACAAAGCCGGCACTGGCACTTGCTCAATAAACGACTATTGAATAAATTAACCCTGGCCTGCATGGGCTCTAGATGACTCAGAGGGTCTGATTCAGCCTGATTCACCAGAGGATTTGGGAGGATTTGACCAGTGGAGAGCCCTGCATGTTCCCGGAGGGAGGCAGTGTGTGTGTGTGTGTGTGTGTGTGTGTGTGTGTGTTCATGTGCATGCGTGTTTTGGAGGAACTGGGGGCATGTGGGGATGGTCCTGTGTAATGATATTGTGGGCCAGGCCAACAGCACTTGCTGGCATGGTGACCACCTAGCTTCTGCTAAGCTGCCCCTGCTTCCTTACCTCCATTATTTGGAAACTTTTCTAGACACCTTGAGCAAACCCTCTAAGTGTCAGGGCAATTATCAAGTTTCCAGGAGGCTCAGACCACAGCTGCTTCCTCTTTCCCTACCCAAAGTGTACAGATAAATCACCAGAAACTCTCTGGGTAAGCCTGACCTCACCACGTGAAGGACCTATTTACAATAGAGTTGAGGGTTGTCTGCGGGGGCTGGGTGTGGGTGGGTGTCCTAGGCTTACAAGGCCCTTTGTCAATGCAAGAAATGATAAGAGTAACTATGCTAGTCAATCAATCCAACTGGAGATGCTGGAGTCCCAGGAAACTTTTAGGAATGATCTGCTCTCTCTCATTTAAGAAAAAGCAAAAAACAAGGACTTCCAAGCTTCCCCATAGGGAGGGAGCTGCTGGCTAGGAACATACATCCATAGAGATAGGCACTGCAGACTGACTGTGGGAGCCTTCACTGCTCTCAGATGAGCTTGCTGTGTTCTCTTTCCTTTTCATCACGCCCTGTGCAGATCCACGGCCTATGTGCATTAATTCTCCATGCCTATGCATCAGCATTGTGGTAGGCCTTTACGTATGTTACCTCCAAGTCTGAACAACATCTCAATGAGCAATGGATTGTTATCTCCAATCTACAGATGAGAAATTAGAGGCCCAGAGAATTACATTAAATTGCCCAGAACACACTACTAATAAGTGGATGAATCAGATAATTTATTCATTCAGTAAACAAACTAGATTTTGCCTTAAGCTATGCAGAGAAAAAAAAAGAAGAAGTTGAGCTGGTGCTAGTTGACAAGAAATTCACAGTCTAGGAGAGGAAGACAGCAATTATACAGCAACATGGTAAGTAAAATGATAGAGCTATCCATAAGGAATTGGGCTAAGCACCAAGGGGACGTCTAATGTGGCTTGGGAGGGTCAGGGAAGACTTCCTGGAGAAGGTGATGTTTGAGCTGAGGGTTAAGGATAAGCAGGAGTTAGAAGAAAGTATGTGGGGTGGGGCAGGGCATTTCAGAAAGAGTAGGTTGCACAGTCAACATGTGGAATTAAAAATAGCAAAGATATGTGGAGCTATGAGCAGTTCAGTGTTGCCCTGGGGTTGTCTGACTGAAGTTTATCTGACTTCAAAATGCAAGCCCTGGGCTTCCCTGGTGGCGCAGTGGTTGAGAGTCCGCCTGCCGATGCAGGGGACGCGGGCATGTGGGGAAGATCCCACATGCCGTGGAGTGGCTGGGCCTGTGAGCCATGGCCGCTGAGCCTGCGCGTCCGGAGCCCTGCTCCGCAACGGGAGAGGCCACAACAGTGAGAGGCCCGCGTACTGCAAAAAAAAAAAAAAAAAAAAAAAAGAGCAAGCCCTCATCCCACTCTGCTTGATCTCCTCAACTAGCTGATTTTGGAGGGTGTGGCATATGTGACACTTTACAGGGGCTTGGGATGCCCAGTCTTTATTCTTTAAAATTCTGTTACTGAATTAGCAGAATTCAATAACAGAGGTGGGAGTTTTTTTTACCAGAACTTCTACATTGTGACTTCTCAGGAGGGCTTAAAGAGGATCAGGAGGGAGCTGGGCAAAGGCCGTTGACTAACCGAGGGAAAGTCAATTCAGCTCCATTGCTCCGTGGCTGCCCGACAGCAGTTTGGAAGAAGGAGGCCAGAGATCACCAGGGAACAATGGCTGCTGGGTTCACTGCCACAAAGCACATTGTGATGAGTCAGAATGAAGCAACAGTTACCTACACCAACATGTCAAGTTGACAGCAGATGAAGAAATTATCTCAGTGAAAGACCAGGGCTGAAGATGGGTGCAGTCTAACAGTGCCAACGATTTTACTGTGTTCTTTCTTTTTTTGGTGGGAGTGGGGTGTTGGGGAAGTGTATGATACATGCATTTATGTTTCCACCTACTAAATAAGTGGATCCGTTTCCGACAGGTGGTCCCCCAAATTGTCCTCACCATTTGGCTTTTTGATTTCCTTCCTTTAATAGGTCTTCTTGTGGTGTCACTTGGAGAGGACCTGTGGATACTTCCGGGGTCTGTCAGGAAATATCTTATCTTACAACCCAGGCCTACTGCAAATAGGTGGATTTTCTGTCCCTCTGTGACAAATTCTACAGGAAGGATAACCGTGACCAAATAAGTTAAGGGACCTTTGTTAGAAGTCCTTTCTGTAATGAACACAACATTGTAATTCAACTATAATTCAATAAAAAATAAATTAGGCTTCCCTGGTGATGCAGTGGTTGAGAGTCCGCCTGCTGATGCAGGGGACACGGGTTTGTGCCCTGGGCCAGGAAGATCCCACATGCCGTGGAGCAGCTGGGCCCGTGAGCCATGGCCGCTAAGCTTGCGCGTCCGGAGCCTGTGCTCCGCAACGGGAGAGCCCACAACAGTGAGAGGCCCGCGTACCACACACACAAAAAAATAATATAAATAAATAAATAAATAAATAAATAAAAAGAAGTGCTTTCTGATATGGGGCCTGGAATCATAGCACTGGGAGCTGGAAATAACCTTTGTCCTTTTATAGGTCAGAAAACTGAGTTGAGGATAAGAGGGAAGTGACTTGCCAAAGGTAAGACTCAAATTTGATGTAGAACCAGGATAAAATCCAGTCTCTTGACTCTAAACCTGGTGCTGTCCCCCATGCTGGTGTTCTGCCCATCGTCACAAAGCCTAAACTACTGTTTAATTATCTTTTAAATGAGCATTGCTCTTTACCTTTTCTTTGCTAAAAAATAGCCACTTGAAGGACCATATTTTATTTGTAGGTTCAGTGCCCACCACATTGTCTAATACAGTAATAATGTCCCTAGAATATTTCTACCCTTGAATATGCATACAGAGGCCCCACTGGGAGCTGAGAGTTGGTGGCTCATTTTGATTTAAATGGGACCTCACGTTTAACAGGTTTTCCTGTCCATTATCTTGCCTGGTCCCTGTTCAAATCCAGCTATATTTTCTGGGTTATTTTTGCATTCATAATTCTTGACAAGAAAATCCTCCCATCTAATCTTTGCTTTATTTCTTTGTTTCAGGAGATTATCTAGCATGTCTAATAGAGCAGCAAGTCACGTCCCGCGGCTCCAGGCCTTCAATTCCCCAGCATACCAAAATCAACCACAAGACTTTCCTCCGACCTCACCCAAGTCAGGGCATAGGTGGGGCTGCTCTCTGCCCCCTGGGGAGGAGGAATCTATGCCCAAATGGGTATGTTCTTTCTTGATTTCTCCAGGGTTCCCCGGAGAGGTGGTATTCCTGGATGATGGGGTACAGAGAGTCTGAGTTTAACTTTCAATGAAACAATGCAAACTCAGACCTAGGGAAGAATTATCCACCTGAGAGTTGCTGGAATATTGGTGAAATATCACTTCTTGCTATTTAATTCATTCATATGGGATTGAAAAGACATCTCTTGGGGCTGATTTAGGTCAGTGGTGTCCAACCTATTTTAGTATGGAGAGCACATTTTAATTTCAAAAAATTTATAGACCTGCAGATAAAGATACTTACACTTTAGGAATGCACTGGGAGAGCAAATATTAATAATAGAGGCTATCACCTTAAAGGGGATTTCAATACTATTAATCACCACCTTATCTATATACTATCCCAAATCTGAGTTATTGCTTTCCTTCTGTGTTTCTGTAACTCTTTGTCTTCACCACTGGCCTGGAAACCCCACAAGGCCATAGTTGATTTGCCTTGTTCACTATCTGTTGTATACTCGGCACCTAGCAGGGTTCCTGGCACAAAGTAGGCACCTTACGTATATTTGTAGAATGAATAAATGAGTACATTAGAAGTATCAGAATAGTTGACTAAACAGTATGATTCATGTACAACTATAGGTACTGATTCACACAAAGATGGTACCCCTGTGGGGTCCCAGGGCCCACAGATTGGAAATCAGGGATTTAAATTTCCACCCTTGGATCCAATATTTTCTTCCATTTTCCCCCGAGGGAGCTTAGTGTTCAGCAGACCACAAATACCAGTCTCTGAGTTTAGAGACACACGATAGCTAAAGGTGGGAGCCTGCACCAGCTGACATTCCAAAGGCCGAATGGAAAGTCTACAAAGAGGACAGAATGCACACCTTAAAGAAGGCTGGGACTTCCTAACACCCACGGCAAAGGGGAGGTTGATGACAGCTTCCCTCAAAAGCCAGTTTCTAACATTTGTAGGAGCAAAAAGAAAGCTAATCTCCGGGAGCCTCTAGGCTGTGTAGTTGGTATTTCAACCCCAAACAGACTTGCAAAGGTACTTTGCCTGTTTCCTCTGTCAACCTATTTGTGTGGAGTGTTGATAACTGAAGTGACACACAGTAAATTTGTCTTGTAAGGCATTGGTTGGGAGTGGAGATGAGTGGGGAAATATAGGAATTGAAAGAAAGAATGCTTGACTTAAAATATGTGAATGTGTCCCTGCCTCATTGAGTGTTTATATTAATATTTAATTGCTGACATCTCTCTTCCTTCTCTAGACAATGGGCTTCTTCTCTTGATTCTCCCTGCTCCTTCCTCTCCAAACAAAGAGAGGGTGGTATTCCAGGTGTGAACAAATCAGGGAGGTTTCCTGCTTCAGATTCAGAGATTCACAGCCCTGAGGAAATGAATAAAAGAGAGGAGGGGAGAGAGCAAAAGAGATGAAAAGCAGAATGTTTGCCACCTGCTATTTAGTGATTAGCTCCCAGATAAGGAAGGCAGAGATGCATTCCAGGAGCTCAGGACTTGCCCAGACGGAACTCAGAGTAAAGGAGGGTTTGATGAAAAGTGAAGCCAGAAAGAGGCAGTGCGGGTGGGGGTGGGGGAACTGAAAACACCATCCATCAATTTTCCTCAAAGCCCCTCCATGTCATGCAGCTCTTATAAATTTAAGACCCTCACTTTACCCTCTTTTTTGTTCCACCCCGCCTCACCTGCTTTGGTTTATGTAAAGGAGTCTTGTAAAGCTCTGTCACGAACTAACTGTGTGACCCTGGGCAAATCACTTACCTTCTTAGATGTAGGTCTAGTGGTTGCTATCTCTCTCTCTTTTTTCTTAATTGGGGTATAGTTGTTTTACAATGTTGTGTCAGTTTCTACTGTACAGCGAAGTAGAGTTCCCTGTGCTATACAGCAGGTTCTCATTAGTTATCTATTTTATACATATTATTGTATATATGTTAATCCCAGTCTCCCAATTCATCCCTCTTGAGTTTCAGTAGCTTCACCCAAAGCATAGGAAAAGAAATCAACAATCACAACCAAACAACCAAACCCCAAATCTCCTAAGGCTGGGCAGTAGAAGCCCTGGCGAGTTTGCAGCCTCTGTTCTTGTTCTTAGTTTCAAGCACACCAAGCTTTTGGATTAAACCACAGTGAAAAGCAAGCACTTACTCATTCCCTTACGGAGGAGCAGGCTGATCCACTGTGAGGTTTTCCTTTCTCAGTAGAAAGGGGTGAAAATAATTTCTGCACAGCCTACCCTTCTGCCTGTGGCACCTGTGGCCACAGACATGACCCAGGTCTGAGCAGAGGTGCAGGATGCTGTGTACTTGTCTGGGGTGCATGGCCTCTTCCCTCACTAGCCTTTGCTGTTCCCTTTGTTCTTATAACTGAGGGTGTTTTGTCCTTGACAACGGCCATGTGTTCAATTTTTCCAGCACGGTTAGGTGAGGTCAGCACTTTGGCTTTTAGACTCTAGAGCAGGTAAGAGCCATTGAACCTTGAGAGATACAAGATCAAGTTAGTAATTCACCCTGATTTTCATTTTGCACTGCTCCCATAGAAAATAAATGTGGAGCAATGGACAATTATGCTTTGGTAGAAAATAAATACTCTGGTGATTAAAAACTGGAAATCACTAGCTTTGAAATTTCTCCAAAAATACAGCCCCAGATGTCACGCAAGCTCCCATCAAACACAGGCTGTTAAAATCCAACTGTGGATATTGCCTTGTAAAGTGTTCACAGATGCAACAGCAGAAGGAATTCTCACAGCCTAGAAAAGCAAGACTTCTGCTTTTTTCCTTTCTTTCTGTCTTTTTTTTCTGGCAGGGGGTGACGGAGGGGTTGTGCATCAAACTGTTCATTTCAATATGTAATTTGCCTCAAAGAATTTATGACAATTTATTTTCTCACCAACCTAAATCCAATTCAAAAAACATTTATTGAAACCTGAACAATCTACTTTCCGTTGATGAGTGCTAATAGGTGCAATGTTACCCCTGTCAACTTATAAGATCACATACTGAGCTTGGAGCTAAACAGGAAAACGGAAATTAAACTGGAGTTGGATTTTGTTTCCTTCTAAATTCACCATAGTTGGGCATAGATGGTCCTTAATGAGAAACAAGTTGCATTGTGGGCATTTCTTTATTTAAAAAAAGTTTCTTTCTTTTTTAATTTGGAAGATGTTTGCATCTTAATGCCAGATGTATCTCCAAGGCAGAGGGGGTAGAACTGTATGAAAAAAATAAATGATGTCAAAAAGTCCCTGTGTTTTCAACATTTCTTTGCTAGTCCTCGGACTAAACAAATATTGCCAGTAAAAAATGACAAATATAATTGCTTTTGGATTCTTATTTTTCACAATAGAGTAGCCTCTTTGCTCTCTTGAGTTCCATGGATAGGTGATTCTCCTGAGAAACTTAACGACATCATGTCATTTTTAGCTTGAGGGCTTTGTTAGAATATCTAATAGGCAGAAGGTAATAAGAGGGTGTGAGTGAGTGTCTATGTGTATGTACACACTCCTTGTATGCATGTGTGTAGTGCCAACAATGGTGTATCCTTACTGGACTAAAATTCCATACCAGCTCTTTGAATAAATCAGACAATGTGGTTAAAATGTTTGACCCAACATTATCACCTTTCCACCCTTGATTTGTAGTTAACTAAGAACGTGGCCATGCTGTTAACATTCTAGCCTTCACTGGCCAGTAGGGTCCATAAAAAAGATCATTTCCCCTCTACCTCTGTGTGCAGACTGTTTCTGTTTATCTATAAGTAACAGCCAGGGTCCCATTGCTTTTCAGTTCATTTATTCACTCCTTTATACAATAGGCAATAACCAAGTACCAACTCTGTACCAAGCAGTCTTCTAGGTGTTTGGAGACACAAAGAGAACTAGACAGAGAAGGTCCCTAACCTCATGGGGCTTACATTCTGGTGTGAGAGGACAAAAATGAACTAAATAAATACCATAATCCCAAGTCACAAAAATTCCATGGAGATTGAAAAATCATGAAAAATCAGGAAGATATACTATAATCAGTGGATGTGTGTATTTGGAGCAAAATTTGGATAAGGATGACAGAGAAACACTCTCTGAGAAGGGGATATGAGAAGACAGCCAGGTGGTGGGAGGTGGGCTGGCATGCAGGGAAGAGGGTTGGATGTTAAAGAAGCAGTGGATGTCTAGCACCTCAGCAGGACAAGTTTGCGTGTTCAAGTGAGCTGTCCTTGCATACATTACATTCTTACAGAGGAGGTTTTCTTGACCTATTTGTAAGCCAAGTGGGAAGCTGGACTCTGATAGAGATGGATGTGAGGACCTGGGATACTTTATATGGGAAGATGAAGTGTTGTTTTCCTTAGAGATGGAGGACTTGCTGGAGAAGCTGTAAAACTTCAGAGCTCTAGTCTCACTTTGGCCAGTAACAGAGTATGTACCTGTGGGTAAGTCTCTTCCCTTCTCTGACTTCTGTCTCCTCTTGAAATAAGGTGTTGGATTGAGTGATCTGAAATTCCCCTCCAGCACCAGACAGTCTTTGAGCCCTCTAAGGACAGAAGCTGGAATCGAATTTTTCTGCTTGAGAATCCCTATTGGTATGGACTCACTCACTAGGATGTTCAAAGCCAAGTCCTGGGTGAAAACAAGCATATGAACTGCTAGAGTCCAAAGGAGCCATGTTCAGACACTTGACATCTTTTACTTTCCTTGATTTGATCTGTGCTGTGACTTTAGTCAGTAGGGAGTTCCTACAACAGGCAACCAATAGAGAGAATTCCATGTATAGGCCAGACCTACCAGTGTATACTGAGCAGAGACAGCCATCCTGACCACATGCAACTGTGTGAGAAAGGGTAAGTCTGACAGCCGAGAAAAGCTGGACAGGGGTCCCAGGGTCTCAACCTTCAATAATAGCTGATCCCTCCTAACAAAGGTCTCTGGTTCAGACAGCCCTTTACTGCGATCCTCTGGCTTGCTGGCATGGAAGCAGCCTTCTTTAGATCCTGCTGTAAGAATCCCATGGCTATTTCTTCCTATGTTGGGTCTGTTGAATGATGTTCTATCAGTTCAGGTTGAACAACGACCCAAAGTCCAGTAAAGGTATAGGACGAGGGGGGTATCTTTGTAAATGTGTTTTGAGCATCCTTACTCTACAGAAGAAGGCATCTAGAGAGACACATAGTGAATCAGATGTAGTCCTTGACCTCAAAGAACTTTCTCAACGTAAACTCATATGCAGATGCCTAATACTAACATAGGTCAGAGAGAAGGGAGTGATGGATGTAATGAAGAGGAGAGCGGTGGATGAGTTGACACTTAGAATCGGTACTTAGGGATTAATTAGGACTTCAAAGGTCAGAGATAGGGGCAAGGAAGGGCATTCTCAGGCAAGGGAACAAAATGAGTAAAAGCTGGGCACAGGACAGAACTTCCAGGAAGGACATCAATGTATCTGGGCTTCAAGGGGAGAGACCCTCAGATATTCAAGTTTAAACTCCAAGAGCTTGACGCAAAGGAAGCTAGAGCTCTACCCTTTTGGAGTAAAGCTACTCTGGGTCCTGGTGTTTCTGGTTCCCATAGAAGCACAGCACCCTCTTTCCCTCCTTTCCTCCCCTACCCCTACCAAAGACATGGGGAACCTGCAAGGAGAACAAGGCTGTGGTTTTCAGTAATTAAACTTGCATCATTTGTGATCAGGGAACTACTTTAAAATTCCCTCTATTCTGGTATTCTGATGATTTGCTTCAGAGTTGGAAATAAAATTTAGCCTTAGGATTCTTCATTGTTCCTTTGCTGTGATTTCTAATTGCCATGTCCACCTCACCTTCCTCCATTTGATGTGTTTCATCTCAGACGCAGGTGTTTGGAAATTTCTTTTTTCCTCTCTGATTTTGGTCCCCAGATCTTCTACAAAGATAGTCACCTGTCCATATTTCCACTCACCAATCCTCATAATTCTGATGCCTCTGAGTAACAAAACCACATACTTCCTGGCAGCCACCCTGGTCTGATCATTCACGTATCATCATGGCTTTGTCCCAACTTAATTCTACCTTGTCATTCCCATCAATATTCTTTTCATCTCAGTGTGTGTCAACTGACTGATTCATATTTACTCTTGACACATATTTGATGATCATACAGAATTTTACCAGCTAGTTATTTTCTGGGCTACTTCGTTTGTGATCTCTATATTCCTTCTCTTAACAGTGAGGATGTTGCTAGTTAAACAAAGTTACCATTTATTATCACACCATTGTCCACATAGTAACAATAATGGTAACAAGGAATAGCTTTTATAGCAGACTATCGCCGTCTCAAGGCTCAAGGCAACCTGTGAAACAAATGATCCCATTTTATAAATGAGAAAACTGGGAGATTGACTTGTCAATTAAGTGATTAAGTTTAAGGTCACTGGTAGAAATAGAAATGGCTTGAACTCAGGACTACTGAATAGAGTTGGTGGTTCTTAAGATATGAAGCCTGCTTTGAATTCTGTCCAGGTCTACCTGTACTCCCCAGAGACCCTCCAAACCGGAGGTTCTCAAAATCAGTGGGTTTTAGAATCACCTGCAGGCTAGTTTAAAATGCAGAATCTCTTCCTCTCCCCCATACGCATTCTGATTCTGATTCTGAGGTCATGGAGCCCTAGAATTTTCTTCATTAACACAGACCCCTGATGTTATTGATGTAGGAATGTATGTTGAGAAATTGTTGAGCAAAGTGGAGAAGCTTCAGTCTGATAGCCTAAAAATGCCCTCTTTTTCTTTTACCTTCCGTTGTATGCAAATATGAGTTCATTCAGGGAGAGATCATTTATATTCTGCTTTAGTTCTTATAAAATATCACTTTAATCTTATTTTAAATGGCTGCATTTCTGGAAGAGACCATTTTATCCCAAGGAGAATTTCATTTCTGATGGTTTCAGATAGGCCTCATTTTAATTCTCTTTCCCCTTTTTAAAATATGACTTCATAATCCTCTTCACATCTAGATTTTGTGTTATATTGGTGTTTTTTTCATGGAATATTGCCAGAGCTGGTATTAATGATGCAGTTGTCAGAATTGTATTCTTAATGAGAGTAAAATTCAAATAAGGACCCAGATGAAAAATATGTCTATAAATATTTGAGAAGAACTCTCTCTCTCTCTCTCTCTCTCTCTCTCTCTCTCTCTCTCTCTCTCGGCAGTTTTTCCTTTGAGCAAAAGGAAATGTGGATTTATGTAAATATCTTAGGGGATACATTTTACTGTTACATGTACCATCTTAAGAAATATTCATCTAAATTCTGCTTGTCAGAATCAAATAGAGGTCAGAACACTGGATAAAATATGAGTCCAGCTTTGATTTCCTTATGTAAATGTTTTCTCTAGGTATGTCCATTATGCCAAAGCTAATGGTTCTAATAAGCACTCCAGAGCCATCTAATTCAATTTAATTCTTCTCGATCAAAAAATGCAAAACAACTTTTTGAAAGACAGAGATTAGCTCTGCCACTAAAGGAAATGAGAACAGTAGTAAAGAGATGAGATCTCAGACAGAGCTTCAATATTGACTTCATCTCCCCTAAGTTTGATCTTGTGTATAGTACATAGAGTGAGATTTGATATGAAAATATGCATTTATAAGTCCCAAGGAAACTGGAACAAATCATCCATATTCATCTCTTCTGTGGTGGGAATATTTTTTTCCTCAGGGTCGGTGCAAAATTTTGAGTTCACTTCTCTAAAGATTTCAGATCATTGCCTCATAGCCATATTTTCATACAAACCATGGCTTTGGCCTCTTGCACAAGACGTCAGTCATATTTTACAAAAATATCTTCTTTCTATGGAACAAAATATAAACTCTCTCTTTACCTATTTAAACCTGTCTTGAGAGTTTTGGACAATGCACTTCAGGCGCCCACACAGTCTAATAGAAAAGGTCCTTTGGTCATTCACACTCTTGTTTATATTGATATTCTCTTTCCATCCATTTTCTGGTTCGTAAACCATCCTTTGAAACTTTGTGGGATATTGTTGACCACCCCTCCCACTTCTTCGCTCCATCCATGATGAGCTGGTGTGGGAACTTCTGTATTTTCATCTCCTTTGGGAGAAGCATTCTTCAAGTAGAGGCAGGAACCTCAGTGGCAGTTAATGAATGCTCTTAGCGTGTGGGAATCTGGCTAGTGTCTAGGAGGGCCAGGAGATGGACTCTCTCTCTCCAAAATGATTATGCTCTAGTTAGAGGTAAAGGGCCTAACAATAAAAATAGATCCTGTTCATTGATCACTTGCTTTGTGCTAACCTGCTGAGCTAAATCATTTCCCAATTGCAATTAAATTTCACCTCATAACAGCCGTGTGTGTTAGGTAATGTTACTCCCATTTTACAGATGAGGAAATTTGGGCTCTTGGTTGCTCTGGTCCCCAGTGAACTCAGAGTTGACATTTGAACCTTGGTCTTTCTGACATCAAAGCCTCTTCACTACATATATGCTACACTGACTGAAACTATAAATAATAGTCGATGACAGAAGACCAGGAAAGATCAACAGAAATAGAAATTCATCTCCAGGGTCAGAAGGAATAAACTAGAAGCTGGAAGGCTTTATCCATTCCAGTGTGGCAGGCCTCCTTTTTAAATTATTTCCCCTTGCAGGCAGAATTCTCTGGAAGAATGCTGTTGACAGCTTTCAATGCATCGTAAATAATGTCCCAGGTGCTCCAACTACCCCCTCAGTCACTCTCCTCTAGAGAACCTCTGTCTGAACCCCCCTCCACCCACATTCCTTCTCATTCCATGCCCCCATTTTGAACTCAGTGTCATGTGTTCATATTTGATGATTGCTTTGTAAGTACTCAATATTTTTGGTAAGCCATTTTTTGCTCAAAGTGCTGCCTCCACAGGATCTATTGCTTCTATGTAGTTAGTATCTAAAAATTCCACACACAGTTTTGTTTGTTATTTGGTAGAAGAGAAAGGTCACCTAAGCTGCAGGTTCCTTGAAGGCTGGGTTGTGTTTTCTTTTTCCTCTTTTGTCCTTAGCTGAATAGGGCCCAGGACAGGTGCTCATAGAGATTTGATACGCTAAACCAAATACGGAGCCAACTGTCCTAAGCTCTGCAAAGGGGAAATACAGAAGACCCTCAGGTAAGTTACATTTTAGTGAGTGTGGAGGTCAGTTAAGATAAATCTGCATACAACTGTAATACAATGCAGGACAAGATAAAGTATTGTAAGAGGGATATTAAGTGCCAGGGCACTTCAGAGGTTGGAGAGATCTTACCCATTTATGTAAATGGGGGTAACAGAGGACTTTAGATGTCCACCAAGCCGATCAAACCCTCATCCCTGGCACCGGGGAGATGCCAGGTTGTCATTCTTGGTAGTGGTGATGGGAGGTATGGCATGGAGAAATTTTTTACTTTATACTTTCCTGATATGAATGAGTATTTATGATAAATTTGTTCTTTTTGCAATTAAAATGAACAAGAAAGGACTTCATGATAAAGACAGCATTGGACTGCATTTGAAAAGCTCTGTGGATGGGCTGAGGGGCAGGAAGAAGAATTCCAGCCTGAAGACACAGCTCGAGGAAAAGCACAGACTCAGGCAAACATTGAGAAGGTTCAGGGAGCCAGAACTAGGAAGGCTTGGCTGGAGTGCTGGTCATGGGCAGGGACATAGCAGCAGGTAAGGTCAGAACGGAAAGTCAGTTCCATGTTGTGAAGTCAGAGATACCAGCACTGTATTCATTTGGCCGTGGAAGCCTCTGAAGTCTTCTGAGCCATACAAGGCATGACCACAGCTGGGCTTTGGAGGAGCCCTCCTGGTCTCTGCTCAGGACTTGGATTTGTGCTGAAGGAATCCTTCATGAGCTTAATGGCCTGGGGCTCTTAATGCCAGGCTGGTCTCTGCTCCATGTGCCAGCCCAGCCAGTGCTGCAACCCAAGGGAGTGACTCACAGTGGGTCTTCCAAGAAGAAGGAACAGCAGAGAAGGAAGATGATAGGTGTCTTCACAGTACCCCTCAAATCACCCATAGGTTCTCTCTTCTCTTCCTCTGGTCATGGAAAGTCAAGGTGGACATTGAGATTTCCTCAGTTTCATATGTTATATTTCACTTCAAGAAAGTAAAGATTTCTTAAATATTGATATTTCCTTCCTCAGAAAACTAAAAATAGAATTACCATATGATCCAGCAATCCCACTCCTGGGCATATATCTGGACAAAACTATAATTCGAAAAGATACATGCACCCCAGTGTTCACAGCACTATTCAAAATAGCCAAGACATGGAAGCAACATAAGTGTCCATTGACAGATGAATGGATAAAGAAGACGGTACATATATACAATGGAATATTACTCAGCCATAAAAAAGAATGAAATAATGCCATTTGCAGCAACATGGATGCAACTACACTTTGTTGTACAGCAGAAAGTAGCACAACATTGTAAAGCATTTATACTCCAATAAAAAAAGAGATTATCATACTAAGTGAAGTAAGTCAGAAAGAGAAAGAAGAATACCATATGATGATATCACTTATATGTGGAATCTAAAATATGACACAAATGAAATTGCCTACAAAACAGAAACAGACTCACAGACATAGAGAATAGACTTGTGGTTGCCAGGGGGGAGGGGAGTAGGGGAGGAAGGGGCTGGGAGTTTGGGGTTCGTAGATGCAACCTATTATAAATAGAAAAGAATGGATAAAAATCAAGATCCTACTGTATAGTACAGGGAACTATATTCAATATCCTGGGATAAACCATAATGGAAAAGAATATAAAAAAAGAATGTATATATGTGTATAACTGAGTCACTTTGCTGTACAGTAGAAATTAACACAAAATTGTAAATCAACTATACTTCAATAAAAATTTTTTAAATATTGATATCCTTCCCCTTCTTCTGCCTATTCCTCTCTCTTTTGTTTAAGTACACTCAAATATAAACACGTACGCTCACACACTCAATATATTCACTCACTCACTTATACCTCCTCCTCCAGTTACTTTGGTTCCATTGGGAACAATGAGGGCAAAAAGTCAATTAATTTCCATGAAATATCTATCTACTGCTTTAGTAGTGAACAGGCTTTTCATGGGTCGGGGTTCTCCATCAGTCACCCCTGGCTGTGATCATTTCCTATCATTTCAATCTCTTCCATGCTGTCCAGTATGAAGGCCCAACACCCCATCCCCATTGCCTTGCTTTTGTTTTTAATTTTTATTGACTCTGAAATGAAAAGCCATTTCCTTTTCTTGACTCTGACCCCTTCATTGATGCACTTTTTTTGTATTTTAATATATTGCAAGGTATTTTTTTGTCATCTATTTGTTTTGTCTACTAAAGACTTTTTAACCAAAAAGACCCTAACAGCAAAAAGAATTACCCAACTGAATATGATTCTGTTGCTGGATAAGACTCCAATGGTCTTGGTGATGGTTAATTTTCTGGCTAGACCGTGATACCCGGATGTTTGGTCAAACACGTCTGGATGTTGCTATGAAGGTATTTTTTAGATGAGTTTAACATTTAGACACCAGAAACTTTGAAAATAGAAGGTAAAATAGATTACCCTCCATTGTGTGGGTGGCCTTATCTAATCAGTTGAACACCTTAAGAAAAATGCCATCCTCTTCTGAGGAAGAGAGAATTCCCCAGGATGTGGCAGACTGCCTTTGGACTCAAACTGCAATATCAACTCTTCCCTGAGTCTCCAGTCAGCAGGCCAACTCTGCAGATTGGAACTTGCCAGTTTCCACAATTTTATGAGCCAACTCCCTAAAATCAATCAATCTCTCTGTGTCTCGTTCTTTCTGGAGAAGAACCTTGACTGATACAGTCTTCATACCCATATTCTTCCAGCGAGATTACCGTTTCTTCTTCTCTTCAAGAAATGCTTATTGGATAGCCAGCCACAAGGTGCCAATAAAACGATTCTTCTTTACACTGACAATAACCCCCTTTACCTCCTCCATCTCTTTCCCCTGCATGAAAACCTATATACATGAGAACCCCAGATATCATCCAGCTCTTACCTTGTTTCATATCTTTTTCTTTGCTTTTAGTGTCAGTGGAGGAAAGTGGAGTTTGGCTGCCATTACTGATAAAATAGATATTGCAACTTTGAAGACCCCTGCCTTCTGGTTGTAATCTCCATGGCTTCCTTAATATCTCCCTCAGAAGTGCTATTTATCAGTACTCTACTCATCTTCATTTCTCTCCTCTGAGCCCTCTCCAAGTTCAATATTTGACCTTACTGGGACCTTCAATTTGATCACAGTGATAAATTTGATAAGATTACACCGTGTCCTTGGGATGAAGTCAAGTATTGGGCATTACCAAGACTCTCCCACAGAAATCTATTCCTGAGTGAAGGTACATCAACCTTAACCATAGCAGACATCAGCATTTACCAAGTCTTACCTACATGCTAGGCCCTGCAGTAGATGATTTACAACCATTGTTTCATTTTGTCCTGTAAATTAGACATGAGAGAATTTATTGATCATTGCCCTGATACTGAACTCCTGCAATGAAACCTCTGAGCTTTGGCTGAGTACATGGATACTAGAAATAAAAAACTAAATCTCCCAGCCCATCTTGCATAGAGATGTGGCCATGTGACTAAGTTCTGGCCAGTGAACTATAAGAGGAAGAGCTATGGAGAACTTCTGAGAAATATCCTTAAAGGGGGATGGTGCATTCCCCTTCTGCCTGATGACTGGACTTTGGACAGAGTGCCTGGAACTTGCAAAGTCATCTTGAACCACATGGTGTAAGTAAGTATGTGTTGCAGGAAGGTGGGGCAATCTGATAAAAGGAGCCTGGAGCCCTGACAACCTGTGGAGCCATCCTACTCATCTAAAACTCCTTGCATTCAGGTTATTTTTATTGTCTTTAACATCTCATTTTGGTCACTTGGGGTTTTAGAGTTTCTGTCACTTGTAGCTAAATTGAGTCCTAATTGATACAGTAGATTCAAATATTCCCATTTAAAAGAAAAAGAAATTGGGGCTCAAAGAGGTTAGATAACTTGCTTAAAATTACCTAAGTAGCAAGTTGTAAGTGCTAGAGCCTGGTTCTCTCTGATTCCAAAGCCCACTGCAGGGTCTCTTCCTGCTGTCCCAGGCTTCTTGTTAGTAAGTACAGGCCTCTAGGCAATTTTCTTGTCTTTTCTCCTGGCCTAAAGATTCTTCCAAGCAAGCATAGTTTGGTCGAGCTGCTGCTGTCTGGAGAGAGGTTCGGAGGCCCCTTCACTGTCTTGAAAGATGCTCCAACCAACCTCTGTACCCCCAACCATTCAGGGACCCTGTATAAACTTATCCCCTAGCTACCTGGTATGTTTGCCAAGTAGCTCCTTTTTAAAATGCAGGGTAGCATGGATGTCTTGCACACCCTGTCAGACTGCTAAGCCTGCCTGTCCAAACAAATCTACTCTGCCATGACTTTATTCCACTGGCGTGTTGATACACATGCTTCTCCCATTGGGGCTTGGGGCCCAAGCATGTCTGAGAAATTGAATGGAACAAGTTTTCCTGCCAAGACCAGAGCAAACATCCCTGGAAACAAGGAAAGGGAGATCCTTACTGTGAAGTGGCCTGGCTTCCGTGTAGATCTTCTGCCAAAGTATTCCAGAAACTTCCTTCAGATAGAGAGACCCTCAAGGTCCTTCAAGTACTCAACAGCAGTCTATGCCGCAGTCAAAAACCCAATCCCAACAGAGAAAAATGTGTCTTCTTTTTGCTTGTGTGCGTACTGGCTCTGATCTAGTTTACTGTGTGACCTTGAAGAGAGATGACATGCTGTGTTGAAAGAGCACAGGGTTGAATTTTTGAAAGTGTGGCTGCTTGGTTACAACTCCCACGCTGCATAGTTCAGTCTTGGGCAAGTCACTTAACCGCTCCCATGCGTCTTAGCTGTAAGATGGGAATTCATTCATTCACCCACCTTTCCAGGCATGATGAATCTACCCGTTCATCCAACTCAATTTGATAAAGTGTGAAGTTTTCTGGGTTCTGGGTGCACAAAGATAAATATGATATAGCTTCCCTGCTGAAAGAGTTCACCCCCCTACCTGGCAGCATTATAGTAAATGTCAAAATTTTAATGGATATGATGGTACTTGAGAAAGTAGAATGCTGTACATACAGTTAAAGAGTTATTTTTAAGTCACAACTTTGGTAACCTCAATTTCCCCTCCTCTAAGGTGGGAACCCCAAAATGTGCCAAAGGGAGTCAATGGAGAAATAGGCATAGAATAGCAAACTGGTTACTGAGGCCACTAGCAATAGTTGGATCATAGATGGGGCATCAAATGTTGAATGTGGACTCATCCTAGGAAAAGTGTGTACTGAGAAACACCTTGAAACTCTCCATCCTCAGAGCCCTTGCCCGAGCTCTGTATCTAATGGAGCTGTAGGCTACAGACTCCTATCCTTATGATTGGGAGATTCCTCTGTCAGCCAGGAGAGAAATTTCAATCTTTTATTAAAAGCACTTTGTAACAGGAAATCCTTTTCTTTTTTTTTTTTCCTTTTTTTTTGGCCAGTGCCAGCATAATTTAACAATGATTTAATAGCTTCTTTCATTTACTTGTTAAATGATGCCTCTCCATCACCTTCCCTTTGGGTTTTCCTGCTTTTTGGTCATACAACCTCCCATTATTTATTAATGTCCCATAATACATGATGGAAGCAAGCAGAAAGCAGCCATTTCACAATGATTTAGGAGGTTCCTGGCAGTGAAACAGCAAGAACGGGAGCATAAATTCTGAGAGTCTCCCCTGTACTTTCCTTTTTGGAACAGAGTTGGGTAGTTCTCAGCCATCATCTACTTGCATCCTCCCCTCCCCTCCCCATCCACCCCCCTGGCCATTTTCCTGCCCTTAGCCAATTCAAAATACTTGGCTCAAAATGACTAGTGAGTCACAGTTCATGTTTTTTCCAAGTGCCAACTGCTAGAATGAGCATGCTTCTCAAAGTTGTGCTTAGCCTAAATGACACGAAGAGCTAATTTGCTTTCCCTCCAAGGGAGGAGCCCTGTGTGGGATGAGGAAATTTCAGATTGTTTGAATCTTTGGGGATTCAGTTCTTGGGAGGAAGGTTGAAACAACCTAGGGAGATGGTCCTTGCATCTCCTACAGTTCTTTTCTGGGAACAGCTTGGACTGTTTCAACTCATGGAATGACTCTCATAGGGAATGAATAGGATGAGTAGTTCCCAAGTACAGACATGGAGGTGTTTTATGCCTCACTCAAGGACGTAGAGTGGGTTCTAAGTGGACCATCATCACAATTCTGCTTCCTCCAGGCATTTGTGAGAGGAAATGGAACCTAGATCATTCACAACCCTGATCTAGTTTTCCTTCTCCTTGTCTTTTCCTTTCTGCTTTGGACTAGACTAGTCCTCATTCTGTGATTTGGTGAATAACATATGGAAGTTCTACAGGTGACGGGGGCAGAATGGCACCTAGAAAAGTACAGTGACCAATCCATTGTCATACGGTTGAAAAGTGGCAGAGTCAGAATGAGAGCCAAGCTTTCTTTTCAACAAAAGGTTTATTTGTAAACTTTTGTTGAGGTAGGTTAGTATTTAATATTTTGGAGATAATATATATTCAAGCCTTTAGCACAGTGCCTGGCATTTAATTGCACGTTTGCCTTCCTTTATTAAGACCACCCAAACTTATAACGATGCTTCACAGGAGGGGCAGTAGAGTATATGGACAGATCCCTGGGGTGAGAGACTTGGACTTTCATCCTGGCTATTCACTCACTGATTGGGTAAACTTGGATGAGCTGCATTGCCTCTGTGGGCCTCAGTCTTCTTATCTATAAAATCAGAAGATCGGGTTAGTCTCTGAGATACTTTCTCACTGTAATTTTGTTCCTTAGACTACCTTAGTTGAGGTTGTTAGTGACTTAGAGTGTAGAGTGAGACTTTCATGTCTGGGGGATGAGTTGCTCTAAGTGAATAATGGAGTCATGACAAGCTCATAGTATTTGGGGCTTTAACACTGTTGTAGTGGGTGCTGGTCAGATCAAAGCAGAAGGATTTCTTCTCCTTGGCAGTCCAGCCCCTTATCTCTCACCAGGTCCCAGATGCCCCTTGGCATATACTGCACCGTGTTCCCACTCGTTCCCTTTTCAGCTTTTGGAGGAACATGATTGCCCTAAAGGCTGAGCATGTTTGTGATTCCTCCTTCATCCTCCAGCACATTCACTTGCTTCCCCCTTCCAGATGGCAGCAAGTGCCTCAGAGCCCAGGCTTTGCCTGCTGGGGACTTGTTCTGACTTTCTTCTGGGGCCCAAGTAGTCATTCCCCATCTGGAGGTCTAGAATTAAAGCCCAAGGATGAGAGAGAGATGGAAGATAAAGTAATAGCTGGAAGAGAGATCCTGGTCCCCCTGTCCCTCCATCACATTCCCTCCCATTCTCTGTCCTGCCCTGCAGAGGGTAGCACAAGGAGTAAGTCAGTTCAGAGACTGGAGCTTTGGGTTTCTTTTGCTCATCCCAAGTTCTCTTTTCGGCAGCAAGCCCGACTTTATGGTGACCTCAACAATCTTCCCATTTGCATGTCTGCAGTGCCCCGGGTTTGCAATGACATGCTTCATTCCTCCAGAAGTTTTCATTCCTGTGGCACCAAGGCTGAGAAACTTTAGAGAGCCAGGCTGTTCTGTAACTAACATCAATGTGGAATCTGCCTAAGCCTTGATTAATGTATTCCTTGCATTATTAAACACAGATTAAATATATATGGATATTTAAATGTAATGTGTTATTTTCCTAAATCTAGCTTTACTTGATGTTCCTTTGACTTAGGCCTTTTCATTGCTCATCATTGTCTCAGGGATCATGAATTACAGGCAGGAAGGAGCTGGAGCACCAGCTCCCTCAGCACCAGACTTTGCCATCCCATTACATTTGCCCAAGAGACACAGCGGTAGTTCTCTCCCACACAGAAAATTACTGCTGGGGTTCTTCACATAGGAATGTATTTTTTTTTCCTTCCTAAATAGAGCTTATTTCTTACCAGTGATTCAAAGGCTAAGGCAACCAGAGCCTGGCAGAATTGTGGGTTTGCTTCTGTTCTGCAAGAAAGCTTGTGTCCGGACACAGTCAACTGCCTTCACGCTGATGGCACCTTCACCCACTCTCCATTAGCTGTACAGATGGTCACTTGTCTTCTATGTGTGCTTGGAGGGCCCCAATGAGTTCTGACTGATTTTCTTTTTTTAATAATCTAGTTTATTTGCAAGGTTCCTGCTCGATACCCCAACCTAACTGTAGGGAAATTAGACCCATCAACGAAAGTGATATGTTTGAAGCAGAGGCTATATACGTCACTCCTGCCTGCGTGCCCCAGGTCCCCTTCTGTAAGGAGGGGAATAGGGGATAGATCTTGATTATCTCCAGGGTCTTTGCAGGCTCTGCCTTCCCATAGATCTCTGTGCTACCAAAGAACCAGAAGGGGAAATTAAAATACTGTGCATTTTTCAAACCACCCCTAAAACATGTTCCCCTCTGGGTCTTGGTTAAAGATTTTCCATCTTATGCCAATCAGTCAACTGATCAGGAACTTCTGCTTGTGTGTCCTGGGTTTATCTGTATCGGTGTGTTAGATTATATGCCACTGGTGTTCTGAGCCAGTTCATGTTAGCTAACAAGAGCTAATGGTGCCTATTTCTTCTCCATTCCTCACGATGGTAGCTTAAAATCAACCACTGGGGGAGTGTTTACACCATGGAAATCAGCAAAAGCTAGAAAGCAGGGCTTTTTTTCCCCCTGGAGAACTGGTTGCTCAGATTTGTAAGCACACCACTGCTGTTAAGCTCCCTGAGGGCACTAATCAATTCCTATAGCTCTCTTTATATCTAACTAAACACATATTAGAGTTTACTGAAAGTTTTGAAAAGATGAGCACAGAAGACATGTCAAGTCACAGATCTTTCCCAGTTTGACTATAAATAAGTTATAATCTCCTTTGTGTGCCACAGTCTACCACCTTTTCCTCCTTCCTACAACATTACATTATTGGTGTTATATTTTCTCAGTGGGGAGACATGCATGATCCCAGCACCCATGCTTCTCTGAGTGAATTCTCCCTCTCCTGGGTGTGCTAACCAGCCCCAAGCCCCTCGAATTAGGAATCAAAGGGCTTAAGAAAAGATATTTGTTTTCCATCTTCCCTGAACCCAAGACAATTATTGATAATCTCTCTCTTCCAACAGGAGAGCTACCAGAGCAAGGCAATCTAAGACTTGTCTGGGAGGGAGGAAAAGGAGCAGATATTGGGGTTACTGGTGAGGAAGAGGGATACTTGGCCACCTTAACTCCAGCAGGCAGGCCACTTGTCAGCTGGACTCATGAAAACCCCAAGGAAGGAAAGGAAAAGGCCATGTTCAATGTTCACAATATACAATGTTCACTGTATCTGTCATACAATTAGCAGCGTGTGAGCTTTCATATTTCTTGTGCCTCCTGACTTAGATGTTCTTAAGAACAGCTTGACCTTGGTTATCCTCCCTAAATGCTGTGTCTGGAGCCTGAGATATAGTAGGCATTCAGCAAACATTTATTAAACTAGCTGTTAATTTTATTTGACATCCATGGATCTCAAGGTTCAGAACATGAATGTGGCTTGTAGTTGGGGGGCGGGCAGGGAGAGTGGCAAAGGGGATTTGTCTTTTTCCTGAACCCCTGCTTTATTCTTTATGCTTTAGTCAATGGGGTAACCAGGCCTCTCGAAGGAAAGGAGGTAATTTTCAAGATGTGAGGACTCAGACATGAGAGAAAGGTTGGGACAGGAGGGATGCTAGGCATTTGTGCATCGCCAGCTTCAACTTTAAGGGACCTTTATTTTTTAAATTTCTTTGTCTTTAGAAATTGACTTTTTTTAAAACTAATTTTTATTGGAGTATAGTTGATTTACTATGTTGTGTTAGCTTCTGCTGTACAGCAAAGTGAATCAGTTATACGTAAACATATATCTACTCTTTTTTAGATTCTATTCCCATACAGGTCATTACAGAATATTGAATAGAGTTCCCTGTGCTATACAGTAGGTTCTCATTAGTTATCTAATTTACATATAGTAGTGTGTATATGTCAATCCCAGTCTCCCAGTTTATCCCTCCCCCCTGCTTTCCCCCTTGGTAACCATAAATTTGTTTTCTACATCTGTGACTTTATTTCTGTTTTGTAAATAGGTTCATTTGTACCATTTTTTTAGATTCCATTATGGGACCTTTCAATAGAAAGTGTCTGCAGCTCAGGTAAGCAGGGAGTTAAGGTCTGAGGAGAATGGAATTTTCCTTGTGGTCGTACAGACTTGTTTTAACCACAGGAATGAACACAAGATTCAACTTGTTCCCTTAGCTATTGTCTGGAACGCTTTCCCCTCCAACCGCTGGCCGCTGGAGGTTTAATGTGACATTTTTCTAAGTATTATGATTGCTCTCTGGCCTTCTCTGTATAGCTTTTTTTTGCTTCCCTCCTCCTATACTCTCATTCCTCTAGTCTTCAACTGCTTTCCAGTAAGCAAGCACTCACCTTTCTGCCTACAGCCAGGGGAAGACATGGGGTCGGTTTATTTACTTTTTAAAGATGTGTGTCTCCTCTCCTTCCTGAATGACCCCCACCCTGCAACTCCTCCTTGAAACCACAAGCCACCACCCTTGCCACTTCCCAAATCCCAAAACAGAGTGCTGAAAAGTCTGCAGGATGGCGAGCTCAATTCAGATGCTGTTTGACGCATCCCAGAAAGGGTTTCTCTATAGCCTCATCAACACAGGGAAAGAATAAGCTCATTTTCTCTCAATAAATGATTGCTGTCAGCCCCCAAACACTAAACACCTTCTGAGCCTTAGTTAGAGGTCTTATTTTCTGGATTTTGCTTTAGATTTTCCAGTCTGTGTGTGGCTCCCTCTAAGGTCTCTACCCAGTCCCAGCCCATCTCCATCCATTCATGTTTAATTGAAGCAGATCTCAGAAAAAGTTACCCCAAAACTGGCTGACAAATTGGGGGTGAGAGAGATGGATTATTTCACAGATCCTCTCCCTCAGTTGCCTTGATATTCTTGCTGCATCTATTTCATCTTTTTGCCTGTTTGTCTGAGTTCTCCCTGTGTCCGAGGATGACAAATGGCCAGAGAAAAGTCAGCATGCCTTGGAACCTCAAGCAAGCCGAAAGCTCCGGGCTTGCCTTCTCTCTGCCAATATTGCAATGAAAAAGCATTCCTGCAGACAATTACGTTTTTTATTTTTATTTTTTAACCAGCATTAAAGAGATTGAAACAGATTTCTTTCCAAAGCATTCCCCTTTGATGAGGTGCATAAAGGTTAAACAAAAAAGCCAAACTTTGGTTTCAAATATAAGACACCTTTATTCTAATTATAATCATAATGATCCAATGTGTTTGGGATTTCATTATTTGGAATTAGAATTTGAAAGAAGACATCCTGTAATTACCATTGAACTTATCTTGAGGCATAAATCTAATAATTAAATACTTTCAGATGTCATTCAGTGAGTAATTAAAATTTTTAAAAATACCATGGTTTCTTTTCCATGTTTGTAAGGAAAGTTTGAAAATTATCAGTGGCGTTCAATGGAAAGACCTGGATCTTATTGTGTATAAAACACAATTCTCAACAAAATCATAATTTCAGTTATTTATAGTCCTCTTACCTGGTGATCGGGGTGTTTGAGCAGGTAAGAAAGGATGAAGTTAGGGGTTGGATCTGGATGAAAAATAGTTCCTTCAAGAAAGAGAGCTCCCCAAACTTGAGCTTCATTTTTATTGTCAGCAAGGAAAGGGAGACAGGTACTGTGCATTTTTTATGAGAACAGAGTTCTGTTTTCTGATCAGTTTTGGCAAAAATTAACAAGCCATATGCTTTCTCCTCCTGGAAGAGGAGCAGGGAGTGAGGTTTGGCAGTAGCAGATGATTGTCAAATCCAAGGGAAGGCTTTGCTAGAGGGTATGCTTGAGGAAATTTAGCTCCTTTCATGGGACCAGTCCCCAAACATGACCAAACCCCAATTCGGACAGGGAAGGGGTGGAGCTGACTGGTGTGGGGAAATGTCTGCTTGGATAGCATAGTCCCTTAAAAAAATTTTTTTTTTAATTGAAGTATAGTTGATGTACAATATTATATGTTACAGTCACAATATAGTGATTCACAACTCTTAAAGGTTATACTCCACTTACAGTTATTATAAAATATTGGCTATATTTCCTGTGTTGTACAATACATCCTTGTAGCTTATTTTATACTGAATAATTTGTACCTCTTAACCCCCCACCCTTATATTGCTCCTCCTGCCTTTCCTCTCCCCACTGGTAACCACTAGTTTGTTCTCTATATTTGTGAGTCTGCTTCTTTTTTGTTATAGGCACTAGTTTGTTGTATTTTTTAGATTCCACATATAAGTGATATCATGCAGTATTCATCTTTCTCTGTCTGACTTATTTCACTAAGCATAATATTTTCTAGGTCCAGCCACATTGCTGCAAATGGCAAAATTTCATTCTTTTTTATGGCTGAGTAGTATTCCATTGTGTATGTATATACCACATCTTCTTTATCCATTCATCTATTGAGGGACACCTAGGTTGCTTCCATATCTTGGCAATTGTAAATAGTGCTTCTATGAGCATTGTGGTGTATGTATCTTTTCGATTTAGTGTTTTTGTGTTTTTCAGATATATACCAGGAATGGAATTGCTGGGTCACATGGCATAGTGTCTTGAAGCTGAGGTGTAAGCTTGCTACCCCTCACCCAGCACCCCACTGGGAACAGATATACAGACATTGGCATTGTTAGGAGGGCAGATCAGAAAGAAGAAAGGAATGGGGCTCAGACCCATCTCATGGATCAGCTGCACAGCTTATCTAATGAGGTTATCTCTCCCTAAGGTTCAAACCCTTTTGATACTCCATCACAAGTAAAATGTTGTAAAATGCTGCTTCCCTGTGGATGGGCAGTACATTAAATAAAGAACACCATAGGGCTTCCCTGGTGGCGCAGTGGTTGAGAGTCCGCTTGCCGATGCAGGGGACGCGGGTTCGTGCCCCGGTCCAGGAAGATCCCACATGCCGTGGAGTGGCTGGGCCTGTGAGCCATGGCCGCTGAGCCTGCACGTCCAGAGCCTGTGCTCCGCAACAGGAGAGGCCACAACAGTGAGAGGCCCACGTACCGCAAAAAAAAAAAAAAAGAGAACACCGTAGATGAATGATGCCTGAGAACCTGCACTTACAGAGAGACATTTGGAACAGATTCAGGGAATGGAGGGAGCTCAAGGAGAGGTAGGCGAGTGCCTGCAACAACAGCAATAATAGTGTTAGTAATAGCAATAGACACTTATCTACCCTTTATACTGACCCTTCAAGGCAAACATTATCTCCATCTGAAGAAGAGGTAACTAAGGCCTAAGAGTTAAGCAATTCGTTCATATGTTTTCAACATGGAGGTCAGATTTGCTATTAACAACTGCAGTGTATGGCAGGGTTCTCAAATTGGGTGCTCCCAGGATCACCCATAGAACTTCAAAAAGAAAAGATGTTTAGATCTTACCCCCAATATATAGGAGACCAGTTAAAGGCAGTAGAACAAGCAAGCTAAGAGTTTGATTTTTGACGCCAGACAACCTGGGTCTGTTTATTAACTGTTAAACCTTGGCAAATTAAACCTTACTAAACCTTAATTCCTCATATGTGAAATGGGTAAAATTAATGTACCTACATCATAGGGTTATGGGAAAGAGATAATACACGTAAAGTGCTTAGCACAGTGACTGGTACCAGTATATGCTCAATAAATTCAAGCCATTAATAATTGTTTTGTGTAAGAATTCTATTAGACCTTAAAAATGTTGGCAATTTAAATAAAGGGAATCTCAGAGAATATTGCAAATTAAGACAATATATCATCTGCAGATGTGATATTGTTTTATCCTGGTCTTGCATCCTGCTTCTACTTCCTAAATTGTAGACATGACTTAAGGTTCTGTCCTTGTCCTCTTTTATGCCTGTACTCTATCTTTGGGCATCTCATCCATTCACACAAGTATCATTATCTCTTATTTACCTAGATAAACCCTCAAGCTTTATCTTGGGTGGCATCATTTTCTTAACCTTCATTCTCCTGCTTCTAATTCTTACTGGATGTTTCTTCTTCCTGAGATCTTCATTTCAGCATGTCAAAAAATGACCCCCTAAGGGTTTCTTTTAATGGCCCCACCATACTCCAAGTCACTGAGGATAAGACCTCTTTGATATGTCCATCCACTTTCTCATATCCAATCAAGTTGTGATTTGGGTCAACATTATTGACTCCAGAACAAAGGCTGTTCTTTTCAATATGGATAATTGCATTACCTTCTTAACTGTCCAGTGTCTCTTCCAAACTGTATTGTACACAATCACCAAGTTGATCTTTCTAAAGATAATTCTAATGATATCAGTCTATGATCAGAAACCTTGGATTATTTTCAGATAGTTCTGGTGGATCCTACTGTTTTCTGTTCTCTGGACACAGCCTGCATTTCCTGCCTTCATCTTTGGCTCAGAGTTCCTTTAATCAGATCCGTCCTTCCCACAATCTTTACCTGGTGGGCTTTTAATCCTTCTTCAAGAGGCAATGTTCCCTTCGTCCACTTACTTTTCTTCATCATTCCAGATTGATAAGATCTCTTTTTCCTCTGGACAGAGGAAGCATTCTGTATACCTTTTATGATAGTGATATTGGCATGTGTTATAGTTTTACCAATTAATATAAGCACCTTATATTAAGGAAGCCAGATATCTGCTCTTATTCATCTCATATGTGATCTCATTTAATCTACAAAATAATAACCTTATGAGGGTCAGTATATTTTCATCTTTCAGGTGAAGACAGTGAAGCTCAAAACAGTTATGTCAATATTTGAAAGGTCCCAAATGTACCAAGTGATTAGGGAGAAGAATACATTTAAACCAAAGTCCATTTGGTTCCAAAGCCACTATACACTCTTGCAGGGTAGATGGGGTTGAGGGGAGGAGGAAGAAAGAAAGATAGGGTTGGAAAGATGCTGAGGAAGGCTTTAAGTTAGAGGCAGAGTTTGAGCTGAGCTTTGAGAATGATGATTTCACTAGGTGGGTGCAGAGGAAGACATGATTAGAAAGGGAACAGCATAAACAAAAGTGTGGAGATAGGCCCTCAGTACCTGTTTGTTGAGCAAATGAACCAAAAAACAGGCGTGGTCCACTTTCCTACTTTAATGAGGGAGATCCTTAGCAATGGGGCTTTGTCCTCAGCAGAGTCTCTGCTCCCACATACTTTTGTAGAATTAGAGAGAGGGGAGGTGGTTCAGCATATAGTTTCTCTATTCAATGGAAAGTTCTAGGACTCAGATTTTCAGGAAAATAGAAGTAATTCCACCTAAATCTTTAGGCTTGTGGAGTACAGTGAAACCCATCTGATAAGTGGAGACCCCTCCATGCCAGCTTGGGTTTCTTGCTTCTACCTGGCACCAACCCAAACTCAGCAGGGAACACTTGCTGAGTCAGTCCACAGCTACCCCTCCAGGTGAGGTAAGAACAGAGATGTCTCCCCCTGAGCAGTGGGCATCATGGGTCTATGGCAATAACTTCTTTAAGTTCTACTTTCCGAAGCCCTCACGCCCTGATCCACCTTGGTTGTAGCCTAAAGCCAGAGCCAAGAACTCCATGGGCTTGCACCCCATTTCATCAAATCTCCTCCCATACCTCAGTGATCCAAAGCACAGGGGAAGTAAATGACAAGGAAAATAAAATTAAATTGCTCCACCATAAAACACAAGAGCTGAGTCATATTTATCTCAACTGAATAGAACGAGGTGGTAGTTCTTCTTTCTCTACAGGCTCTTCACTTGGTTTAAAAATCACAATGAATTAGGACCTCAAGTGTAACCCCAGTTAGAGACTCGGCTGCCAAGCCTTTGGACACAGCCTCACAACATACTCGTTATTTAGAGCCTGGTGTCAGCCCTGCAGGGAGCTGCATCCTTGTGTTTCAAGTGGCTGCCTGGACAGAATCCTTTTAGGAAATGGCACTAATATATACTTTAGGCAAAACAACCAAGATGGTTTAATAACCCGAACAGAGAATACTTATATAATATTTGGGTAGGTGAGGACCATGATGCCATGATACCATGACACTAAGTATGAAACCAAAGGCAGATAATATAAATTTTTTTAAAAAAGGATAGATTTAATCACAGAAATTTTTGAAACCACTTTGCAATAAAGACTCAATAAAAAAGGCACCAAACTGAGAAAATTATTTGTGAAAAAATATGACATAGGGTTAACATATAGACTATGAACATATATTAAGAAAATTATAAGCACCTTAATACAGATAAAAAAGGACATAAGTTGGCAAGTAACAAGAGAAAGGTAAGTGGAAAATAAATATACGAAAAATGTTTAACATTACTGGTTATCAAATGAATATGAATTAAAACAACTATGGGATTTCAATCTGTCTATCAGTTTGGTAAAGGATGAAAAGTCTGATTCCTGCCAGGGCTCCGAGCATGAGGGGTCACAGTCTGCTCTGCAGGAGAGTCTGTGAACTGGCTCTAATTTCCTGTAGGGCACTTTGGCCACATGTATTTCAAGGCTTAAAAGCAGCTGCAGCCGTTGGCCTAGCAATTATGTTGCTGGAACTCACCCTCAGGAAATATCAGGCAAATATACAGATATGCACGGACAAGAACATTATAACATCATTATTAGTATGTACAGAAAACTGGAAACAACCTACATGTTCAAAAATTATAGTACTATATCAATATCATAATAGAACATTGTACAGTCAATAAAATGTTGGTATATAGAGTTACATCTGTCGTTATGGGAGGATGATTACATTACGTGCTAAAATGAGAAAGTGTGTTAGAGAATATTTAGTCAGGTTTTGTTTGCTTTTTTTTAAAGAACAAACTGGAGTTATTTTAAAAGTGTTTATATTCTAATTTAAAATTTTTCTGTATTTTCTGATTTTTCTATAATCAACATGGATTATTTGTGTTAAAAAAAATGAACAAGAGGGCTTCCGTGGTGGCGCAGTGGTTGAGAGTCCGCCTGCTGATGCAGGGAACACGGGTTTGTGCCCCGGTCCGGGAGGATCCCACATGCCGTGGAGCGGCTGGGCCCGTGAGCCATGGCCGCTGAGCCTGCGCGTCCGGAGCCTGTGCTCCGCAACGGGAGGGGCCATGACTGTGAGAGGCCCACGTACCGCAAAACAAACAAACAAACAAACAAACAAACAAATAAAAGAACAAGAAATGACACATGTGATAGGCAAAATAAAGGCCCCCCTCCTTAAAATTTTCATGACCTATTTCCCCAAACCTGTGAATATATGAAGTTACATGGTCAAAGGGACTTTGCATGTGCATGTGTGATTAAGTTAATCATCTTGAGATGGAAAGATTCTTCTGGAGTATCTGGGTGGGCCCAGTGTAATCACTATGGTCCTTATAAGAGCTAGGCAGGATGGTCAAAGTCATACAGGTTTGAAAATGCTATGTGGCTGATTTTGAAGGTGGAGGAAAAAGCCATGAGCCAAGGGATACAGGAGGCTTCTAGAAACTGGAAAAAGCAAGGAAACAAATTCTCCCTTAGAGCTTCTAGGAGGACCCTACTCTGCTGATACTTGAGTTTTAGCCCAGTGAGACTTCTGACCTCCAGAACTGTCAGAGAATAAATTTGTATTGTTGGAAGCCACTAATTTTGTGATAATTCATTACAGTAGCAATAGGAAACTAATATAATCTGTGAAACCACTGTCCACCGTTGGGCCCTGCTGGGTGGAGGGTTAGTAAGAGCAGGTGTAGAAGACCTTTTGCTTTAGGGACAATCCTTCTTAAGCCATATTTAGTTAAATTTGTGGAAATGGAGTAATTATGGGTAGACTGAGAGATTCTCATCATAATCCTACTCCTTAAACTTGGCTTCAAGAATAGTTTTATTTGTTTAACCATTTAGCTTCCCTTGAAACTCTGAAATGTCAGGGACCTGTGTTTGCTTTGTTCATCTCTGTATCCCTAGCATTAGCGCCATACCCAGCTGTTAGCTCACAATCACTTGCTCTTGAATGGACAAAAACGTGGATGAGATTCCAAAAACTCCTGTCTACTCTTTGAAGCCCACTTTCCAACCGATGTAGGAACTCAGGGCTGCGTTTCTTCTTCTCCTGTTTCCGCTCCTCCTCCTCTTCTTTTTTATGTAGATGGTGTAGAATTTAAAGCCAACTGTGGTTTTTCATTCACATTCAGATGGTCTGGCCTCCTAGAATTCAGAAGCCTAGGACTGAGCATTTGGACACACACCCACCCACATTTTTTTTTTTTTTGCGGTAGGCGGGCCTCTCACAGTCATGGCCTCTCCCGTTGCGGAGCACAGGCTCCAGATGCGCAGGCTCAGCAGCCATGGCTCACGGGCCCAGCCGCTCCGCGGCATGTGGGATCTTCCCGGACCGGGGCACGAACCCGTGTCCCCTGCATCGGCAGGCGGACTCTCAACCACTGCGCCACCAGGGAAACCCCCCACCCACATTTAAAACCACAAATAACAACCATGGAACTGGAGTTCAATACTTGGTATGTGGAGGAAAACACTTAGGACCCTGTAAGGTCCTGGTTTCAGATGTTTTACAGATGCTACTTGGATGACCTCTACAAAGAAGAGTTCCAGGTCCTCAGAACAGGCCTGAGCCCTGGCACAAGTACAAGAAAGAGGTTTGCTCACAGCCATCTGTGCTCGATTGTCCCTTGAGTCCATAGATTAACTTCTTTCACAAAAGCCTGGACTTAGAGGCACTTGAGGGGGAAGGAGTGGGGCTGGTTGCTGGTGGTTCCTCTCCAGAGTATGTAACCTGTTCTGTGTGGAGTCCCCAAAGGCAATGTAGGGCTCCCACTGGTGACCTGTGGCAGAGAAGTGTCAAATGCCCACCCCCAGGCTCAACATCACTGACTCACATTGCTTTAACTCTTAAAAGGAAAGTAGAAGGAAGAAATTTCTGGCAGGTGTCCTTCACTACGTATAGGAAACAGACTGCTTCAGAAAGGTGCAGCTTCTTTTCTAGATAGGTAATTATTGAGGCAGAGTCTGACCAAGCACTGACTGGGAGTGCTGTAAAGAAGACTCTAGCTCTGGATAGAGCTCGATTCTATAGATAAAGGCTCTGCCAGCTCTAAGTCACGTGATCCCATAATCATTCTCTAGAGGCTGCATCAGAGAGGCTCATAGTAAAATGCAGTCGCAAATAATGAATGGGGGAAATAGGGTCTTGTCCAGTGTGGTTGAAGATAAAATTCAAAAGCTTAAAGAATAAGTAATGGGGGACTTCCCTGGCGGTCCAGGGGTTAAGACTCTGTGCTTCCACTGCAGGGGGCAGGGGTTCAATCCCTGGTCGCAGCACGGCCTGGCCAAAAAAAAAAAAAAAAAGAATAAGTAATGAAAGGGGGTAAAAAGAACAGATTATTTCACAGAATAAACACCCCTGTGTCCTAAATCCACAGAAATCTTAAATCCACAAACGTGCAGGATTATGAGGCTCAGTCCATAAGGTGGTCAAAATAGATTCACTCTGGTTCTGCCAGAAAGCAGAGGGGTAGTTTAAATGCTCTCTACTGCCTCTCCCAGCTTGAATGTGTCACTTCCTTTCCTGGTGCAATTTGCCCTCATTTACACAAAGCTGGCCATTTCTGCCTCTGGTTTCGCCCCTGTGCTTCCACACCTGTCAACCAGGGGCAAGGCCAGGTGGGAGAAGCAGGGGATTCATATTTGAATGTTGTTTCTCTGTTGCAGGAGCTGTGCGAGGGTCTTTCTCTCATGCAGTTAATAGTCACTCACCACAGCTCAGGAGGGGTTCAGGCACTCAGGGAGCATGAAACTCTGTGCTGGCAGCTTGCCTGTTAGCAGCTAAACCCATCACTGTGAGAGGGCAGGGGCCTTGTGGGGGAATTGCATTGGACAGCAGACCTGACCAAGGGTTTTTTTCTTGTTGTTATTTTAATAAAGAAATCTTGGCACTAAAGTCTAGCAGACCCTGGCCATGGTTCGCTTACTGAGGCTGCTCCTTTACACAGATATAATGAAAGGACTAATACTTGAAGAATACAGGTTGTCAGAAGTGATCAGATCCGATATTCCTCACGTTTTCTCTTCTTCCGTGGTATTCCTCTGTTATGCCCACCCCCAGTAGCAGGTGCTAAAGGCACAGAGCCCAGGGAGCTTTTCAAATATTTCTGATGTGAAAAAGAAGTCAGAAGAGCTCTCCTTCTCCCCCAGAGCCACCACATTGAATTCATATTCCAAAAAGAAAATAGCAAAATCAAAGTTTAACTAGATCTCCACAAAACATAATATGTCCACCAACTCAAAAATTACTCAAGTCTTTTTTTTTTTGTGGTGCGCGGGCCTCTCACTGCTGTGGCCCCTCCCGTTGCGGAGCACAGGCTCCGGACGCGCAGGCTCAGCGGCCATGGCTCACAGGCCCAGCCGCTCCGTGGCATGTGGGATCTTCCCGGACTGGGGCACGAACTCGTGTCCCCTGCATCAGCAGGCGGACTCTCAACCACTGCGCCACCAGGGAAGCCCTACTCAAGCCTTATATGGTTACACATCAATTTCTTCAGCGCGGGATGTGGGTACACTTTAATATCTTTGGTGTGATGTAGAGTGTGACCTCTAAAATAAGCTTGCCTGGGACCTAGGGAACAGGATGGCTCCAGTACCTACAGAAACTGGGATGTTTGGCCAGCCTTTCATCTGCTTCTCCTGGACCTGCGCTCTGAACACTGGGTGGCAGCACGGAACTTACTAAGCTTTCTCCAGAGTCTGAATGCAAAACTGAACAATTCCACCTTAAGAGGGGCCATGCACAGAACCATGCAAAAAGTGCAGTAATTCTTGGACGTGGCTAATCTCTATAATTCACCTGATTTCAGATACAAGTGACAGCTGCAATAGGGGTGATGTTCTCTCATTCCCTGTGTCACTAGGATGCTATTTCAAATCTTCCTGAGATTAGAAAAAGGATTACAATTGCCCCCAGGGGCTTGCTATGTAATTTTTATCAGTCTTGATTAGTGAGTTCCCCCAGGCAGTGCACGCACTTCCGTGTGTGTGTGTGTGTGTGTGTGTGTGTGTGTGTGTGTGTGATGAGCAGCCCATCATGAGAGGGAAGGCTCCTGAGGACCACATGGTACACATTTCCTACCATGAGACCATATTTCCAGGTTCACCTCCAACTCCAAGACTCTTACCTTCTCACCTTTGTTATGCCCTGGACTTGGTGGAGCAGGGCCACTTCATGTACATACAACCCATGCCGTTAAACAGGGCTCAGTGCTCAGAAGTTTCCTGTGTTTGGTTTAATCCTCTGCAGTTGCTGTCTTAAAATTCTGAATAATTTTTGAACAAGGGCTCCTGCATTTTCACTTTGTAAAGGGCCCCTGCATTTTCATTTGCAAAGGGCCCCCTGCATTAAATAGCCAGTCCTCCAGTAGAGAAGTGTTGTCAGAGGTAGACTTTTCTCTAAGTCTTGACTTCATTCTCTCTCAGCCTCTTTCAGTCGCTAGCTTAACTTAGAATTGAGAATGCAAAAAGCATGGACTTTTGATCAGATATACTGGAGTGCTGGTGGGGAGCCCACCTCTTCATGCCCATATGACCTGGAGCACATTTGTTAACCTCATCTGTTAGAAGGTACAATTGTCCTTACATCATTCACAGGGTGTAGTGAGTATTAAATATTAGGATATGTGCAAAATGGCCTGGCACAGTCTAGACATTCAGTAAATGTTTCTTGCCTCCTTGGCCCCATCACTCCTGGAAATCTGCATTGATTCCTCCCATGTCTTCTTCTCTCCCCTGAGCAGCCAGCTCCAGTTGGAATTAAAGCTTGGTTTCATTTTCGATGTGAGTTGAAAATCATTTCTCATTGTATTCAGGTATCTGTTCTGAGGCAGTGATGCGTGGCCAAACAGTGGTTATGATTTCTGCATCACAGGAAAATCTGGCTTTATAGAGCCACCTACCGTTTGGGGAGCCTCTAAAGACAGCTTCTGATGCAAATGGGTCTTCAAGGAATTTCCCCTGTACTAATTAGCTCAATATGTTGCACGTTTATAATGCCCTTTTCTCCAAGGATCTGCGGACACTTGGCAAACAACATTCATCACATCCTGCTGCCTTGATGTCAGGTAACTGTTGGTAGACACATTTGTCTCCCCACTTGGACACGGAGTTGGGAGGCCCTGGGTCCTAGGCCTGCCTCTGCTCAGGACTTCTGTCTGGTCTTGAACAACTTTTCTGGACCTCAGTTACTTGAGATGTAAATTGAGATTAATAATTTCTGTTTGATCTCAGAAATCCTATCAAGACAAAATAGCCCCCAAATGAAAACACTCTTTAAAAAGTAGAAATAACTTCCCAATGCAAGGGATGGCACTATTACATCTGGGCGGTTAAGTTCAAGTTTAAAATCCAGTGCTGTACCAAACAATATACTTTTGTAGGCATTGAAATTTCCTTTTGCTAAAACTGAGGTCAAATGTCCAAGGGGCAATTGGGAAGTTGCTTAGAACACTGAGAGGATAAGTGGCTTTATAATAATATTCTACAAGAAGTCTGTTTGCCCTAGGCTAACAAAATACTGAGCAGATACCGGAGGCTCAGAGAATTCTCAAAGAATTTTCAGAACTTCTTTAATCACCCCTATGTCGGAGAGATTTTTTCCCTCTTCTGAATTTTTATAAACATCAACACCTATCATACTCATGTGGCACTGAATCAGGCAAACTTGTGTTGCCTTTTGTGACTTGAAACATAGCCCTGTCTTCTCATCTTGATGGTAAGCAACTGAGGGAAAGAATGGGGTACGTAGATATTTGCCACCCCATTCCAAGCACAGTGCTGTGCACTAGTGCGCCCTTAATAATGATGATCAGTACTAAAGAGGATAGCCGAATTAGTCTGCCACTTCCAACTTTTCAGGCTCTACAAAATGCCCTAAAGTTATATAAGAAGAAAATCTTAGTAGCGCCACTGTGTGACGTGAGCCGAAGTCTCTCATCTAGGAACATCATTCCTGTTCCAGGCGGATTGACTAATAAATGCAGTCACTTCTGGTGATTTAATTAGTCTTATAAAGGATTTTTGGTGACTCGTGTGGGAAAGTTTATCAAAAGTATACTCAAACTCTTTCAAAAAAGCCAAAATTGCTATTATCCTATTAAAAATCAGAAGGCTCTTTGATGTGAGTTTGAGAGAATAAGGATGTAGTTACGAAGTACTTGGAGCTTCTCACTTTTAAAACAAACAACAGGTAAGATCTCAGACTGCTTTGTCATGATAATTCATCATGCTAAGTATATCTATATCAATTTCTATTTCTATATTCTTCTACATCTGTATAGTTCTTTAAAATTGTTTAGCTTATGCCTCTACACCAGCTTGCACAGTCCCCGTATGAAGAATGCAACTGACATTGTATGTTAGAGCTCGTTAAAGATTGATGCTATCTCTCATTTAATGAAGAGAGATAACTATTTGCAATATTGATTAAGAGATGAACTTAGTGCGTATCTGGTAAGTTACTGGAAAGGTAGCGAATAGACTTCAAGCCATCTGTCTCTGACTAATCAATCTACTATAATAATTAAGGTCACAGTCTTTTTATTTTTTAAAGTTGGCTTCTAAAATGGGGCCTGGAGTCTTATGGCATTAAATAGCTCTGAGGCCAATTTCTTCTAGCCCCGAATCGTGAATTCACTTCAGTATCATGACCCTGTAACTCCTCATAAAAATTGTCCTCCTTCCTAGCAGAAGGAGGCTGACGGTGACCTGTTCCATCGCTCTCAAATTCTGCAACAGAGACAGGGCTGAAACGTTTCACGGGGGAGTGGAGGGGAGAGATAAGCCATCTCCATTTTAAGCTGAGGTTTTCTGAAAACTGTAAAGCTAATGATCCTTAGAAGTAGCTTGCCTTCCCTCCCAAGCTTTGAATTATCTACTTCTAGTGGTAAGAAGGAGTCACAAGAAGTCATTTAGCCCATCCATCTGTCTCCAGGCTGTGTTATATATTAAAAGTTCCAGAAAGGAGAAGTCATAACAATCCTCATCCTTGATAGCACTTTAGTATTTACCAAGCATTTTATATACATCATTTCATTTACTGCTTTACTTAAAATACTCCAAATTAGTTATACTATCTCCATTTTACAAAGCAAATTGAAGGTCAGAGAGGTTGTTACTTGCTGAAGATTGCACCGTTTGTACGTGCCAGCACCTGGGCCCGGACCTTGTCAAATGTCCTTTCTATAACATCACTGCAGATTTAGGTTTTCCCCAGGCCAGGAATTCCTACCACTTCCTTTGAGGTCCAACAGCCCTTGGAGGTGAGTGCTACCAACCGACTCCTTCTGTTCCTAAACATACATCCTTTGTTCTCCTCCGGTCTGATGCTAATGGGTTTCCATTCTTCAAGGAATAGCCTTAGATGGACCTAAAGTTTTAAGAGCTGCTCCCTTAGTCCGTCTTCTCAAGGCTGAATACTCCAAGCTTCTTCAGCTTCTTCTTTCACTGGCCTGGGAGTTAACCAGCTCTGCCATCAGACAAATCACTTCATTGACATATGTTTTCTCACCTGTAATAAGGGGGTAATGTCACATATCTGACGTGGTGGTTGTGAGGATTAAATCAGAAAATACATATGAAGTGCACATCTGAGAGGCACGACAAAGCAATATACTTAATTTTTTCCCTGTTTCCTACTTTTCCTTTACTTTCCTCTCTGGCATTTTCGTTATGCTTGTGGATCCCCGGAGAGAGGGCATACTCCCTGTTTATGGGCATGGATTTGTAGCCTGGCACTTTTCTAGGAAAGGGACTCTACTTTCGGTAAGCTTCTTCAAACAAATCATGGAGGGAATCCTATAAACACTCAAGGGGCATATCAGAGGTTAGCAGCCTCTCTGCTGACTCAATGCCTTTTATTCTTGTATTATCCATGTGCACCAATTATAGCCCTAAAACATAGCCAGGAGGCGCCACCTAAGAGCATTTGATTTATTAGTTTTATTAAACACAGATACCTTTAATGTGGAGCCGCTTGTAGCCCGCGCAGGGTTTCTAGCTACTTTATCGCATCTCTTGGCCAATGTATGAATTATCTTCAAAGGACGTGGCTTTTGCTTTTTATCGCACTTTCTCTCCAACTACCAAGGAAGAGGTCACTTGGGAGACACATCCTTTCATGGTAAGAAAGTGACCTCGTAGATCAAACGTGCATTTGTTCCGGAATGGTGCAGTAGCCAAGCCAGGCTTGGAGGAGGGGCTGGCATCGCTCAGAAATCTTCATCAATCACTCACCAAATGGGACCCACAGGTAAAGACTTTGCTGGGAGATGAGTCTCGGGAATGGAGGGAGTGGGGGAGGGAGTGCTGTGCAATGGGTAGTTCTGTGATAAAGTTAATTGGACTCTTTTTGCACCTCTGTGATTATTTTGTTTTTTTCTGTCTGGCCCAGCAGAGTTGGGAGGAAGATTCTGAGGGTGTTGGCTGCTGATAGGAGCTTTTGAGTTCCTGGCAACAGCCTGGTATTTGGAAAGAACAATGAGTGACAAATCAAGAGACCAAGAGTTCTGGCCTCACCTGGGTGGCTTGAGGGAACTTGGAAAAGTTACTTACTCTTGGGCCTTAGTTTCCTCATCCATGAAGTAGAGATAATAATAGTATTTACCTTATAAGATTGTGGTGCCGATTAAATAAGTTACTTTATTTAAAACCTTAGAAGAGTGCCTGGCCCATAGTGAAGGCTTGTCTGAGTTTGTTGCTGTCACTACTACTACTACTATTATTTCTAACTAGCTGTGTGATGTAGGGCAGGGCTCAACTCCTTTCCAGATACAATATTCTGTGACTTTGATGAGTCTAGAGGGAGCATTAAAAAGCAAGAAATAGGGGAGCAAGAAAGACAAGACAAGGCAGAGCTTGCATGTGGGTGGCCTGGAGCTGAGTCCATCTTTGACGATGCTGGGCTTTGGGTCATGGTGTATGTGAGTTCACGACTGTGTCATCACCGAGGGCTTAACTCTTGTCCAGATAGTTCCTTTCCCCCAGGGTTAGATGCTGAAGCTGACAGACTGAGTCCTGTGATGCACTTAGCTGATAAGCTCTTCTGGTTTGCAGCAATCTAAACTCATAAATACCGGGGAAAAAATTTCAACCCCCTGAAACTGGCAATGAACCTCAAGGATGAGAGTCAAGGTGGAAGTTTCCATCCCAGGAATTTCTTAGTGAGTCACACACCTGGAGGCCGAGGCTTCAACATGGGGCTAGAATTATTCAGGTTGTTTATTCAATGAAAGTTTTCTATCTCAAGGGGACAATGGAGCAGCAATAGAAGAGTGGGCTTAGCTGTCATCTTTGGCCTTGAGCACATTCTGTCATCAAACATTTAATACATTGGTAAATATGATGTGAGGGGTGGGGTGATGGGGGCAGGTGGGGCTGACAAGGCTTTGCTTCAAGCTACAACTGTCTTCAGGATGGATGGACCCTCAAAGTAATAGCAGAACTTGATACCTGCTGTGGAGTTGTGGAATGCAGCCCCAGGAGAAACACCTACCAAGGAGAGAAGCATTTATAGCTTTTGTGGGGTGGAGTAGGGAGAGAGTGATTTACTGCTGACGAAGGAATGTTTTTCTTCCATCAAAAATAGAATTTATTGTCAGTCTAATGTGCGATATATCCATATTAGAAGAGCAACATTTTGCTAGAGATGCTTTGTCTAGTATATCTGCCCCCGACACCAGAATTATTTAAAAAATCAAAATAAACATTTTTCTTTAAAATGAATACATGTTATTCTAGAAAATTCATGTATGGAAACATAAAGAAAAATTAATATCTTTTCATAATCTGATGACCAAAGATCACCAATTAGCATTTTGTTAGAATTTATTCTATTTTGTTATTTTTAAACATGGTTCAAAATGGTACATAAATATTTTAATTCTAGCTTTCAAATTTAACAATTAAGCATAAGCATTTCCATGTTATTAGAAAGGTTCATAAAATGATTATGATGAGGTTATAACGTTATGTTGGTTTCTGTACTGAAATTACTAAACCATAGTGCTGGCAAACACTTCATGTCTCTTCCTATGTGCCAGATACTACTCCAAGTGTTTTACATACACTAAGTCATTTAACTCCCCAACAAGCTTACACTGTTAATATCCCATATTTTATAGAGGAACAAACTGAGAGGTTAAACAACCTGCCAGAGGTTGCTCAGCTGTAGAGTGATGGGGCCAAGATTTGAACAGAGGCAGTTAGTGTTCGAGGGGATATTCCTCGTTCCTCTGCATTATCCAGCCACTCCACTACTGCAGGCTCTCAGATTACAGCTTTTAAAAAAATAAACCTTCTATGAAGGAGGTGTCCTCTTTTCCTTACACATGAAAGCTTGGACCGCTGAACCCAGGAAGACCCTTGGGTGCAGGGACGGAGGGGCTGCCTGGCCTGTGGTCTGCCAGGAATGTGAAAGACAGAATTCTGGGGATATACCCCAACAGGAGAGCCAGACCCTGGGTGACAGAATCCGAGTCAGAACCCTGTTTTTCTGACTCTTTCCTCCTCTATTTTTCTTTCTGCTACTTTGTGTGAAAAGACACACAAAATCTTTTCAATAAGACAATAAAATCTTTTAAAAGATCTATGTCTAGAATGAACCTTTTGTGGGCAGAAACTCTGGCTTATTATTGTAGCACATTATTTTCTCCCCATTTCTATCTTTATGTCTTAGATTAGCATGGAGTGGGCTTTTGTTGAGCTTTTAAAAGTATCAGGAAGGGATTTTGCATTGGGTGATGAGAGTAGGATGACTCATTTGATTGGAGACGCTGGATGAAGGGAAGGGGACAGGCATGGCTCAATCCCTTCAAGGCCTTCTCACCACCAGTGTGCACCCTTCCTTCTGACCCTGCTCCCCTGCAGGAAGTTCTAGATGTTCATCTGCCTCTTGGGCTCTTGGGCCCTCTGGCCTCAGTAAGGTGGATGACAGACAAGGCTCCTCTAAGAGTCTGGCAGAGTGAGGTCTGCTTTCAGACCCCATCACCCTCATCAGAGTCCTAGGGACTAAGTGTGATGGAAAGCAGGAAGGAGCCTGATTTTGACCATAGGTCTAAGGTTCTGCAGTTCAGGCTCACCGACAGACACATTTATATTTGGATCCCCCCTTTGGCTGTAGTGCCTATTTCTCAGTTGGTTTAGAATCCATAGGGAGAGGTGTGCAATTAAAACCCAACCTCGATCTTTGTGTTTTGTAGACAAAAAGCATTAATGTGAGAGGCACGGTTCCCCCCACCACCCCAAACACTTATGGGATACAGTCTGCCATCCTCAGCATCTTCAACTCACATTCTCTATGAAGAATTCTACCTTGAGAGGCGGATGACTGAATCTCTCTGAGTCTCAATTCCTGGACTTTGATGATGCAGAATCCCAAAGACATGTGGTGAGAGGCAGAAAGGAGAGGTAAGGATGGTTGGGGGGGGGGCTGAATATAAAAGGACAGAAATTTACTCATGGGGGAATGAAAGAATAGAAATGGAAGAATAGGGGGAGAAGGAGGAAAGCTAAGAACTTACACAGGTACCCACAGGACTCTTTGGGGAGATGATTCAGATCCACTGGGGTATGCAAGTTACACTGAGAATCAGAGGAATGGGGAAAGATAATTTTAAGAAGTTTTTATTGGGAGTTATGAATTAGGTTCCTTTGACTTTTTGTGTGTGTGTGTGAGAGAGAGAAATTCTGTTGAATATTAAAATTCTCTAAAAAGCTGGAGAGATTGGGTTTCTTTGAATGTGACTTTATTTGCAGAGAGGGCCATGACTTGGCTCCCATTGTATCTGGGTTACATACATCTTCTCAAATATTAAATCTGATGCAATAGATGTTATCAAATGGAAATAGAAGAAACGCTTTTAAGTATCCTAAGCCCTGGGATGTGTAGGTGTGGGGTCCGTGTGTATACATATTCAGGGGCTGGGAGAGGTCCCAGATTGAGCCAGTGCTGTTTGATACCAAAGCTGGGCACCTTGGGGACCTCCTCACTGTCCCCCTGGCATCTACTTGTCTGAGATACCAAGGATACGCTGAGAAAGATGATGTCCTAGAGAAAGAAGGCTAAAGGGTATGAGCTTGGTCGATGACAATGCAGCAAAGAGAAAGAGGAAATTCTGACATCTATCCTTCAGAACCCAGATCCTGAAATAAACCCGAATTCTTGGATGAGGAGGTGGCTATAAAAGAAGGGCACAACAACAACATCAGCTTCACTGGACGTCACCAGCTCTAGGCAACCCCAGGGAATTCTTGAGCACCATGGCCAGCCGTGCAGCAGGGCTGATGGGAAGTTGAGGCCTCTTCCCAGGGATCTGCATCTTGGTCTCAGTCATCTGTGGCTTCAGCAGTAGCTGTCACCAGAGGAGCTGAGAGAGCCAGCAGACACTGTCTGGAATCCAAGAGATGTGGGTGATCACGTGGGGAGAGAGACACAGAAACACAGTTCTAGGACAGACTATGGAGTCTGGGAAACACAGCTTAATGTTATTTTTGTTCTCCCTCTCCACTCAGGTCAGAGAAACCTGACATTATCTCAGTGGATAGAAGGAGGGAGAAACTTTCAAATAGGTGTCAGCTGTACCACGAAAAGTTTGGAAAGTTTGGCAGGAACCCCAGTTGGCAGTTCCATCTGTGTTCCCGACATCAGGTCTGTAATATTTGGATTCTAGGCCCAGGCAGATGGACCATTTGCCACGTGTCTGCTTTTCCTGGCAGCCCTTGCTCACTTGGATCAGGCTATTAACAGCTCTGACTCCTATGCGCTCGGCACTTTACACACATATGCGCCCTCACGCACGCGGTCTTCTGCTTATCAGCATAAGGTTGTGAAAAAATAGAGGAATGAGGTCCTTACTCTCTAACCTTGTGTGGGGTCTTTCTGTCCACCTCAAGCAGGCTTGGCTCTGCACTGGAGCGGCTGGCACAGTTTCGTCCCGAGGCTCTCAGTGCTATGTGGGCCCTGGGCAGTGCATTCTGTGGCAGTTTAAGGAGTCAGAATATACATCAAAGATCTGACTTTTAGGAGCTGAATGTCCCGGGGGAATTGGGGGAAAGGAGAGGATCATCTCTGAAAGGTCTTGAGTTCATCTCCAAAGCCACAGGACAGCAAATCCAAATACAGATGTTGCATACTGGCTGTTAGGGGGACCTCACTGGCGGGAAGTGCATTTTGTTCCAAAGAGTTGATGGCATGGTTTAGAGGAGTAGCAAAGACACACACGTGTAAGTTAAACCTCCACAGGAACTTCCCAAACAGACAGCCCTGACCGTAGGCTCTCTTTAGCTACCTCATGGTGGTGTTATGTCCTGGACAAACCTGGCTTCCAAAGGTCATGTTCTTGTCAGACCATGTGCATAACCAACATGTCCCCATGGGGGTTGGGTAATGATGGAGACCGTACTCATACGGCTCTAGGCAAGTACCCAGCTGCCCTAGGCTATCATTTCCATATGAAGGAACAACACGACATTGGATAGAAATGTAAACCTAGCTGGTTTCATGGGTTCTAGACATTATTACTTGCAGTGATTGCCCAACGGCAACTCATTGGAGAGGGAGAGCTCAGCTCCTGAGTGTCAGCTGAAGGTGGTTGCAGGAAATCAGTTTCTTTGTGCTGTGGTCTTGGGATTCTATTTCTACCTTGGAGGCTCAGATCAGAAGTGAGGCATTAAACTTCATCCTTGATTCTTTGCTCCACTGTGTAGTTACAGGACCGATATGCTTTTAAACTAGGAAAATCAGAACATGGGATAAAGAGGGATTGTGAGAACTTCTTAGCTGAGACTACCTGAAATGTCCGGTGGAGAGTTTCAGATTCTAAAAGAGAGGGGGGTTCACACTTTGCTTAGGTTTGAGGGAAGTGTAGCCTCCTGGGTTTCTAAAACAACAAAAAAAGAAGCCTCAGAATTTCATAAACAGACTTTATATCAACATTAGGAGTTGTGAGAATGAAGCAGACAAACATGAACCAAACGTTCCTTGAAAAGCAGAGGCGCTGAAAATGGAACAGCAAAGTGCTTTGGCAGTTCAGGATTTTGGAATATTATTAGCTCCCTCCCACCCCATACACCACCAGATAATTGACTGTCTGGATTTGGCTGGTATTTGTTTGCCTCCAAAACAAGTGATTTGGAAGCCTGTTATGAGACACACTTTTCTTGAAATGCTTCCTTTCCTTATTATTATTATTTTGGTGTGTTTGTACATGTGAAGTATAAATCAGATGGACGTTAGTTCATTTGGAGACGACTTTGGTTTTAAATTTTTCCAGACACCCGCCCCTGGATCAACACTCCCAAGAAAGGGGCAATGACTGTAATAGACAAGCCTAATTTCCCGGCTTTAGTACCGGGACCCGAGAAGCAGAAGTCGGGAAATTCAAGAGGCTGCCTTCTTACATCAGATATCCATTCCCAGCTTTGCCGCTCAGATCGGCAGGTTATTGATTTCCTCCCCCAGCAAAAGATGACTCGCAATCTGGAAACCTGCGGAAACTGTCTTTACTTTAACATCTACGCTTAATGCAGTTTTGAGTCACTGAGCTTGATGGGCTTTTTGTCTCCTTTATTCTAAGAAGCCTAGAGTCAGGCCAGTATAAGGTGAGGTGGAAGTGATGAACGTGGCTCCATTAGCTGGATAGTTCGCACAACGACAGCCTGATATTAAGCACCCCAGAGCAGGAAGGCAATTCTGAGAAAGTCTTGGAGGAAATATCTCTGGTTGCACTGGGAGCAAACTCAGAGTGGAATCTGAGAGTTGAGTACCCCAGTTTCGGGGACAAAGCACTACCACTAAACATGTCTTCTTCCACCGCTGCAATGGGACACGGTTGACTCAATGAGGCCATCTAGTGGTCGGACTCAACCATCACCGCTGGCACTACGGAGTTGTGGCGCTGGGCGGGTGCGGGGGTCGGGGTGCGGGGTGCGTGGGGCGGTGCTGTAACAATTTATCTGAGTTCCCTGTTTCATGTTCTCCCATCTTCTCAGTCCTATTTTTTACCTTCTTCATTTTTCCTTCAGGATGTCCAGACCACCGTCTCCACCTCTTCACAGCTCCTTTGCTCAAGCCACCTGCCTTTCTGGACCTGAACAGATTTCTCTTTTGCATTTGGAAATCGAACATCATTGCTATCTACACATTGTCACCAAAACCAATTTGTGCAAACTAACAGGCTTATCAGCGCTGCTGAAATGAGATTAAAACTGCTTCCAGTGAAACAGATAACAACCAGATGAATGAAGCCCTCTAATAAGACATTAAAGATAATGACAAGAATGATTAACTAGTGTGATATATTGAGCAGTTATGAGGAGTCGGATGTCCAGGATCAGTAAGCCAATAAAAAAGAGTCTACCTTTAATTCCCTTTTGTCGGTGAGGTATAATCACATCAACATTATGATTTTTTGTTTATTGTTTATCTGTGAGAGCAATATCACACCTTTCCTCCAAATTGCTCAAAGCTTGTTAGCGAGAAAAAAGAAAGAGAGAGAGAGAGAGAGAGACTGCTTTGGGATGGGAAGAGTTCTTCTCATCTCAGCTCTTTAAGAATAAAAAGGAATGCTTAATACCCTGCTTGCATTTACACACCGATTATGCAGACACTCTCTCATTTTTGTTTCATCTCTGAGAGTGGCCTATTCATAGCCAGACTTTTACATTATACGATCATTTTATCAATTATTGCATTATCAAGTCACATCAAGACAACCTGTCAATTACATTTCTTCTGGGTAACATCGCAGGAGCTGGCTGTGGCTGTACCTTGGAGCGCTTTGTTACAGGAAGCCTTTCTGGCCAGCTGCGTTCTCTTCCGGCCTTGCTGGGTTTGAGTTCATGAGGGAAGGACCAGGAAGGAGAGGGCAGTCATTTATTACTCATTTAGAGTTTTTCAAACCCTACTGTGTGACGGGCCCAGTGCTATGCTCCACGGATACAGGTGAATAAGAACTTGGCGCTGCCCTCAAGGATCCCATAGCACAGTTGGGGGAGAAGGGGGAGGGGAAAACAAGTAAACGAAAGTGATAACAAGTAAACAAACCCATGTAACAAGTGACTCTCTGATTAATACAATGGCACTGGGGATCCCTGGAGGAGGAACTAACTCTGGAGAAGCTAGGGAAGGCTTCCCAAAGGAGGAACTCTTTGAGGTATGTATGAAGAGTAGGGTTTTGCTAGAGAGAGAAAAAGAATAGGGCAGAGATGAAATATGTGCATGAACAGCCATGAAAGAAGGCTGCTGTGTCCTGGGAATAAACGCTTGGTGGGGAATGACAGCCTGGGAGAGCCTGGCAAAAGAGTCTGGGGACAGTCAAGAAGGACCCTGTATTCTATGCTGAGGTTTGTACATTTTATTTTAAAAGCTGAAGCAATCCATTCATTCTTTGTAAGGGTAGCTATATGACTGAAACTGTGTTTAAAAATATAACTTTGGTGAGCTGTGGAGAATGTGTTAAAGACAAAAGAGAAAAGAGTCAGGGAAACTCTGCTCGAATCAAGATAGAAAAACACTGACAGAACCAAGACAGGTATATATCTGTACCTGAACGTAGCTACTAACTAGCCCTGTAATCTTGGGTGAAAGCATCTCTTGAATCACAATTTTCTCATCTGTAAATTCAGGATAGAAATAATTACTTTTTGATGTTATTGGAAAGATAAGAAATAATATAAAATTTAAGGCCCAGGTGTCCAACACATGATAAGCCCATAACAGACATGATAGTGATAAATATTCATTGAGCCCTGCAGTGGGGTGTGGAAGGGGACAGGTTAGGTTGGTGGTGTGTGTGTGTGTGCGTGCGTGTGTGTGTTACTGGTAGGAAAATTGATGAATAAAATAATACTAAATTATCACATTATGTTGAGAACAGAAGGGAATCTGGAACTTAAAAAAACATGTTCAGATGGTTATATTACTTCTGTCACTGATGTACTTTGTTGAATGAAATTGCATGGATTAGACATTTTTGCAATACTTCAGAGATCCAGCAGGTTACAAATATACCCACCTCATCCATTTCACAGGGCAGTTCTGAGGTCTCAAAATAGATTGTGAAATTCCTTGATTACCAGAATGTCATCTCCATGAGGACGGGAACATTGCTCACTGTTACATCCCTAATGCCTAGAACTCAGCAAAATATTTATTGAAAGAGTGGATGAATTCCATATGAATGAGTGAAAAAGGCAGTGGAAACATTAATGTAATTTCTAGTCAATAGGGTCAAAATATCCAGTTTCAGTCTTTCCACTCTGCTCACCACCTAAAATTTGACCCTGAATTCAGCATTTAACAAAAATTATTGATTCCTTCTAAATATCCTTGACCTCTATATGCCATGTGTATAGAATGAGGTGCTTAGTACACAGTGGTGAATAATGCAGACATGGCCTCACCCTGAGCTTACCGCCTAGTGAATGTGGGCAGTTGAATCTCACAAAGGCTGTCAGACGTGTGAGCTCCTGTCCTCCTCTTCCACTGCACCCACTATCATTCCAGTTGAGATTCAAATGCTGGGTAGACATGAAAGACACTAAGTAGAAGGCGGGGTAATGAAACAAAAGAGGATGTATCCTGGGGCCACATGCCTCCTGACTGTATCACTTACTAGATATGAGAATTTTGGGCTCGCTACTCAGCCTCTCTAAGCTAAAGCGTCCTCATCTTTAAATTGATTATTTTCAATAGAAATTAGTAAAATCAGGTAAACAAATTATTTGGTGCATAGTAGACTCTTAATGTTATTTTTTCCTTACCAAGAGATTTCCTTGTACGTGAGATTAATAGCTATGAGAAGACAATTGTTTTCCAAAGGACTCAAAGCGTTGATATCCACAAGTTGCTTCTCCTGATTCCACAATATGTCAGAGAAGATAGTCATCTAGCTCAAGTTTATTCAAAAATAGGAGAAACTCCTTTCAGACCCTCTGACAGCTCTTGAAAATGTGTATCTTTTCTGGTGGTTTATTAACATGCAACCAAACCCATACTCTAAAACCTACATGTTTGCAGGTAGGGCAGTCCTCTTAAAAATGGACAGGTAAGGATATGCACTAATGAAAAGAAAAACCTAAAAACAGTATGTTTAAAAAAAGTTCTGTTTACAGAATCACGACATAGAGAACAGCCTGGTGGTTGCCAAGGGGGAAGGGGTTGGGGGACGGATAGAGTGGCAGGTTGGGGTTAGCAGATGTAAGCTTTTATATATAGAATGGATAAGCAACAAGATTCTACTGTATAACACAGAGAACTATACTGAATATCCTATGATAAAACGTAATGGAAAAGACTATTAAAAAAAGTTCTGTTTAATAAAACAACCTCACTCTTTCATAAGACACCAAATAAAGGAAGTTGAAAATATTAATTCCATTATTTAAAATATTAATTCCATTATTTTTACATTCATTGTTAACTTTTATAAACATGTTTAAAAATCTATTATTTCTGAATTTAATAGAAATTTAAATGTGTCTTTTTGGTATTATTTTTAAGTTCCCAGTCAAGATTTTCTCCTCACTTAAGCCAGTCCCTTGCCTGCCATTTTACCTCTTTCCTTGTCCATCTACAGAGAAGAAGGATTTTCATGAAAGTTTAACATACTGATAGAGTCCAAATTTTATAATCAACATATTTCATTCAAAGACCATATTTAGAAATACTTTAAAATATTTATGTAGTCTACCAATGACTGTATTTTTAAAAATTCATTTTTACCAAAATCTGCATGATTACAAAATGTACGTTTCATGAAGTGGGCACTTACTCCTGGAGTGAAGACTTAGAGTCTCCATAAATTTACATTTGCTTCTATGACTCCTTGAGTAGGAAAGTGCCCTTCCCCTAGTTTCTAAGATCTGCTGTTTGGAGAAAGAGTTGAAAATTATTTCTCTGGCATACTATGTAGATCCAAGAATGGGAGATGATTGATGGGTCTGAATTACATTATCTCTTTAATTTCTTTCTAGCTTGAAATGTACATGGTTGTGTGACTTCATGGTCTAAAATCTAGGAAGAAGCTGCAGCTAGTGTTTCTCTTTTATTTTCTGGGCTTTCTACCACTTGGTCTCTAGGAAATAGGACTTGTCCCTGAGGTAAGTATATAATCAGAAGGGTGAAAGGAAGTACTAAAATAATTAAGATTATACAATTTTTTTTCTTCTTTTTTTTTTTTCTGTATGCGGACCTCTCATTGTTGTGGCCTCTCCTGTTGCAGAGCACAGGCTCCGGACGCGCAGGCTCAGTGGCCATGGATCACGGGTCCAGCCACTCCGCAGCATGTGGGATCTTCCCGGACCGGGGCACGAACCCATGTCCCCTGCATCGGCAGGCAGACTCTCAACCACTGCACCCAGGGAAGCCCTATATAACTTTTTGAAATGTCTACTTATTACGTTATAAATGGGTTTATTGTGTGGATGGATATGAATTAATTCTACTCAACAATTACTTTCAAAAGTAGTATTTCTAAAAAATAGGAGTAACGTGTATCATATGCATTAAAGTAAAACAAAATTTCTTTATATTGACTATATAAACATTTGAAATAACCTAAGTAAATAATTATTCTTGGTATACCTTTACATATTTCATTTCTTGGTTGTGTCAGTCTCTAATATTATGACATAGGTATTTTTCTGAAGAATAAAAGTTTAGCTATGGCTTATTAGTCAATTTTTTTTCATAAAACTGATTGCAGTATCTTTCAAAACTACATTTTATGGTCGATAAATTTAAAATTGTTCATAGCTTCAATTGACTTCTCTTTGTAGACCATACTCTTTTTAGTTGCAAAAATACCTCAGGTATTGATGTATCTGTCTGGTAAGCTCTGAGTGAATTCTGCTGGATGAAAGATATTCTTAATTCTATTTTTTAACATTCAAATGTATAAATATTTTCTGTCAAATATTTTTGCATGCACTGTCCTTTTGCCTCCATTGCTTCAAAAAACAATTTTACAAAACATAACCTATCAAGAGATTATCTGCAATATTTGAAGGCTATCTCAGTATAATTCTATTCAGTACAGAATATGTTTTATTAAAATAAAAATCCAAGGGCTCTCCATTAGAAGATTTTCCCCAGAGGTGAAGATATTCCAAAGTATAATTACAGAATTTCAAAGTTTAATATTTTATGCTTTTCATCTTTTATCATTTAGTTAATCCATTTCTTCCTTTGCTTTTATGGGGTTACAATGCATCATCTTTCTGGTTTCAAGATTTTCTTTCAATAATCATAATTTGCTGCACATTTCAAAAGCTGAAGTTGTTTGGTGTTCCATCAGTTGAATATCTGATTAAAGATTTACAACTTCTTTCAAACAAAATGCAACCTAAATTTAGAGGACTGCTTTACAGTAAGGTTCAATATCATTGTCAGATGCTTAGTTGGATCTACAAAGTAGGTCTTTAAAATTAAAAAATTTCTAAAATCTGATGGTGACAGATAGCAAAGAGATAAAGCATGCACTGCCATAACTGAAACATTTTAAAATAAATGCAACATGAATTTTGTCACAAAAGTTTATAATTTTGCTGACTTTAAATACAGCTTCTATTTTGACAAGTAGACTATCAAAGCTTGTTTGGACACATTCATGAATAATATGTGCACTACAACCAATTCCAACTAGAACTCCAATTCCAAACCTGCTCCACAAGTTTCCTGATTTAGTTAGAGCATGGGTTTTACCACAATATTGGGCCCTATCAAAATTTGCATTATACTATCACTGTAAATACAAGTAACTTTATCTTCAAGGTTGAGCTTTTTATCCAGATTTTTAATAGCATTTACAAGAAAGTTAAAATATTTTACCAAGAGAGAATGAACTTCTAAAAGTTTTACTTTGATTTCATGAGTTGGATTTAAAAGACATTATTGGAATTAACTGATTTTCTATTTGAAGAATCTCATGACACTAATGTAAAACTGATATCATCTAATTCTTAGTGAAGTTCTCTAGCTAATGGAGCCAATACTTTTAATAGCTATCATTTCACTTTTACACATACACAGGAGAAACTTAGAATCGAGAGTGAAATTATTTTAGAAAAATACTCATTTGATCCCAACGATAAGTCATGCTTTCCAGTGTTGTATGTGAACCTTCTGCAGTTGTACTTGTTATACTGACTCTTTTGGAAACAGTCTTTTAAAAATAATTACTAACTTTTGAAGTAGATGCTGATGCTTCTTCAGCATATTTGTGTCTTTTGGAGATGTTACATAGATGATAAACGTAAACCAGAATTTTGTGCAACTGACATTTTCATCACCAAGTTTCTTAAGAAATGGAAATTCAGTATTTAATATTTCATTAAACGTTCACTTTTTAGAGATCATCGCTTTGAAAAGGACAAAATAAAACCAAACCTTACTAGACAATAAAGTAAATACATAATTGTAGGTTTATATCATACAGTAAATAATAAGTACGACTGAGCAAATGTATTCAGACTACTCTCTCTGTGATCTATGGTAGGACAGTCAAGCCTGTATTTCCTGCACATATTTCACATATTCCAAACCTATCATTCCTGATGATTCCCACTGACTGGTAGCCTGATAGCTTCCTGCAATTTGCAGGCTGTGGCATTGGCCATGGTCCTGGTCACAGCACAACTGGCTGCTGGTATACATTCTGGGCGGCAAGGGCAGCAACACTGAACACTTCTTCCATCATAGCCAAACCAGAGGAGTTAGATGTCCCTGGCTACCTAATCTGAACCTACTTTGTTTTATCAGTGAGTGCATGCTGTCCTTGAAAGGAAGGTGTTAAATATCGTATGATATCGCTTATATGTGGAATCTAAAAAAAGGGTACAAATGAACTTAACTACAAAACAGAAATAGAGTTACAGATGTAGAAAACAAACTTATGGTTACCAGGGGGTAAGGGGTGGGAGGGATAAATTGGGAGATTGGGATTGACATAGACACACTACTATATATAAAATAGGTAACTAATAAGGACCTACTGTATAGCACAGGGAACTCTACTCAATATTCTGTAATGGCCTAGATGGGAAAAGAATCTAAAAAAGAGTCGATATATGTATATGTATAACTGATTCATTTTACTGTACACTTGAAACTAACACAACATTGTAAATCAAGTATACTCCAATAAAAATTAAAAAAAAAAAGAGTGTGTTAGTAGCATATCCTGTCTTGAAAGGGAAAGGAAAGTAGGTTTGGTTATCACCTGTCATCTTTCAGATTTAACCATATGACAATCAGAATTCTATATACTACATACCAACTACATACAGAACTACATACAACTATACTAACTACTACATACAACTTCATATTAGACAAGACACTGGCAGAAGCTAGAGGTACAAAGTGGAAATTACCAAACTTATCTTAGTTTTTCTTAATTAATGCTTTGTTAAAAAATGAAAAAATTTAAGTTACATGTTTAACTGTGCAGGATCTGGGACATTAGATAAAACTTGGGAGTGTCCCAAGCAAACTAAGGTGTAAGATCACCCTAATAATAGGGATTATTTTCAATTGGGGATGTTTAATAATTATTGTGTTGGTGATTAAATAAAGGGTTCAAAATTTTACAGATGCATTTTATCTACCCAAATTAAAATTTAGCAGAAAAGTGCAAATATTAGACTAGGTATAGTTGAACTCAGTGGCTCTGTTTTTTGTGTGTTTAAGATACAGGTTTGAATACCAAACAAGTGAGCAGTAATTATGAAGCAAGCTTTGCTATGGGAGAGCAGGGTCTCCCGGTGTCTATTAAGTCATTTAAAGTTACAGCCCTATTCAATTGGTTGCCCTTTAGTTCTGTGTTACTTTTTGAGCTTGGTTGTTTGCTGCCTTGGCTGTACTTGTACTCTCTTTAATACTCAGGAGACAATGTTCTCATACTTTGCTGTAAATATGCAATCTTTCTTTAGTGCCTGAATGATATGTTCTAGGGCTCTTACCCATTATTCCCCTGCAGTGAATCTTACATCTTGCTTCACTTATGCCAAGGCTCCATCTGACATGCATCGTCATAACATCAGGTATACTCATTGTAGCAAAAGCAATTTTTGTGAACAAAATGATATTTTGTGAACTCACTGACATCCAGGGAGAAGAACGTGCAATTTAGTCTTTGTTGATTGAAGCCATCCCAATTCTCATTCTCCTGCCTCCTTGGTTCCATCTAAAGCAAATTTACATCATTACACAGGACTCATACACATTCAGAGGGAATTTATTCTTTCTCAGATGTCCACTTAACCTGCAGGGGTAAGGTAAACAGGTGAGGTAAAGCTGACACTATCATAGTTATCCTAATAAAGACTTGCCTGATTCCTGCTAATTCATAATCTCAGAGCTTGTTGTGCTTGTATTATTGTAGGTAGCAGCAGTTTTGGGGAAGTTCTCCATAGCCTTATCTTTCCTAGGTACTTGGACCAAGTTCCCATAGAAGTGAATATGTAAATTCTTCATTCAACTCTCAACCTCTGAAACAAAGTCACATCAAACTTGTGTACAACTGAGGGCAACCAATATATGGTCACAATACTGCTGCTTCATTCATCATTCAACAGTCAACATGTATTAATTGTATACCTAACACTTGCCATTTATATGGGCAGGTAATATGAATAAGACACAACTCCTGGCCTCAGAGAGTTTAGACCGGTGGTAGATACAGGAAGGGAACCAGACATTTTCGAGAGTGTGCCCATTGTTCTAAGCGTGGAACATATAAGCCATAATGAACAAATGGAGGAAAATGCCCAGATCTGTGGGGAACTTTCCGTGAGCTTTTCCAAGAGTGGAGGAATACTTGAGTTGAGGGTTTTGCCATACTTGTTGGATTGGGAGTGGTGGACGGGAAGACATTCCAAGCACAGACAATAATTATATGAAGCTATTCATACATGCAAGTGGGAGCCACTGCGATTCTGACATGCTGTTTCCTTTATTTGGAACATTCTACCACCTCACCCCATGCATTGATTTGGCTGGTTCAGTCTCATCTCTCAGGTTACTCAGTGCCTTGTTTAAGTGCTTCCACAGTGCCCTGAACTTCTTCTAATAGTGAAAAATAAATTCAAATTTTAAGTTTCAAATGATAATTCCTTCCACAAATGCTAAGTTTTTTGAGGAGAGGTATGGGAAGACCATGTTGTTTATGGTCTTGCCCTGGTACCTGGCACGGCCTGTGGTAGAGAATAAGCTCTCAGTATATTGAAAAAAAGAAGAATGAATGCATAAACATATCGACCAGGCCATGTAAATTGAGAGATAATTTTCTCCAAAGGCTGACCAAAGTTCTTTCAGAATCCTGTCAGCCACTGCTTTTAATAATTTTTTATAGCCCTCTTTTCTCATAAAACTTGGTCCAAATACCGTATGCTAACACATATATATGGAATTAAAAAAAAAATGTCATGAAGAACCTAGGGGTAAAACGGGAATAAAGACACAGACCTACTTGAGAATGGACTTGAGGATATGGGGAGGGGGAAGGGTAAGCTGTGACAAAGCGAGAGAGAGGCATGGACATATATACAGTACCAAACGTAAGGTAGATAGATAGTGGGAAGCAGCCGCAGAGCACAGGGAGATCAGCTCGGTGCTTTGTGACCGCCTGGAGGGGTGGGATGGGGAGGGTGGGAGGGAGATGCATGAGGGAAGGGATGTGGGAACAGATGTATATGTATGACTGACTCACTTTGTTATAAAGCAGAAACTAATTAAAAAAAAAAAAAAAAAAAAAAAAACTTGGTCCAAAGGACATTTACAAGTGTTTTTCTCATCTTGCTTAAGATGGCAAGCTGAGACCTTTCCTCTCATCAAAATTACAGCTTGAAAGTATGCAAAAGAATGAACACCTAATAGCAAAAGTAAGGTGGTGATAGCTGGTAGGTTCACCAGCTGAGAGACTTTAGCCCGTCAGACAGGATGGATGGAAGCATGTTAACCGAGGAAAACTGTTAAGACTTGATCATTTGCTGGATGCGGCTGCAGTGCAGGTGAGATTGGCCTGCTGTCTAGAACCTGGACATGCTTGCAGCTTGGTGTTGGTAAGTAAGGAGGGCAGAGGGGGAGAGTACTTGCTGAGAGGAAGATTAATCCAAGATTTATTTGTGGGATGCTATGCCAGGCACATTCACCCTCCCCTCTCCTTCCTTTTTTTTTTTTGTAGATTTTATATTTTCATATCTGCCTATGTTTGTCTGGGCTATATACAGCTGAGAGCTTTTAAAAAATTATTTATTTTAAATTTTTTTTGTGCTTTTAAATAAATTTTTTATGTTGTATTGGAGTATAGTTGAATTACAATGTTGTGTTAGTTTCAGGTGTACAGCAAAGTGATTTAGTTATACATATACATATATCTATTCTTTTTCAGATTCTTTTCCCATATAGGTTATAACAGAGTATTGAGTAGAGTTCCCTGTGCTATACAGTAGGTCCTTGTTGATCCCTTTTCTTTCCTATTCACAGAGTGACAGGCAAACTGGTATTACTATCTCAGGAAACATCTAGATGTTCTTTTCTAAAGATGGACTTTCTGGGGCAGCCAAGCCTTCTTGTTTGAGAGTGGTGGCCCAGAGTAGAGATTGTCTTATTCTGGCACCTGTAGAGCTTGCAGGCTAAGGGCTGCTGACTCTTCCATTCCTTTTTTTTTTTTTTAATTGAAGTATAGTTGATTTACAATATTGTGTTAATTTCTGCTGTATAGCAAAGAGATTCAGATATACAAATATATACATTCTTTTTTATATCCTTTTCCATTATGGTTTATAGAAGATATTGAATATAATTCCCTGTACTACACAGTAGGACCTTGTTGTTTACCCATTCTCTATATAATGGCATCTGCTAACCCCAAACTCCCAATCCATCCCTTCCCCATCTCCCCTTCCCCTTGGCAATCACAAGTCTGTTCTTTATGTCTGTGTGACTCTTCCATTCTAATGCCACAGAGCCTAGAGTGAACCTGCTGGTGGAAAAGCTGACCCATGAACAAAGGTGTCAGCCTTCCCATCAAGGAAAATCCTGTTGAAAGAACCATGCCTGCAAATATGCAATAAATGAAATGCACTCCATCTACTCAGAGTAATCAGACTTCTCCTCAATCCATTAATGTAAAAAATTAACAGTGATTGCCAGAAAAAGAAGGAAACAAGAGCATAAATGAGAATGGCCAAGATAATGAAGAATAGCTGATCCCAGGGGAAAAAGTGAACAAAAGGGCAAAGCTGTGCTCTGTGAAAGGAACAATTAGGAGATATGATTGATCTCATGGAAATAAAAATAGTGTGATTGCTGCAAGAAAGACTGCTAATGGTCATCAACTAAGCACAAAATTTGTGCTTCTTCCAAATTATACAGTTATTGTGGGAAGCAGTTGTTTAAACAGGAACAACATTTTATAGTTCCCTCCAGATTGCATCTCAGTGAGACCAAATGACTATTTCACCTACAGAATGTGCTCACATTCTGTTGGTGAAAGTGCCATGTGACATTTGCATGTCAAGGCTGTTGAGAATCAGCTTCTCTTGCTTTTGTCCCCTTTTCTTGCTGTATACAGGGGGCTGTGAGTCAGGATGAGCCTGACTATGGAAGGAGCCAGGAACCTTGAATTTTCCTATGGGGAGGAGCTGCCTGATGAACAGTAACATCTGTGTTTAAAGAGTTACACAAATGAAGCAAATGTTTACTGTGGTAAGCCACTGAAATTTGGGGGTGGTGGTGTTATTTTTATTTATTTATTTAAATTGAAGTATAATTGATGTAATTGATGTAAGTATAATTGATGTACAATATTATACACAAATATCGAATAATTGCTGAACACCTGAAACTAATACTTTATATGTCAATTACCACCTGTCACTACACAAAGTTAATACACTATAATTGACTATATTCCCCATGCTGTACATGACATTGGGTTTTATTTAGTACAGCAGCAGGCAGCATTGCCCTAAGGAATACAACTGACAAGATTGAATAAAAGAAAAAAATTAGTAAGAGGGTGGGAAGATAAGTTGAAGAAATCTCCTAGAATCTAGAAAAATTAGGGAGAGAAAAAAATTTGAGTAAGTACAGGTGACATAGGGAATTGACCCAGAAGCTCTAAGCATTAAAAAGAATTTCAGGAAGAGATAATATAGAAAATTGAGGAGAGAAAATTATCAAAGATACACTAGAAAAAAAATTCACAAAGCTAGAGATTAAGTTTTCAGATTGAAAGGGATCAGTGAGGTCTGAATAAGCCTAAACTTAGAAATGTACTTGCAAAATTTCAGAAGATCGTGGTTAAAAAGAAGATTCCCTCACATCTGTTAGAATGGCTATTATCAAAAGGACAAAAAGTAACAAGTGTTGGAGAGAATGTGGAGAAAAGAGAACCCTGGTGCACTTTTGGTAGGAATGTAAATTGGTGCAGCCATTGTGGAAAACACTATGGAGATTCCTCAAAAAATTAAAAACAGAACTGCCATATGATCCAGTGGTCAATATGATTCCACTTCTGGGTACTTATCTGAAGGAAACACTTTCAAAAAATATAGGCACCCCTATGTTCATTGCAGCATTATTCACAATAGCCAAGACATGGAAGCAACTTAAGTGCCTATAAATAGGTGAAAGGATAAAGAAAATATTATATATATATATATATGGAATATTATATAATATATATGTGTATATAATGGAATATTATTCAGCCATAAAAAGATGGAAATCTTACTATTTGTGACAACATGGATAACATGGATGGACCTTGAGAGCATTATGCTTAGTGAAATAAGTCAGACAGAGAAAGACAAATACTGTATGATCCCACTTATATAAAAAACAAAAATGAAAACAAAATTAAAATTCATAGATACAGAGAACAGATTGGTGGTTGCCAGAGGTGGGGTGGTGAGGGGTGGGCAAATGGGTAAAGAGGGTCAAAAGGTACAAACTTCTAGTTATAAAATAAATAAGACCTGGGGATGTAATGTACAGCATCAGCATGGTGACTATAGTTAATACTGTATTGTATATTTGAAAGATGCTAAGAAAGTAGATCTTAAAGGTTCTCATCACAAGGAACAAAAATTTCTACGTGTGGTGATGGGTATTAACTAGACTCATTGTGGTGACTGTCTCACAATATACACAAATATCGAATAATTGCTGAACACCTGAAACTAATACTTTATATGTCAATTATATTTAAAGTTTTAAAGAAAGATAAATCAGTGCAGGAGAAAACAGATTACACATAAGTGAAAAGAATTAGACTGGCTTTGGGTTTCTCAGCAGCATCACTCTACGCCAACAGGCAAGGAAGAAATGAACTTCAATATTTTGAGGAAAAATATTTTTCAATCTAGATTTCCAATCTAGACCTAGCCAACTATCAATCAATTGTGAGGGTAAAACAAGGTATACCAAGACATTCAAGAACTTAGAAAATCTACCTCTCACATATCCTTCCTAAGTTATTTACTCCAATAGAGAGAGAAAAATCAAAGAAGGAGGTGATGTGGATGTGGTGTAAGCTAAGAGAATCACAGAGATTCTAAAGATTTGAGCCTGGGTCTTCTTATTCGGTGAGATGATTAATGTGCCTATTGTTCAAAATCGTTTAATTAGAGTTTTCATTCATTTGTATTTCAGAATAACCAATTCTATACAGAGGTTTCTCTAGAAACAAAAATCATTGCACTAGGGTAGGTCTGAGCCACTTAGCTCTCTCCTACCTCAGGATGACTATAGTTTCCAGCCCATCTGGGCCACTCCTTCTGAAATTTGAAACCAGATATTTTTCACTGTGTCTTTTTTAGTATCCTTAGTTTCCTTTTTCTGGGTTCAAATATCAGTACCAAAGTCCTAAACATTTCTCTCGTGAAGATTAGGAGTCTTCATGCAAAAAGTCCCAGTGGCCTGTGTCATTTTCCAGACTTCCTCAGGTAGGTATGCAGATTAAGCTCCTAGATTGACCCCTCCCCAGTGTTTTCCAGAGTTTGCAAAAACACTAATCCCTTCAAACTCCAGAATTAAAACTGTTCTGTAGATAATGCTTCCTCCTATTCTCTCCTCTTGGAGAGTCCTACAGTACATTAGCATATTAAGAGCTCTGAACACACTTGCAGTGAAGAAACCTGATTAAGTTTGTTTAACCCAGTGTCTCCTAAACATAATTGACCACAGAACCTGCCTCCCTCCCTTTTTCTATCAACAGACTTTAACATCCCTAGGGACTAGATTTTCTTAGAATGTGTTTTGACAAATGCTGCTCTAGCAACAAAGCCAGTCTTTAGATTGCATGTTTTATCTGTGGTATGATTTTAGATTATAAACTGCTACATACGTCAATTTGTTCTGCTCTGGGTTGTATTTGGAAGAAGCCATTCTGTCAGTCCCTGAACCAAGATACCCTGTCACAATGTTATTGCTAAGGACAAGCAAAGAGCAGGGTGGGGACCCACTCTGAGTTCTGGGTGTCTTGAATGTCATATCTGAAGATGTATAAAGATAACATAAAATCATATCAAGCAACTGCAAACAGATAGAGTGAAAATTACACACATGCCAAGGGAGCAAGAATAAATGGGGTGACCAGAACACTATGTATGCAGAAACTTAATAAATATTTTTGATGGTGACATGATGATGATTCAAAATAAAGACGCTCAGGTGCACAGGATCCCAAGGCGGTGGAGTGGAGACGGGGAGACTGGGACTCTGACAATGAGATAATTGACTGTGAGCTTGCTCTTGTGTTAGAATGAGTGCCTGGTCCTTGCCTTTTGGCAGCTCTCACAGCAGCCTTCCGGCCACTCCCTGTGTTCTGCAGAAGGAGTGGGAGGCCAATGAGTAGAACATCTGGTTAATGAAGGCGATGGGACACTCTGATTTTGCCCATTCCTTTGAAGTTGAATTTTAAAAGGGAAGTTAAATTCATTAAGTGCATAGGATTTTGCTGCTTTCTTTACAAATCAGGCATGTACTGTTGCAACACTCAGTGGGTACTACTATTTCCCACTTGGCTATTCATGTGTACACCAGGGGCAGTGTGTCTGGTGGCTGAAAGTGCTTGTGGAGCCAGACAGACTTGCATTTGAATCCAGTTCCTCTAATTACTGGCTGTAATTAACAAGTTATTGACTAGTCAGGTACCTTTCTGAGCCTTAGTGTAAATGGTTCTAAAATGGGGCTTACAACTTCCTCCTAGCACCAGTGTGAGGATTGAATAAAGTAATGCATATAAAGCACTTAGTACACTGCAAGGCATGTATTAGTACTCAGTAAATAGTAGCTTTCGCTAGTATTTCATGTGCTATCTACCAACTAAACTGCTCCTTAAGAGTCTGGTCACTTGTCTTTAATCTTTGTATCCTAAGGCAAGGAACCTTGAACATAGTACACAGCAATTCATTATTAATTGATAGTCTAAGATTATGTTGACATAGCTTAAGGGAAAATATGGGCAATTATCCATTTAAACTTGAAAATTCAGTCTCCCAAATAAAATTTTTGTTCTGGTCTAATTTGGTTATCTGCCCTAATTAGCACTTACTAATGGTCACATCTATCATTCTTGAAAACTGGCATTAGTGCTTTTGCCTCCTATCCCATACAAACAGATCCATTTCTTTTGCTTTGGCAATCTAGAATCTTTTTTTCCGATCCTTTGCTTACATAGGCTGGGGGAGTGTGGGTAAGAATCAAGCTGCCCTTAAAGGGGCAGAGTTCTCCAGGCTGATGGCCAGATTTACTGAATTGCGTGGATCATCTCCCATCGCCTCACCTCACTCTCAGCGTGGGCCAACCTGAGCCAACTCAAACATCAGTCCCTCACCTTGATAGTCACACACATCCACAAAACAGGCAACACGTAGAAAAACACATCTGGAAGATGGGCTGCATTTTTCACTTTCTAGGAGGACTTTTGCATGTCACATCAAAAGGGGCCCTAGGGACTTGCAAAACAGCAATCAATGCTGCTACTGAGATGCCCTGCCCTCAGGGGTGTGGTCGGGGGAGATGAGTCACAGAAAGTCAGCCTTTTTGGGAGCCCCTTGGACTCTTTTGCTTGCCAATCCCAGGAGTGATGTGGCACCAACCAGCCATCCCCACCCAGCAAGGCTTAATGGCCACATGCTGACTTAAAAACACAGTCCCAGAGAAGCCATTAACATTCTGAGCTCAGCTGTGTCATCCTGGTTGCCATAGCAATGCCAGGAAATATATTTTGTGTCCAATGGTTATTTCTCTGCACTAATGAAATGGACATTTTTCTTCAGTGAATTGAATCAAAACTAATTGAGTAGTAATCAGCACAGACCCTGAAGTTCAAGGAAATGTAGTCTGACTAGTGCTTTGTAGAAATGCAGAAACCATTAACTATCTTCAAATGAGATTTTTTTTTTAATTAGTGGGATCTTAGCAACCGATTACAGATGGGTGTAGGTGTTACCATACAAAAAGCTCCTCATTTGTTTAGTGCTGGGAGGGGAAATTTATTTTCAATTAATTCAAGTGCCGATAGCGTGCTGTGGTTTGTTGTACCCTTTTCCCCAATAAAAATCCCAAACTGATGTGTACCCCTACATGGATTTTAAAAGAAAATACAGAATTCATAATTTGGATTCTCAGATGTTTTCAGGAAGGAGTGTTTTTGCTGAGACCAACTGTTCCTAAAGCCCACTGAACAATGGAGATGAAAAAATGATTTTTGTTTGCTTGTTTTCGCTCTATCTTAGAGCTAACTCTGTCCGACTTCAAATCACACTGTGATGGAAGAAGCTCCAGAGAGATGGCTGGGAGCCATGTGGTCATGATCTTTGTCTTTGAATATATCTACAAGTTCTTCTTTGGTTAATCTAATAGTTCTTTTTGCTTCAGTTTGGATTGTGGGTATAAACAAAAATACAGGTATAAATGAATCCCCTGTCTAGGTGTTAATACTCCCCTTCTATGAACAAAATCTTGTGTATTATGATAAGTAGATCATTATCTCTTTTGAATATGGGCCTAAGTTACAGCAGAGAGACATTTGGTGACGTGCAAATGAGAGCTTCTTTACTTTATTGTTATGGACTAGAAAATTTCTCATAAATTTTTAAGACAGCTGGCTTGTCAGGTGTGATCCAGCAGTGGGCTGGGGATGACTAAATGAGTTCCCAATTTCAGACGTCCTGATTCTCTTTACTTGTAGAATCCACTGAGATGCAATGTGTCTGAGCTCCCTTTGCCTCCTGAGCCTTCTCAGTGCTACTTGGATTTGGGAAAGAGAGGCATCCATCCTCATCCTCTCTGTTAAGATGATCAGCAAAGAGGGCAGTTTCCTGAGGTGGGCATGAGCACCCCAGTAAGGTTGTCTTCTTGAGGTGGGTATTAGAGCCAGGTAAAGGCAGCTGGGGTTGCAGGAAATGCACCCCAACATTTGGCAAGTGGATAAACAGATGAGTCATTTCCCTGGGACTCGGAATCTAATGCTTCCAACCAGCACTAAATTCACATTAAAAGTTGATTGCACCATAATTTTTAAGAACAGCCAGACCTGATGGCGCTTGTTAGCATTTCCTTGAGGTGAGATAAAGCTGCCTGGAATCAGCCTCTCAGCTGGTTGGCAGGACAAGGTGGGGAGGAAGGAGCAGCTGAGGAGAGGAAACAGGGTCTCACCTCCTCCACACCCGCCACTATGGAGCTACAGTGGGAGAAGACGCTCTTCTGTCACTATGGCAACTTCAGGGCATCAACAGTGGGATTAGGGGGTTGACAGGCAAGAAATGCCAAGTTTGGAGGAATTAGGGGCCTTAGAAAGATGATGGGCTTTCTCTAGAAATACACACAATAAGGTGGCAGGGCAATAGAGAGAGCAGAGTGGATTTATGGTTTATGACATTCCTAAAATATCTTTATTTAATAATGAAAACTTCATTATCCGGGCCTGGGTTGAAGTGTTGCTGTGGGTCCTCTGAGGATCCCAGCAAAGATCTTTCATCTTGACAGAAGTTCTAAATTACAACATTAGTGTTCTAACCGAGAGGCTGTTATTGCCTATTTGGTCCGTCCAGGGAAATGAGACACACGCTGCTGGAGAGTGGGTTAGTGAAATCTAATAGCTTGGAATATTAAAAATGGGGACTGGGTTGGGGGTATGCCTCTCTCCTCTCTCTCTCTCTTTCTCTTTCTGTCGCTCTCTCTCTCCCTCTCTCTCCCTCCATGAGCTGGGGAAAAATTAAGTGATAAACCTGGGATGTTTACCAAAGTTTCATTATTTTGCTAGGAAAAAGAAGTAATTCATCTTTATTATGGCCAAAGCCATTATTACGTTGCACATCATTAAGAAAACACCATAAGGAGACCCCTAACGCTAATTTTCAGACCAACTATATGAAGCTATTATGCCTCTATTTTCATCCCAGGTATTTCTGTCTCCTTTTCAGCAGTGCAGCCTGACCTCCAAAAATGTATCTGGTCTTCAGATGTTTCAAAGACAATTAGGTCTAACTGGCTCCTGGTATTTGATTCATGGTCAGAATGGATAGTTCTCCAGATCATAGTTCAATTTCCACTCCTTCTGGTGGGGCTGGAACATGGCCCAACTGGGCCCATGGAATCAGAAGAAGGTCACGTGGGCAAGCCAAGAGCTTTTCACTCGACTTCCCTTTGCTCCTATGTCTTCCTCCTTATCTCCCCACTCCCACCAACAGAAACACTTCACCTTCATTCTCCATTTTCTGGTGGCTGTCTCTAAGCCCTGTCTCACAGAAGGGAAGGCAGTTGGCCATGTGGTATAATAATTATGATAAAGGAGTGGGCTTACTATGTGCTAGGCACTTTGTCAAGTGCTTTCAATGTATTATCTCATTTAATCTTTACACCTACTTTACGAGGTGTAACTCATACCTTTTAGTTGAGGAAGCTGGAATCAGAGAGATTAAGTAACTGAGCAAGACCACATAGCTAAAACCTTGTAGCACTGGGCCTTGAACTCAAGCCATCTCACTCAAAAGCCTAGGCATGCTGCTCTTAACTGCTATACTCTATTGCCTCCCATACATGGCAGTGCTGAAAGTTTTCTCCTGCGAAATTACCCCCGTCTCCCTCCTCCACTCTATTGAGGCTTACCTTAAGATGAACCCAATCTCAATCATTCTGTTGTTTTAATAAAGAGGCTAAAGACCCATATGTAAGATAGAAATGTATTCCCTGGGGATAGAGTGATGGTCAATGATGATGTGTCATGTCTTTAGTGTGGATAATACTGCACAGTTAGTTCTGCTGGAGATACTAAATAAAATATGATGTTGAAAATATCTTTTTAAACTATGGTACCAGACAGGGCCATTATCCTGATGTGTGAGTTATTATGATTATCTGGAAGGGTGTTCAGCAATCAGCATGTAACTAGAGAAAACTTTCTTAATTAGCAGGTAGAAGGGACCTGAGGGATTACAAATGGATCAGTTTTGCTGGGAAAGAGGTCAAGAAAGTCCTCCACATGGGACACAGCTGTGGAGAGTGGGCCAGAGGGAAGCACGGCTGAGGGCATCCTGGGCAAGCAAAGAAATGAGCACTACTAGGGTGTGTGTGTGTGTGTGTGTGTGTGAGTGTGCGTGCATGCGCAGGATGGACAGGGATTGTGGAAGGGAAGGGAGATAGAGGGTAAGTATGAGAAATATGGTGGTCTCTGGCAGCAGGAAGAGGGCACACTGAGAACAAAAATTCACCTTATTCAGGCCAGGGCCTACATGTCTAATTCAGCAGTTTCCAAACCTGGCCAAGGTTCAAAAGGAAGACTTAAGAACCTTCCCATGTACTACTCAAGCCTCTGATTTAGTAGGCCGATGGTAGGGCCTAGGCATTTATCCTTTTTAAATGGCTTTCTGGGTGACACCCACTGAGTGCTCAGCCACAGAGCCTGTGTAAACACACCAACCACATTACTCTTCCATTCCCCACACACACACACCTTGCGCTTCTTTCCTCCCTATCAAACTGCACCCGCTTAACTCCTGCTCACCCACAGCTCCCAGGGCCACCTTTCCTGACCTTGTCTACATCAAACTCTTTTATTATGCAATCTAGAGAGCTGAGTTCTTCTTCAGAGCACTCATCTCCATTTGTCATTATGTATTTAGAAGGTGAAACTCCATGAACATGGAAGCAGGGACTATGTTTCATGGAACATCAATTCCTCCCCAGCAGCTAGAACAGATCAGAATGTGGTTGGTGATTAACAATGTATATAATTTTTTTTTTTTTTTTTTTTTTTGTTGCGGTACACGGGCCTCTCACTGTTGTGGCCTCTCCCATTGCGGAGCACAGGCTCTGGACGCGCAGGCCCAGGGGCCATGGCTTACGGGCCTAGCCGCTCCGTGGCATGTAGGACCTTCCCAGACCGGGGCACGAACCCGCGTCCCCTGCATCGGCAGGCTGACTCTCAACCACTGTGCCACCAGGGAAGCCCAATGTATATAATTTTGATCATTTGTCTTAGCCTGGGTTCCCTGGACCCAGGGGCTACTTAGGAACTTAATAGCTCTTTACTAGGGAGTGCATTTCAAGGGAAACAACAGTGAGGACAAAAGGAACTGAGGCAGTGAAGGGCAAACATGAGGGGAGGCATTGCTGAACTGGCCTCAGCTTTATAACAAGAGCCCCTTGTGGACTGGTCTCTGGTAGGTCTTCTGAAAGGCCTTCCAGATTCCTGGGTCTCTCAGTGGAGGAAGAGGGAGAACTTATCTGCCTCCTATTGGTCAAAACCCAACCCATGAGGCAGGAACTTCCTTGTATTTATTGGTGGTGCTATGGGTAAGGCCCAGGCTGGAGGTTGGAGGCTGTCACCACAGCCTAAAGGGCTTCTCAATGTGTCACAATGGTTATGGCAGCAAGAGCAGCTGGGCTCTGAGACAGAAGTTGGGACTCATTATTGATGATCTGTTCTGCACAAAATCTCATGCTGGATATTTTCAACAGAACTGGGCAAGAGAAGCGTCTGGGTACAAAATTTAAAAACAATCCTGTGTTGTACAAATGCCAATCCTGGTTTTCATGGTCTCATTTCTCTTAACTATCATTTCTCTTAACCTGTCATGACCTTGATAGGTCAGTATTAACAGCTCAGCATATCTGCATCCCATCTGAAACCAGAGATTAGAACGCAACTCCAAATTCAACCTAGCTTATTGGCATGGCTCTTAGAAATTCATCTTTTCAAGTACCTCCCTGTGTTACCACAAATTTAACCACCCCTCACCTCCTCAAAAAAAAGAATACATGAGTCTCAGCTTTAGAGAGTCATTTATGCCAGGATCCATCCAAACAGCAGAAGTCTATTTTCCCTGTCACTCAGAGTGACTCACCCCAACTCTCTACTTCAAAGGACATAACCATCATTTTCAAAGAAAAGTACGAGATAAGAACAAACCCCAGCATATTATGGGGTCCAGGGAGCTGCAAAGATATACCAGGCTGCACAGCATTATAAATGCTTGGAGAACCCACCTTAGTGACTAAGAGACCCCAAGAGAGGATGCAGAGTCCAGTCCTCAACCAACTTTCAACTTCCTGGTCTTTGAGGAAGTTAAAGCACCCACCTGAGCAAATAAACAACTTATGGGAAATCTGAAATTCCTAGGGGATGGGGATGTCACAGAACTGCCCCTCTAATTGAGCACCGGAGAGAAGAATTCCTCTCACGTCCTAACCTCTATCTGTATGTCTTCCTGGGGAAAGATCAGTGGCAAAGGCAGGATTTGAAGACATAGTTGCAAAAGCATAGCTCAAGCTTAAGCCGTTCTCCAAACCTTGAAAAATCCTTCCTACCACATATGCTACTCTTTCTTTTTTTGCGGTACGCAGGAGTCTCACTGTTGTGGCCTCTCCCATTGCGGAGCACAGGCTCCGGACGCGCAGGCTCAGCGGCTGTCGCTCACGGGCCCAGCCGCTCCGCGGCATGTGGGATCTTCCCGAACCGGGGCACGAACCCGTGTCCCCTGCATCGGCAGGTGGACTCTCAACCACTGCGCCACCAGGGAAGCCCCTTTTGATGATTCTTTTTAAAAAATGGTTCAATTCCTTGCAAGGAATCTGAGCTATTTTATTTTACACAAAAGTTTTGGGGCAAGAAGGAATCACCTGCATGTTCCTGAAGATGCCAGCTGTTGGGATTGTGCCTCCCATGTGGCTGGTACCTCTTTCCCTTTGAAGAAGCTCTGCGCTCACTTAGATGTCAGCTGCTGTCAGGTGCTGTTCTTAGTGGGTCTTTAGGAAGACCTCAAGGAATTAAACTGTTTTAAAATGAGATCTAGAATGCCATCCATCTTGCACCTCTGACAGGATGCGGAGCCAGGCGGTGGATTTCAGCCATAGCCCCATTTTAACCGCAACTACAGTTAAAGGAAACGTTGAGAGTACAGTTTAGGTTCTTAAGAAGTCTTGGTTAGGGGAGGGTAGATTTTTCAGGTGTTCCACTTTGGTTCCCGTTAGAGGAAACCCTCCCCAGAAGTGACTCAGGAGAGTCAGACTGTCTGTATTTAAATCTGGGCTTGCCACTCACTATGTGACCTTGAACACATTGTATAACCTTTTTATGTCTCAGTTTCTTCCTCTGTAAGAGGAGATAATATGGCATCTGTTTCACAGAGGATGGGAGAGTCATTAATACAGTACACATAGTAAGCTCTCAGTAAATGTTATTCAGTGACATTATTCTTATTTCAGTGGACACATAGAAGAGGAAGCCTATAGCTCAGGTATAGAAACATTCTTGTACGGAAATCTATTGCTTTATGTACACTTGTTATGGGGGGTGTTGATTTTGCTTTACAAAATAATGCAGCGCAAGAGAACTTTAGAAAGTGTGCTCTGCACTACATTTAAAATATGACTCATTTCTCCAACCTAATTTACACCCTTTATTTAGAAGCACACCTTTTGATAGAGCAGCACACACCTGCAATATATATTAAGCAGCCTCTGCAGAAACTCAAGTTGAAAAACAGGAAAAATTGAAGGAGCTAGTATTAATGAAGTATAAACCATGTGCTAGGGACACATATATTATTTTATTAATTCTCCTGAAGAGTCAAATAAGAAGTCTACTCTTGTGCCCCTTTTATAGATGAGGACATTAAAACTAAAAGAAGTAAAAATTTCCAAGGTCAAAAAGCTGGGAGGTGGCAGTGCTGAGGTTTGAGACTCTGTCTACGCTCATTTTATTAGACCATGGAACTCTTGACAAAAGCCATCGTTATTTCATAGTCTTTCCTTGTCTCCCCCTTGTAACCCCCTTCCCAAGCTCTCCCTGAACTCTCACCCACGGACCCTTCATGCTTCTCAAAGGTAAAAAATGAGCCTCATTGGCTCAGGAACACATTCTTTGGGGGTGTGGGAGAACAGCATGATGGAGAATAGGAAGCCAGGATACAAGACTGTAGTGCAGTTTAATTAAATTAGCTCAAGATAATGATATATCCTGAAATGGGAGCACATCCATTAATGCTGTTATTATTATCAAGGACACAAATGGCCCACTGAGGATTGATGACAGAATAAACTGGCCATATGCTGTGAACCATAAGGAAACAATTGATAGGAAAAACCTCAATGAGGAATGTTGGATGGGATGCATAATGCATCCTCCATGATGAAACACACACACACATAGTCAAGGGGATGGATGCTTGGCATCTGGTTAATCAATGAGCTGTGAAGAGACTGAGGCAATCAAGTGAGCAGGTTCCACATTAATATTATAATATGATATGTTTATATGATGGGAACATTCAAGAGTGATTCCAGCAGCAATGTATAGGAACTATTTTAATTGAGTTCATGTTCTGCAACAGAATCACAGACTTCTCCATCACTTGAAGAAGGGGGGTTATAGGAAGGGAAGATTTCGGCCTTTGATTTTTTTTAAAAAAATGTAATCTATACAATGCGTTATGTAGCCATTGACTATTTAGCCAGGAAGACTGTTTAGGAAGACACAAGCCTTGGCTGCCCTATACCCAAAGGAGATTAAAATAAAATATGCGTATCTTAATGCCTTCCTGAAGCCATAAGCCTCTTCTGGTTCACCGGGGATCCATCTCTGCCTGTATGATCTATGGTCTTATGGACAGAAGGGAGCTGAAGGCAGCCAATTATACCTATGGAGCAAATCCTGAGAAGAAGAGATGTAATACAGGCTCAAGGAATGATTTGCTGCTGATAAGGGCTCCATTAGCCCAGGAAAGAGGTTAGAGGGAAAAAGGTTCACAGAATAAGGAGGCAGCTATATGCCAGAGAATGTCATGAAGGGCTGCTAAGGGTGAAACAAAGGTGAACTCCCCACCTGGAAAATGTTCCTCCTGACAGCAATCTGTTCCAAGTGAAATCAAATGGTTTGCAAAAATGTGCTGGGAATCACAAGTGTTTTCTGTGTTTGCGATGGGAAATTATTCAATGACTGGCCTTATGCATAGCCTGTGGATGGCTAATGAGTACTGATCTTTGGATCTTGATAGGGCCCACTGGGTTTGCTCTCGGGCCCACACATTCAAAAATGGAGTTATTCTCTCCATGCCCGTTCAAGAGAATGGAGCAGCAACCTTCCCCCAGAAGCCACTGCCCTTTGCTGTCAAGCTTTGACATGTCTTGAAAAATAACCAGCACCAGACTCTCTGTTAGTCTCCTCCAGTGGCCTTAACTAGGTTGAAGGTTGGGGAACTGCCCTGCCATATTTCCAGGGGTGGGGAGGGGATTTCTTCTGCACATCCCAGGGGGAAGCCATAGTGGGGAATATTTCTGGTCCTTCCATCACCCCTTCATCTGCACCTCCTTGTGGAAGAAGGATTTCTGTGATTGGCAAGAGTGAAATTCACTCCTCTTTCCCCTCTCCTCCTCCTCTCATGCCCCTTCTCTCTTTCTATCCATCTTGGCTTTCCTCCGGCAGAGACATTCCCTTTGCCTTCATTCCCACAAGGTCATTCACAAAGCCTCAACTGTCCCTTGTCATTAACACTTAAAGTCCCCAACTGCCCCACCTAGAATTTCCAGTTCATCGGAGACCTCACTATGTCAAATACATCCCCCTTCCCAAGATCTTCACACTCTCCCTCTGTGATGGCGCCTCAACCCCACTTTATTTACAGATTCAATTGTATTCAATCACAAAATAGCAACAACAACAATCCTCCTTAGATTGCACACTCCCTTGTCACCTAGCCCCTCCTTTCCCTTGCACTAAAGTTCCTAGAAAATTAATTTCCTCAAATGTTACATCCTGCACTCCTAGCCCCCAGCTCCAGCTCAGCGCCCTGCCACTGGCCTCTGCCTCCATGGCAGGCAAACTACTCTCTCAAAGTCACACGTGACCCCGTATTTCTACTCCCATGGAAATTTTACTTCAGTTCTTGCCTGAGTTTGATCCTGTTGACCACATCCTTCTCCTCCTCCAAATTCTTTTCTCCTTACATGGCTCTGACACCATGCTCTCCTGTTCTTCCTCTTTCTCTGGAAATTTCTGCTTGTGACCTCCTTTACTGACTCCTCTTCCCCACCATCTCCTAAATGTTGATGTTACCAGGTATTCTGTCTTGGTCTTCTTCTTATGCAAGTGTCTCGTGAATTCAACTATGTATTAATTAAATGCTAGTGATATCTCATCATTGCCACCCTCTTGCTGTAGGACTGCATGTCTGGACCACTGAGACAGCCTCTAACTGTCTCCCTGCCTTTACTCTGTTCCCTCCAATCCATTCTTGACCCTGCAGCCGGAGATAGCTCTCTAAAATACAACACTAGTTACACTGGTCAAGTCCTTCAATTTCTCCAGTGGTTCCCTGTTATGTTAGTGTAACATTCACACTTGCTGGCTAACCCCTTCCTACCACTAACTGAGTTGTGTATTCATATACCAACCAGTTTGGGGCCACCTACTTTGTGTCAGGCCCCAGACTGAGCTCTGGGAATAAAACTATGACCTAGATAGACTCAATCTTCTCCTCACAAAGCTTATTTATACTAGGTGGTGAATATAGTTAAAAATAGTAATTATAGTAAAGTGTGATAAGTTTTTTTTTTTTTTTTTTGCAGTATGCGGGCCTCTCACTGTTGTGGCCTCTCCCGTTGTGGAGCACAGGCTCCAGACATGCAGGCTCAGCCGCCATGGCTCACGGACCCAGCCCCTCCGCGGCACGTGGGATCTTCCCGGACCGGGGCACAAACCCGTGTCCCCTGCATCGGCAGGCAGACTCTCAACCACTGCGCCACCAGGGAAGCCCTGTGATAAGTTTTAAGGTAGAAGTTACCATCAGAGCAGATGGCAGGGACCCTTCATCTAGACTGTAAGAGTGGGGAAATCTTCCCATGGCAGCATTGCTTAACCTGGAAAATAAAAAAAGGAACTATTTCACAAAATTGCCCATCATCCTTGCAAAAGGCAATGCTTCCTCTTCAGTATCACATCACACCACCTCATCCCCTCTCCTCCTGCCCTCCAGCTCTGAGGAATCCTTAGAGGTTCCTAAAAAGTCCATGCTCTCTCACATCTTTGAGCCTCTTCGTTCTGGTGTGTGTTCCTCACAAGTCAATTCCTATTCATCCTTTAAAACTCTCTTCAGCAGGTAGCTTACAAAGGAAAGTATGTTTGGTGGTTAGGTGCTCTCGCCCAGCAGACCAGGATTCAGTCTGATTCTGCCCCTGAGTTATGAATCCTTGGGCCAGTTATTTAACTTTGCTCGGCCTCATTTTGCCTCATTTTTTTTTTTTTTTTGCAGTATGTGGGCCTCTCACTGTTGTGGCCTCTCTTGTTGTGGCGCACAGGCTCCAGATGCGCAGGCTCAGTGGCCATGGCTCACGGGCCCAGCCGCTCCGCGGCATGTGGAATCTTCCTGGACCGGGGCACGAACCCGTGTCCCCTGCATCAGCAGGCGGACTCTCAACCACTGCGCACCAGGGAAGCCCTTTTTCCCTTTTTATGCATACAAAAGAGCGATATGTCATAAATACATATGTCTAAAAGAAACAATCTTTTTCAATAAGTATTAAAAATTCAAAGTGATACAAAGGATGGCACTGCTTGATTGCCAGTGTTTTTCTTTCTTTGTGGTGCATAAAATATTGGTGTTGATTTCCAGTTGATGGTGTCATCCATGAGATGAAATAGAGTGTGTCTGCAAGAAAGTGAGCTTCCCAACTACTTTCAGATGCTGAACCATAGAACTGAGCTGACTTACCCCTGAGGACGAGACTGGCTACTTTACAGTCTGTAGAGGCAGAACAGAATTATGCTTCCTGTAGGAAGCTTGTTCCCAAGAAAAGGGAAACAGGAGAACACACTAGATTACACATGTCCAATTTCTCTTCCAAATCCACAAGTCAGGTTAGGTCACTCTCTACCTGAGATGGGGTGGAGAAGTCCAGGAGTGTTATCCACGAGGAGTTGTCTCCACATGGAAGGAAACATCAAAAGTGGGAGGAAGTGTCTCCCAGTAGCTATCTCATAGGTTTGGTGTGAAAGTAAAATAAAATGTAATTTAATTATTTAAATTATATAATTGATTATATAATTATATTAATAATATAATATATATTATTTAAAATATATATAATATATATAATATATAATATATAATATTAATTATATACATATATAATTATATATAATTATAATAATTATATTAAATTATATAATTAATATATTTAAAATAAAATGTAATTTAATTATTGTAATTTAAATATTGCTCGATTTTCTTCTAGCATTTTGTGTTGCTGATGAGAAGGCTGATGCCAGTCTGATTCTTGTTGTTTTATATTATTTTGTTATGCTTCCCCATCATTTTAGGAAGATTTAATTTATCTTTAGCCTAAGTATTCCAAAATCTCAAAAAAGTCTGCCTAGGTGTGGTCTTTATATTTCATTTAAACTGCTTAGGATTTTTTTCACGCTTAAATTTTCAAACTAACATGCCTGTTCATTTCTGGAAAATCACATTCTGTTACTTAGTTGATAATCTCTTCTCCTCTGTTTCTCAGCTCTAAATTTCTGGAACTCCTCTTAGACGATGCTGGATCTCCTGGATTGAATGCCTACATCTCTTATTCTTTTCCATCTCTTTATAATTTTTAATTTTTATATTTTTTGAGACTGTCCCTTCTTCAATTTCCAATAGTTTTCTTATTGCTTCTCTTTCATAGCATCTTATCCTTGTTTTATAGATGGAATATTTTCTTGAATCTCTCTGGGGACCTCTGGCCAGACTGGAGCAAGTCAGAGATATGAAACAAAATGTGTTTGGTGCTGATACGGTAGATAATTCTACTGTTGTGGCCCTGAATGCTTCTCTGGTGGTGTGATGGTCTATGGTGTCACTACTTCTCGGGGCAACATGTATTGTGATGGCAATTTGAAAAGCTGCTGCTTTCTAATGCTTCAACTCTTCCAGGAAATATGGGATAGGAAGCCCTATATATTTCCTTGGCATCCTGTGCTTCCCAGTATCAGAACACAAATTTACTGAGTAGCTACTATGTGCTAGATTCTCTATTTTCTCCCTTGCTTTGATCCAGAACCTGGATCATAATGTGCATTCAATAAATGCTTGTTGAATGAATGAGTTCATTTAAGTGAATTTCAATAATTGTTTGTTAAATACCTCCTAAGCATGAGCCCAGCAGAATACAAAGTGCTGTGTATTGTTAAAAAGAAAAACAACAACACTACCAGCAGAAACAAAAAAGCCATCCAATGCCATAGTGGAATTTAGAATTTAGCAGAGGAATTAAACCAGTGCCAGGGACAAAACTCAAGAACAATACAATAGAGTATTCAGATAAGTGTCAGAATGCAGACTTCAGGCTCTTAAGTGCCGTCATAGCTCAGAAGAGAGATGTCCCTGGATATGAGTGTCAGGCAGGCTTCAGGGAGGAAGAGACCTTTGGAGGGGCCGAGGAACCATTCCATCAGGTGGTGGCCAGCAGGAAAGCTGCATAGCCATGAGAATGTAAGGGCCAGACATCACTCCTGCACTGTCACTCAGGCAGTGCTGTTTACATCACACGTCTTCCTTCCAGCCTATAGAGAGGAGAAGGCAAGTTCCAGGGCATTAAATATGCTTTGCCATGGCCTGCTTGGCTCCAATACTAAAATGAGTGGCTATCATCTGCCCAGCAGTCTTCTGACCTGTGGCAGCAGTTTCTTTGTGGGAATGTGGTCATTCTTCCCCCTCCTGCTCTCTGTACATTTCCCAGGCTGTATACAAGCCCACCAGTTGTCATCTCTTCGATTTGTATGCCTATAATGCCTAGTTATTTTTCCTTCCTTGTTTTCCTTTTCTGCATAATGGCAGGTGGCAGTTACTTGGATAGGAATCAAACCACTGTTATTTCTCCTTCTGCCTAAATTTCTTATATTATTCCTACCAAAAGCTATTAAATGTTGCTGTTGACATTTTCTTGTTGGCCACAGGACAATAGCAACATTCAGATCTCTAGCCAAACTCCTGCTCAGGAAATATGTTACTGAGGAGCTCGAAGACTTCCTTCCCACTGTCATTCTTATTCCACACCCCTGGGCAACATCGTCTTCTTCTGCAGTCTGGCTTTAAAGTTCACACTCACAGCCTTCATGTCTACTTAGCCAAGGTACTTCCCTATGTGTCTTCTCACATTGAACAGGGATGCTTAAGGTCAAGACCGCAGGGCTAGGGGAGGGGTGGGTTGGGACCAGAACCCAGATCTATGATTTCTAGTCCAATGTGAGTTCCTTTTACCATACAGTCTGCTTTCAGTTCTCCTCTACAGTCAGTGGGGATATCTCTTCCTGATGAGATCCTATAGCATGTACTGACTATGCCTCTCAAGTGACATTTTTTGGTGGGTAACTTACTTTTATTTTTCCAATGACCATACAGTATAAAATTGACTTTTTTTGGTGTATATATGAATAGATTTGTGTACCCACCACCATAAAGAGGATACACAAGAGTTCTATTACCCCCTTAAAAAAATCCTTCATGCTATCCTTTTTTAATTGAGATATAATTGACATATAACATTGTTTAAGGTGTACAATGTATTGATTTGATCCACTTATGTACTGTAATATGATTACCACCACAGCATTAGCTAAAACGTCCATCATATCACATAATTATCATTTCCTTTTTCTACTGAGAACATTTAAGATCTAGTCTCTCAGCAACTTTCAAGTATATAATGCAGTATTGTTAACTATAATCACAATTCTGTTCATTAGATCCCCAGAACTTATTCATCTTCTAACCGTAAGTTTGTACCCTTTGACCCACTTCTCCTCATTTTCTCTACCCCTGGCCCTGGTACTAACCATTCTACTCTGTTTCTACAAGTTCAGCTCTTTTAGATTCTCAAGTGACATTTAATCAAGTAGTGCTCTTGTGTATCTTGGTTAACTTTGTCCAGAGTTGATATTCAGCTAGTGTGTTCTGGTGTGGTTATACAGGTTGTTAAAAAATCAAAAGACTTCTGTGGTGGTTATTAAATAACTGTTACTCTGAATCCGTAAGTAAAATTCCCCCACCATCATCCTGGTTGTACTGGCCCCAACTCTGGGACCTCCCGAGGTGGGGGGCCAGTTGGACGTCCTTGTGCTCTAACTATTAAGGCTTACACATGGCTCAGTAAGGGGCCTCCATAACCCTGCTCTAGTCCTGTGGCTGGTGTTTGTTCTTCCTGATTGATGCCCATATCACTCGGGTTGGTAGATATTTTGAACATCAGTCATGATGTTGTGTGTGGGTCATCTAAACACCTGCTCATCAGCCTGTATGGCCAGTGAAATGGTACCAGTGTGTATATACCCAGCTTGATAACCTCTACGTGCAAAGTGACTGGATTTCAGAAGTATCTGTTTAGATTTCTCTTGCCCCAGTAGAACTCTGAGCACGTGAACCAGGCTTCTGGCATCACTGCTCATGCCTCTGCCCTCACTCCCCTCTTAGCTACAGCTTCACGAGGCTCTGCAGTCACCTCCGATGTGGTCCATTCCCCAGTTTCCACCCTCCTCCCTTCACCAGTTGGGAGCAGTGCCAGCCACCTCTGCTGCCACTCTCAAGCCCTCCAGCCACAATCTTATCTTTCTTCCTGTAAAGCTGCCCACAAAGTTAACGCATATCATTCTTCAGCCACTGGCCTTTCTGCAGGTGGCCGCACACAGTTGTTCTGCCTTGGCTGCAGTGCTCACGCATGCTGTTCCTTTACCCTCTGCTCCTGCCACTCAGCTGCTGACAGTCCCTCCTGTTCCGGGTCTTCCAGGTCCCTGGTTGTCACCTCTAACTTCTGGAAAGTAAATGACTCCTTCTTCTCTGTGTCCTACTCTTCCAGAGGTTACCCACAGCAGGGTTGCTTGGGCCCCTAGGATTAGAGATTTGTTCATGTTCATACACAAGCATTTAGTTTTTGGAATATACATGTGTCTAGGAGGCTGAAATAAACAAGTCAGTAGCCACGTGCTGTAGTAGAACCAGTTCTCTTCTTCATCCTGTGCCATGTTGGTAAATCTACCTCATCTTCCAAACAGATTCTTCCCTCTGAGTAGACTGCTTTCCAGGGGTGGGACCCACACTCCTCCAGTGTTTGGGCTCCCTCAGGCTCTTTCTCAAACCCACCCTAATATTTCAGAAAAGTTTTCTATTACTCTTTGAATTCCCAACAGTGAGAATTGAGGTCTTTTTTGATGTGGAGGAGGTTCCCATCCCCACATGAATCAGTCTGTGAAGACGAACACCGGACAGGGAAGTCACCAGCCTCCCACAAGCCACTTCTGTTTAAATGTAGCCAGCACCTCCTCGTTGGCACTTTCAAATCTAACTGTAACTTTATTGAGGGCATAGAAGGTGTTTTCCCCCGCCACTTTCTATTCTGTAATATCATCGAACACAGGACTAGGTGCCTTGTAGATATTTACTATAACTTCATTGAATGAATGCATAAATGGATGCATTTCTCTGGCAAGCATCACAGCTGCAGCTTACACTAGGGGATTCTTATTCTGCTGTGTGTTGTGAGGCTTCGGGGATCTCATGAGCCTCTTGGAATTATAAGCAATGCTTCTGTATATGTGAGATTTTTTGAAAGGGAGACTCTATAGCTTATTTCACCCAAGATTTACAGACATGCTCATCTACCACTAAGGATTCCTTAAAAGTAGTTCCTGGAACTCTTGAAGGGATCATCTTGCTCAGAGGAGACTTGGTGCTATTTAGCAACTCAATGTCTGCTAGAGGCTGAAAGAATGTGGAAGTGGGTGCCCTGGTAGGAACAGACATCTCTTCAGTGTTACTCTAAGTTAGAAGAAAGGACTTAATGCTTTGCTTTCTTACTGGGCAAATCTGGTACCCTCTTGCCTTGGCCTGTGCTTTACTGATGTGGAATCCTCTTTGTGACTATCCCTTGTCAGTTTACCAACTCATGCTCATTTCCTGGTCTCTCTGTGTCCCATGCTTATTTCAAATAGCCTGTCTGTGCTTGTTCAGATCATCTAGTTTTGCAATCAGTGGAAGGCTCCCCAAACACATGTCCTTTCCTTCAGAATTATACTCAGCGGGGGCACTGAGCAAAAAAAGATGAGCCATATTAATGACATCATGAGTTGAAAACATACTTGAGATTATCCTTTTGAGGTCTTAGAATATTAAAATTAGGCTACCCTGGATCCATGATGCTTTTACTAAGCTAAGATATTGTACACATAAAGTATTCAGCCTGGGAATGCGGCTGGGGGTCTTCAATGGTGAAACATTTCATCAAACTGATGCAATTCTTGTGTTTTTTACATGGGAACTAGCTTCTCCAGCATATGAAGTATCATGACCTGGCATGACCCTACCCTTTCAAAAGCAGCAGTCAACAGTTTACTTTTAGAACAACTAAACAGTATAAGCACACCCAAGCACTTCAGGAGCTGAAATAATAAAAACTTTCTGGTTATAACAATACCTACAACTGGCTACATTCACAAGACTTTTCATCGTCTTTGTATTTCACTGTTTGTGGGAGGGGTAGATGGGAAGTAAAAAAGAAAAGAGAGGCAGGAATTGCAGTCAAAGCTCTCAGCAGGAGGCAGCCCTTAGATGGAACCTCCCTCATTTTCTTCCAAGAGGATGTTATCAGGATCATAAATTACCAACCCCAGGGAATCTGCTTGTCCCTTTAAGGCTATTAAAGGGACCAAGATGAGCTGGATTCCCAAATGAGCTTTGAGGATTACCTTGCCAGGAGGAAGGTGGCTGCCCAAGGCAGGAAAAGAAATTGGCTCCTACTATATCATTTTGGAGCTGTCCAAAGTTAATCCCCAGACTGATTTAAGCAGGGGGATTTTGAGATAGTAATGGCCAATTGGCTATTGCTTCTTCCTGATAACAGCCAGTGCTCTCAACAACAGACACATAAGGATCCTAGGTACAGGGAATGTGAAAGGTGGGAACCTTACATCTGGGCATGACAATAAAGGAATGAAGTGGGTGGGCTCCTGGAGGGGGTGAGACAGGTTTGGGGAATGCAGGTATCATCCCAGTGCACAAGCGGAGCTGCTTGTTCAGCAGAGGGACTTTAGCTTCAGGGCAGACGCCACTCTTCAAAAGGCAGGAACTAATTTTCTCCCTGGATTGAGGTGAAGATTCATGAGGTCAGTGGTGTGAGCTCTGCAGCCCACTCAGAGGCTGTCCTGGAAGCATCCATCAAGCCCAGGGCTGGCAGTCCAGTCTTGACCATTGGCAAATATCTATTTTAAGTTGACCCCATCCTCACTTGCTGGAGGCAGATGTTATTCAATGTGTCAGGGAACTTATTAAACTACTAGATGGCAATTTTTTTAAAGTTAACTTTTTTAAAATAAGAAAACCTACGTCCTTGGTGAATGAGCTTAGAGAGGAACTTGGACTGGTTTTCTGACAGGTGGAAGCCTTAGCACAGGCCTGCAGCTGGATGGATGAGTTTGGGACTTCACTGGGTCTCACCTGGACAACTGCGGAACCCGCCTTTCCCCACCACCTGACCGCCTCCGCCCCCTGGCCGCATCCTTTGAGGTTTCCCCACAGCAGCGCCTCCTCCGCACAGCTGTTGGTCTGTACTCTCTAAAACAGCACAAAAATAAAATGTCTTTGCTGAAAAACCTCAAGAGAGTCTCAGTTTCTCTCTCTGATACAGTCCTAATTCCTTAGCATATCTATTACCTTCTTTACAAATCCAGCTCCAACTTCACTGTACAGCCACATCGCCTATCACTACTCCCTGTACATTCTACTCCAGCCACGAGAAACCACCTGTTTTTCTGTGTATGTGCTCTTCTCTTTCTTGCCTTCGGTCATGCTGCTCCCTGTAACCAGAATCCTATCTCCTCAACCTTTGCTCTGGCAGGTGGGTAGTTTCCCGAGAAGCAGTTCTAATGTCACCTCATTTGTAAAGGTCTCCTCTGGTGCCCCCTCCCGCCCTTCCCTATTCAGGCAGATTTCACTGCTTCCTCTGTTGTTCTCCCAAAGCATTTTTAAAAAAAGTCTACAGCACTCGGTATTCCCAGGTGGTCTCCCATCCAAGTGCCCCACCCTGCTTAGCTTCTGAGATGAGAGGACATATGGCTGTAGACTCTCCAAAATATTTTTAATGAATTTCTGCCAGAATACTTAACCATGTTATACAAATTATGATGTAATTTTTGTGTGTACATGTCTGTCCTCTCCACTGAGATTCTTCTCATCCACGTTTTTTTCCAGCTTCCAACCCTAACACAATACCTCGCAGAGAGGTACTCAGTAAATACTTATTGGAAGAGAAAACGAATGAAAGCTTGAATGAGTGTGGAAAACGGGGCACAAACACAGAGGCTTAGAATTTACAGATAGAAAAGATCTAGAGAAGGTCACACAGTCCATTGCCCCGCCCCCATCTCCGTCCTCCAACCCTCTGACGGCAATTTGCACCTAAACTGTCCTTTACTTTTCTGTTCCATCATGTCTTGTTGCCCTCAATTGCTTTAGTCTGACGTTGACCCTGCATGACAAGCAGATCAACTCCTAATCTGCCAGAGCCCCAGTTTTTCTGGGACATTTGAAAGCTCTTGACAGAACCAGAGGAGAGGAAAACTGTCAACTCTCACTTGTCAGCTCTCAGAGCAGCCCGTCCAAGGCTTAATTTGCACCTTGAAATCCCCTGAGGCCACGGGGCTCTGATTGCTGGTTTAGGTGCCTTCAATAGTTTCTCTTAGGGGATAAGTAGGCTAGAAGGGTGGAGGGGAGGGAATATTAACCGCTTTCTTTCTGCATCTCCAAAAAGCAGTGATGGGGTAGGGGTGTGGAGAGAGGATCACAGGCAGGGAAATGGAAAATGAGGAATGAACAGACTGGAATTAACTGGTTTCACATCGAATTGGAGTACCGATGGGAGAAGTTGAGCGGGGAAGCATTTAAAAAACGCAGAGATGAGTCAGTGTAAACCGTGCCATCCAAAAAGTCACAAAACATCCACAAGCGGAGAGGCTGCGAGTGTTAAGCTTGACTCAGAGATAATAAAGGAGGCAGCTAAAGCAAAGAGATCTCCCCCGTCTGCTGGGTTTCCATCGCTTAATCAAAACTGACTCCAACTACTGCAGCTGCAAAAAAAAATGTTCCCAACCTTCCATTAATTTCCATACAATAACCCTCTAATGGGGGAGCTGTTCAGGGGAGGAAGGCAATCAATCTGGCCTAACGACACACCAGAGACCTGGGGAAAATGCAAACTTGGAGCAATTTCATGGCAGGTGCAACCTTGGAAAGCATTACCATTTTTCTAAGTTAATTTGTTCCCTTGATATGTTTGAAATCCATATTTGTACTTTAAAGGTCTAAAATGCAAGTTGATTAAAAAATATAACTGGATTTTGTAAACCTTTCAGCAGCAGCGAGTGATGTATTAACCGCCTCCATCCTGCCTCTCCTCTGTGAGCTGGGACCACTTTGCTTTCCCTTATCCTTTGCTGTCATCCTAGATGATCGTGGAGTTTCTGTTTGGTTTCTGTTTGGAAGAACTATTTTTAGGTTCTTTCCCAGCTCCGCTGCTCGGATCCCTTTGGTGCTCTAGGCGGAACCAATCCAAGAACCTGCAGCCAGACAGGTGGACTCTCTGGGTGGAGTCCCAGACCCCTGAGGAGGAGGAGGAGTAGGGAAACCTCAGCCCAGGATTGGTTGCTTAGAGGCCTTGATATTTTCCCCCTGTCTCTAGCTCATCTTTCCTGCCCAGCCTTTCCACCCAGCCAGTGAAAAAAGGCCCAGGGAAATAGCATCAAAACCTGGTACTTGGCCTCCATTTAGACTCTCGTTTTCTCAGTTTCACTAGGTCTGCCCTGGCCTTGCAGCTGGTCAGGCTTTGCAACTTGAAACTGGCCTCTAGAGGTACTGATGCCCTTCCGAGATGAACGTGACAATTCCCTTTCCTCTTAAAACTTGCTCTGGGGAGTAAAAAGAAAAGTACTTTGCTCCACTGAAATGCACTCCTTTTTGCCCCAACCCATGCCTCTCTCTCTCTCCCTCTTCTCCCTACAAATGCCCACTAGGAATAAAATGATAATGTGCAGATTTATGATCCCTAATCTGCCATCTTGCCGGAACAAGTAGACTAGCTCTGTTTGTGGAATGCGCAGGCCACCTCCTTCCATTCCCTTTACTGTAGTCTGGGGAACCTCACTCTGAAGAACTCTTTCTAGACTCTTGGGGATTTCTCTTCCCACTCGTCCAAACCTTCTCCCATTTTAAGAGCAGAAGTGCAACAGGAGCCCTAATTATCTCTCACTGGCAGGGCAATTCAAACAGCCAGAACCTCACAAGTTCTTCCAGCCATTAGAAGTAAGATGACATTTTATTCCTTTGAATGTTAAAGTTTATGGATTAATCCAAAACTTCTCTGGGGAATGCATTTGCCATCACATTTGAGGATTTGGAGATATGGTACTCAGGGATCTAGCTGCAAGTGTCATGGTGGTGTTTAGAGGCCATAGGTTTTATGGTGCTTAACCCTGTAGGAACTAGTACTTTGGGATGAGTTGCTGCTGGAGAGAAGTGTATCTATATATTTTAGAGCTAGAAGTTGGGAGATAGTTTCTTCTGCACATTAATTAATTAGCTCTTTGGGGTCATAGCTTCTTGCTCAGAAAGAGGGAGTTAACATTTATCATGTACTTAGGATACACTCTCTTTACTATCCTGCAATGAATGGTACAATACTATCCCTGTACCATGAGAATACTCATGCAGCAACCATGAGAATATCCCTTACAAATCTCCTACTCCAGGAAGTGTATTTGATCAAGGGTTCTGATTACTAGACTCTGAGCTCCTTCTCTGTGGAGCTCCATGCTAAGGCCACACCTCCCTTACATGGCTCCCAGCCAGTGACGGAGGTTGGCAGGGATATTAAAGCATACTGAACCCTGGGAGATACTGGACTTTTCTGAAACTTTGGCTTGATGACTTCCTGATGGCCCTGCTGAAACTTCCTGAGACTGCATGGTGCTCTAGGACATTTCCTTCCTCTCTGCTTCTTTTGGAAGGCTCAGACTTGCCATGTGGTCTGACGGTTCTCCCAGGCTCCCCAGCTCCCTTCCTATTTTCTCTCTAACAAAATTCCTTCATCATATTTAATCTCACCTTGGTGCCTGCTTCTCAGAGGATCTGCACTAACATGTATATTCACAGGCACCACGGAACTATATCTCTGGGAGATGAGAATGCAATTAGTTAAAATTCTATTTGCCTCCATGTGTTCAGATAGTATTATTCATTTTGCATTTAGAGGTAAGACCTGAAAGATAAAGCAGAGCCCAAAGAACCCATTGAACTCCTAGATTTTTCTCTTGGTTTTGGAGCCTTCCATCTGCGTGCAGAATTCACTTTATTCCAGAAATGTGTGTTGCCTTTCAAATCCTTACCATGTGACCTGCATTCGGCACTCTAGGTAACAGGAGTTGACATTTATTGTTAAACCTGCCTCTTGAATCACTGTGAGGGAGACCGTAAATGTCTCACACGTGATTCCGTGTAGAGACTTAAAATGGCTATGTTATCTATATACGCAATTATGATTCTCCTATTCCTTTTGAAAGATTACTTTACCAGGGCTGGAAAGAAACTACAATCTTCTTCTTTGGTGAGGTCGGGTGAACAGTAAATTCATACAAACACTGTAGGGTCATGAAAACATTACCATTGTCCAGCTTCTGGGACCAATTTTATTTATCAGGAATACTTCCCTAGATCAAGAGTTGAAATAACCTGGATAGATTCCAAGAATTGTGGTGGATCTTCTATCTGGTACACTTGGGAATGTACAAGTTTTAATGTTATCATTTAACCTTCTGCATATCACCCATGACCCGATTTTGGTTCAAATCCCATAGGAGAAACTCTGGTATTACTGCTAGCTCCTCTGTATATTTCTTTTAATATTCTGCCATTTATTATTACTTGCATGAAAAAAGAGACAGGTAAATCTCTGTGTTTTTCTCTCCTTTTTTTTTCCTGGAAAAAAATAAAGTCAGATTTTTTTGGATAGATAGTATTTTATTTTGTAGCAGAAGCCAATATTTGCACAGAATATTCGATCAGAAAAGTTTTATCCATTTATGACTTCTTCCATTCTTTTGGGCAGAATACTTCTGACATAGTTTACTTCTTTTTAAGATGGAAGAATTTCAAATCAGCTTTCTTCTTGTTTTCTTGGTATTATAGAAGTATTGCTTATTTGGTTGCTGGATCTTAAAATATTAGCAGAAAACAACTTTGTTGGCTCACTCTGAATGAAAGCATAGTGACTGATGTTCTCTAAATTTATTTATCTAGAGGGCAGGTTTGAGGTACCATGCATTCATTTTTCTTTCTTTCACAAATATTTGTTTGAATTTGATTCAACAAATGTTTATTGAGCATTTTGTCATATGCTAAGTGCCAGGGATAGTGGAATGTAAAAAGTGAACACTATTTCTACCTCATCGAGCTTATTCCTAGACAATGAACAAACAAATAAATATATAATCAGGTAAAATCAATAGTATTTATGATGGGTTAACTCTGGGGATGTTAGAAAAAGAGAGAAGTCAAGGATGAATGTGGGGAATTTAGCTAAGAAACTGGGTATATCTACAGAAAAAAAGAACCCTGAAGGAGAAGCAGGTATGGCAACAGGCAGACTGGGAAGTGGATCAAGAAATCTGTTTTGGACATATTAATTGTGAGATACTTATGAGATACCCTGATAGAGATTTCATGCAGGAAGTTGGATGTATTAGTCTGGAGTTCAACGTATGAATTGAGACTGATAACGTGTACTTGGGATGGTACTTAAGGCTTTGGGACTAGATGAGGCTTTCAGAAGTGTGTTGATGGAGATGATCAGCATCCAAGAACCTAAATTCTGGGGCTCTCCAACATTCAAGAATCAGGCAAAGGAAACATTCATCAGAGAAAGCACTCACCATGTGCCAGTCACTAAGCTAAGTGGTGGAGATACAAAGAAAAGACATTAGCTTTAAGGTTCTTTTTGTTTTTGTTTTTTTGCGGTACGCGGGCCTCTCACTGTTATGGCCTCTCCCGCTGCGGAGCACAGGCTCCAGACGCGCAGGCTCAGCGGCCATGGCTCACGGGCCCAGCCGCTCCGCGGCATGTGGGATCTTCCCGGACAGGGGCACGAACTCGCGTCCCCTGCATCAGCAAGCGGACTCTCAACCACTGCGCCACCAGGGAAGCCCAACTTTAAGTTCTTTGAGAACAGGAAATATATTCTATTTTCTTTGGATTCTTAGCAATTAGCACAGTACCAGCCACCCAGGATTTTACTTAAAAAAAAAAAAAATGGAATGGAGGGACCATGCAGAGTTCAGTGATGAACCAAGGACACTGCTTAACCTAATTCTATGCATAGGATATCTTATTTGAAAAAATAAAGCTTATAGTTCAGTGGAGAGACAGACAGGTGAAGGAGCCATTATAACACAGTGTGACTGTTTTCTCAAATGGAATTTTGTACAAAATGTTTTGTGAAGGTAAGAGAGGCACAGTTACTTCTGACCTAGGCTGACTTCTGACCTGACCAGAGGAGGTGCTGCTTCAATGGAGAGGAGAAGAATGGATGGATTCTCACCAGGCAGACGAGGCTGAGAAAGGCATTTGTCAAATTATTGACGTCTAACAATTTTGTTGTATAATTTGGGTCATTGTTTCCTGGGTGGAGTGAAATTCTCCACTGCAAACTCCCCATATTTCCCAACTTTGACCTCCTGCTTGACTCATTTTCCACTACAGTTATGTTTGTCTCTTTAAAAAACTGATTTAAATAAACATTTATCTAGTGTCTACCTATCTGCCTTCAAGAAGCTTTCAAACAATGGAATGAGAAATAGATGTTAACAGTCAATAACAAGCCAAGTCAAGATAAAAACTCTAAACAGAGGTATGAGGATGTGTTACAGTCATGCATAGGAATGAAGAACTGGCTCTGACCAGGGATGAAGGAAGGCAGGCTGCAGAAAGGAAGTGATACTGAGCTGATAAAAAATAAAGGTTTTATAAGATAAGAGAGTAGAGTGTATTTCAGGCTGAGGACACAGCACAAGCAGGCGTAGAGGTAACACAGTGCTGTGTGGGAGGAACAGTGAGGTGTGACTGTCAGTGTTTAGAGGATGCTCCACGGAGATTGGCTCAGATGTTTGCAGTCAAGTCTTGGAGGGTGTCAGACACCATGCCGGGGAGTTTGGACTTTACTTTGTAGGCAGAAGGATATTCTTTTGCCAAGGAGAGAGAACCTTTCAGCAGCTCCTCAAATATCAAATCAGTAAGAGAAAATCTTGGGTAAAGTTGGGGAATTTTCTTATAAATAAAAAGAAGAATGAGAGCATGATATCCTATCTCTATTGGGAAGGGTTTTTAATAAAGCACAATCATAACTTTTAATGTTCCATTAAGTCTTGCTTGTAGTCCATTAGTTTTAGGATGTCAGGCTGTGTTTAGTCATGTGATCCCGAAGTCCTCTCAGAGATATTTCTATATCCAAGACAGAAAAGTAAACCCTTAGCCTGGCCATGGGACTTTGGAGTAAAAATGGTGGATTGATGACACATTTATTTCTTCTCCTTACCGAAGCTTCCTGAAAAAAAATCACAAACAAAAGAACAAAGTGATTGAGGAAAGTGATAACAGTAGACAGAATTTAAGTTCCAGTTTTGTTCACTTATGTTTCCCTAGACTCTGGCACACAGTAGGCAAACAAATTTTGAATTAGTGAAAAGGTGAATAAAAAGAATCAGATGAATTCTTTTGCAAGAGGAAGAGCTGACGAACGAGTGATAACCAGACATGGCAGAGAAGATGTGGTTATAAGCTATGAACCTGCAGAGGGGAAATATTGATACTAACTAGGAAAGATCATGCTCTTTCTTTATGTCCTGCTGCTTCTCTAGGGCTGGAGTTGGTAATCCTATTGCAGCCATTAATCTTGTTGCAGTTTTCTCTTATCCAATTCTGTACACTCCTTAGATACAGAAACAGCCAGGCAATGTCCTTGTGGATCTATCTGTTCTGCCCAGTTAGATATTGTCATTCCTACCAAGAAGAATCCATTGGATCCGGTCAAGGTTTCATGTTCAGTCTCAGCCACAAAGAGAGTGAAGCATTTCAAACTCCCCGGAGCCTCAGAGTCTGCCCCATGGACTTTGCTATCCATCTGCATGAAAACACCCTCACCTTCAGGTTCTGTGTCCTTGAACTGAAGGAAGTTGTTGGTCATTCAGGACATTTTCCCCTTTATTCCTTGCTATTGTCGTCCAAAATCTTGAAATTATGATTCTCCTGTGAGGGTTAAAATAGTAAAACCCATACATAATGCATTTGATTATCTATTTATAGAAGAAATTAGAAAGATGTTCTATAAATGGGCAGCTTAGTAATGTGAGAATTATAATGGAGGGGAGGCATTAGTGGGCTGGCCAGGAGTGTAACTGACTCAAGACAGGAAAACCTGATGAAATGAACCAATTCCTTCCTGAAGGGTGCTTAAGAGCATGACCTCAGGAATGAGATCTGGATTCAAATCACTGCCAGCCTCGGGTGACTTTGTGTAACCACTTAATCTTTATGGGAATCTTCTTTTCAACCATTAAAAGCAGATAATTGATATGTCTCTAGGGTTAGTGCCGATTAATGCGGTGATACCTGTACATTTAGCACAGTGCTGTGGTACATTTAACAAGTGGGTCTGCATGAAGCTGAAAAAAGAAGGACACCAAAGGACAAAATTTGTCATTCTTCATCTAACCCATCCAGAGGTCAAAGACACTGAACGGGAAGGAAATGAGCATTCTGGTCCCTGGAGAGTTGAATCCATGTGGGACAGGTATAGTTCCTCAGGATTTCCTGTGCCTCCTCGGAGCTCTTCTTCATGGCTCCCCAATTCCCAATCTATATACTCATCAAAACAGCACTGTGGGAAATTATTTCATTTTTAGATTTTCTAGTGCCTGGCAGAGGGAGCTCTAAATATTGGATTCCCGTATTTTGGTTATTTAACAAAGGGTATTTCCATTCTAAATATATGAATTGCAATTTTCATTTACACGTTAGTCTTGTGTGAGTTTAGCTCACACGAGTCACCCTAGAGTATTGAGCTTTTCTGGAGGTGAACTCAACAAGCGAGACCTCCTGTGTGGAGTTATAACTTTTCCCACAATGTTTCCATTTCATCCCTCTCCTTTACCTTTCCAGGGGCGATCTCCTATATCCACCTGAAACTGATTTCTCTCTGTAGATTCTCTCACTACCTGTTCTGTGGCCAGTCAGACCCTCTCTGGTGTCTGGAGCCCCTGCTCTGTACCACCTCCTCTCTAAATACAGGGGCAGCAGCTGTTCCCTGGGCTCCTTTGACTATGGGGGGGTCAGTGATCCAAAGAGATGCCCTGAGCCCAAATATGTCTGATGTCTGGTTTTCCCAGAATACAAATACATTTGGCTGATACTTCCATGCTTACTTGCCTTAAGAGGCTAATTTCTTCTGGAATTAAGGTAGTTTTTCTCATGCTGGGAAGAAGTTACATTTCCTGCCCTTGGCTCTCTGAGGGTTCTCTCTCTGAGACTCAGTGCCTGTTCGTTATTGGTAGCAAACTTTTCCAAAATTTCCATTTTACTTTCCTACATGAGTGACTGTGATTCTGCCAGAGGGTCTGAGGTCAACTGTCTAGGAAATAAGAAATCCCCTAGCTTCACTGAGGTGCTGGCCATTGCCCCCTGTCTGCAGCCAGTTAGTTCTTTCAGGCTCTACTGAAGTTAGTTGCAGATACTGGAATTTTATTTTCCTACTATATTTTTCTCAGGGTAAGTCAGCTTCTTCCATTATCACTCCCCACCCCCCCCAAACATGTCCAGACTTCCACTACATTGGACCCTAAATGTTTGTTCTCATTGAATTATTTTCTGGCTAGTCATAAAGACAGGTATAATGTTTTATCTCCTTCTTCTTTTTTTCCATTTCTCTGCTGCTTTTGAGATATTTTCTTGCAATAAAAATTTCCCATTTAAGTGCACGGTTTAGTGAATTTTTGTAATCCTTATACAATTGTGTAACCCATCACCACAATCTAGATGGAACAATTTCTTTACCCTACAAAGTCTTATTTTTCTACTGCTTTTTATTTTGGCCATGCCCTGCAGCATGCATAACTTCCCCGATGAGGGATGGAACCCATGCCCCTTGCGTTGGGAGCACAGAGTCTTAACCACTGGACTACCAGGGAAGTCTCTCTGCTTTTTTTTTTTTTTTTTTTTCCTTTTTTGCGGTACGTGGGCCTCTCACTGTTGTGGCCTCTCCCGTTGCGGAGCACAGGCTCTGGACGCGCAGGCTCAGCGGCCATGGCTCACGGGCCCAGCTGCTCCGCGGCATGTGGGATCTTCCCAGACTGGGGCACGAACCCTCACCCCTGCATCCGCAGGCGGACTCTCAACCACTGCGCCACCAGGGAAGCCCCCTCTGCTGCTTTTTAAAGATGGCTAAAAATCCTTGGAAACACCATCTACCTCACCCATAAAGATCCTTAACAGAGAAATATTTTAGGGGAAATTTTATTTAAAAGCTTTAATCTGGGTGAAAGAGGATTGTGGCAGTCCTTTTTGATATTTTTATTTTTTAAAGAAAGAAAAACAAATCATTTTCCAAAGATAGTTTAAATGCTATCCTGCCTGGAGGAAGGGCAATGGGCTAAATGATTTCTCAAGATCTTTCTTAACCTGAGGATTTTTATAGCCACTCATCCAGAAAATGTGCTCCCCAAGTAAAAATCAGCTAGTGGCACTTTTCCAAGGAAGAATTCGAAGATACTGTCTCTCAGTAAGTGATCTATCAGTAATAAAACCTCAGTGATATATCAGCTCCTCATTACCAACTGCAGTACCTTCTCGCAGATGCCAGAATCTTCTATTACTAGTACAGAAAAATGTCCATTTTCCCCAGACATCTGAATGATTCCCAGGCAACTCTGAGTCAAGAGGTTCAGTACTAATTACCTGCCTGGGTGACCCTGTATCCTGAGTACCTGGGAGAAATAACTGAGTCTGTCCTTTCGGACTTAGGAAGAAGCAGTATGTGTTGGTGGTGTACGGGGGTGCTACATTAGGGACTGGGAGACTTGAGTCTGGGCCTGGCTCAGCCCCTCTCTTGCTGTGGCTCAAGTTTTTGGTTCTCCTGAGACCTTAGGTCATAGAGCTTAGGGATGCAGATGCTGGAGTCCAGGTGCGTCCACCACTTATTAAGTGGATGACCTTGCACAAGGTAATGAAGCCCTTTCAACTCAGTTTACAGTTTCACTTTCCATATCATTTTGATGATAATGCCTACTTTATAGAAGCACGGTGAGGATTAAAGAAAATAATTGATGCATCATGTGTAGTCAATTGTCTGGTAGGTACTCACACTACCTGTTACATGTGGTCATTAGTTTAGTTTTCTTATTTGTAGAATGAAGAGATTGGGTGAAGATAGAAGGTCTTTTTTAGTTTTGAGAGCCCATGAGTCAAATGTTGCTTTTTCTATGGTGGCATCTATTTCATTTCCTTCTCCCATCTCCTTTTCCTTAGGGTCCTTACAGTTTCCCTCAACCACAAGGCCGATCTTTATGTTGCCTGCTGTGCTGAATTCCCTCCGCCCCTCAGCACAGGGCCCCTCCCATACTGCCCCTCAGCACAGGGCCCCTCCCATACTGCTCACTTCCCCACAGGGCGGTCCTTTGTTTGATGAAGGGTGCTGTCAGGTCTACAAGTGTACATCCTCCTCCCCCACCCCCCACCCCTGGCCATTAATCCTATCACGTGCTGGACACTGGTGATGCCAAACCTTCCTCTCCTGCGAGCAATCTGTGAGATCCTGACATTCCTCCATTCCAGAGCTGTTTATTTCCCCCCGGAAACGAAGTCATCTTCAAACTTTTACATTATAGATCATCCCGAAGCTTTATCTTCACCATCACTGAGCTGGAAAGGGAACGAAGATATCCCATATTTCCCTCTTCCTCAAGATCAGGTATCTCAAATAAAAACCCTTTTGATTTGCATCTTTTCCATTTGCTTTCCTAGTGCTCAAAGGAAAATGAGACTTTGCCTTTTGTTCACTACTTTGTCAATTTTCCAGTGGCTGCCAGCCCAAGAGCAGCAGGGGAAAAACTTCAGCAGTTCCTCATGGCGAGAATGTGATGGTGGCAGCTCCATCACCAGGTAGACAGGCAGCCTGGGCATTCTTTCAATGCCAGTTTTGCTGAGGCCCCAGGATGAGTTTGACTAAATATGTTTTACAAAAGTGAAGTCTGTGGAGCAATCTGGGAACTAAACTATTCTAAGTAGCGTATGTGGGCATGGTGCACTCGTAGTTGGGGTAGGCAAGGACTCTAGAAGCTGGTTTAAATTTCCAGCTCCTCCTGTGAAACCACAGCTCTTCCCTGTGCTTTCAGGATAATTTAACCATCCAGTCACTGTAGGAATGTAATCAAATGCCTTAATTTATAGAAAGGTGCTAATAATTTATTGTGTTGACCTTATCAAGGACATTTGCCATTTGAATGAGGACCACATGAAAAATGTATTTAACCTCCAATATGCTTCTCTAATGATGCAATTTCCGGCAGTCTACCAGTTGATTGAGGGAAATATATTCATTCTGGAGTGTCTCCCTCGTGTTTCTCTAATCTTAAATCACACATGTAAGGTAGCCATGTGGCTCTAATTATATTTCAGCCTGATCTACACACACACACACACACACACACACACACACACACACACACACACACACACACACACACACACACACACACACACACCTGCCTTGGGTCGGGTTTGCTTTCCAGCCTGCCGCTACCTCATGTGCCTGGGCTGATACTCAGTCATCCAGACTGGTAAGAACTTTTTTTTTTTTTTTTTTTTTTTTTTTTGCGGTACGTGGGCCTCTCACTGTTGTGGCCTCTCCCGTTGCGGAGCACAGGCTCCGGACGCACAGGCCCAGCGGCCATGGCTCACGGGCCCAGCTGCTCCACGGCATGTGGGATCTTCCCGGACCGGGGCACGAACCCATGTCCCCTGCATCGGCAGGCGGACTCTCAACCACTGCGCCACCAGGGAAGCCCAGGTAAGAACTTTTTATTCTGCTACTGAATGATTATAAGCTTTGTTCTTCCTTTCCTGTGAACTTTTCAGATTTTGGTTTTTATTCTACCTGGCTTGCCATTGAAGGAAAGGAGAAATTTACCTGGCAGGTATGTTCGTTGCTTTGAAATTAAATTGACTCCATCCTTTTGTCTTTTCCCCTCTGAACCATTTATTTCCATATGTTTTCACTGTATTTCTATTTCTCATTTTACTTTCTTGTCTCTTACATCACACCTCTCCCTTCCTCCCTCTCTCCTCTTTCTCTCTCTTTTTCTATCTCTCGTACACCCATGCGCATGCACACACAGTCACTTTCTTGGCTGGATCTCTTTCTTCTATAAATAATTCCTCTTGCCATGTTCTATAAGCTCTGATGCTCAAGTGAAGTCGTTTGATGAGCTACTTGATGACTGTTACCCCATGGGAAGCACTTGCTTTTCATGGTTGGAAAGGATGTTCCTAGATCCTGAGGTTCTTCCTGGTTCCCTTCCTTTGTGCTTGGCAGTTTCAGTTGAGGGGTTATTGACTCCTACCCTGGGATTTATTCTAATGGAGAGTAACTACTCGAAACAGAGAACTTTGGCTAACCTTATTAAATTAGTTAGCTTGGCAATGCTCAAAGGTAGACGTGATCGAACTTTTGTGAGGCCTAAAGCTAATACAAGAAAATATTTAACATTACAAATAAAAGATTCAATGCAGGGCCTTAAAAGGGACTCATGCAATTGAAGGGCCCAGAAGCTTCAGCTTCACGAATTTCATGATAAATTTATTTCTTCTAAAGTGGGATCCTCATTGCAATGTCCTGAAATAGTTTGCTCCTGCAAAAGTCTTGTTTGCTTTGCTGTAGTTCTTTAAGATGTCCCCATCATCCACCTGCCATGTGCCCACTTACACGTAACAATAAGAGATTTGACATTTGGCTTTTGAGCCCATTGTTCAGGCTCAAAACCCTGTGGTTTCCATCCTGTAACATTTGTTCCTGACTCATGATTTTGGTTCCATCTTCTGGCCCTCAGGTCTTGGTCTTCTATTTATTTTCTATTTATTTATCCTTTGATCCTATCATTTCCAACCCTTCCTTTTTTGAAACTGGATTAAATTGCCCTATATTTTCCACTCAGGTAGAAATTCCCTGTTGAACTTTCAGCCCCAAGGAACCCAAATTCTACCCAAATTCCATTGTCTGGGGGCAGTAACTAGATAGGCTAGATCTGGTTGTCTGGCTAGGACTGAGGGAGAGGTTTCAGATAGTTACACAGCTGTAATTCCATCCACAACAAGTCCAGGTCAAGCCCTTGACTTGGCTCCATCAATCTCTTTACTCTCATCAGGTCCTCCCACAATAATAGAGAAAAATATCATCTTTTCCCCTTCAACAAATATTGCAATTATATTACACAAGAGCAAAACATCTCCTGTTGCATCTTGCAATATCTGTATGCCCAGGGGCTCTGGGAGCACAGGGGAAGGGAGCTGGACCCACTCTAAGGATTCTGGAAGGTTTCCATGAAGAGGTCACAGAAGACTGTGATGACAAGTCAACCAGCTTGAACTTTATCTTCAGGAAAATGGAATCCACTGACCAGGGTGGTACCTTCACCAGCTTCTCCTTTCAGAAATCTCCAACTAGAAGCTCATGGAATCTGGGCTGAAGGAAAGCCATACTAGAGCAGGAAAAATGGTTGTTCAACCACTACAACCCAACTGAGAGACTAAGACAGTGTTGGCAAGGATGGAGAAGAGGCAAAGGAGATAAGAGATGACAGATACAATATTTAGAAAATAAAGTAAGTAGAACTGAATAATTCAGAGCTTGAAATGCTATGTCACAGTCTGGCAAGACTACACAAGAACCATGTCTTTCCCGCCCATTTTACTCTTCTGCTGGGGCAGAAAGAAGATGGGGGAGGAATGGTGTGTTTCATTTTTTTGTAAGCTGAACTGTGTTCATTTAGTAAGTTGTGTCATCAAATATAGCCTGAGGCAGGTCGGAGGCAAAGAAAACTACTCAGTGGGACCCCAAATACTAATCAGCTACAGACCTGGCTCAGCTGCCATGGCAAGAGGGGCTCCCCACCTGTTTTCCTTGCCCAGCTGTTCTGTCTGGGCTTGTCTTCGTTCTCAGGCTGCTGATTTAAGGGGGCAGGCTTGCTTTTCACTAGTGTTTCCGACAGGTGAGACACGGAATCTAGAGGCTGAGATGCACTGTAATTCACAGAGCTTGTGGCTTCCACTGGGTGATGCTCAGCTATATAAAGCCTGGCCTGGAAACAAAGCCCTCCTGGATTCTAATCAGACAGGCCTGATTCCTCTGCTTCCAGTGGCTTTTATGACCCATCCTTGCCTGAGATGACAAAGTTCCTCATTGTCCACCACCAAAAGGTAAAAATCTGTAAGAGGCAATTCAATTTCACAGGTCATAAAGTTATATGTGCACTTCTTGCACTTCTTCTGCTTGTTTATTATGGCAGAAAACTTCTGAGTTCACCATCTATATTTTGTCAGTGGATAGAAATTGTTTTATCCTACATGTTTCTCCTGCCTCCTGCCACCCTTTCTCCTCACCCTGGCCTTGCTTGTATCTCGTTCTCTTCCTTGCCTAAGAGATCCCTTAAGTCAAGGCTCACTACTTCCTGGCAAATAAAAGCAAACTGCTTGTTGCTGAGACTGGGATGCATTCCCTCTGGGTGATAGGATTTGTGGGGGAGAGAAAGGACAGAGGACGTAAGCGAAAGGAAAGGCAGATCCTTCCTTTTCTGAGTAGTGCTTGGAGTAAGTATATAGTTTTTCTTTTCCCTTTGGCTCCCAGAGTTTTACATACAAAGATACAGTGTTTTCATCCTGAATGTGGTAAAAATCTAGTTCCACACTTTTATTGTTCCCTTATTTCCACTAAACCTGCTATGGAGGCAAGTTTTACAGTATCAGCCTTGAATATAGCCCCTTGAGGGAGCAGCCTCCGGTCTCTTCTGACTTCTTGCCCCATGGCCATGGCTGATTGAACAGTAATAAGCCCCTGACCAGAAGGTAGCCAGCCAACTCATTCCCTGGTCTAAGACTTTCAAAATCTGGGCCAATCAGATTCTTCCTTTTGAGAATTTGGGTTTTTCCTCCAAAATTTTATTATGAAACATTTCAAACATTTAGAAAAATTGAAAGAATTATACATTAAATACCTATAAACCTACCACTGGATTCTATAATTAACATTTTACTTTTTTTCCAAGTATCTATCAGTCTCACCATTCTTCTAGCAGTGCATGAATACATCTTATTTTTTATGCATGTCAAAGTAAGTTGCTGACATCACTACACTAAGAGACATAGGGGTCTAGAGACTGTTGTCAGTTAGTGGAGAGTGTTGGAGCTGGAAGATCACGTAAACCGTGGTATGGGGATGACTGGATCGGAGTCACAGACAGCTGGTAAGTGATGGATCTGGTTTGCTGAGATAAGGAAATGGAGCAAGGGTGAAGAGGAAAGCAGAGGCCTGTGGCTGCTATGAGGCACCAAGATGCAGAGAGAAATTGCTGCAGTTCGGAAGCTTTTCCAGTACCCAGTGATAATTCCCAGGGGACCCAGCTGTGTTTATTTTTTAATTTTTGGTTTTTTGGATACAATGAGATTTCTGTGTCCTTTATAAAACCTCTTTTTCTTTGAGTTAGTTTCTGTATCTGGCAACCTAAAGACTCCTACTTTAAACACCTTGTTTATTTCAGCACATAGCCATTGCGTTGCTACAATGATCCAGTGACTTCAGGTACACTGAGGACACAGTTACCTCTGCCTGGAATGCCCTGGCCCCATGACCGGCCAGGTGGTCAACACCTGCTCTTTCTATAACGGCCCACCTCTGTGAAGCCTCCTCTGACTGGCCAAGGCTGAAGAAATCAATCTCTCATTTATGCCCCTAGAGAACTTTATGCATACGTAGACTGTACTGATCTCAACACTGTGCCCTAGTTAACATTTTATGTGTCTGAGTCCTCTGTATACTATGAGTTACAATGCAGGTGATGTCATCATTTTTGTATCACCATGAAGTAACAGATTATTTGGCACACAGTCAGCTTGCAATAAATGTAGCAAGGTTGATGCAATTTGTCTTCCATTGGTATGACCTGGAAAGCCTTCTGGGTCTCTTCTGCTAGAGAATTGCTGCACACAAGGAAATGTATTGCTCAGATCTCCCTTCAGGAGAGAAGCCCCACCAGGAGTGCAGTGAGTTGACAGTCTCCAGCTGCAGAGTTTTGGGATCCGTTGTGGTGTGTCCTCCAGAAGCCTCAGCCAGTGACTGAGCACAGGGGTATGTATGTGGGTGGAGTAATAGGAACTAGCATTTTCTACCCAACATGGGGCTAGCCAGAACTTCCTCAGAGCTGCACTACAGTCTGAGGCTCTTCCTACCTAATCCTCCTTCCTTCCCTCTATCCTTTCAGGAATGATGGACCTATATCTTTCCTTATTCCTGGTTCCTTGCTCCAGTATCTTTCATAGGTATTATCCCCCGTAAGCCTCTTGAATTTCTAACTCTGTCTTGGTGTCTGTTTCTTTGAAAACCCCAACTGACGCAGTCATTCCCGGAAGTGGTCAACAAAAGTCAGGTGGTAGGATGGGGTTTGGGAATGGATCCCTGATCACCATCTGGCTGTCCAAAAGGATCTCAGTCAGAGTGGTTCACAGATAGTTCTTGCCACAAAATGGCAGTCCAATTGGTTGAAATTTCACTAGCTGTAACTTTGAAAAATATCCCACTGGAAGAAATGCCCTCCTCCAATGCCCTTCAAGCATTGGGAAGGTATAAGGGACCAATATACACAGGACAATGGAATTGACTGCCTATTACTAAGTTGCTTTAACCCCCTACAGAGGGACAATGGGAAGCTGAGAGTAGTTAACAAACAGCTGAAACATAAGTGTGTTGGCCAGGGAGCATTTTGGAATCTTGAAAAGGTCACTATCTCCTACAGTGGATGATGAGATTCAGCTGAGAAACAAATACAGTTTCTGGTAGCTAGGGTCACAGAGCTTCAGATATTGAATCCTCAGCCGAAACTCAGGTAAGGAAGGGTCCTTGTTGGGAAAACATTAAACCCTGAAATATAATTACAGGGACCTCTGCATAGAGGTCATGGGGACTGTATCTAAAGGTTCATTTTCATGAACCTTTAGAGCATGGAGAGGTTAACTACTTCTCCCTAATAAGAGCTAGCTAACCAGTTCATTAGGTACATATTCTGTCTTCCCGATGATCGCAGGAAGCAGTTTACCAAGTGTTTTTCCACCATGTAGCACAGGTCTCCATTTCTTCAGCTTCGTTTAAAGTTTCCTGAGCCAGGTCCATATATTTTAGGTTTTTGCTAACATAAACACCCATGTCTAGTTACAAATTTCTGTATCAGTCAGCTTTTGCTGTATAATAAACCACCCTCAAGTTCAGTGGCATATAATAACAACCCTTTATTATTTTGCTTACAAACCTTCAGGTCAGCCTGGCTGTTCTGCTTCAGTCAGCTATGTATGGGCACATTGGCTGTGATGGCTTTGCTTTGGGCTGCAGACCTGTGGGAAGTGTTGAGCCTGATATGGAAGGAAAGAGACTCTATCCCATAGAAGGTGCAAAAATTAGGCAGCACTTCCTGACTGAAGCTAGAGAACGCCATGGAGATGGATATTGAAGGTGCTCAGGGGCTGGAACATAAGATTGAAAAAGGAACATTCACCAACTTGGGGCACACTCTCAGATATGGTTTTACATCCTGGAAAAAATTTTAGGGCTTGGGACAAACTCACTGCTCGAATGAATCTTAGCAGCCTGCAGAAGCTGATAGCCTATGCTGAGCAGAACAGAAGTGACTGAGTTGCTATAAATGATGGTGTAGGGATGTTTTAGGCACTGGGAAATAAGCATAATGGAATGGATACATTATCAGAGGACAGAATATCCACCAGGAGATTATGTTCCATGGGAGGGCCAAAAGGACACTCCCTCAAGACTGTCCTGAAATGGGGGTCCTAACATCACTAAGAGGTTCAGCGGTGACTCTCCCCTGCAGGTCAGGCTGACAACAGAAGAGACTGTCACAAAACTTGGCTTATTAATGTAATGGAAATGATGGGGCCCCAAAGCCATAGGCCCAGGTAGCAAATAAGACTGGGGGACAGCCAACAGGGATTGACCTATAGGAGTTAAGGAGATGTTTATTTCTTCCCAGAATCTTTCATTTGGTGAGAAAAAGTTTTATTTTTCAACCTTCAAGTATGGAATTCTTTTTTACTTTCTATGTCTCCTTTTAATTCTGTTTGTACCCAAGCCAATACTTGCCTGAATTTATACCTCTCTTGTAGTATCTTCTTAAATATAGTCAGTAAAAGTTGGGTCATATTTCCACATTTTGCTTCAAAATTACACACTCAACCAGTTCATTAGGTACATATTCTGTCTTCCCGATGATAGCAGGGGGCAGTTTACCAAATGTTTTACCACCATGTAGCACAGGTCTCCATTTCTTCAGCTTTGGTTAAAGTTTCCTGAGCCAGGTTTATATATTTTAGGTTTTTGCTAACATAAGCACCCATGTCTAGTTACAAATTTCTGTATCAGTCAGCTTTTGCTGTATAATAAACCACCCTCAAGTTCAGTGGCATATAATAACAACCCTTTATTATTTTGCTTACAAACCTTTAGGTCAGCCTGACTGTTCTGCTTCAGTCAGCTATGTATGGGTACATTGGCTGTGATGGCTTTGCTTCAGGCTGCAGACCTGTGCGTCAGCCTCTGATCCGCGTGCCACTTTTATTTTGGAACCAGTGGGCTACCCAAGGCATGTTCTTCCCATGGCAATGGCGAAAGCAGAAGCAAACAAGCCCCACTGCACAGACATGTCACATTTGCTTAAGCCTTAAGCCTTTCTTAATGTCACATTTGCTAACCTTCCATTGGGCAAATCAAGTCACATGGCTAAGCCCAGCCAACAACAATGGGATGGGGACGTATATACTCCCATGGTGAAAAGGAGTGTAGTGACTATTTTCTGAACAATAGTTTGACTTATAATAAGTGTGATAATTTGAGAAAGTTTTATAAGACATCTAAGTAGAATTCTTGGATACATATATAAGTAGGGATTTCAAGACAGGAATCTAACTATAGGCAAAAATTTTGGAGTTAGTAGCATATATATATATATATACATATACACACACACACACACACACACACACACACACATATAGAATTCACTTCAAAAAGTACATAGTTGAAAATTTTAAGCCTTAATTTCTTATGTTGGGAGAGGAAAAAATGGCTGGAAATTCATACGATTGAACATCCAACTTTAGAAAAAAGGGCAACAAAATAAACCCAAAGGAAAGAGCAGGAGGAAAATGATAACAATAAAGCAGACATCCGTGCAACCAAAAAATCCCAAAGATACAATAACAATAGAAAATGTTCATTCTTTGAGACTAATACAGTTAACACAACTATGGTGAGATTAACCAATCCAAAAGAGAGAAAGCCCAAATCAGAAATATTAGAAATAGAAAAGAAGTCAAAACAACGAGTGCTACAGAGATAAAAAGGATAAGAAAAGGGTACAATAATCAATTCAATGACAATAAAATTGAAAAAGATTAAATGAACAAAGTACCCCCAAATAAGTTGTCAATTCTGAGTCAAGAAAAAATAAAAATCTGACTAGCTATAACAATTAAAAATATTGAATTTGTAATAAAATCTTCTAAAAATATCACCAAATCCCAGGAAGTTTTTCTTTCCTTTATGCCAAATTGTACCATTCAAAGAAGACATATGTCTATGGTACCTAAACTACTGCAAAATATAGTAAAACGGGAACACTCTTCAACTCATTTATGAAGTTAGCAAAATGTTGATACCAATAACTGAACAAAAGTAGAAGAAATGATTATTATAGGTAAATATCTCTTATGAACATGCATGCAAAAGTCCTGAACAAAATAATAGCAAGTAACATCTAGTGGTACATTAGAAAAGATACCTGATGACCAGTTTGGGTTAGATTTCTGCAATAAGATTAGTTTAACATTAGATTATGAATTACTATAATTCAATGAATTAACAAATTAGAGGAAAATATGAAACCATCATATTGTTATTTCAATAGATGCAGAAAGTGTTTCATAGAATTACGCACATATTTATTATCATTTTAAAAACTCTTAAGAGTAAGCAAAAGAAGGAAATTTCTTTAACAGTTAAATGTAATATTTTAGAGACTTCCCTGGCAGTCTAGTGGTTAAGACTCCACACTTCCACTGCAGGGGGCACGGGTTTGATCCCTGGTTGGGGAACTAAGATCCCACATGCCACAGGGTGCAACCAGAGAACAAACAAAAAGAACAAAACAAAAAGACAGTTAAATGTAATATTTTAGTGATGAAATCTTGAAATCATTCTTAATAAAATAGACAAGATAAGGGTGCTCATTCTCACCACTTTTTTCAACATGGCGCTGACTGTCCTAGCCAGAGCAGAAAAGTAAGAAACATAATAAAAGGTAAAATAATTAGAAAGGAATTTTAAAAAGTCTATTTTTTCACAATTACATGATTTATATGTAGAAAACCTACAATGACCTAATTTATTATAATAAAAAAGAGAGATAAGTAAGGATGTTGGATATAAAATCAATATATAAAAATTAATTTCATTTCTATACCTAGCAACAAACATTTAGAAAAATTAATTTTAAAGAGACATCACTTGTTCTGGCTTCTAGAAACAGTAGAGTTGCTTGGCTGAACTAACCTTTCCTCAGATAACAATTAGAAAATATGAAAAAAATTTAGAATTATCCAACTTTTTGGAGAAACAAGAGTTAACAAAAGCAGAAAGAAACTAGTGGGGAGTCATCCTTTGATAGATGAACTGTGAATTAGATATTCTAGTTTATGGCACTCCCCAATGTAGTAAAGTCATTGGGCAGGAAGCCACAGCCTTACTGGCTTACTGTGTTAGAGAACAGAATTTGAAACTCATAAAAAATGTAGCAATAAGGTGGGAAATCTTAGATGGTAGGGATCCACAGAGAGGTTGCATATATTAGTCACTGAAATCCCTGGATAAACATTAGCTTTTTTTGCATAGGGGAGACTCCAGAAGGAGGTGTGACAAAGACAACCAAACAACAAACAGAAAAGATGGAAGCTGATAGAGGAGACATTTAGGCTTCTGTTCATTGCAGGAAAGATAAAATTTGGAGTTGGAGTCCAACTAAGGCAAAAGAAATCATTCTTCAGGGGAAAGTAACAGAATGCAGACTCTATACAATTTTTATAATGTCCAATATCAATTAATTATCAATAGACTTGTGAAAGAAACAGAAAAATGTGACCCATACACAGAGTAAGTCAATAGACTCCAACTTCAAGATGATGCAGAGGTTGCAATGAGGAGATAGAGACTTTGACACAGCTATTGTGAATGTGTCCAAGGATTTAGAGGAAGAGGTATTCCTGATGAACAGATGGGAAATATAATCAGAGAGCTAAAACCTGTAAAAAAGAACAAAATGGAAATTCTAGAACTGAAAAGTACCATAACTGAAATGAAAAATTCACTGAATGAGTTTAATAGCAGATTGGAGAAGCAGAGGAGTCAGTTAAAATAAAGCAAGAAAATAGAAATTACCCAGCCTGAGAAGTAGGAAAATATTGCATAGAAAGAAACAAGCCTCAGAGACCTGTATGACAATATTAAGCAACCTAATATATGTGTAACTGGGAACCCAGAAGAAGAGGTAAAGAATGAGGCAGAAAAGAAATATTTGAAGACATATTGGGTGAAAACTTTCAAGACAGAATAGAGAATTCAAAAACATACCTCCAATTATAGTGTCAACTGATTTTTGACAAAGACACCAAAACAAGTCAGCGGGAAGAGGAAAGTTTTTCTAACAATTGTGCTAAGACAACTGGATATCAATCTATGGGGAAAAAAAATGAGTCTCAAACCCTTACCTCACCATACGAAATAATTAACTCATAGATCTAAGATTAAAAGCTAAAACTGCAAAGCTTTTAGAAAGGATATAAGAAGGTATCTTTGTAACCTGGGGTTAAATTTTTTTCTTAGATGAACATTGAAACAAGAATTATAAGATAAAGTAACTGATAAATTAGATATCAAAATTTAAAATATTTACTCGTCAAAATAAATTGTTATGTAAAAGAATAGATAAGCCAGACTGGGGAAATATATTATCTCATACATAGACAGACCGTCCAGTGAAACTAGATTAAAATTAAGAAAATTTATCTTTAAAAGGGCAACATAAAGAAAGTTAAGGAGACAAGATATAAATTTGGTGAAGATATTTGTAACATATAATTATCAAAGGATTAGTATGCAGAGTCTATAAAGAATAGTTCAGGAACAATATAAATGTCCATAAAAATGAGTAAATTACAAGAAGACAAATATTAGTAATCCAGTAGAGAAATGGGCAATCACTTCTCAGAAGAGCCAAATTAAAAAAAAAAATGAATCTCCTTAGTAGGAAAATATTCATTGAAACCATAATGAAATCTTTCACATTCAATAGACTGACAAAAATTTAAAAGTCCAACCATGTCAAGTTTGGCAAGAATGTGGATTTAATCAGAACTCATACACAGCATGCAAAAGTGAAAATTGGCACTAATGCTTTGGAGAAAAAATTGATATTATCAAGTTAACTTGAGAATGCACATAACTTTTAATCTAACAACTGTATTCCTTGATATATACCTAGGGAAATTCTGGTACATACCACCAGTATACATGCATAAGAATGTTTATACCAGTGCTCTATGTGATAGCAAAGTATTAGAAGCAATCCAAATATCCATCAACAGTAAAATAGATAAATATATTGCTGAATAAAGGGAATACTATGCAACAGTGAAAATAAGTGAACTATAGCAATATACAGTAACATAGGCAAATCTCAGAGATATGAAATTGAACAACAAAAAATCAAGGTCCAGAAATATGCAATGGTATTCCACTTACATAAAGTTTAAAAACATGCAAAAATAAATGGCATATTGTTTAGACATAATGATATATGTCACAAAATAATAAATAAAAAGAATAGATTTACAAACAGAAAATACAGGGAAGTGGTCTGTAAGAGAATAGGGAAATGGATGAGATTGTTGATGGCACAAAGATAGCTACATGAATAGTGGAATTGTTCTATCTCTTAAACTGGTCTGTAGGTAGGTGGATACATGGAAGAATTCATTTGATAGGGAATACAAAAATGAAGATACATACATCTGTCTTGGTAACATTTTTTGACTTCATGATGTTCATTGCAATTCTGGAAGTGGAAATATGATGTCTGAATTCCAGCTCATAGAGCAGTTTAATGGCACCATGTATGTTCTTTTTCCCATCTCTTAGCCCTATTTCCTTTTCCACCACACAATCTCCACTCTCTCTCCCTTATCAACATAAAAACACAACCTATGACAAAGTACTTGGGCATTATCAGGAGGAATGACAAGAATGAACTTAAAAATTAACTTAACCTTTCTCTCTAAATGTGTTTGTTTTGAGGTATGTTTATTTTCAAGGCTCTCACCAGTGGTTGTGTTAGTCCTTGTTATAACTGACCAGGTCAGTATTTGAAAACTCACATTGAGGTTGAGCCATTTGACCTCTTTGCCCCAAGAAATACACTTACAACCATAAAGATCATTTTTAATGTACAGCCTCAATAGATAAGGTCTACATGGTAAATAGGGGGATGATAAAGAAATCAGCTATATTATGATGAACATTTGAATGTCAAAGGAAATTCAGATTATCAGTAAATATCCATATTTCATAGATAAGGAAATGCAGGGTGCTAGAGGACCATAATGGTTTTGTCCTGGATAATAAATGGGAGGGGGATGTCGGTCAAGCTATACTGACAGCAGATATCTGCCCCTTAAATAAGCTTGATATAGGTCTTTCTCCCATTCTCTCTCTTGCGCTCTCCTCAAAGTAAAATAAGAACAAGGGCAGGCTGCATCACTGCTTGGGCACTAGATGGGATACAGCTACAGAAAATGGTAAAAGGACTCAGCAGTGGTGTCCAGGGAGTGGTAGAAAGTGATAGGAAACTATTACTAACTGTAAAAAAAGAGGATTGTTCAACCTCTAGCTTTCTTTTGTCTTCTTTCTTTAGGAATATTTCCTCAAAATTGAAAAGAATTGAAGAAATACAGCTCAGGAAGAATGAAATCCTAAGAAAGATATGGAGCATATTAGACAGAACCTTGATGTTCTAAACTAGTCAAAGTCCCCAGGTTAATAAACCACTGGAATTTGGAAAGAAGTGTATTGGTGTTTACCAAGCTGTTGTTCTGCATCTAGGGCCAAAAATATCAACTGCTCATGCTCAAGAAATGGAGGAACTGCTTTACTACAAGTTTGTGAGAAAAGATTAGGTGCTAATAATTGACTGCAAGCTGAATATGAATCAGGTATAATAAGAGACACAAAAATGACTAATGTAATCTTAGGCTGTGCTGATAAGAGTATGACACCCAGACAAAGAGAGTTTAGTCTCACTCTTTAGTTGTAGCATTTCAAGAGAAACGTTGATAAGCTGGAGTATGCTCAGTCACGGGAGGTTAAATAGATTGTTGGGAGGACTGGAGACAATGCCACAAGGTAAATAGGTGCTGGCTGTGTTTATAATCATGAAAAAAACCACAAGACTTAGCCATGAGGAAAGAATCCAATAGCTGTCTTCCAATATTTCAAGGATTATAAAGAGTGATGAGACATATTCTGCATAATTTCAGAGGGCAGAACCAAGAACAAAGTTTAGAAGTCATAGGAAAGGAAATTCCATTCAATATAAGAAATTCTAACCATCTCTTAAATTCATATAATGTTGCATAATCCACATATATTCTCGTGTGCATCATCTCACTTTAGGAAGAAATCCTGAAAACTTGGTAATAGAATGAGCTGCCAGGCATGTTTAAGCAGAAACTAAAGCATCACGTTAGACTCGATGAACTTGAAGATTGTTTTGAATTTAGGCTGTGAATCAACCCAGAGGTGCTTCCAAGGCAGTTTCTAAACTGAGAAGAAACAGGCTACAAGAGCAATAGCACCTTAGTATCAATTCATCCTCTTTTTCTCAGGTTACACTTTTCAAAGTAGAAAAAAGTGAAAAGATAAATGTCTGTGTTCACCATATGGGAATAGGTTGAGTTAGGTACTTCAGTTCTTTAGAGTATTGTATTCAAGGGGATATTGGCTGCCTCTCTTTTGGGGATTTCTGCATTGGGTAGGAAGATGGACCACATAACCTTTGAGTTCCCTTCCAACACCCAGATTCTATGAAACCTGCCTTTCACCCTTGCTTGTTACTTTCTAACCTGGCTTTGAGGAAGTTGTTTTCACTCTCTTGGCCTCAATTGACTCATTTATTAAATGAGACTATTGAACACTGTGATCTTTTTAGGGAACTCACATTCTCTAATGATAAGGTTTTATGAAGATTTTGTGGGAGCTTCATTCTCCCACATTCTACCAAAAAATAATTGATCTTGAGTTCTGGTCCTGGTGAGATCATGGTGGCAGTACAGTTTCTGAACCTTTCCAAACTCCTCCTGAAAACCAAATAGAAAATCCAGATAGTGTAAGAAAATATGTGTGAATTATACATTTTAAAGTACTAAGTGATAAGTGACTCCCCCGCCCAAAACCATAGAGCATAGAGCATCCAAACCACACATAGCAATAATATCTAAATGCAGTCAGCTGTGATGGCAATTGAGTAGAACAGAAACCCTGGCTGTTTGGAAGGGGAGATGGAGGAGACAGGGAAAGAGGATGGTAGGCTCAAGTGCAAACCTTTAACAAGGCTTGGTTCCAAACTATGGAAACCCAAGTCACCTATGAATACTACTCTTGAAAAGACCAGGCCTTACCTGGAATGATATCTGTGTGTGCAAGCCTGAGCATAGCCATGAAATTAGAAGTTCTTCTATGCTGTGAGTTACAGATGACAGCAAAAACTGTCATATCACATAGCAAAGAGATCAAACAGTGCTATAGTCAAGCAAACCCTTGATGAACTTCAAACTATCCAGCCAATATCCCTTTCCAGACATAAATCATCTCACACTGAGGAGAAAACTGCTAGAAGCAGGTGAGTTGAGAAGGCTAGTAACACTGGACAACTGAGGTTGCAAGAGCTGGTGGGATGGATTTGTGGTTCAAAGGAATCAGATCCCAAGAAGTAACATAACAACAAAGTCATTCATCTAAAAGGGAAACCACCACCTTGGTAAGACAGCAGTTCTGGGAAAGACAGGCATAGAGGCAGAAAACCTTGCTTAGGCTTAGAAATGAGAGCCAGAGGGTGTGTGTTTTGTGTTCTTCACATTAGCAGGGACGAAGACGCCTGGCGACAAAGCTGAGAGAGCTGCCCTAGTTTATCCCTTGGCCTCCTCCTGCCCCAGGAACATCCCACTAATCATCTAGGAAAAGCCATCACATTTAAATATGCAACACATAGAAAGGAGTATAGTCTAATTCAACACAGAGTTATTATAAGAAAAAAAGGTAATGAAACAAAGATTTGTCTGATAGTCCAGGAATAACACCAGAAAAATATGGACACAGAGCAGATGAAAACTGTAACATGCAATATGAAAATGAGGGAAAAGAAGTTAAGGAAACATTAGACACTTTGAAAGAATAGTATAAATAAAAAATGGAAGAAATAGTTAAATAATGAGTAGCTCTAAACTGACAATGCACAGAACTCAGGAGTTACAAGAAAAAAGAAATTCAGAAATAAAAACTAGTAAAAAAGAAATGCATGAGAGAAAAGGCACTGTGGAAAGTACAGTAAGAAAATTAAGAGATAGAAAAGAAAAAAACAAGGGAAATCAAATAGAAAGAAAGAAAGAAAGAAAGAAAGAAAGAAAGAAAGAGGACTGGGAAGAAAAGGAAAGATAAGAAGACAGGCAAAGATAATATGATAATGGAAGAAGTAAAGAAACAAATAATGAAAAAAATGATGACCTAACAAAGAAGTACCCAATGAAGGAAAACTAAACATAAAACTATAAATCAGGAAAAGTTTTGTGAAATAGAAGAAGCTTAAAATCTACCTACTTATTTTAACTGGAGAAATGAACCTGTACCACCAAGAGAATACCAACACCAACATCAAAAGCAAGGGAATCCTAATAAAAAGACTGGGCTATGGGACTTCTCTAGTGGTGTAGTGTTTAAGAATACATCTGCCAATACAGGGGACAAGGGTTCAAACCCTGGTCAGGAAAGATCTCACATGCCACAGAGCAACTAAGCCCATGCACCACAGCTACTGAGCCTGCACTCTAGAACCTGCAAGCCACAACTACTGAGATCATGAACCACAACTACTGAGGCCATATGCCACAACTACTGAAGCCCGCATGCCTAGAGCTGGTCTCCACAACAAAAGAAGCCACTGCAATGTGAAGCCCACGCACAGCAATGAAGACCCAACACAGCCAAAAAAAAAAAAAATGTCTGGGCTGTAAGAGGAGAAAAAAATCCTTTGGGGATCCAAACAGAAAGTCTAAGTCATTTTAAGGGAAAGAAAATCAGATTGCAATCGGACTTCTCAACAGCAATATTTATCTGTTAGAAAACAACAGAAATATTTTACAGAAACAAAGAAAGAGAATGGGATTCAAAGACAGCACAGTCTAAGAGTATAAAGTCTAAAGTTATGAACATGCAAGTTTTCATGGGGTGTTACCCTCATGGGCACTTCCTCAGAAATTTACTACAGAATAAGCTTCAGACAATCAATAAATTGTTCTAGAAGATTCACCATAAGTTCTCAGGGGTGAGATATACATTTAACTGTAGAACAACCATTAAAAGTTGGAGGATAAGTCTAAAAATAGTATACTAGTGACATATGCTCAAACAGAGTCAAATAATAAAACTAACAAAAATGGGAGGAGAAAGGAAGAGTAACTGGAAAGAGTAATTTTACAGATTGCCTGGCATTATTAAGTGAGAGTAACAGGATACAAATACAGGGCTGACAATTCATGTAGTTGAATTTTGAGCTTTCTTACTGTTTAAAAATTATCATTAAATTAATACCAGTGACTTAAAATGGATGGTGGGGGGGGGAAGAAAGGGGGAGGAGAGAAAAAATGAAACTATTTCACAAGGAATAAGAGTAGTAAATAATGATAACCATTGAAACATAAATACAAAACTTTCTAAATGTCAAAAGAAATAAAAATAAGACACATCACAAAGTAAGAACTTTGTATATGCGTCATGTCTGTTTATAGACATTAAAAAATCATATATATGTACATTTTTGATTGAAACATGAAATTGGCATTTTTGTAGGTCATAAGAAATAGACTTTCAGCAATTTCATGTGATTCAACAAAGAGCAAGCATATAAACCATGTGACTATACTAAGGAAAAATATTGATTATATCAATAAACTTAGAATCATCAACAGGAAGACACTGGAAATCACCAAAAAAAGATACCCCACATCCAAAGACAAAGGAGAAGCCACAGTGAGATGGTAAGAGGGGCACAATCACAATAAAATCAAATCCCATAACTGCTGGGTGGGTGACTCACAAACTGGAGAACACTTATACTACAAAAGTCCACCTACTGGAGTGAAGGTTCTGAGCCCCACGTCAGGCTTCTGAACCTGAGGATCTGGCAACAGGAGGAGGAATTCATAGAGAATCAGACTTTGAAGTCTAGCAGGATTTGATTGGAGGACTTCGACAGGACTGGGGGAAACAGAGACTCCACTCTTGGAGGGCACAAACAAAGTAGTGTGTGCATCGGGACCCAGCGGAAGGAGCAGTGACCCCATAGAGACTGAACCAGACTTACCTGCCAGTGTTGGAGGGTCTCCTGCAGAGTTGAGGGTTGGCTCTGTCTCACCGTGAGGACAAGGACACTGGCAGCAGAAGTACTTCTTGGTGTGAGCCCTCCCAGAGTCCACCATTAGCCCCACCAAAGAGCCCAGGTAGGCTCCAGTGTGGGGTTGCCTCAGGCTAAACAACCGATAGGGAGGGTACCCAGCTCCACCCATCAGCAGACAAGTGGATTAAAGTTTTACTGAGCTCTGCCCTCCAGAGCAATACCCAGCTCTACCCACCACCAGTCCCTCCCATCAGGAAACTTGCACAAGCCTCTTAGATAGCCTCATCCATCAGAAGGAAGAGAGCAGAAGCAAAAAGAACTACAATCCTGAAGCCTGTGGAACCAAAACCACATTCACAGAAAGATAGACAAGATGAAAAGGCAGAGGGCTATGTACCAGATGAAGGAACAAGACAAAACCTCAGAAAAACACTAAATGAAGTGGAGATAGGCAACCTTCCAGAAAAAGAATTCAGAATAATGATAATGAAGATGATCCAGGACCTCGGAAAAAGAATGAAGGCAAAGATCAAGAAGATGCAAGAAATGTTTAACAAAGATATAGAAGAATTAAAGAACAAACAAACAGAGATGAACAATACAATTACTGAAATGAAAACTACACTAGAAGGAATCAATAGCAGAATAACTGAGGCAGAAGAACGGATAAGTGACCTGGAAGACAGAATGGAGGAGTTCACTGCTGCAGAGCAGAATAAAGAAAAAAGAATGAAAAGAAATGAAGATAGCCTAAGAGACCTCTGGGAAAACATTAAATGCAACAACATTCGCATTATAGGGGTCTCAGAAGGAGAAGAGAGAGAGAAAGACCCGAGAAAATACTTGAAGAGATTATAGTCAGAAACTTCCTAACATGGGAAAGGAAACAGCCACCCAAGTCCAGGAGGCACAGAGAGTTCCATTCAGGATAAACCCAAGGAGAAACATACCGAGACACATAATAATCAAATTGGCAAAAATTAAAGATAAAGATAACTTACTGAAAGCAGCAAGGGAAAAATAACAGATAGCATACAAGGGAACTCCCATAAGGTTAACAGCTGATTTCTCAGCAGAAATTGTACAAGCCAGAAGGGAGTGGCATGGTGTACTTAAAGTGATGAAAGGGAAGAACCTACAACAAAGATTACTCTACCCAGCAAGGATCTCATTCAGATTCGATGGAGAAATCAAAAGCTTTACAGACAAGCAAAAGCTTAGAGAATTCAGCACCAGCAAACTAGCTCTACAACAAATGCTAAAGGAACTTCTTTAAGTGGGAAACAAGAGAAAAAAAGAACCTACAAAAACAAACACAAAACAATTAAGAAAATGGTAATAGGAACATACATATCAATTATCACCTTAAACGTGAATGGATTAAATGCTCCAACCAAAAGACACAGGCTTGCTGAATGGATACAAAAACAAGACTCATATATATATACTGTCTACAAGAGACCCATTTCAAACCTAGGGACACATACAGACTGAAAGTAAGGGGATGGAAAAAGATATTCCATGCAAATGGAAATCAAAAGAAAGCTGGAGTAGCAATACTCATATCAGATAAAACAGACTTTAAAATAAAGAATGTTACAAGAGACAAGGAAGGACACTACATAATGATAAAGGGATCAATTCAAGAAGAAGATATAACAATTATAAATATATATGCACCAAACATAAGAGCACCTCAATACATAAGGCAACTGCTAACAGCTAAAAAAGAGGAAATCAACAGTAACACAATAATAGTGGAGGACTTTCACACCACACTTACACCAGCGGACAGATAATCGAAACAGAAAATTAATAAGGAAACAGAAGCTTTAAATGACACAATAGACCAGATAGATTTAATTGATATTTATAGGACATTCCATCCAAAAACAGCAGATTACACTTTCTTCTCAAGTGCGCACAAAATATTCTCCAGGATAGATCATATCTTGGGTCACAAATCAAGCCTCAGTAAATTTAAGAGAGTTGAAGTCATATCAAGCATCTCTTCTGACCACAACGCTTTGAAATTAGAAATCAGTTACCGGGAAAAAAACGTAAAAAACACAAACACATGGAGGCTAAACAATACGTTGCTAAATAACCAAGAGATCACTGAAGAGATCAAAGAGGAAATCAAAAAATACCTAGAGACCAATGACAATGAAAACACGACATCCAAAACCTATGGGATGTGGCAAAAGCAGTTCTAAGAGGGAAGTTTATTGCTATACAAGCTTACGTCAAGAAACAAGAAAAATCTCAAATAAACAATCTAGCCTTACACCTAAAGGAACTAGAGAAAGAAGAACAAACAAAACACAAAGTTAGCAGATGGAAAGAAATCATAAAGATCAGAGCAGAAATAAATGAAATAGAAACAAAGAAAACAATAGCAAGGATCAATAAAACTAAAAGCTGGTTCTTTGAGAAGATAAACAATATTGATAAGCCATTAGCAAGACTAATCAAGAAAAAGAGGGAGAGGACTCAAATCAATAAAAATAGAAATGAAAAAGGAGAAGTTACAACACACACCACAGAAATACAAAGCATCCTCAGAGACTACTACAAGCAACTCTATGCCAATAAACTGAACAACCTGGAAGAAATGGACAAATTCTTAGAAAGGTATAACCTTCCAAGACTGAACCAGGAAGAAATAGAAAATATGAACAGACCAATCACAAGTAATGAAATTGAAACTGATTAAAATCTTCCAACAAACAAAAGTTCAGGACCAGATGGCTTCACAGGTGAATTCTATCAAACATTTAGAGAAGAGCTAACAGCCATCCTTCTCAAACTCTTCCAAAATATAGCAGAGGAAGGAACACTCCCAAACTCATTCTATGAGGCCACCATCACCCTGATACCAAAACCAGACAAAGATACTACAAAAAAAGAAAATTACAGACCAATATCACTGATGAATATAGATGCAAAAATCCTCAACAGAATACTAGCAAACAGAATCCACACAAATTAAAAGGATCATACACAATGATCAAGTAGGATTTATCCCAGGAATGCAAGGATTCTTCAATATATGCAAATCAATCAATGTAATACACCGTATTAACAAACTAAAGCATAAAAACCATATGATCATCTCAATAGATGCAGAGAAAGCTTTTGACAAAATTCAACACCCATTTATGATAAAAAACTCTCCAGAAAGTGAGCATAGAGGGTACCTACCTCAACATAATAAAGGCCATATATAACAAACTCACAGCAAACATCATTCTCAATGGTGAAAAACTGAAAACCTTTCCTCTAAGATCAGGAAGAAGACAAGGATGTCTTTCAGTATTGGAAGTCCTAGCCACAGCAATCAGTGAAGAAAAATAAATAAAAGGAATACAAATTGGAAAAGAAGGAGTAAAACTGTCACTGTTTGCAGATGACATGATACTATATATAGAGAAACCTAAAGATGCCACCAGAAAACTACTAGAGCTAATCAATGAATTTGGTAAAGTTGCAGGATACAAAATTAAGGCACAGAAATCTCTTGCATTCCTATACATTAATGATGAAAAATCTGAAAGAGAAATTAAGGAAACACTCCCATTTACCATTGCAAGAAAAAGAATAAAACACGTAGAATAAATCTACTGAGGGAGACAAAAGACTTGTATACAGAAAATTATAAGACACTGATGAAAGAAATTAAAGATTATACCAACAGATGGAGAGATATACCGTGTTCTTGGATTGGAAGAATCAATATTGTGAAAATGACTATACTAACCAAAGCAATCTACAGATTCAATGCAATCCCTATCAAAATGGCATTTTTTATGGAACTAGAACAAAAAGTCTTAAAATTTGTATGGAGACACAAAAGACCCCGAATAGCCAAAGCAGTCTTGAGGGAAGAAAATGGAGCTGGAGGAATCAGACTCCTTGACTTCAGACTATACTTCAAAACTACAGTAATCAAGACAATATGGTACTGGCACAAAAACAGAAATATAGATCAATGAAACAGAATAGAAAGCCCAGAGATAAGCCCACGCACCTATGATCAACTAATCTATGACAAAGGAGGCAAGGATATACAATGGAGAAAAGACAGTCTCTTCAATATGTGGTGCTAGGAAAACTGGACAACTACATGTAAAAGAATGAAATTAGAACACTCCATAACACCATACACAAAAATAAACTCAAAACTGACTAAAGACCTAAATGTAAGACAGGACACTATAAAACTCTTAGAGGAAAACATAGGAAGAACACTCTTTGACATAAATCACAGCAAATCTTTTTGATCCACCTCCTAGAGTAATGGAAATAAAAACAAAAATAAACAAATGGGACCTAATGGAACTTAAAAGCTTTTGCACCGTAAAGGAAACCATAAACAAGATGAAAAGACAACCCTCAAAATGGGAGAAAATATTTGCAAATGAATCAACAGACAAAGGATTAATCTCCAAAATATATAAACAGCTCATGCAGCTTAATATTAAAAAAACAAACAACCCAATCCTATAATGGGCAGAAGACCTAAATAGACATTTCTCCAAAGAAGACATACAGATGGCCAAGAGGCACATGAAAAGCTGCTCAACTTCACTAATCATTAGAGAAATGCAAATCAAAACTACACTGAGGTACCACCTCACACCAGTTAGAATGGGCATCATCAGAAAATCTACAAACAACAAATGCTGGAGAGGGTGTGGACAAAAGGGAATTCTTTTGCACTGTTGTTGTGAATATAAATTGATACAGCCACTATGGAGAACAGTATGGAGGTTCCTTAAAAAACTAAAAATAGAATTACTATATGACCCTGCAATCCCACTACTGAGCATATGCCCAGACAATACCATAATTCAAAATGACACATGCACCCCAATATTCCTTACAGCACTATTTACAATAGTCAGGTCATGGAAGCAACCTAAATGCCCAACAACAGACCAATGGATAAAGAAGTTGTGGTACATATATACAATGGAATATTACTCAGCCATAAAAAGGAACGAAATTGGGTCATTTGTAGAGATGTGTATGGATCTAGAGACTGTCATACAGAGTGAAGTAAGTCAGAAAGAGAAAAACAAATATTGTATATTAACGCGTATATGTGGAACCTAGAAAAATGGTACAGATGAACTGGTTTGCAAGGCAGAAATTGAGACACAGATGTAGAGAACAAACGTATAGACACCAAGGGGGGATAGCAGCAGGGAGTGGTGGTCATGGTGTGATGAATTGGGAGATTGGGATTGACATGTATACACTGATGTGTATAAAATGGATTACTAATATGAACCTGCTGTATAAAAACATAAATAAAATAAAATTCAAAAAAACAAAATAGATGGGCTCTACTGACCTATTAAAAGAAAAAGTCTTTCTGATCTTAGCAAACCAAAATCCATGCTGTTATATGAGACATACTAAGAAAAAAAGGTGAATCAGAAAGGTTAAGAGTGAAATTATAGTTGAAGATATACCAGTCAATTGAAAATAAAAAGAAAGAGGAGGACATGATCTATATCAGAAAATAGATCTTTTGAGCTAACAAATATTGAAAGAGATAAAGGCCATTTTATAAATTTATAGAGTACAATTTATAGTAAAGATATAACAATTACTAATATCTATGCAGAAACTAAAATTGCAACTTTTATAAATAGAAAATATAGGAGATAGAAAGAGTGGACAGACACTATAAGTCAAATTATTAACTTGAGGTTTTTATCACATTTTTCAAGAAAAAGGGATTAAAAATTATTAATACACAGGCTTAAAAAATCAATAATGTAGTCCACATAACTGTGTTTAACTCTGTATCCCAGTAATAAAATATACACTTTCTTTTCAATTGCATTTGCATTGTTTACAAACATTTGCCATATACTAAAACACAGAGAAAAACTTTGGCTAATTTTATAAAATAGAAATAATAAGCCAGCCTTTTTTGACCAAAAAGTGCAATTAAACCATAAATAATTAATAAATTATCCAAAATCTCTCTTAAAGACTCTTGGGTCAACGGGAAAATACAAAGCAAAATTGTAGAGTTTCTAGAAGTTACAATAATGAAGATATTATATATTTGGAAAACTCAAGAGAGCCATTGAAAAAGACTACTTTAAACAATAATAGTATTGTTTAGTAATATGATTTAGTAAAATAGCAGGATATAAAGTTGCTAGAGTTCAAAAATCATGTCATATGAAAACAATAACTAATTGAAATTTTAATGGAAGAGACAACTCCATTTATAATAACAAAAGAGAAAAATAAATCTAGGCATAAACCTAACAAAAGGTCCATAAGTTATATCTAGAAAGCTTTTACATGTATCTAAAAGATACAAAAGTAGGTATAAAGTGGAATGCCGTATCATGAAAAATGAGGTGAAAAAATGATAGATCCAGCGAGAATGGTAAAATCTTGACAATTGTTGAATATGGGTGAAGAGTATATCAATATTCATTACACTGTGTCCTCTAGATTTTTGTATGCTTTAGAATTTTGTAATAAACTAATTTGAAATAGTTAATCTTGGTGTTAAAAATAAAGGCATTGGGCTTTCCTGGTGGCGCAGTGGTTAAGAATCCACCTGCCAATGCAGGGGACACGGGTTCGAGCCCTGGTCTGGGAAGATCCCACATGCCACAGAGCAACTAAGCCCATGGGCCACAACTACTGAGCTTGTGCTCTAGAGCCCACGAGCCACAACTAGTAAGCCTGTGTGCCACAACTACTGAAGCCCATGCACCTAGAGCCCATGCTCTGCAACAAGAGAAGCCACGGCAGTGAGAAGCCCTCACACTGCAGTGAAGAGTAGCCCCTGCTTGCCTCAACTAGAGAAAGCCAGTGCGCAGCAATGAAGACCCATCGCAGCCAAAAAAAAAAAAAAAGAATAAATTAAATAAATAAATTAAAAATTATAAAAAAAATTAAAAAGTAAAGGTATTTAGGTTCTAGCTCCATGCTATCAAAGCACACCTAGATAATTATATGAATTAATTAAGATGATTTGATTAAATTTTTACAGTCAGACTTAGTTAAGCTAAATCTCTTTGGAATCTCTACTTAATACAAAATTAACTGTACATGCATGTTTTAGATACTTTAAAGTGATAACTGTTTCCTTCTACTCTCCAGTTCTGGCCTAATGAGGAATCACATTTCTCCTTGCCTCTGCTTCTGAGGACAATATTAGGTAAACTGAGAGGCAGGAAGAGAATTACAGAGACTGTCAGAGTTACTGATAGAAGTGCTTCAAGTTCTCAGGCTGGAAGGCACCTTCACAGAACATCTTACCCCTTAATCGGGCTTCCAGATGGGGCCATGTGGAAGCTAGGTGAGTGTCTTTAATCTCTACGTGAGAAGGTAAACCTGCTTAAATACTTTTCTATGACAAATTTTTGACCACATTCCATGCTTATTCTCACTGAAAATTCCAGATGAATGATTTTACTTTTTCTTGCAGTTAATGTTTTCTATTGTTGAAATAGTGGGCATTAATACTATTATAATTACCTTCAACGAAACAAACCAAAACAAAGCAACACAAAGCAAGACATGAGGGCCTATTGGACAAAGCTCAGCTTCCTCTCCCTGGCATCCTGGCCCTACCATCCCCTCCCTCCAGAGTATGGCTCCAATACATCTCTTTCATTGATGTGGTCTGTCATAGTCCTGATGATTTCCTATAATCCAGACAAACAAAAAAGGAAAAATTGTAAAACCTAATATTTGTTTAATTATTGTTTAGTTTGCAGAATGTAAGTTTTTCAATATATTTCAGCAAAAGCCTTAAGATCTGGGCATTATTTACCTTTATTTATGTTTTAATGGGCAAAGTGGTGCTGGAAGATCTGGAGGTTTGCCCAATATATAAAACTAATATGTGATGAAGCCAGAATTTTGATTCTGAATTTTGTGCTCACCCTACAGTAATATGTTACCACTAAACTATGTACTCATTAATCCTTGGGAACATTCTGAGTTGAACCTCTTGATTTTAGTACCAGATTCTCTTTTCACTCCCCTTCCAAGACTCTCAAAATTCCATCCACCTTTCAAGATTTGGATATAAAATTCTTCTTGTTCCCTTGAGGATTACGTGCATGCATGCACTCTCTCTCTCTCTCTCTCTCTCCTCTGAACCAGCAGAGGATGTCTGTGTCTTTTGGGGGCACTTGACATATTCTACCTTGTGTGGTGTTATTCTAGGCACACTTGTCTTACTGGTAGAGCCTATGTCTTACTTGTCTTTCTGTTCCTTCCAAGTTTCAAGCACAGTGGCACATGGTAGGTGTTATACTTAACAGATGTTTGGGGAAGGACATGGACTTTTCCTTAATATAATTTAAAGACCTGCCTTCACTCTGAAAGAGTTCTTGAAACTCTTATGGTAAGTGGAAACCATTTTTGTCATAAGCAGACAGATTCATATGAAGTATAAAAATAAAATAATACTGCTAATAGTAATAACCAGTGACATCATAATAATGGTAATTTTATAACCTTGAATTATAAGGTTCTTCTCTTTCAGATTATAATAATTCATATGTCTCATTCATTTCCCCTATATGCCTGAAATCCAAGGAAACTGTTGCCCGTACAGTGTTAACAAGGGAAACCAAGAATAGGCACCTTGGCCTTCCATTTTGTTTGAGGGCCAGCCCCTCCACTTCTTCAAGCAAGTTATTTAACCTCCTGAGAGCTCCATCACCTCTCCACCCTTTACAAAATAATAAGATGACAAAATTTACAAACTCACTGTAAAGAATAAATAAAATCGAGTAGGCAAAGTTCTTGGCAGAGCATCTGGTGCATAGTAAGCACTCATTAAATAGTATCAGTAATTATTGTTATGAGGGAAGAGAATGAGACCTAAGACCCAAGATGATTAAGTGACTGGCTCAAGATGGTATAATGAAATCTAAATTGAACTTGAGTTTTTGCCTCCTGGATTGTATTATCATCTCCCTCTGCCCCTTAACTGCCCTCCATCTACTTTAGCCCTGTACAATTAAGAGTTTCGGGCTTCCCTGGTGGCTCAGTGTTTGCGAGTCTGCCTGCCGATGCAGGGGACACGGGTTCGTGTCCCAGTCCGAAAAAAAAAAAAAAAAAAGAGTTTCACTGGCCTTTGTCCCAGTTCCTGGGAGGTAGCCTCTAAACCTTTGGAATTTCCCAAATAATAGAAGTGTCTTTGTTATTTATGGTGGACCCTGATAGGTTATGTTTACTAGGTAGTTTATGCTAAGGAAATAGGTTATATGCTAATCGTATATGCTAAATTTTAGGTTATCATTTATGCTAAGGAAAATACTTAGTATAAGAGCTGGCAGTGGCAGAAAGACCAACCATGTGATTAGAAGGTTGGGACTTTGAGCCACCTTGATATCAGACCAACCCCCAGAGAGGGGAGGGGGGGCTAGACATTGAGTCACATGGCCAGTGACTTAATCAGTCATGCCTATGTAATGAAGTCCAAATAAAACCCATGGACATAGATGCTCAGGTTAGCTTCCTTGGTGGGCAATACTCCATACTGCCACATACCAATGTGTTGGCAGAGTGACATATCCTGATGCCACAGGGAGAGGACAAAGGAAGCTTTGCATTTGGCGCCCTCCCAGACATTGCTGTATTGGTCTCCCTTTTGTTGGTTCTGATTTGTATCCTTTTGCTATAATACAATGGTAATCATAAGAACAGTGCTTTCCTAAGTTCTGTGTGTTGTTCTACCATATTATTGAACCTGAGGGGAAACCCTAATTCGTAGCCAGTAGGTCAGAAGTGAGGGAGGCCTGGGACTTTGGAATTTGTGGCTGGTGTCTGAAGTGAGGGCAATTGGGTAGAGGACTTTGCCCTTGACCTGTGACCTTTTGCCTGGCTTGGCTCTGGGGCAGCTGGTGTCAGAAGTCTTGCTGTCCCTTCATCCAGAACCTCAACAGGGTTCAATGTTTTATAAGGTACACACTTTGCAATCTCAGACTCAAAACAGATGTTTAAAATCTAAATATTTATTACTTGTTGTTCTTTTTTGATGCATAGTGTTAAAATATGATCACATTGGCCCTATGCAGCTGAGCATTTAGGTAACAGTTGTATTGAAGGTTAAAAAAAAAAAAACTGAAAAATTATTTATGTCTAGCACTAACCTATCATGCACTCTTTTCTTTCCAAAAACACTTCTCCAATCTCCAAACAAATTAATTCATCTGCACAGTTGAGAGGAGGAAACTAAGCAGAGGCCTCCACCTCTGGGGCATGAGGGGCTCAAAAGGGACATCCACCAGGACAGCTGGAGTGCATATGTTGTGACTCTCCACACCCTGCTGGAATATCTCTCTTGCCAACAGTATGGAAATCATAATTAGCACCTTGCAGCGACTCAGGGCTTCAAACCCACCCAAATCTATTTGCAGCGTTTCACAACTTACTGAGAACAGCATCTCTCATATTTAGGTAGCTGCCTCCCGTCTGCTTTGTTGGCCCTAATGTATTTAGATAGATTCTTCTTCCATGAGGCAGAGCCCAAGTTCATTAGAATCATGCCGTTCTGCTTCAAAACCTCCCTTAATCTCCCTAGGTGCTCTTTGGGCTCTTCCAGTTGTATTCACTAACCTTGGAAGTGGGTATTTAGGAACAATGCTAATGTTCTTAAATTGCTTTGCAGTCTTTTCTCCTGGATTCTGCTAGCAAGCAAAAGAAAGAAATACCAATTAAGCCCCAAGAGCCATTTTGCAAATGCTCTTTCTCTTAAACCAGGGGATGTCTAACTGCGAACCCAAATGGAAAAGATGCAGGATGGTGTTGTGATGTGTTATGCATGTTGACTCTTTTCTTTCTGAGGGATCTAATCTTTTAGAGTGGGCATTAGGTAATGCTTTCAATGTAGTATTAAGAGCCAGAAAAAAAAAAAGAAGACACTTCATACGTTTTGGATAATAACATGTTGGTGCTTTAATAATACTCATCTTAAAAGGGTATTTGTTATTCATTATGTACAGTGCATTTCAAAGTTCTGCTTTCCATTAACCCTTTCTCTGAGCAGACTGAAGATAGTTTTAGAACCTTTCTGTTAGGAGAGCCAGCCTTAGCCTGGATCTTGAACTTGCTTGGATATTGGGATGAATGGGGGTGCTACAGTAGGGCAGTGGTAAGTAGTAACACTGGCTGCCTCCAGGAGGGGAAGTAAATGGCTTGGAGACAGGAGAAAATGTAGATATTTCACTATTAATTTTGTACTTTGTAGCATGTGACTCTATTACCAATTCAAAATACAAATAAAAATATATATAATTTTTTAAAAGGTAAGAAAAATGATGTGGCCACAGTGGAAAACAATACTGTGGTTCCTCAAAAAATTAAACAGAATTACCATATGATACAGCAAAAGAACTGAAGGAAGAGACTTGAACAAATATTTGTACACCCATGTTCATAACAGCATTATTCACAATAACCAGAGAGTGGAAGCAAGCAAGTCCATGGATGGATGAATGGGGAAATAAAATGTAGTATATACATGCAATGGAATCTTATTCAGCCTTAAAAAGCAAGGCAATTCTGACACATGCTACAACATGAATGAACCTTGAAGACATTATGTTAAGTGAAATAAGACACCAGTTTTCCTACTGCTATGAAATGTAAGGTGATCACCATCTCTCTAGAGCTCAGAGACCGTGTGTCTTTATCCTTCATGGTCTCTTTTGTGGCTTCTTAAATTGGGAATACTCAATAGATGGTACTTTCTGACACCAATTTTCTGACACTGAGTGTCCCCAAATTCAAGTCAATTATTACACTCAAACACATGGAGTTAGTGTCAGATCCAATGAGTTAAAGGGCAAGGTCCCCGACAAGACTGCCCTTACTTCAGATGCCAGTTTTAAGTGGGACTACACATTTAGAGCTTCCCACACCCCCCTGAGTTTCAGTATTTCTCTAGGATGACTCACAGAACTCAGAAAAGGGCTGTGTGTACAATTACCATGTTACTATAAAGGATGCAAATGAATAGTCAGATGAAGAGAAACATAGAACAAGACCTAGGAGCATCTGTTCCCATGGAGGCAGAGTGAACACCCTCCTGTTCACCAACCAGGAAGCTCCCCTGAGCTTCAGTGTCCAGAGCTTTTACTTGGGGTTTCATTACGTAGGAATGATTGATGGAATAATTAATCACATGATTGAACTTCATCTCCAGTCTCTCCTCTCTCCCTGGAGTTTGGGGGTGGGCCTGTAAGTTCCAGCTCTCTAGTCATATGCTTGGTCTTTCTGAAATGGCCAGACTGGTTCTTGAAACTATTGAAGTGCTCATCATAAATTCACCTCCTTAGCATGAATTCAGGTCAAGGGGGTTCCTTATGAAACACAGAGACACTCCCATCAGAAACACAGAGACACTCCCATCACTGGAGTGGGAAGTAAATGGCTTTGTCAGGCTTCTCTTTGGCAGCCAACAGACCCTATCCAAAGTTTGAAGTTCTGTGCCAGAAACTGGGGGTGAAGACAAAATATATTCTTTATTATATCACACATAGCAATAACTCAATCTTCATTTCTCCAGCTAATGCTTACATAATGGTCATAGAGTTGGCTATATTCTATCCAGGATAGAAGAGAAATCAGTTTTTCCAGCTCTCAGCAAAGAGATAATTGAGAAAGCATGGCCCCAGCAAAGCCATATTTTGCAGTTGGTTTAAAATCTATAAGCTAAAATGTAATGTATCCTTCGTCTCTCTGGCTAATGACCAGTCATGGGATATGGATAAGAAGCTCCAAATTCAGCCCTTTGAGCCTGTACTCTTGCTGGTGAGCTCTATGATCTCCTTCCCTCTGATACCTCTTTAAGCATCAAGCAGCTGTTTAGTGCAAGGTTCTCGTCAGTTCTTTTCTCTTTCTCTTGGTCAGTGGATTAGCCAAGATTGATTTTTCTGCATGGCTGGGGAAGGCCTAAGGTTAAAAGATAAAAAAAAGGTAGATTCCTTTTACATGTAATTTAGATTTTTTCTCCTGGCATTAGTTCTGATATCAACCACAGAATCACTTCAATTTCCCAGAAGAACCTGGGCCCCAACTACAGCTGCTGGGGCAGGGCAAACCCAGGCTTCCAACACAGGACAGCTGGGTGGTACAGGCAGGGTTGCTGCCAGGTGCCTCTCTCTCTCTCTCTTCTTTCCTTCTCCCCACACCTAGCTTTCTCTCTCTCTCTCCTTTACTTTCTCTCTGATTCTGCTTGCAAAACGCAACTAGACGTCTCACGTGTTTATTCTACACATTGTTCTTTCAGGTCAGTGTGTATTAATCTTTTGCAAACCAACGGGCTCAAGGGAGAACTGTTTCTGAGTCAAACAGATGACAAAAGACCAAATCAATTCATCCAGAAAGCCTGTCAATTCAGCGGAACATCATCGGCACGAGAAGTGTTGTGGACAAAGCAGGCACCTGATTGACTCAATTTTCCACCTTTTGTCAGGCTTCTCTTTGGCAGCCAATAGACCCTATCCAAAGACCATGCCAGATGTGATGAATAAGCCTCTCTGCCCCGGGGTGGGTATCTTTCCACTTACCCCCTGCAGTGTAGGCAAGGCATCCTCCCTATGTTATAATACACTGTGTGGTTTTATAAGTGCTGTCTTCTAAGGGCTGGAGACTCCCTGGAGCCTGAGGCAGAGTGGGGGGCAATGGTGTGATGCTGGAGGTGGTGTGATGCTGACAGAGAAGGAGAATTAGAGAAGTGTGGGGGAAGAGAAACTGATATTCAGTGAGTGGGGCTAAATAGGGGAAGAATATCTCAGAAGAGAACTTGTGAACACAGTCGATTCAAGCTGAGCAATGCTTAAGATGGTAGCTTGGGCCAGACTCTCACACTGTTCTCAGTAGCCCAGCTTGAAGGGTCTTAAGCACCTGTGTCCCCAGGAAGGGGCAGTGTGACATCATGACGTGCTTACGTGGGGTGTGGGGGCAAGAGACAAGGGTCCACACCCTGCCCCACCATCCCTCTTCTCCCTCCCTTCCCCCCCTTCCTCCCTTCCTTCTTTCCTTCCTTCTTTCCTTCCTTCCTTCCTCTCTTCCTCCCTCCCTCCCTTCCTTCTTTCCTTCCTTCCTTCCTCTCTTCCTCCCTCCCTCCCTTCCTTCCTTCCTTTCTTCCTTCCTTCCTTCCTCCCTCCCTTCCTCCCTCCCTTCCTCCCTTCCTTCCTTCCTCCCTCCCTCCCTGCCTTCCTCCCTCCCTCCCTCCCTCCCTCCCTTCCTTCCTCCCTCCCTCCCTCCCTCCCTTCCTTCTTTCCTTCCTTCCTTCCTTCCTTCTTTCCTTCCTTCCTCCCTCCCTTCCTTCTTCCCTCCCTTCCTCCCTTCCTTTCTTTCACTATTGCTAAGATTGAAAGGGACACTTGAGTAATACTTACTTGTGTCTTAGCTACACTCAGTTAAATTCAAAGAGTTGGCTTCAATCCAACCAGCCAGCGAGAAAGCTTCTAAATGCCAGGGTGGGTGTTCATACAGCCAGCTGGATGTCACTTCTTCACCCCAAGGCCTCCTCTACCATTGGGTCAATAGGCAGAGATGGAGAGAGAATTTGGACACTTTACCAAACCAAAGTGAAGCTACAACATAGGAACAAAAGGGGAACCCTTATATCAGTAATTGGGAGATAGAAACAGAAGCTCACAGACTGGATGTAAACTTGAAGGGGAAGAATTGCAGAACTGAGGAGAGAAAAATCTGGATTAGTCAGGACTGTCTTGGTTGCAGGTAACAGCAGCCCATCTTGACAAAGCTTAGGTGAAAAGGAAGTTTATTGGTCAATCCAATTAAAAAGTCTGAGGGTACATTGGCTTCAGGCCCACTTGACCACATTCTCTAACAACACCTGGTACACCCTCTCTCTCTCTGTCTCTGTGCCCTTCTCTGTTCTGGCCTCATTCTCAGGCACACTTTTCCCTTGTGGTGGCAGGAGGACTCCAGCATTTCCAAACTCAAACTCCATCTCATTAGTACCAGGAAAAGTTCCCAGTGGGCTCTCATTGGATCAATTTGACTCAACTTTCCTCTCCGGACTAATGACTGCAGCCAGGGAGACAGGATGTTCTCATTGGGTATGCCTTTGCCAGGTGTTCACCTCCAGAGACAGGAGTGGGGTCAGTCCCACCTAAAGTGTATGGTCTGGGAGTGAGCAAGGAATGGTTCTGCTTAAAAAAATGGGGGTCTTCTTTACATAAGAGAAAAATGCTGGCAGGCAAAAACATCAGATGTGTACCCCAGATGCCAAAAAGAAGCAAAAATCATGAAACTTTGAACAAAGGGCAGTCATGCAGCACGTTCTGGAATCCACCAGGAATAGGTCAGGTCTATACGAAGCCTCAAGGCTTATGTGACAATTGCCCAGACCACTTTTGGTATAAGCATCTCTTTTTTGATAACTGGTCCAGGGCTTCCTGGCCTGCTTCCTGTTGCTCTTGAAAGAAACTTGCCCTTTCCGGGCTGGAGCCCCGACACCCCATTCCAGAAGGGAATCCCTTTATAGAGTTCTAGCATGTCCTCTGTCTTTCTCTTTTTCATGCTCACTAGCTCTGATCTTATAGCCTCCACGACCCCAGCCTTCTCCCCACACGCTTACAACATATTTTTTTTAATTGATGTCACATAGTAATCAGAAAGGCCATTCTGGTGAACGTAGCCATTGGAACAGACGCTACTCTCACAGACACGTAGCAGACGCCTGGGGACACAAGTGGGAGTCTAACAAAGTGGCCCAACAAACCGTAAAAGAAGAGATAGAAAAGAGGAAAGGAAGGAGTAGCTGCGTAACAGGTTATGTTTACCAAACTTTTAAAGGAAAGGGGAAAAGAAAGCCTTACTTATTGGAAGAGCAATCTTGATTTAAACAGCTCACAGAATTAGTGGTCTCACCCATATGCCAAGCTCTAACAAAGGAAACACACCAATAAGAGCACAAAAAAAAGGGAGAACAGAGCTGCAGGCTCCGGTGCTGAGAGGGCTAATTATCAAAGCTTTGTCTCCATCCTGTTGATATCAATCCTGGCAGGGCACGATGGCTGCTGCCAGCGGAAAGGAAAAAATTACCCAGACTGACGCCTCCAAATAATTTGCCTAAATGAACAAATCAAGTAAGATTTAATTGTTGGCAGGGATTGCCACCCAGGAACAGCAAGGTATATAATTGCTTAAGCTTTGCACATGGATTTCCATGCACCCCCCCTTCCCTCCCCCTTTCTTTTTTTCTAAACCAAGTATAATTGTTTAATGACATTGATGGGGAATAGACTCATGACATTATAAATGACACTCATGACAGAACTGTCACCTGGTGACAGCTCGCTGACAGCCCAGTGAGAAATTAATCATTTTAGATGCTTTATGATTTGCTCATTTAATGTCACAAATAAGATCTTACTGTAAAACCACACATAATCTCATCCCCTAAGGGACAGTTTGGTTGTTTTCCTACCTCCTCGAGCAGGGCTGGTGCGGGGTCCGGGGTAAATGGTTGGGAATATTGTGTGGTGCTGAACCTGGCACCTCCAATTCTAGGCAGAGGCTAGAAGTTCTCTGAGGAAATTTGTACCTGAGCAGAGTCCGAATGTAGTTTTCTCACTTGCCACTTGTTTAAGGAAGCTTTCAAGGGGAAAGAGCTAACCTGTTGGGACTGATGCTAATAAAGACAGAAAGCTGAGGAAGGGAGAGGTTATTTTTAGCCAGGTAATGGGGAGTAAATGGGGCCACACTGTGATATGCTAAGATATGCCTGCGCTCATCTCTGCCTGGAACTCCCACACTCTCTGCTGGGCAGACATCTGTTAATTACTTTCTGTTGGACTTCAATTTGACATTTGGAGAAATGGAAGGAGATTGCCTAACAGTTCTTTTTTTTTTTTTTTTCCCTAAACAATGTCTCTGTGGAGTTTTGGAGCCAGAGAAGAAAGGAGGTGAGGTGGATTTGAAGCACACTCTGCTTGGGTTTGCTAAAACCTTCAATACACCATACCTAAGGCACTTTGACCTGGATTTTATTGAAAACCCTGTGTGGGGCTCCAGACAATGAGTCACTCACGTTTTTTCCTTCCACGCTGCACTGGCCTGTGCTACATTTAATCTGAGCACATGCTTATCTCTCTGCCCACCTTTCCTTACATTTTACTCATCTTGTAAATAGATTCTTGAAAAATAATAAAATGAAATTTCCAATTTAGGACAAAAAAAAAAATCTTCAAATCGGTGTGCATGCATCAATGCCTTGTTGATGAGGCAGTTCCTGTCACCAAGCAGCAGGAGGCTGAGAACCAAACTTCGGAGGATGGAGATGGGAGTTTCAGTGTTACATCATCTCTTCCCCACCTTTTCTTTCTTTAGGCACAGGTTTGCCTGCGCTCCTTTACAACTGTGGTTGGGTAGGTTGGGTAGGTTGACCTATAATATGTGGTGTAGTGTGATTAGTGACCACTGGGTGGCGACAAAGACCTCTGGCTTCATTATTGGATGCAGGCAGTGGCTGATAGGTGAAAAGGGCCTGTTTTCTAACAGTCTCAACAATAACAACTTCTTGGATGCTGACCATGTGGCAGGCACCATCAGAAGTGCTGTTTGCACATTAACATGTTCATCTTTGCACCACATCTGTGAATCCCACAGAGAGTGAGGAACTAACTTGCCCAAGGTCACCTACTGGTGGTTGGCAGAGCTGAAATTTGACCCCAGCTCTAACTGATGACCCAGGCTGTGTTCTCAGACATTGAGCTCTACTGTAGCCTTAGGGAAATACGCTACTGATTGGGGGAGGAAGTTGACTGGCCACAGCTAATATCTCACCTTCACTGAGCTCTGATGCTTCCTTCATCTCCATAAGATGAGAAAAAGGGGCACAGAAAGAGCAAACTTATCAGGTATATAGAATCTGAGAGTTGGAAAACTCTTGACCCTTTAGCCTAGCCTCCCATCCAATACAGGACTGTCCATGAAGGAGGATTACATAGACTTTGCTGAACCACTTCTGGGACCAGGTTGCCACATGAAGGTGTAACGGTGCCTTCTCTGTCTTCCCATCATCACCTTCCTCTTCAAGAGTAGAAATTCAGAGGGAGGGGACCAGGGGAAAAATTCACAGCTCAAGTCCATCAAAGCAGTTCTAGGAAACAACATGGTGTGATGGTTAATGATATGTGTCAGCTTGACTAGGCCACAGGATGCCCAGACATCTGTTCAACCATTATTCTGGGTGTGTCTGTGAGGATATTATCAGATGAGATTAACATTTGAATTGAGTAAAGAAGAATGCCCTCCTCAGTGCAGGTGGGTCTCATCTAATCTTTGAAGACCATGATGGATGGAACAAAAAGGCTGACCTTTCTGTGAATAAGGGGGAAGTCCTCCTGCCTGACTGCCTTCAAGCTGGGACATAGGATTTTTACTGCTTTCAAAGTCAAATTGAAACATAGGCTCTTCCTAGGTCTCAAGTCTGCTGGCTTCCCACTGGAACCAGACTATCAGCTCTCCTGGATCTCGAGCTTGTTGACTGTAGATCTTGGGATTCTTAGCCTCCTTGACCATGTACTTGTGTGAGCCAATTCCTGTAATGTGTAGATATAAATAGAGATGTAGATTTATGATAGGTATACATATACACACATCCATACATCATATATGGACATTTCCACTTAGATGTCCAACTCTACACTTTATTTATTTATTTTAAAATTTATTTTATTGAACTGTAGCTGATTTACAATGTTGTGTTAGCTTCTGGTGTAGAACAAAGTATGTAAATATTGTTCCCTGTGCTATAAGTAGGACCTTGTTGTTTATCTATTTTATATATTGTTGTTTGTATCTGCTAATCCCAAACTCCTAATTTATCCCTCCCCCCATCCCTTTCCCCTTTGGTAACCATACATTTCTTTTCTATGTCTATGAGGCTGTTTCTATTTTGTAAATAAGCTCATATTTTAGATTCCACATATAAGTGATAACCAGATGGTATTTGTCTTTCTCTGACTTACTTCACTTAGTATAATAAGCTCCAGGTCCATCCATGTTGCTGCAAATGGCATTATTTCATAAAATTCTACACTTTAAATTTGAACCTTTTTATGTTAATATCTATCTACGTCTATATCTACACATCTCCTATTGGTTCTGTTCTCTGGAGCATGCTGACTAATCCAGTGGATCAACTAAATGGAAGAATCTAAATCAAAAAGCAACATGACCCGAGTCCTGCCAGCACAGTGCAGTGGTTAAGCATGGGGAGCCCTGGTGTCAGACGACCTGGGCTTTAGTGCTGGCTCTGCTCCCTCGTGCCTCTTTGTCCTAGGAAGCCTCAGTGTCCTCATCTTTAAAATGGGCATAATTATAAAAGAGATGGTGCAGATTCAGTTCTTAGCACAGTCCCTGACAATTAGTGTCCATTACTTTAGACATTAATTGCTTCTCGTCAGCAAGTTACCAAGGAATCTTGGTAAAATAACACATTCTATCTTTTTTATATACACACACACAGAAAAAAAAAACCCTAGAGGGGGAAAAATGAGTAACTCTCCTCCTCTTCCTTCTTGGAAGAGGTGTTGTGAGGTCAAAATTGATAAAAGAGAGAAGGTCTTGGTAAGTAAAGGTGGCCATAGTGCATGGGGTGGTGAGGGTATTATTGAGCTCATCATCACAGTCAGCGGAAACAACAGGACAGCAGACCAGCACAAAGATGCAGCCCTTCTGTCAGTAAGCATTTCTGAGGGAGACGAAGGGACCCTCTCAGGAGAGGCTTAGCCAGTGGAAACAGCAGTTATTTCTCCAGGAAAACTCTCAGTTTATTCAAACCGGAAAGCAGAGTGGAATGCAGATTGCCAGGGAGAGACATTCTTAGGATGTACTCAGACAGCTTTGCTTTTCTTGACTGACAGGCCAGGCTTTGGTGCTTCCCTTAGTTTAAAAAATTATTTCTGGAGGAAGAAAGTGGTCTCTTGGTGTGGATATGATATTCTTTTAACATGATATTCTTTTAGAGGCACTTGCACCTGATATCATCTGATATCATCTGATGGAGGAGACCCAATGGGAACATTGAACTTCTGAACAAGTGAGTGTTCCTCTCCCCGCTCCCCATGTTATTACCTCCTCCCCCAAGTTCTTGACTCTGTTTTTTCCTCCCCACCTTGTTTCACTCACATCTCTGGGGAGTTTGTACAGGCTCATGGCTTTGGCTGACGCCTCTTAGAAGGAAACTGGAATATCATACTCATGCATGCAACTCACCGAGAGGACATTTCCACTTAGATGTCCTCCCACCACCATCTAGATTTCTACATTTAAAACTGAACCCTTTTATTTTCATCATTAAAGTTGCCTCTGCCCCCAAACCACATTTCTATCTGAGGTACCACTTCCTAGACCTCCAGTCTGCTAAGCTGGACAGTTTGAAACTGTCTCTAACTTATTCCTCCCCTTCATCAACTTCTACCAGGGTTTGCTTCCAAATGTCTCTCAAATTTGCCCCTTTCTCTCCATTTCTGCTCTTCAGGTGTTAATACTGCATACCTGGATGCCCTCAACAGCCTTCCAGGGACTTCCTGTTTCTCATTATCCTTTGTCCAATAAAGGTGCCAAAATGCCCCTTGGGTCTTACCCTCCCTCTGCTCTGGACCCCACAGATACTTCTCAGTCTTCTCCCCAGGTATAAATCCCCCTACCTGGTTTCCATATTATGTCCCTTTTAGTCTTTTCAACCATTTCCCTTTATTTCCAGCTTCAGTCTGTCTCGTCTCTCTCTGCCTCCACCTATGCTATGTCCCCCATCTTGTGTAATGAGGGATGAGGGTCACATCGGGAAGCCCAGGCAGGGGACGCAGTGAATGTCCACCACACTTCCTACTCCCTGCTGCATTTCACCATCCTTTATAGCCCACAAAAGCACTCTATGCCTCATGCATATTATCATTTAAAAAATAATTTAAATTTTCATTACACAAGTGATATAATGTGCATATTCTTTCTTCCTTCCTTGCATCCTTCCTTCCTCTCCTCCTTTCTTTTTCTTTCTCTCTTTCTTTCTTTCTCCCTTCCTGCCTTCCTTTCTTTCTTTTTATTGAGGTATTGTTACTTTAGAATGTTGTGTTACTTTACAATATTGTGTTACTTTCAAGTGTACACCACAGAGATTCAGTTTTACATACATAGATACATGCATTATTTTTCAGATTCTTTTCCATTATAAGTTATTACAAGATATTGTGTATAGTTCCTTGTGCTATACAGTAAGTCCTTGTTGTTTACCTATTTCACATATAGTAGTTATGTATTAATCCCAAACTCCTAACTCTACATACTCTTTAAAAATGAAAGTTTTTAGACAAGACTAGGGTCCCCTTGATCACTTACTCTAATCATGGTCCTTTCCCCCTTATTTAGAGAAGGCATGGTTCAGTGGTTGGGGTGTATACTTCCAGTTATTTTTGATGTTTTTATATCCATATATATGTACCCATGGAGGGTATGAAATATTTACATTGCATGTGGCCATTTTTAATATAAATGGCATCGTACAAGTGTATAATGTACACACAAGTATTTTGTAAAATTACTAGACATCTATCCATGTTAGCCCACCTGAATGAGTCTCACACTGGTTATCTGGTAGGTGCTACTCTATAGTATGAATCCATCACCATTTATTTGACAATTGCCTCTTTGATGAGCATTAGATTATTCCAGTGTTTAGGTTTACAAACACTGCTTCACTGGACAACTGGAGGACATGTCCTTTTGCCTGTGTGAACTGCTTTCGCTGATCGCATTTTCTTCTCAGTACCACACGGTAAGATTAGAACAAAGCTAATATTTATTGAAAGATAAATCTCAGGCACTGAGGTAGGCATTGACACAACCAGGCACCTAGATAAGCATTTGCACAACACACTTTGAGCTAGGTATTATCATTCCCATTTTATAGATGAGAAAACTGAGGCTAAAGGAGGTAAAGTGAGTCATGATTTAAGATCCCATTCAAATTCTTGCTCCTACTATTTCCTTGTGATGGATTGTTTCCCTCCAACTCTGCTGTGAATCTCGTGACAGCGGGAAATACAGCCATACCTCCTTTATTCTCTGATATGTCCTGATTACACAATAAATCTCAATAAAATGTGATTAATTATCTGGGAGACAAATTAGTGCTCTCATCTTAACTAGTGGGATATTTTATTTAGGTATTTTAGCAACAATAAGATGCTAGCCTCATAGAGTAGCTGGTTAAAATATTATTAGAAGTTAATTCATATTTTAGCAGATAATTCCTAATTAATTTGCTGTAGTTATCTTGTTAAATGTCAATTAAATCTCTCCACATCCCTTACAGGTTTCTGCTATTCATAAAATGTAATTATGCAGCTATTGCTCATGTATTCTTTATTGCTTATATAATCTACCAGTTAAATGCAAGTCAAAAAGATTTATCTTCCAAGTTCTTAATAGCATTACTAAATGTTCTAATTAATAATCAATAATCCATTTGCATAGTTAATTGGGGGAAAGAATCTTAATGATATGGTGCCTTGCAGCTAGCCAAGCTGAGGCTAAAACTTTTATCTCCTATAGTAATCATTGCTCAGGGTGGAAGAGTTTATTTGAGCAACTCAGATTCCTTCAGGGCTCCTGGAAGTGCTGGGCTTAGTGTGAATGATGGGGAGCTCATACAATTCTACTGGAACATCCTTAGTCACATCATTTCTTTTTTTTTTCTTTTTTGCGGTACGCGGGTCTTTCACTGTTGTGGTCTCTCCCGTTGCGGAGCACAGGTTCTGGACGTGCAGGCTCAGCAGCCATGGCTCACGGGTCCAGCTGCTCCGTGGCATGTGGGATCCTCCTGGACCAGGGCACGAACCTGTGTCCCCTGCATCGGCAGGCGGACTCTCAACCACTGCACCACCAGGGAAGCCCACATCATTTCTTAACAATATGTAATATAAGTGTCTCCATGGAACATAACCTATTTGCTGGATATGAGCTTTTGGAGACACAGGCTCAGGTGAACAAAAATAAATTTCTTAATTTTCCTAAAAATCAGTTTAATGTTCTGAATCTGAGCCCTCAATCCACCTGATGCAAAAACTTAATAACGTCACTTTCAAGTAAACTCAGTCCTATGTAGGATCTTCTCAGGCAAATAGGGTTACATTCTAGATATGAAAAAAAATTCTCCCTTTCAGCTTTTTCCTCTCCCTCTTCCTTGGCACTGATGTTTAACTGGGGAAGAGGGTGGTTTTACAATGGTCCTCAATGTGGTGTCATCTGGGCAGAGGCTGCCCATTTCCCAGGTTCCACCTGCTTTGGTCTGAGCTATCATCCTTTCAGATATAATGTGAACGGTGGGTCCTTGAGGGAGCCCTCTTCACACTGATCCCACTACAAGGCATCAGTCATCCTCATTCACTGAAATGTTTTTGGTTTTGCTGTAGCCTCCACTACCTGGGTTCCTAAGGGTTATTCTTCATTCTCCTTCAGATCTCCAGGCTCCTGTGCTCCATTCACCCTTCCTCAGCCCTTACTAGCCTGTCTCATCAGCTTGGGATCACTTAGATCTGAATCATTCTTTGATGGCAAAAAAGGCTAAGGGGCTGTCAGGGGTCTTTGCTGCGTTCTGACACCCCCCCCCCCTTTACAACCTCTCTGCTTTATTGTTCACATACCCAAAGCCACAAAGGTCGCTGAAGAAGAAGCTGAAGACTGTAACTCCAGGTGGGATTGGTAAGACACAGATCTCTCTTTGACCCCAGAAAACCAGTGGTTCTCGTTCTACTACCCTCTTCTAAAATATCTGGGGTAGTTTGGGGCATGACACAAAGATAGACCCACATCTTTCTTCCCAGATCTTCTCCATCTCTTTTCTCCCTCTCCCTAATTTGTACGGGAGGGGGTTGGTGTAAAGATGGTTCTACTTAGGAGCACTCTTTTCTTACATTTTCTGTCTTACACCAGAAATCTCAGCACTCTATCTTGGAAGCTGACTATGTGGCATCTTTGTTCTCTGGCTCTGGAGTTAAATGTTGCCCCTTGTCAACAGCAGGAACAGGGTGGCCGCAAAGGAATAAAGAAAATAATATGCCATATATCTGGAAAAGATGAAAACTAATTTTAAAAGATATATGCACCCCAATGTTCATAGCATTTATAATAGACAAGATATAGAAGCAAGGCAAATGTCCATCGACAGATGAATGGATAAAGAAGATGTGCCATATATATATATGGAATATTATAATATATATAATGGAATATAAAAAAGAATGAAATAATGCCATTTGCAGCAACATGGATGGACCTAGAGATTACCATACTAAGTGAAGTAAGTCAGATAAAGACAAATACCATATGATATAACTTATATGTGGAATCCGAAAGAATGATACAAATGAACTTACTTACAAAACAGAAACAAACTCACAGAGATAGAAAACAAGCTTATGGTTACCGGAAGAAAGGGGGATAAATTAGGAGTTTGGGATTAACATATACATACTATTATATATAAAATAGATAAACAACAAGGGCCTATTCTATAGCACAGGGAACTATATTGACTATCTTATAATAACCTATAATGAAAAGGATCTGAAAAAGAATATATATATGATGACTTTGCTGTACACCTGAAATTAACACAACATTGTAAATCAACTACTTCAATAAAAAATAATAAATCTAACAAAAAAAGAAAGAAAGCAATATGCCAGGTAACATCTCAAAGTGTTACCTGACCACACTTTATCATGTCAGAGTCGAGGCTGGGAACATTGGAATATGGGGAGTCGCCAGTGTTCACGCCAAAGACGACCAGCCTGAACCCATGACACAGAGGCAGAGAAGCAATTAGAAGTTCCTGAGGGCTCCATGAGGTGGGATTCAGACAACTATGCAGTTAATTCATCTTGACTAATGGATTTTCAGTCTCAGGCAAGTTTCCTATAAAGCAAGGGGAAAAAAATGCTTCTCGGATTTGTTTTTTATCCTAAATCTCTGGCTTCACTTAACAAATAAGTCTATATGCTTGGGGGCTTGGGGCTGAGACTGTACATTCTAAGAGGTTTCAAAGAACTAAAAAAATAAAAAGGATTTAAAAGAAAATCCCATCATTGTTCACTGAATTACAAATTGCAGTTGGTGAAAGAAAATAATATTTTGATTTGGAAGAAGAAAACTCCTTTACCCGAGTACACCATGAGCCTGTTAATGCAGTTGCCTCTCTCCAGAAAAGGCTGCCAGAACAGACACACATCAGATCAACCAGAAGTATTATCACCCTATTGAAGAGACTACTGATAGTCCTTTTTTATGAAGCAACTGCCCCTTTCAATTAACAACAAAGAGTTTTACCCCTTCTTCTCTGTTTATTCTTCCTCCTGGCTCTTCTCACAAAGGAATTGCTTTTCCACAGAGACCCTTCTCACAAAGAAAAACTGCTTCTTCTGTCCATAATAATAGAAAGAAGATGAAGCAGAACTGGTCTATCTCATAAAGCTCAAGATGGATTGCCAATTAGTTCAGGACAGCACATAGTATACCAGCATGGGAAGCCCCCTCTGAAGATCATCTTGTCCATCTTCTGTCTTCTGACAAGATACTATTTGACTCAGCCAAGAGAGGTCTCTCACCTTGAACGACTCTGAGGATGGACATTCCTTAGCTTCTTGCTATTGACCATGCTACTGAATGCAAGTTTGTGTGCGATGCACAGTGAGGCCGAACAAACTGAAACATCAGAGTTTGGAGCAGAGAAGGGTTTATTACAGGGTCATGCAAGGAGAACAGGTGGCTTGTGCTCCCCCCAAAGCCCGAACTCCCTGAAGGGTTTCAGCAAAGCATTTTTAAAGGCAAAGTGAGGGAGAGGTGTCCCAGGGTATGTGATCAGCTTGTGCACAGTTCTCTGATCAGTTGATGTTGAGGTCACAGGGCAGTTAACATTATCCATCCTTAGGTGCCAGAAAGTCTGGGGGCTATGTGCTCATGATCATCAAGTAGTTGATTTCTTCCGTTTAGTGGTGGATTTAGCATCTGACAAACAACTCTGGAAATATACAGCAGATACTATTTCCTAGGTACTTCAGAGAGGAGCTACAGCAGAGAATATGGGGGAGGGGTCTGTCCCAGAGAGGCCCCATAGGGTCCTGCTTGGTTACAACCATGCCAGTCTTATATTTGGAAATTAGACATAAAGTCTAATCAAAATCTTTCCTACCATTTTTTACTTTCCTTCCTCCTCACAAAGCTTGCCCATGGAAAAATAACAGAGTTGGTGCTTTCTCTTTTCTCCTTTTTCCTTTTTATGCATCCTCTGCTCTCTACATCTCCCAGGTTATTCTGGGTCTTAATTGTCACAGAGAGAAGTGGATGAATGCACTTTTTTTTTTAGACATCAGTCCCTTGCAAAATGAGCTGTGCAAGAAGAAAGAAATGTATAATACAAGATGTTGAATTATTAATGATGACATTTCAGGCACCTCTGAAAAGGAGATTGGGGTTAGAGTGAACTTTGTCCACATCCATCCAATAATGTCATGCTTGTAAGATCAATCATCATTGCTGAGTCAAGGCAGCCAGCTATAAACTTCAGGAGACCTGCATCTGTCTCTTCTTAATAGCTACCTCACTTTGGCCAACTTATTAAATGTTTCTCAGCCTCACTCTCCCTACCTGTAAAATGGGGTGGTGGTGGTGTTAATTAGCCCACATCATAGGTGGTTTTGAAGATCAAATGGGATAATGCAGATAATGCACTTTCCACAATGCTTGCCAGGCACATTGTGCTTAGTACAAACTGGCTATTATTAAAAGACATGGTGACTTTCTACAGGTACAATCAAAAGATTTTCGGACAGACTACTGGAATACTAAGAAGTGCCAATGGGGAGTTGTTGCTCTTTCTACTGATATAGTTGATAAATATTACTATGTTACTAACAAATATTTTCCTCTCCCAGTATAACATAGTCTGGCAAGTAGTGAAGGCACAGAAGCTCAGGGAAGTGAGAGGCTCCCCAGAGCACGATAGGAGTGGTTGGTCCTGTGAGTATGAGAAAGGACAGCTGTTCTGTCCTCTGCTTTGCCCTAAACATATCGTGCTTCTCATTAACTAGAGTGAATGTCAGCAAGAGCTGGCAGTTGGGTTGAACCTCTGCACGTTTCACATCTCCATATTTTATATTTCCCAGGACTGACCCCTATATACTCTCTTTCATTCTAAGATAGAGGTCTGCTTAGCATACAGTCAGGTAGACAGACAAGCCCTGATTTGGTGAAACCTAGAAGAATTACGAACTGTGGCAAAAATAGTCAACTAGGGAATAGCTGAGGCATATTTACTTTTCCCCTTGATATCTGTAGAAATGTACATCTTCAAGCATCACAGAAATAATCACCTACTCTATATATTTTTCCCCTTTTTATGGTTTTTATTGGTATACAACATTATTCAGGTTAGGCTCTTCCATCTCCCAAGCCAATTTCTTTTGCATCTGTGTTTATATTGATGCTATTCAAACAATGATCCTCCACTTCCCCTGTCAGTTTCCATCATGCATTTCACATATTATGAACTTATTTAAACAAAAATCATCCTCTCTGGGTACATTTCCTTTCCATCTGTTTTCCCCCTGCCCCATGCTACCAATTCTCATTTCAAAGCAACATCATAATATCATTTATTGTTTTTCCTCTCTTGTTTTCCTAAACTTCTCCTATAACATTCAGAGTGGGAGAGGTGCTGGTGAGGAAATGTATGGCTTTAGTATTGATTTATAGTCAAGAAGGTCTTTTTTACTCAAAATGTTTCTAAAAGGATTCATATCAATTTTTTTAGAGCAATGAGCCCTCAATAATGGTTGTACTTTATATTTGTAGGGTGCTTTACAGTTAGTTTTTAAATGTAATTCCACTAGATGTCATTTTAGGGAGTTTGGAGAAAGAAAAAGGGAGAAAATTCAGCTAGTTATCCAGATCATTCTAAATATTCAGATTTTTGGCAACATTGTAGACTGGCACGCAGATGTTAGACTGAATTTTTCACCCTTCTTTCAGAGGCTTGGTGTTGTGGAAACACAGCTCATTGTCTATTAGAATCAAAATGAGGTGGTGGTGCGTGTTGGGGGATGGGAGCTTTTTTGATTATATGAAATAATTTGAACATAGGGAAGCAAGTCTGAAGACATTTTTAGCTCAGTAATGGTTTTCTTAGTTTCCATTTGTTCAGAGGTACTTTTTTATTTCCCAGGCTCAGGAAGACCTGCTCTAAATACCTTAATCCTTTCTAAAGCAGTTGTTTTTGTACCTATTCCCATATAGATTTGTTAGAGCCACGAGAGAGAATTTATTTTCATAATCTGCCTGCAAAGGATCACCATTCCTCCTGCCTCTGCCAGCCTTGCCCAGATGAAAGGCCCAGAGCCTCATGCATGCTTCTCAGGCCAGCTGTGGGAGATTGGCTTGGATTTTTTTTAAGAGAAATTAGGCTTTTCCATCTTTGAAGAAATATCTGTGGAACCCACACCTCGGTAGACAATTGCCAGGGGTCACCAAATCCTGCACACAGTTTGTCACTCATTTATAAATGGGCCACGCTTCTTCCTCTGAAATGACAGATCTGGCGAGTTAATACTATCTCGCGGAACACTTATCCTTGAAATGAGAGGTGCTTCAATGATCTAGAGGTCTTTTTCAAGAGTTCCTGGGCTACGTTAGAATCTCTTGAGCACAGGAGGAACGTTGTTGAGGAGTTCATCCTTTGTCTTCCTCTATCCTTTCTGCTGCCTTGAAGCCCAGTACCCCCGAGTTGGACTTTCAAAGCTGCCCCATGTTGGAGAGCCTCTGTTCCACTTTCTCTGGGATACAGAAAGCAAGATGCTTCAACTGCTCTTTGTCTATGATAGTTTGATAAGTAAGGAAGAAACTATTCATCTCTTTTACAGTTCATTACACCTGAGGAACCTTATTTAGTCAAAGGAAATTGCTCTCTGGGGAATGGTTAGAATTAGCAAGGAGTAAAACCTTTAGGGGTGGAAAACTCTCTGCATATTACAGAAAACAAAACCCAAACTCCAAACCTGCTCCATAATACGTTCTCTCATTAGTAAATGAAAGGTCTTTTAGTTTTCTTAACTCTTCCTCTGTGAGTGTTACATCAATTTGGTTTCTTCTGTTCTTGTTTTCTATTTTCCTCATGTGGATCAGGTCTGGTTTCAGTTCATAAAATGGTAAACTTTCTAAAAGTTGGAAGATCCAAGCCTAAGATGCATCTTGCCCAGATGCACTGGGAGTTCCTATGTGGTGTCTTGGAAGAGTTGAGTCAGGAGAGACAAGCCTCAGAAGGGGGACTGGACCAAGTGTTGTTTTTTATTTTTTTTAAACATCTTTATTGGAGTATAATTGCTTTACAATGGTGTGTTAGTTTCTGCTTTATAACAAAGTGAATCAGCTATACGTATACATATATCCCCGTATCTCCTCCCTCTTGCGTCTCCCTCCCTATCCCACCCCTCCAGGTGGTCACAAAGCACCAAGCTGAGAGTAAGTTGGGACAAAGTGAGAGAATGGCATGGACTAATACATACTACCAAATGTAAAATAGATAACTAGTGGGAAGCAGCCGCATAGCACAGGGAGATCAGATCGGTGTTTTGGGACCAAGTGTTTTTAAGATATCCCTTCTTCTTATGAGTGACTAGCATCTTGGTATTTATAAATAGTTCGTTCCCATCACTAGTCGTCATGACCATGACCTTGGTAGGCATCACTACCATGATGTTGTTTCCAGAATCTTCCTCTACTTGTTTAGTTCATCCTGGCCTCTTCTGGCTTAAAAGGGCCTCTTTCAGAGTCTTTGAGTTTTGTAATCTTTACTTCTTTACATAGGAAGCTCATGGAGCTTCTTTTTTCAGTACTGATTACATTCTGGCAGCTACCTTCCACTGTCCTAACCAAATATACTTCTGTAGTTGAAAATGAAGGAGTTTCTGAAATCAAGAGGCTCAAAGATTTAGTTCTGATGTGATGTGCTCACCATAGGAACAGGACCAGGAGATGGAGGGTTTCTGTAGAGTCAACACTGAGTGAAACATTAGAATTTAGGTCTGAAGTCTTCATGTCAGTTCTAAGAAGTCTCTTACTGAGTACTGGGACATGTGATGGACTATAATTTGAAGAATGCCTGAAAGATGTTTTTCTGTTTTTAGGCATTTTCGACAGTCATGTTATATGAGTAGGTTGTTGGTTTATGTCACTCTTTCCTAAATTCATTCTAAAGTGCAGGGGACATGTCCCGGTTTGAGTGTCAGGAAGCTTGTTTTAAAACATCTTCTCATCTGCTAACCAATCAGGTGACCTGTGGTAAGTCATGCTGCAGCTCTGGGCTGATTCCACACCTAGAAAGTGGAGGTGGGCCTGGGTGATCACCAAGGAAGCTAAGTTGCTGGGCAGGCATAGCGTTTGAACACCGATTGTCTTAGGATCAGAAATTCATAAACTTTGATGAGCTTCAAAATGATTGGAGTACTTTATTAAGGAATAGATTTCTGGGCTCACACCAACAGGTCTTGTCTGGTAGCCTTTGGGGCAGAAGCAATCCAGCAGGCTGCACGCTTAATCAGTGCATTGAGTGAGTCTGATGCTCAGGGTCCTCAAACCATGCTTTAAGAAACACCACTTCAGGAGGTATCATTTCAGAGTCACAGAGAAACCTCTCCTTCCCATTTCCTCATTAACAGTTGAATGGTCCTCACTGGGGTACCAAGGGAAGACTTCTCATTGGGCTTGAAGCCCAAATGTCCTTGATAAAAATATAATCATACCAAAGTATAAGTGACAAGTGTGAGTCCTTTCTAGAAGGAGGGTTTGATGGGAGAGAGGGAGAAGCTTGAGGGTGTTGAATGACTTAGGGGGACACGAAGGTTGGGGAAAGTGTGGGAGTGACAGGATGTCTCAAAGATGAACTGCACCAACTTTAACATTTTGCTGGTAGCTGTCTTCAGAGATACAGACATAGAGTTGATGAGAGATGGGAAATGAGGAAAGGAGTTGAGTAGAGTGGTTGGACTCATGCATCTAGAAAATAAGAGCTTGGGGATATTTTCTGAAAGACACACAGGTGAAAAGTATGTGACTAAGAGATGACTTGTTCCAGCAAGTAACCTATTATGACTGGCTGTGCCCTGAAGATACAGGTGGAGTCATTTGATAATATGACATCTGTGGGGTGATGATAACCATTAGACAGAGCGTGTGTGCTGGGGCAGGTGTGTGTGTGTGTGTGTGTGTGTGTGTGTGTGTGTGTGTGTGTGTGGTGTAGGAGAGGTGAGGAGAGAGAGAGAAATCCTGTGTAATAAGTCCTGCAGGACAGAGAGTAGAGTTAAGCGACTCAATAACTCTGTTCTAGTTTCAGCTCTGTTGGTGCAAGGGCAAGGCACCGAAATTAGCTTTCAATCCAATTTATTTGTTACTATCTAAATTCCAATTTATTTTTTTGTCAAGTTGGCCCATTTGCATGCAAGGTGCCTAGCTCTAATCTACTCTGATAATGACTTGGGTAAGCAGGTTGAAAATTTCTTACTTCTCCCTGAAGGCTCACAATGTGAAAAGGAAGGAAGTAAAGCAACCTTTTCATGATTAAACAAGACATAAAATTACATCTTGTTTTTATTCTTCTTATTTTTTTCCCCATCTCTAACAACTTTAGATACTGAACTAGGCTTGGCAGGGACATGGACTCAAGGAGAAGGGTGACTTGTTTCTTGGAATTCAAACTTCTCTTTATCATGAAGCCTTAGTAATACTGTCCAGCCAATTTCTACCTTATATAAACACAAACCGAATGAGAGAGACATAATTTAATCTCTACATGGCCAATGTCCATTAATAACCTAGATTTCCCTAAACCTAAATCTTATAGACAGCTTATTCATCTTTTTTCTTTAAATGTTTGATTCTTCTCTAAGATTTATTCTCAGAGATAGTTCATTCTTACATGGCTGACATTATACGTTCTCCGTGTAAAAATTCAACAACTCCCCTTTCAGTTACAATCCATTTCATTTGGTTCTGTTCCATACGGTCCCATTCTCCTTCTTGTTTCATTCTAGAAATCACTGGAGTCATATCTCAAACTTAATTCCCTTTTTAGTTACCAAGACTTCATTTCAATGGTGTGGGATAAATCCCTGCAAGAATTGAATTCTTTTAATCATTCCACTATTAATCCCCTCTTCCAACCTTGCCAGACACTGAACCTAGAGTCAATGGGACTAGGTTCCCTTAAGAGGCCAGGATCTGGGTGAATTACCAGACAGTGTTGGGGCATCGCTGAAAAATAGTTAATAAAAGAGAGACTCAGGGCTTCCCTGGTGGCACAGTGGTTGAGAGTCCGCTTGCCGATGCGGCGGTTGCGGGTTCGTGCCCCGGTCTGGGAAGATCCTACATGCCGCGGAGCGGCTGAGCCCGTGAGCCATGGCCGCTGAGCTTGCGCGTCCGGATCCTGTGCTCCGCAACGGGAGAGGCCACAACAGTGAGAGGCCCGCGTACCGCAAAAAAAAAAAAGAAAAAAAAGAGAGTCAGTCCAAAAGAAAATTTGAAAAAGGTGAAATTTATCTAATGTCCCTTTCTCTCAACATTTTCTTCCCTCATGTGGCCCCTTGTTAACTTTCCCTTTCTCTTTTCTAGCCCCAGGGCATGCATGTTACTTTCCTGTTATCCTGGACACCCCTCTATAGCACCATAATGAATGGATGACTCCTCCTTCCCATGCAAACAAAGTCATAGACCTCAGCTCTCTACTTTTCTAGGTGACCCCTGGTTAACTTATAAGCAAAACTATACTGAAGAATAGAGGGTTATTATGTTATATTCTTTTGCGAATTTTTGAATTTTAAAAGGACACTTCAGAAATGATATACCCCAAATGGTGAGTATGTGGGGAAAAGAGAACCCTTGTGCACTATTAGTGAGCATGAAAATTGGTGCAGACCCTATAGAAAACAGTATGGAGATTCCTCAAACAATGAAAAATAGACTATCTTATGATCCAGCAATCCCACTTCTGGGTATATTCAAAGAAATGAAAATGGGATCTTGAAGAATTATCTGCACCCTCGTGTTCATTGCAGCATTATCCACAATAGTCAAGGTATAGAAAGGACTAGGTGTGCATCAATGGATGAATGGATAAAAATGTGGTGTGTGTGTGTGTGTATATATATATATATATATATATATATAAATTCAGCAAAAAAATGAAGGAATTCCTGCTTTTTGCAACATCATGGATGAAACTTGAAGGCATTATGCTAAGTGAAATAAGTCAGAGAAAGAAAAATAAAGTATGATCTCACTTTTATGTGGAATCTAAAAAGATGAACTCATAGAAACAGAAGGTAGAATGATGTTTTCCAGGACTGCAGGGTGGCCTAAACGGGGAGATGTTGTTGAAGGGTGCAAACTTTCAGTTATGACAAATAGGTTCTGGGAATCTAAAGCACAGCACAGTGACTGTAGTTAATAATACTGCCTTATGTACTTGAAAGTTCCTAAGAGAGAAAATCTTAAATTTTTTCACCATAAAAAGACATGGTAATTATACGATGTGATGGAGGTGTTAGCTAATGCTATGGTGGTCATTATTTTGCAATATATAAGTGTATCAAATCAACACATTGTACACCTTAGAGTTATACAATGTTATATGTCAATTACATCTCAATAAAGTTGAAAAAAAGTGCTACTTGTTTCCTTTAAAAAATACAGAAATGATTTCCCAAAGGAATGAATCTTTTTGATGGAATTCTAGGCACCTTGGTAGAAAATTTTTAAGCTAATGTCTGTCCCTATTGTTCAAACACTACCAAGTATATCATTTTCTATTTTATGCCTAAATAAAATGATTTCCACCAGCTGGGACTGAGGGGGAGCTTTTAGTTAGAAATGATACCTGAGTAATTGCTCACTTCATTCATTTTTGTGTCCACATAATTTATTCATTCATTTAACAGATATTTACTGAGCACCTACTGTATTTCAGGCTGTGTGAGGTGCCTTGTGTACAAATGATGAATAAGGCAGTTTTCCAGGGAGTGAAATTTGAATAACTAAAATTCACTTCCTGACTTCTTCTAGGCTAGGATATTTGCCAAACCCATCCCATCCATCAAAAAAAAAAAAAAAAAAAAAAAAAAGAAGGATGGAGAAGATGTAACTAACACTCACTTGAACTTAATCCTTGCCACTCTCTTACTGTGGAAGAAAGGGTTTGGAAAAGCAAGATAAATACTTCAGTCAGAGCAAGCTGGCTGCCAAGCACATTTAAAAATCAAATTACCATTTTAGTGGTATGCATCATTTTCATATCAAATGATGACATTATTGGCAAAGACTAGAAAGTGACACAATTTTGAGTGCTTAAACCGTACCAACAATGCTATGGTGGTCATTATTTTGCAATATATAAGTGTATCAAATCAACACATTGTACATCTTAGAGTTATACAATGTTATATGTCAATTATATCTCAATAAAGTTGAAAAAAAGTGCTACTTGTTTGCTTTAAAAAAAAGACAGAAATGATTTCCGAAAGGAATGAATCTTTTTGATGGAATTCTAGGAAGCTACCTTCGATGGACTACAAAGCCATTCTGCCATCTGGCACCCTCGCTCCCCATCCTGGTGGGAATGGGAAACAGAGGGCTTCCAAGTGGTGAAAGGAGATTGGCCGCTGCCTTGAGAGGGTGCATTGAGGAGGGCCTGTTCCCCCATCTGATGTCCTTCCCACTGTGGCTGCAAAAAGGAATGAATTCCCAGGCAGCAGTCTTATAAACATGCTATTCTTTATTTTTGCAAATATATGACATGTTTACTGAAGAAAACACAGCAGGACACAAAGCAAAAAATAAAAATGATTCATAAAACCTGGAGATAGCTAATATTGATATTTCAGTGTAGATCTTTTCAATCTTTTAAAAATTTCTGTATTCATATGAATGTGTGTGTTCAAAGCAAAATTGAGATCAAACTGTAATTATTTCCACTTAATGCAGGGCAGGCTTCGTGAGCACATGGCCTGCGCTTGTTTTAATGCTCTGCTGTTGCCATCATGAAATTCTTAATCATTTTATCTTTGAACTTGTAATTGAAGTCCTGTGGGACATGTGTGTGAGCAGAGGACATCCAGGCAGCGTGGATGACTCCTGTTCTTGTGGCCCTGTTTGCCACAAGTGTTCATTGTGCTCATGTAGTGTTTCTCCATGAGCACAGAATTGCAGTGGGTCCACAGTGTATGAGACTTTCATGAGACTGCAACATGAACCAGGTTAAGCATATTACATCTTTGAACAAGTAGGAATATTGACAGTTGCCCAACGTCCTTTGAACCAGAACTTGCATCTAACAAAGACAATGGTGAACAAAGACAGTGGTGTCCTAAGAAATGAGAATGACCAAGAAACCCTATCATATCCTTTCTTACTCATGCTACTTCCCTCTATTAGCCAATCACTGATACTGAAAATGACGACATTGAAGGAAAGGGGAAAATAGAGCAACCCATTGTTCTTTGTTCTTTCAGTCCTTCCTTACTTGCCAGTGAGCTGAAAGGAGAAAATGTTCATATCAAGAAGTGAAATAAAAACAGCTGAGTTCACTTTGTGCAGCATTGCCACAGTTTTGGCAAGAAAGCAATACACGTGTGTATAAACTCTGGAAAATGAATTGTGTGATTTTGATAATTCTGCAAGCAAGCTAAATGGTTTTATTATTTACATTTTAAACTTGCATTGTATAATAGAAAGAGGAATGGTGAAATTCATGCTAATAATTTAAATTTTTAATTTTTCTTTTAGAACAACATTAAATAGCAAAAAAATGCCATGTCAAGTCAAGCAAGAGACCATGGCAGAAAGGAAAGGTACTTTTATCATGCTTATTGGCTGCACGTTTTCATTCTACTAGGCTGTGCAAATTATGTAGCCAGCCCTGACTGAACCATGTATTATGATCTGTTTTCAAGTCATTAAATATGATTTAAAAGATTATTACTAACAGCTGCATAGTAAACAGTTTCAATTGATGAATTTATTTCACTTATCTCCTATTATTTTGGGGATCTTTAGATGGTATACAATGTGTTTACAATTAGTTGGTTATGATGCAAATCTCTGTACATAAATATTTACATACATCCAGGGTTATTTCCTTAAGTAAATTACAAGAAATAGAGTTGCTAAGTCAAACAATATGTATGTTTTTAAGGGTTTTGAGATATAGTGACACATTGCTCTTCAGAAACTTTGTAGCAATTTACAACTTTCACCTTAATATTGCAACCTCAGTCCGCCCTTTAATTACTGTTCTTAGCTATGCGTTCTGTCTTTGGCGTTTGTTCTTCAGTTTATTCATTCATCAACAATGTCAACTACTTGCGAAACACTGTATTAGGAAGGTACTGGGGCCAATGGTGAGCAAGATGGGACTTGCCTTCATTCTACTTAAAATCAAAGTGACGAATCAGACATTCAAGAGTCACACACAAACATATATGTATTTACAAACTATAATGAGTTATATGAAGGAAAAGAATGAAGTGTTTTTAGAGAATTGAGTTGGGGATTTGACTTAGCTGGAGAGTTAAGAAAGCTTCCCCTGAAGAAGCGATCTCTAGGTAAGATTTGAAGGAGTAGATAAAGTTGGTAAGGAAGGAAAGGGGAAGAGATTAGAAGCATTTGAGGCAGAGGATGGCCAACCTGAGCGGAGTCCTATGGGAGGAGGAGGCATGTTGATGTCTTAGAACCAGGTCAGTGCAGAGAGCAGAGGGGAGCGTGGAGAGAGATGAGCTGGAGTGGTCATTTTGGAGTAGACAAGGGGTCAGCAAACTATAGCCCACCAGCCAAATCCAGCCTGCTGTTTGTTTTTGTAAATAAAGTTTTATTAGAACATAGGTGTGTTCATGGTTGAGGCTTCTTTTTATTTAAAGAATGGATGCACTTCTACATTTATTCATTTTATTTATTTATTTTTGGCTGCTTTGGACCTTCGTTGCTGCGCACGGGCTTTCTCTAGTCGCGGTGAGTGGGGGCTACGCTTCAATGAGGTGTGCAGGCTTCTCACTGCGGTGGCTTCTCTTGTTGTGGAGCACAGGCTCTAGGCGCGCGGGCTTCAGTAGTTGCAGCACGTGGGCTCAGTAGTTGTGGCGCACGGGCTTAATTGCTCCACAGCATGTGGGCACAATCCTGTGTCCCCTGCATTGGCAGGCGGATTCTTAACCACTGCGCCACCAGGGAAGTCCCTGTTTTTTCTTCTTTTTTTTTTTTTTCTGTCTATGGCAGAGTTGAGTAGTTGTAACTACTCAATAGAGATCACATGGTAAAGCCTAAAATATTTACTATGAATGCTGTGTAAACAACAACAAAAAAAGTTTGCTGACTGTTGTATGAGAACATGAAAGACCTTGAAGTCTGCGGAGAGGTTTCAGTCTTTACCACAGAACAACGGAAAGTGATTGAAACGTGACCTGAGGAGACTTGGGCTCTGGAATGCATTGGGTGGGTGGCGGGAGGGTGGTGAGGACAAGTGGAGACGCAGGAAAACCAGTGCAGCCTATCACAATATTCCAGGTAAGAGCCTGGCCCCCTGTAACAGGGCAATGTTAGAGATGGAGACTGGGAAGTAAAGCCAAGGGGTGAAACATGATGCGTGAAAGGTCAAAAATTACCCTTAAGTTTCTGTCTAGTAAAATTACGTGTGCCACGAAACCCTTCATAGAAACAGGAAAGGTTGGGAAAGAACCATTTTGGAGTGCTGTTGGAGATATTAATGAGTTCATTGTGAGGACCTTTGAGATATCCAAAAGGATTTTTTTTTTTTTTTGCGGTATGAGGGCCTCTCACCGTCGTGGCCTCTCCTGTTGCGGAGCACAGGCTCCGGACGCGCAGGCTCAGCGGCCATGGCTCACGGGCCCAGCCGCTCCGCGGCATGTGGAATCTTCCCGGACCGGGGCACGAACCCGTGTCCCCTGCATCGGCAGGCGGACTCTCAACCACTGCGCCACCAGGGAAGCCCCTCCAAAAGGATTTTGAGCAGGCAGTTGGATAAAGATTTCTATAGTTAGGAAAAGTGGTAAATACTTCCCATTATAATCTGACCAAATACACATACTTAGTGTCCCATTATATATTTCCTATTGGCTTTACATGTGCCACTTGACTTTTCAATGCCAGGAACGTTTATTTAGTAGCTATGAGGTGTTAAGCACTTGTGAGTTGCTACAAGGATACAAATATGGATAAAATAGACTTTCTTTTCTCAAGACACCCACACACTATACCCATGTATCAGGAGGTCACTGATTAGAATTGGGCCAAAAAATTCTGTGTGAGCAAACAGCAAATGCAAAAACAAGATAATATGGGAAGAGTAATTAATTGTCAGGAGTGAGGAATCCACAAAGGAGGTGGGATTGGAGTTTTGAAGGGTGAATGGGGTTTCAGGTAGTAAAGGGGACGCGACAAATGGACATGATGGCAAGGAAAATAGCATGAGCTGAGAAACAATTCAGCTATTTGTAGGCAGTGGTTTCTCTTTCTATTTTTACTAGCGTCACCTCCACGCCCCACCCCACCCCTGAGCTTAGAACAATGTTTGGCACCCTGATTCTGCTTTGGTTGACTCTAATCTCTGTTTCTTATGAGCATATAGTGTTTCATCACCCATACTGTAGATAAGAGATCTTATCTGACTGATCCCTTCCTCCCATTGTAGAAATAATTAATTGCTTTCTCCTCTTCACTCTTATATTGCTTTATCTTTTATGCTGTAATTGCCCTTGTCAAGCACCATTGGGGTTAAATACATATAAGTCCCTTTGTCTACTTTTTCACTTATGGCTTCTACTTCTTTGGACCTCCAGTGCCCAGAACAATGCATTATAAAAACGACAATACATGGCAGCTGAATCAAACCGAACAGAAGCTGATAACTTCTGGCTTCGGTGCTGGCAGTTTGAGTGATCTGATGAAAAGTCCCAGACTACGTGCTGGTGAGGACTGGTAGCAGAATAAGAAATTGAATTTGAATAATTGAATTTTAAGAATGAGGCATATGCTTCTGCTGTAACCTCCCCACACCAGACAGCATAGCCCAGATGCGAGTCAAAATGAATTATGTATTTAATGTGTCTCATGGGGTTGGCATCCGAGATAATAGGAAGAGAAGGCACAGATTATGATCAAAGTGGCAACATCTGAAGACGTTTAGCCGGTGGGGAAAGGTCAGGGCATATCTTCAGATATTTAGTCAACCTTGTGCCAGAGAAGAGTGGGCCTGATTGAGGGCTCGTGTGTGTGTGTGTGTGTGTGTGTGTGTGTGCAGTTTAGAGAGAGAAGACACTAAGTAGCAGGATCAAGATCTCTAGGGCAGATCTTTCTTGGGGTTGCAGGAGCTGAATGCCAATTCTGAGTGTTGATATTGATGCATGGGACTTGAACCTAGGAAAAATAAAAGGACTTTGCATGGGAGACTCTGCATTGTTTCAGTATCTCCTGAACTTAGGACAAGAAGAAATGGGGTTTTGTGGAACCAAGAGGGAATTAAGTCATCAGAAAGAGGGACTCTATCTTACAACTGGCACATGCAAAAAATACACTACCCTTTTTAATACATGCCCAACTTTTTATATGAGTTTATCAGTATCTACAATTTCAATAAGAGAAAAGGGAGGGTCAGGGAAGTTGAATAACATTGTTCATATCACACAGTTCAGAAAAAACATTTTGGAAACCTTCTTTTGACCAATATTAAAACCTAGGATTTCATCAATATACTCTCGGCTCTCTAGATTTTGAGACTGGAAAAAGATTGTGAGGGACTTCCCTGGTGGCGCAGTGGTTAAGAATCTGCCTGCCAATGCAGGGGACGTGGGTTCAATCTCTGGTCTGGGAAGATCCCACATGCCGTGGAGCAGCTAAGCCTGTGCGCCACAGCTACTGAGCCTGCGCTATAGAGCCCGTGAGCCACAACAACTGAGCCCACGTGCCACAACTACTGAAGCCCACGTGCCTAGAGCCCGTGCTCCACAACAAGAGAAGCCACCGCAGTGAGAAGCCCATGCACCACAGTGAAGAATAGCCCCTGCTCGCCGCAACTAGAGAAAGCCCGCTCACAGCAACGAAGACCCAATGCAGCCAAAAATAAATAAATTAATTAATTTAAAAAAAAAGAAAAAGAAAAAGATTGTGAACATTTGGTGAAATATCCTTCAGCGTAGGTATCCAACTGATGGAAGGGAAAGAAATGTGGGTGTTGCCATGATCTGGACTCCTTAGAGAGGGGCAGGCAAATGGCCTAGATGAATTCTGGATGCTTCATCTGGATCCATGGCATTGTTACAAGTAAGCCTTACTACACTCCCTTGTAATGCCCACAATTCTAGAAGAGCTGTGATTTGGAGCTAGAGGACTTAGCCCTGCCCTCCAGGCTCCACGTAGAGGGGAGACAGGGACTAAGAGGAGGTGGGAAATCCTGGGACACGAAAGGCTGATGAAATGTAGTTACGGTACATCACAAACTGGAGAATATCTTCACCACCATTTAAGGCAATGCTTTTATTTTATGGCTAAAGAAACTAAAGCCCAGGGACTGGCTCTAGGATACTTATTTTAAAAAGAGAAATTTATCCTTGTGGTTCTTCTAGAACTCTTTTCAGCACCTTCTGAAAAGAGTTTCTATTCTCCCAGGAGCATAAGACCCTTGTCATTTTTATAGGGCTTTTCTCTCAAAAAGTTTTCAAATCCAAGATACTTGATAAGCTCTTCAGGTATTACCCCTGTTAGATATGCTGTATTTTTAAAAATGTAAGTATTTCTCATTGGAAATAAATATATTCTCGTGATGAATATTTTATGACAACAAAATTAATAGAAGAAAAAAATCATTTTTTCCTTTCATCCAGAGACAATCATTCATAATACCTTAGTGACAGTTTCCTTCCAGTCCTTTTTTTAATGTATCTTTTTTTTTTCTTGTTCTTTTATGAAGATATTTGAATAGGAGAGTTTGGAGCTGAATTTCAGGCATGTTGAATGAGTGTTTGGCCCTGTGAATTTATATATTGTGTATGTGTGTTTGGGGTGTGTGTGTGTGTGTGTGTGTATGTGTGTGTGTAGGGCTGGGAGAGGCAGAGGGAAGGTGAGGTTTGGGAGAAGGGGGTCTGCCCAGCCCAGCACTCTGGAAGCCCCATGCAGGGGTGGCTGCCGCAGCTCCCTAAGAGACCAGAGGCTGAATGCTGTCCTTGGGGTGGGGGGGAGGGGAGTGGTGGATTGCCCATGGTATCACGCACGTAGCTTAGCTCGTGTGCTCTGGCAGCCACTCAGATGTGAATGGCCTGATCGAATGATGGCTGGATTACCATGATGTATACTTCTGTTGTCTCCACTCATGAAAAACTACTCAAAAAGAGGAAGCATGAAACAGGGGGGACAAATCACCCTAAAGAAGCTGGGGTCCTTTGGGAACTCATCAATGCCATCTTGTCACTGGTCAAAGATGGAGGGATTGAGAGATCAGGAGATGCACGGTTGCATCGTATGCTTTCTTGATCCAGGAAGAAAAAAAGCGGCTCAGGCATCACACTGGAATCTCTTAGGTGGCTGGGCCGGCAAAAGGAACGTGCTTCCCGGCATCACACAGACCCTCGCTGCTCCCACTGTGTTTCTCCACTGACGATTCTGAAGACTTGCCACAGCAACCAGCTGTCACTGTCAACCCCAGTGTTTTTCTCTCTCACGTTTTCACTCGCTTTCCATCACACAAAAGAGTTCTGTGAACTAGAAGCCTTTGCAGTAAGGCAGTGAGGTCCTGGGGGTTAGAGCCCCTGTCGGCCAAAGCTGCCAGTGGCTGTCTGGGCTCCAGACATTTTTAAGATCAAAATCAGGGGGAAAAATATCAAACCACTTTTTGAAGCTGCTGCTCCAGTTTTCTTTGGAGTACCGGGTCTCCTCTCCACCCACTGCCCCAGGCACTGTCTGACCCAGCCTTTTATACACTTACACTCCAGAACATTTCCAAAAATATACATGCACGTTAACAAAAAGTCACCTTAGCCAGAGCTCTCTTGGTAGGAAGAGTCTGTCCAGGGGCTCCGAGCCCTCCTGCTCCGAGGAGAGGACTGTGGGAGGGAACAGAAAAGCTGCAGGTTGCAAGGGCTGGCAGCAGCCTCTGCCTTTGAGTCCCTTCCCCCTCCTCCCTCTGCAAGGGCTTCTCCTGCCTGAAGACGCTTCTGTCCAGAGAGTGCAGGGAGGAGGCCAGGATTTGCAGGCAACAGATGGATAACAATCCTGGTGCCCCTTCACTGCTAATGCGACCTTGGAAAACTTACTTAACCTTTCTGAGCCTCAGTTTCCTCATCTATAAACTGAGACTAAGGATAACTGTCTACCGGATGTACAGGAATTAAGTTAGCAACATATGCTTGAGGTCTGATACATGATCACGTGGAGACTTTGCAGACGCAATAGCTATTATTACCATCCTTTGTCTGTGTTACAACTATGCTCTTCCATAGCAAGCTCTCCCCGCTACACTCAACATGTCTTGCCCAGCTTTGCGGGTGGTAGCCCATGGACTTACATATATGAGGAATAAGAACATCGAATGAGGTGTAGACCTGAGCTCTAGGAGTTGTCCTGCTCCAAGAGTCGGGGCACAGCCCTGCTACCGGCCAGGCAGGAAGGTAACCTGAGGGTTAAGACCCTTATAAGGACTCACTGCCTCCAAAGATTCCTCCTCAGTCGGCCTGGCTGATGGCTGAAATCCCACCATTACAGATTCCTCTCCTTGATGTAGGAAACATGATCCCTGTTAAGGAAAAACATCCCCCAGGGGGGCGACGTGCGATGAGGCATTTGCCCCTGCGTGTGACTGGGAAGGATGCCAAGAAAATAAAACCGAGGTTGTTCTAAGGTCAGGGAGTCATAGACTCATAGTCAGACCTGGGAGGGACTTTCTTGAAGCTCATCCTATGTTTTCTTTTGACAAGGAGGAGTCTAAAGTCCAGAGGCTGGAAAGGTTCCTGCAAAGGTGCCGTCAAGTGGGGAGAGAGACGAGTGAAGCAGAGAGCAGGGGTTCCCCAAGACCGACCTCACCGAATATTATAAATGGGCTTCTGGGCTATCCTCCACACTCACGTTCTCCCCCCTAGCTTCAGAATACATTTTTTTATATTAACTTTAACTCTCTGGAATTGTGAAAAAAATCCAAATACCAACAGTAAAAATGGAGTTTAAGCTTTATGTCAGGAATGTTCTTAGGTCATTTACACCCGGAGAAATTTTGATGCCCCAGTGTAATAACAGAGGCCCAGGCAGAGTCCGTTTCTCTCCTATCCGGCCCCTCCTCCACACCACAGGCTGGCCCAGTGTTGATCAGAGTGACAGCCTTTTCTGTTCAGCAGTCACTGCCTCCCATGCATGTTGGTATTACGATGGCAGAAAATGAGCATTGCAAGAAGCAAAGGACACTGCTCTTGGGCTTCAGCCAGAGGATCAGAGTTCCCAGAATGCTCTCCTTTCCTTTCCTCATCCTTCCTCATGTCTTCCTGCTGGAAATTGAAAGGTAATTTGATTAGAGTAGATGGAGAAGATTCTTTCTAAAAAGGTCATTGAACTTAGCCCTCTGCCTGTCTACATTCCCTAAATAACCTGAGTCTGGCACATAGAGAAGTTAGCAAGAACTTGGAAAATTCCCTGGGTACTGGCCACAAGAGACAGCAAGAGAGAAGCCACCTGTGCATTGGTAATTATTTAGTGCTTGCTGTATTTCTGGAGCTTTTGTTGGGGATGGGTGCAAGTGTGGCTGTCTTGTATGATGAGGGTGCAACAGGGATTAGGGGTTTTAAAAGAGGATTTATAAAAAGACTAAACTAGTCCCTGGCTTCAGGGAACCTTCACAGTCATAGGGGTAACATGATTGGGCACAGTCAGACAACTTCTGCATTGAGTGCCTCTTCTGTTAAACAAAAGGGTGGGTAGAATTAAGATGAAGAAACGGAATCTGGGGGCAAACGTGGAGGATGCCAGGATGAGGGAGTCCTCTGCCTAAGTTCAGAATAATCCCGGCATCTGATGGACAGCAATGAGGTGTCTGGAGCCCTGGATTAGGGTTTGGCTCCAAAGCAGTAAGAGAGGAGGCTGGGGAGGGAGGTGAGTTCAGAGGGGCTTGAATTCCAGGTGGAGTAATAAAGACCTGACATGTTAGATAAAGGGTAAAACGTGTTAAATTATTCAATAACTATTATGTGCTTACTGAGTGTGGGCACCATCCTGCCCACTGGGATAAAAGTGATTAAGAATATCCAGTGAGGGGCTTCCCTGGTGGTCCAGTAGTTAAGAATCTGCCTTCCAATGCAGGGGATATGGCTTTGATCCCTGGTCAGGGAACTAAGATTCCGCCTGCTGTGGGGCAACTAAGCCCGTGCGCCGCAACTACTGAGCCTCTGCTCCACAACTAGAGAGCCCACATGCTGCAACTACAGAGCCCACGGGCTCTGGACCCCTCACGCCACAACTAGGGAGAAGCCCACGCACCACAACGAAAGATCCCATGTGCTGCAACTAAGACCCAATGCAGCCAAAAAAAAAGGAATATCCAGTGAACTGGCAGGGTGTACATTGGGGTGGAGGGAGTCTTATCTAAACAGGAGGCTGGGGGAACCTGAGGGATGCTTCTGAGGGTGAAGACCTGGACCTATTTGGTGACTACAGGATAAAGAGCTTGAAGAAGAGAAACCAGGAGATTTTTCCCCCAAAATGATGAACCAACAGGTCCTAGTTGTGGACTGGTGGACTTATTAAAAAAGACCAGGGAGGAATCATGTGATATGAGTCTTCTCATTCCCCTGAGCTTAGAAGCAACCAAAAAAAAAAAATCCTCAGCTGAAAGGTAGAGGTTGCAAGACATAGAAACTGTTATTTTACGCTGTGGTCATGCCCCGCCCAGCAGCCTCCCCACACGGTGTGACCCTGGGAGGCCGAGAGGTGTCCTTGCACCTGTATACGTGGTGATGCCCACTGGAATCTGAAAAGCAGTTTAGAGGCTTAGCCTCCCCCACCTGCTGGAGGCGTGGGCTTCTGGAGCCCTGAGCATGCGTGCCTGGGAGAACAAACAGGGAAAGAGGATGGACAAGAACCCAGGATCAAGCTGACTGTCCTTCATTCATTCAACCAGTGTTTATTAAAGATCAACCCTGGGCACAGCTTCAGCGACTGTATTAACCTAAACGCTCATTATCTATGTGCTGTAAGACTTTGGGGGCATTTTTCCTCATGGCAAACACCTTGTGCCTTAGACATATTTGTATCCCTGAGTGCCTGATGCATAGGAGAATTTGGTCTGGGCTCCACAAATGGACATGTAGGTAAAGGAAGGAATACTTGAGGGGGTACCCTATGAGGGATGTAGGACTCAGAGACGCCTCCTGGAGAAGAACTGTGATGAGCACTGAAGATGGGCAAGATTTAGAGGGACAAATGAAGGCTCTCCAGGTGCCGTAGAACCACAAAAGCAGAGCGGCGAGTATCAAGTCAGCCTCTCTAGGGGAAAGGCAGAGTTGTCTGAGGAATAGTGGTCCCCTAGCTATGACCCATATACTCAGCAAATGTGGTTTATGTCTTATTTGCTCTTCCTTGCAAGCCACTGTCCTCTGAGTGGTGATGAAGAGATTGTTGTTTAACCTACCATGGTTAAACTGCCTTCGTTTCGTTAATTGAAATATTTCCCGGATGTAATTAATGCTCAGAATTTGGGGGCAGTGGCTCAGTTTCCCTTATTCTCTGCTGCTTTTTTCTGAGATGATACCTGGGTGTGTGGAGGGTGAGAATGAGAGGCTCACTTGGCATTTGGGGGGCACAGTGCAGACGCATTTACATTGTCCTGGGGTCCTCTGGTTGCTGGGTGCTCTGCTGGGCTCTGCTGATGAAGCCACGGCCTGGGTGCGATCAAAGCTAGCAGCCTTTCCTAGCTGACTCCGACAACCCTGCCCTCCTGCTCTGGTAGCATGGTAGAGCTTTGCTTCCCTGTCACCTACATCTTCCCATCAGCTGGTCTCTGCTCTGGGCTCCCCTGCCCCCTTGTGCAGTGAGCCTCATGGCAGCCCATTGGATGTCAGCTCAGCTGCCTTCTCTGCCTCATCAGTGAGACTGAGGAGGGAGTGTTATGGGAACCTCTGGCTCTCACCTATGTCACTGGAACTCAAGGAGGTCCAGAAAAGCTAAACTCCAGGGACTGTTTGTGGCCCCCGCCCCACTGTATTACTAACTCTGCATTGATGTGGCTGTAACCCAGGGACAGCCTGTGACACATCTCCCAGGGCCAGAATCCTCCACAGGTAAGGGAACAAAATAGTGATGGTAAATGCACGTACCCCAAGCCCGCTTCCCTCTCCCATTTCTGTCCTTCTTTCTCTGCCTTCTTTTTCTTTTCACTTCCTGGATCCTCTATGAAATAACCTCCTTCTTCCGTAGAGCAGTGAGTCTCATGTCTTAGCTGTCTTGGATCAAGGGTTGCTTTCTCCAGAATCTCTCTCTCTAGGGGAGAATTCCATGAGCTGGGACATCTGGGCTGAATTCTTGCTAGACTAAAAAGTGACATCAAGAAATCTTTGAAAATCACTTATCAGGACAATTATTTTACTGGTCTGGATGCAAATTCTTGCTTCTGATGACAAGAGATGATTCTTCACTCTTTCTTTCCTAGCATTCTTTCTATAAAAAATTCCTGGTCTTTGCCCCAGGCAGATTCCTTGGACTTTTGGAAAAGTAAGAAACATTGAGACATATCACAGGTGTTTCAGAAATTTCTATCTTTAGAGAAGCCCTGCACCATTCTGCCAGAGATGGAACCCAAGCGTGGGAAGGTTAGGAGACTTGCTCCCAGAGCTGAGTTCACGGGAACAGAACTGGAACCCAGGGCCACGGCTTCACTTTATGTCTCCTGGGCTCACCACCCCCTCCCAGCACACCTGAAGTGGAGACTGTGATTGGAAACCCAGGGAAATAAGACTGGAGAGGAGAAGCAGGGCTGGAAACCAGGCAGAGAAATTGAGAAAGGATGAGGGATAAGAAAGAGTTGGTGGAAGATCCTGGGGAGAAAAGGAGGAGCTGAAGAGAAGCAGTGTGTAAGGTGGTCCACCCGAGAGTGAGCTGCCCAGGTTTCTTTACATCACCACCCAGGGAGGACTCTTTCTTCCCAGTAGGAGAGTTTTGTGGGCAGCCTCCTCCAGGGCTCCCACTGTGTGAGGCCCCTGCTAAGAGCAAAGCTTCAGGGGAGTTTGAGGTCTCATGAAGTGGGGTGGGGCTGAGAGACCCTCCTGGCATCCTCAAGACCCCTCCTGCTCTGGCATCATCAGCATCCTTGCTGCTTCTCCGCTACCCAGCGATAACCCATTTTACCATGTTCCGGATGCTGCCGAGGAGACACGCGCTATATAAATGCTAAACAGACGGCTGCCTGTCCCCAGGATAAACACACCATCAGCTCCCGCTGTCAGTCGTGCTCCCTTCTTGAACACAGACACATTTCCCCAAGAAGGGGAATATGTTGGCATCGCTTCTCCATTTTTGTCTGCGATTTACTCTCAATCTTGATACCAGACTGTTGTGTTCTTTTTTTTTTCAATTTTATTTCTTTTCAGTATTATTGATTTTTTTCCCCAGAAGGGCTTTATGGTTTGTTATTTTAATTTCCTGAATTCATATTCAGAAAATGGGATGCTTTTCTTCTGATTTCTCTTCCAAAAAACAATAATAATAACTTCCATTTGTATGGTGCTCTCACGTGCATTATCTCATAAAAATTCATTAGACCTGGAAACAGAGGAAATGGATTCCTGTCTTGATTCCAGCTCCTACTTCTTGTGTGACCTTGGGCATGTAGCTTGAACTCTCGGAGTCCTGGTCGTTTCATTTGTACAATGGGCATGGTATCAGACCTGTTCTTTCTAGAGCAAAGGCTTGTGTGAGAAGTAAATAGGATAATTTATATGAAAACTTGAGGTAGGTATTGATTTTTCAAAGAGAAATTTGAGGCACAGAGAACCTAGGTGGTTTGCTCCAAGTGCTGTAGCTTAGAAGCAGCAAAGGCCATATGTAAACACAGGTCTTCTGACAACAAGTGATCTGTCTGCGAACCATAGTTCTGAGTGATGTGTGAGGCTTAGACAGATGAACTTGAAAGCCAATATTAAAAAATATATATTAATAGTTAGCATTTATGAACACTTTCTATAGGCCAGATACTCTTCTAAGAATTTTACTGTATTAACTCATTCCAACCTTATAGTAACCCTGTAAGACTATTATTATGTTCATTTTATAATGAATAAGTCATTTCTCTAAGGTCACAAGGAGGAATCTGAGCACAGACTGACTTCAGAACCCTCTCCTGCCCCTCTAAGACTGCACGTGCTGTAGGGCTACGGCAGGTCAGAGTAGACCTTTTCCCAAATCAGCTCCAGGGGAGGAGGGGACCCAACTGGCCTCTAGGAGCCTTTAAAAGAGGGGTGAGGAGGAGGGGGGACTGGGGTGAGGGGCACCGGCCATGTGACTCTGTGGACACACTGCAAAAGTTACCTCAGGGGTTAGATGTCCAGAGCTGTGGTTCTCAACCTTGAACACCTTCAAGACCACCTGGAGGGCTTGAGGTCGCACAGAGGGCTGCCCCCACCCCCCCAATTTCCTTTCTATAAGTCAGCGGTGGGACCTGAGAATTTGCATCTCTAACAAGTTTCCAGGTGACATTGATGCTGCTGATTCGGGGACCATATTTTGAGAAACATGGCCCTAGAAGGTAGGAAATAAACCACAAGACATCCAGGTCCCAGAGGTAGCCATCTAAGAACTCACCCTCATCTGAACAAGGAACCTAGAAAATCTGAGATGGTCTGGACCCATTCTACATGCCTCTATGACAATGTCTCCTGCGGAAGAGGGCTGGGGCTGCCCTCCCTGGGCCAGAGCTCCTCCACTAGGGCTCGCTGGGGCTGCTGTGGGCTATGGGCTGAGAGCAGTGTGTTCTGCATTATGAATGAGTGAGCCCTAAAGACCCCACTGAAGATTAAGCAAACAGCCGCTGCAGCCGCAGGAACCCCTGCGACCAAGCCCCCTAGCCCTCCCAGACAGAACCTTTCCTTCAGCTGTTGTTGTTTTGTTCTGAGGCTGCCTTCTCATCGCCTTGTACTGACAATAGTCGTAAATAACCGCAGTGCTGTAGAGAAATCATTTTAACAGCAGAGAGTCAAATAAATACATTAGACCTGACAGTTTAACAACGCGGAGTCCATTTGTACGTGGTGGCCAGCTGCTTCCCGAGACGTGCGGTGAGCTCAGCGGCCACGAGAGGGCGCGCCGAGCTCACTTTGAGCAAAGTCAGGGCGCTTTCCCCAAACCCTGCCCGGCCCCTGGTGCTGGGGCTTTGGCCTCCGCTAAAACCAAGCTTTCAGACTCCAAAGGGCATGGAAAAATAGTGCCGACTCCTGCCTCCAGTCCTCACCCCTCCAGAGATTAAAGGTTTCGTTTTCAACTCATCTGAGAGTTTAGGGTTAGGGGTGATAGAGTCACTAGGTCACAGTGGGGGTATCAAATCCTTCTACATGTGCGACCCACACGCACCCTGGTCCCATCAAGACGCTCAGGACTTTTCTTTCTTGGTCTTGGTTTTCAACAGTTGTGGCTGCTGCATAGCTCAGCTGGTTTGGCCTCTGATGGTGGTTCTAAGCCTGGTCCTCTAATAACCAGGAGTGATTATCTGCCTCTTTCTCTGGTTTTCAGGCTGCCCACCCTTTCAGGAAGTGCTGAGGGTCAGGTGAGGGCAATGCAGACTCAGGGTACCATCCTCCCCTGGGCGAAGGGGCTTCCATGGAGTTTGATGGACCCTGCTTCATCTGCAGCTCTCTGCTTCCCCTTCCAGGACCCAGCAAGCTTGGACCCAAAGACCACTTTCCTGGGAATACAACTGAGCCTCAGCAAGCAGAGAGGCTCCCTATTCAGGCTGACCATGTTTGGCTCAAACCCTCAACCAGCATATGAGCTGCTGGAGATTAGGATTGGGTGTGTGTGTGAGTTCTTCCCGCAGAGCCGGGTCTCCAGACGGGGATAGATAAACATACCCAGATGCTCTCATGCTAATTGGTGGGGGGTTGATTTTTTCCTCACTGTCTTCCTGGAGACCAGACTTCAGACTCCTTGTCAGCATAGGCTGGATCTCAGTCTCTGATAAAACCCTATCATCTAGCAGGATGCTTGCTATCGGCAGTCACTTGATTACAGGGGACAAGTTATTGGCTCACTTAGTAGCTGTCTTTGAGTCTGTGGTCATGAGGTAAATATTTCATGTTCTTTAGAGGGAGTTCAGACTGCAGCAGGTTAGATATAAAGAAGTATTTCCTAAATAATAAAGTTATTAGGTGCTATGATAAATTCCAAAGACAGTTGTTGTCTATCTCTTGGGAGCAGATGGGGTCAGACCATGTCATGCCTCCCTGAAGCTGGCCATGTTCTCCTGTTGTTTGAGAGTGGAGTCCATGGTGGAGTGGGTATCTATGGAACTGACTGCTTGGGACCACTTTTCCCCCAGGATGTACCCCTCCGTCCATCCACAGCCTCCGGGAGAGGCAGCCACATTAACACGCCACTTCCCTCGTGCTTCAGTTACATTACATTGGCTGTCACACTGATGTCCCACCCCATCCTCAGCAGATTGTTCCACAGTGGACACCTGGTGGTACCTGGGCCAATCCCAATTCTTCCCTGGGAATTCTGACACTGAAATTGAGAAAAAGAAGTCAATCTCTCGTTGGGTTCCTGGATAGTAAGATGGAAAGCCAGGGTGTCCTTGGCACCATATTTCTTATGGACAAGAAAAGCAGAGAAGGCCTTTAAACAACATATATATGCACCACATACAGAATGAGAGAGGGAGAGACAGATACACAGAGAGGAAACATACAGAGAGAGGAGCAGAAATGTGAGATGGGGAGATAATCCGATTACTGACCATACGCAAACCTCTGCTTCCAGTTGCTTCTGAGACCTCGCCAATCCTCGTTCTTGAGTTCCCTGAGATACCTTAGTACTTCTATAATAATTTCCCTTAAAAACAAAGGAGACCCCTCCTCCACACCCACGCTCCAGCTCCAGTCAGATATTGTCACTTGAAATCAAAAGGGCTTGGCTGATTGTGCTGTATTTAAAGTAAGACTCCAACCAGCTTCACCCCTTCAACCTCTGGTTTTCTTCAGCAGAACTGATCATCGCTGGAAACAGACTGTACAGTTTTCTGCTATTTTATTGCAGGCACATTTCTCTGCCCAGAACCCTGCAGAATTCCAGTGTCTTCTTCAGCCTCTTATAAGATGTCCCATCTCCTCTGAGGCTGTGCCAGACAGCCAGGGGGGATGTATTTGTTCCCAAAGCACTTTTCTCAGCCTTCCTAGCATGTCCTGGATTATAGCATTGTCTCCTGCATGGGACTATGACCTCCTTAAGGACAAGGGCAGGGACATGTCCCTCAGCCCCAATTCCATAATGTCTGACACGTTGTAAACACAGAGGAGTGTTCACACACTGACTATGGGGCTTGCAGTCTTGTGCACAAGCAGCGAGGTGGGTCCTGAAAAGGTCCTCGTAGCTGGTAATTCCCAAAGAATGGGATGGGGGAGAGGATGGACATATAACACCGATTGGGTGAACACAGAAGCACAGTGACTATCTCTGTCCCTTTTCCTTCTTTCTTGACCCCATTTAACTCTCACTCTCTTCATCAATGCACACCACACACACACTCACACACACACAAACACCTTGTGACTTTCCCTGGCTGACCTGACCCCCACCCAATATTTAGAATTGGCTCACATCTCAGTATGTTCCAAGCTATTCCATTCAGAGCCTTCTCCACGCTTGAACTGCCAAAGGGAACCCTCCAACTCAAAGGTGAAAGAGAAAAGGAAAAGAAAAACGGAGAGAAGAAAGACAGAGGAGGTGAAAGAGAAAGTAATATCAAATTTCAACATTTTGTTCTTTGCCATTGAAACTTCTGGAGGCAGCAACTGTACAATTTGTCTGTTTTGTATCATGTCTGTTTCCTTGTGGGAGTTGCATAAATTGATGATGATAACACAGCACATTTAAGTCCTTAGACATTCAGTCTTTATTGCTCTATGAAGTCTGCTTGGGGCAGAGCTGAAATGAAACTGGTGAGATTTTGCTCTGTCCGTTCTGCCAATTCCATCACAGAATTTGCACCTGCTATGCAACTTGCATTCAGAAGTAGCAAATCATGTTGCAAAAGGTACTGGAGGCAAGAGCTGGGAGGCTCAGGACAGTGGGTGGTGACCTGGGGAGATTGAACAGGGTCATCTCAATGGCTGCTTGGAGAGGAAGGAACTTGATTAAGGATCAATCTAGGGTAGCAGCCCTGGCTTTCTATAACCTCCACCTGCAGCTAGGATTTTTTTTGAAAAGTATGCAAATTCATTTCCTTCCAGACCTATAATAAAGTATATGCAATATGTAAATAGCAGAGTTTCTAATGTGAAAGCCATAATACTCACCTGCTGTATTTAATTATTGGAATGCAATGATATATATATATATATATATTTTTTTTTTCCTGCAGCTGAATAGCTACACTAATAGGAATATTACACTGATGGACCAACTCACTCCCCAAGCCAATACATTTTTGGCTTTTATGCTAATTTTATGAAACAAATGTGTGTCATTTGTAGTTCACAGCAGAAAACAATGAGTCCTGCAGTCTATCATTACCTGCCTGTGCAGAGTCAGTGTGACTCTGAACTTCAGACTGGGAGAAAAACCTTCAAGTATTAATAAAAGGAATCAGACCTTTTCAGTTATAAAATTGAGATGGATGAAAATAATTCCAGACAAGTGGATTTCAACTGTCTTACCCACACTCAATTCCCCCAAATGAAACCCTCCAACACACACACACACACACACACACACACACACACACACACACACGCACGCTGGAATTCTTTCCTTCTTGAATGAACTAATTTATTCACGAAGTGCAGGAGTGACTTAACTCAGGCTGGTTGCATGCAAATGACAATCTGTAGCTGGTTCCTTTTTGTGTGGAGAGAACAGACCATACCCCATAGTGTGGCATTACCCAACCAAGCTGGGCAATGCTGACCCAGGGTGCCCAGCCTGGTAAACTTGCCCTTTCAGCTGCACATCCCTCCCTCCCAGGGTGGAGCGTTTCAGGTCTAAGAAAGACTGAACCAAAATGATGCCTATCATTTGTTGAGCACCTTCAAATCCTGCCATTCTTTCCCAGAGCTGGTGTAGCAACTGTTTTCATATAAAACGGATGCAAATAGATCCACGGGACACTGCGTGGGCATTGTTGATCAATATAATGAAGTTGCATTATGGCCGGGCTCCATACGTATGTCCATTCACTTGTCAAATACGATCCTGGATGCAAAAGAGCCTGCCAACCCTCCAGTGCTTTGTAAACTATGAAACGCTGTAGACACACAGTCTTGCTCTCATCAGCGTGGTGATTACGAATCCCTGAAGGGCAGAGCATTACAGCAGGCAGACCCGGGGTGCTCTCAGATATGGAGCAAGTTGAGCTTGAAATCAGAAGTGAGCTTGAGATTTATTGATTTTATTATAAGGAATAAACGCTTAGAGACAGAGGGGGATCATTTTTTTCCCCTCTCACTCTTGTGGCCTCTCCCGTTGCCGAGCACAGGCTCCGGACGCGCAGGCTCAGCGGCCATGGCTCACGGGCCCCCAGCCGCTCCGCGGCATGTGGGATCTTCCCGGACCGGAACACGAACCCGCGTCCCCTGCATCGGCAGGCGGGCTCTCAACCACTGCGCCGCCGGGGAAGCCCAGGGGGATTATTTTTGACTGCCGTTAATATCTTACTTGGAAAAAGCACATCGTGTTGCCTGCCATCTAGTGGCAGGAGAATAAGTTTGCAATTCCCTCAAGTCCCCGGGAAATGACTTACAGGTTGTCTCTGAAAAGGGATGGCAGATGAACAAGGAGCTGTGGGAGGAAGCCAACAGTTCAGTGACTGAGAGAGAGAGACTGTCATCGCTGCCTCTGCCAGCCTGGCGTCCTGACCTCAGGCGCTGCCACAGCTTTAACTGGCATCTCCACTGTGTAAACCTTGAGAGCCCTGTGGGCTGTTTAGACATTAAGAATAATAACAGAAATGATCTGGATGATAATATTGAGAAGCATAAACAATTACAATCATACCACCAGATTGCTTCCACTGTTCCTTTCTGGACTCTGATTAGCAAACATACAAAGGACTGAAGGGGTCGGGGTGGGGGTGGGGGTGTGGAGGATGGAGGCTGCCCAGGAGGCTGCAAACAGAATATAAAACCTTCCCTCCTTAACTCCGCACTCCAAGAGTTTACTGAATTTCAATTCTGCCTCTGGAGCTCCTGGAACTTTTGAAGACAGGGGAAACAGCTTCAGTAACCTCTCAATTTACTCAGGCAAATGTTTGACTTCGGGATGCCCTGGGCTGCCAGCTACCTCTGGTCAGGCACAGCCTTCTTTCCTTTGTGGTGGACACAGCAAGCAGCTTATCTGAGCTCCCAGAAAGAGTCTGGGTAACCACTGGAAGTCAATGACAGTAATGAATAGATATAATACTTGCTTAAATTAAAAAAAAAAACTAAGAACCTAAGTGATTTTTCAATTAATTTGAAGTCACTAACATGTTTTGAATACTTACTATGCACAAGGCCCTCTCTATACCCAATGCCAGGTAAATCTTACCATGATGGTATGAGGTCAGTACAATCACTACCCCCATTTCACAGATGGAGAAGTTGAGGATTAGAGAGGTGAAGTAGTTTGGTGAAGGCCAGATGGTAAGTCATGGAACAAAGATCCAAACCCTATTTGCCCACTTCTCACTCTGCACCTTAATGGACTTTGGTTATCATGCCCTGACCACCAAAGGTCAGAACGTGACTGTAGAAAAGCACTTTAAAGTTCATTTAATTCAATTGCTCACCCCAAGTTTCTTCTATAGCAGTGGTTTCCAGACTCTGGCCATTTTTGACCTGTTGTATTAAAATCATTAAGAAAAACAAAGCAAACCAACAAAACAAAAAAACAAGTTCCTGAAAACCAGCTCTGCCTGTATCTCCAGCTCTCCACACCCCACCCCCGGATTACCACCACCTCCTTCCTCACATTCTGATTCCGTGGCTTTGCACTGAGGTCTGGAGATTCATAGTAAAGGCTTCCCAAGGGTTTCTCCAGCCCAGCCAGGCTGGAAACTTGTGCCCGCTATGGAGCAGGGTAGGAGTAAGAAAGGGCTTGGGGTAGGAGAGGAGGGAGCTGCCTTGAATTATCTAGTGGCGAGGAGGAGGAAAGGCGCGATCACAAGGCTGTACAAGAGACTGCATTTCAGAAACAGGTCAATTTGTTTTTTTTAAATACAGAACATTAGCATCCTTTTTTTTTTTTTTTTTTTGAAAAGCCCAGCGGAGATGTTTGAGCAGCCAGCATCTTGCTTCTCTCTTGCATGCTGCCTAAGCAAAGAGGCTTGTTGTTCAGGCCAAAGTTAAGTAAAACCTTAACGGATTTGATTTTTGTGCTTCTATTTTTAATCGATGGCGGGAAGCAGCTGGGGCCATGGAGCCCTTTACTCACTGGCTGATTTTCGGGCAAAGTGAATTGCGGCTGCCTCTCAGAGGCTCAGGGGGTGTTAGAAAAATACAGGCAGCTGTGGGAAATGTCCATGTTGGAGATGGCTCTGTGAGGTGCAGACGGGAGCTCACAAGCTTGCTATCCCAGAAATGGGCTACCAGGGATGGGATGCCTTATGGCTGAGGGTCACTACCTCCCACGGGATATGAGTGGTGGCTGAAGCCCAGTGATTTCCAGATCACACCTCCCTGTGGTTGGGAAATGATGCTGGCCCCCTGCCTGGCCTTTGGCTTTGTGGAAGTGAACCTGTGATTATTTGAGGACTTGGGTGTCTGTGTGCAGTTAGACTCTTTGCTTCCCATTAAAGTGAAAACATTTATCTGGCCAAATGAAGCCACCCTAGAGTATTCTAAAAGCAAATGTCCTTTAGCTATTTTGTGTCTGATGTTTGTCTTCCTGTGTATTCTCTCTTATCTGGGGACTTTGTGGATTTCCTAAAAATCAATATAAGAGGCTGAAAGGAAGTTAGCACGAGCTACTCAGAAGAGCTACATTAAAAGAGAAAAAGAGAGAGAGAGAGAGAAGTAAAGGCAAACAGCCCCACATTCCGTGAACATCTATGTGCCTCACCATGTGTTAGCACTATGAAAAGACAGAAAATAAAGGCAGGCACAATTTTCATGGGTCTCACGGTATCTCAGGAGGCAAACAGCAAGGCAGCTGAAAGGATGGATTCTAATCAAAGGACCTGGGTTTAAACCTTGGCTCTGCCACTTACTCACCATCTGACTAGCTACATATCCACCCTGAACCTCATTTTTCTCATCTGTAAACTGGGGATAAGAAAGGTATCTTCTTCTTGAGAGTAAGATGAAATTACATGAACTCTATTAGTACATTCAACTGGATAAGCTCAGATAAGCAATACAATAAAGTGATCATGAAAATGGATCTTCATTTGACTTCATGAAAATGAAAATCTGTGTATGTAATAAACTTACAAAAAATTAAAAAAATAAATTAGTAAATTGCTTTCAATTCATACCACAAAATGCTTGTTTCCCAAGTATATCAAGAATTTCTACAATTTAATAATAAGGTCACAGTTTATTTTTAAATAGTTCATCCCAATACAAAACCATGCAGAAAATACAGACATATGGATGAATATGGATGACTTGGGAGATTGGGATTGACATATATACACTAATATGTATAAAATGGATAACTAATAAGAACCTGCTGTATAAAAATATAAATAAAATAAAATTCAAAAATTAAAAAAAAAGAAAATATAGACAGAAAATTCACATACACAGATACACAAACACACTTGTGCATGCGTGCACACGCAAAAAGGAAAGAAGGAAAGAAAGAAAGAGAGAAAGAGAGGGAGAGAAATAAAGAAAGGAGAAAGAAGGAAAGAAAGGCAATGGTTCCCTTAAAAAATAGGAAAATATGCCCAATTTTATTCATAATAAGATAAATTCAAGTTAAAACTAAATTGGTATTTGTTTCAAATAAGTTAGTAAAAGTTCTAAAGTTTTTGGATACATTGTGTATCCAATTTGGATACATTGTGATAAGAGTAGGGGAAACGGCTCCATCATACAGTGTTGATAAGGAATTTGGCAAAAACATATCAAAATTACAAACATAAACATGTATATCCTTGACTCTGCAATTCTATTCTAGGAATGTATTCTACAGTTGTAGTCACACAATGATAAATCTGTAAGGCAAGGCTGTCCACATCAAGAGATTGGAAGCAAACTGAATATCCTTTAGTGCATGACTCATTAAGTAAATTGTGGTGTACCTGTACATTGTAATACAATGTATCCATAAATAGACTGCCAAGGATCTTAGAATTGTCTTCAAGATTTGAAAAATCAAGGTAAGTGAAAAAATCAAGGTGTATGTATGCATACAAACACATTTATATGTAACAAACCTATACATAGCAAATATGTATAACAAAACATACATGTTTATGTATATATATAAACATATGATTTGCTGTATATGTTACCATTTGTGGAAAAATAGAAAAAAATTATATTTGCTCATTTCTGCCTGTACTATCTGAAATATACTTAAGAAACTGGTGGTATTGGCTGACCCCAAGAAGAGATGTGGGGTGGCTAGCGGAAAGGGTTGAGGAAAGAAGCCTTGAGTGTACACTTTTTGGGTTTTACAAGAGCACAGTTTTGGAAGTCAGATGACACAATGGTCAAATGTATATTGTATTTTCCTTTCAGAAAGATTTACACAAACATTGTGGCATATGTACTCATTAGTTTATTAAATATTTATGTAGTGTTACTGTAGGTCAGAACATATTCTGGTGTGGAGGGGTGGGCTGTGATATCAAGGCATATACGATACTTTAAGTGCACCAGACCCAGTTCACAGTGTTCTACTTTAACTCATTTAAACTTTGCAACAGCCCAATGAGCATGTGCTACCATTATCATTCCCATTTCACAGACGAGGAAACTGAGGGTCACAGAGGTCGAACTAACTTGTCCTAAACCGAACAGGTAGTGAGTGGCAGAACTGGGCTTTCAAATGTCTCTAGAGTCTGTGATTTAATACCAGGAGGAGGTCCAAAATTTGTGAGGCCAAGTGACAAATGAAAATCTGGCCAAGTGTTCAAAAATGGTGACGAATTTCAATACAGCAACAACAGAGCAAGAAAGCAAGCTGAGGCCCATCCGAACACAGGACCCAGTGGGACTCTACAGGCTATGCATCCATGGAGCTGGTCCTGGTCACCATCCCACTCCCTTTCACAGAAAGGCCCCCTGCCCTCATGGAGCTGACATTCAACTGGAGGGGCCAAGTGGGTGACACATAATAAATAAACAGGCCATCAGTATGTGCCAGGAAGGAAAGCACAGTGCCACAGGGATGATAAAGAGTGCCCGGAGGACAGAAAGGCTCTGCCTAAAGATACCTGCTTAGCCTTGTTTAACCCTGTGTTTCCCTAATGTGTTTGACTATAGAATTATTTCATTGAAGTTAATTCAATATTTTTACTCTTTCACCTTATACTGTCACCTCTGGAACTGGAGTTCTGCCAAACTCTTTCAGGGCAGCTCTGATCTTTATGAATCCTTTTATTCCGTAGATGAGAAAACAGGGGCAGAGACCTCACAAAGAACCAGGCAGCGTCTGATTGTGCTTTATGTGTGGTATGGGTTTAATTTCTTATTGTCCAATCATTACAGAACATTCCTTTCATCACCTGGTAAAACGTTTTCCTTTTAAAGCCTTCTTCTCCTCCTTTTTTTCTTGTTTTCAATTCCGGACCATGTGTGTACCAGTGTTTTCTGAAATGCAAGACAATGTCATACTTGATACCATCTTAAGAACTAAAGGATTTATTTGCTTCCAAAATAATGAGTTCTGTTAAACGATGAATGTATCAGTTAAGGCAAGAGTGCAGTTTTTGCATTTGAAACTAGTGGCTTTGTCTTGGTGTGTGTGTGTGTGTGTGTGTGTGTGTGTGTGTGTGTATTGGGGTGCAGAGCTGAAATACAGGCAAGTGTTTACAGAATGCTAAATTCATTCACTGTTAAAAGGACACCCCTGGAAATTGTGCCAGAGGCTCTTTAGGTTGTTGAGATAGTGACATTTTAAAAACATTTGTCTTATCTTAAATTTTGCCTTAGATAAGATGCCTCCAAGTAGATTCTCTTCACAGCCATTTGCTTCTCATTAAAGAGGGAGACTTCAAGCTCTTCGTCTTACATTTAGATCAACTATTTGACTGAAACAGTGATTTTTCTTGACTTTATTTCATGAATTTCCTTGTTTGCATTGACCAACTCAACCAGCTGTTTTGAATTCATGTGAACTCAGGGTCAAAGTGCCGATGCAGCTGAAGAATTGCAGAAATTAATTCTGAAAATGGCAGCAAAAGGAATAAGAACCTAAACCCGAATGCGTGCTTGGGAGGCTAAAACTGATCAATTTCCCGGTCCCTAATTAAAACAAGACACCAAACACAACAGCAGCATAAAATCCAGTGCTTTTTCCTGATGATGAATGCGACCAGCCTGCAAATTTCTCCTTGCTGGAAACAGAAATTCCATGTGCAACAGCAGTTAAACAGAAAGCTTACTGGCACTTTATGTTTGGTAATATGTATGTTATCTGCTCACTGTCCAGACACTGTCCTTACCCTACTCCATTCCCAACATAGGTGCCCTTTGAAATTAAACCAATAAAACGAAAGAAGTTTCTTTCTTTCACCTATGTCTTTGAAGGGGTCCCTTCCTCGATATTGAAGGGGTAAACAACTATGGCAGGGTATCTAATCTTTTACATAACTTGAGTTGTGAAAATCTGCATGTGAACCATCTGCTTTTAAATTGAATCCTGGCTTTACATCAATTAGCACAGTAATTTCAGTTGTAAAGTAGGTTAACTTCTGATTGATCTTCAATTAACACTAGTTCTTAACCATTTACTTTATTTCAAATTCATTTCCCCTCCTAGTTATACAGGGAAGTTGCAGAATGACCTTCCTGCTTTTGAAATGTTGATAGCTCCTTAGGATGAAAGAATTGACATTCCATCCACCAGTCCCTTTATACCTGAATTAGTAAGAGCTCAGGTAATGAAAAGCCAGTATAATTTTATTTTCCAAAAGAGCATCAAGGAAACAGGAAGACCTCACTACATACAAGGATGGTTGGGGTTTTTTGTTTGTTTTGCTTTGTTTTGTTTTTGCTTTACTCATTTAGATTTTAGAATTGGGAATTTTCACAAAATAACTGACAAAGTCATTCCAGGAAGCCCCAAAATAGCATTTGTAAAACTTAAGGAATCAGGTGATCGTACAAAATTATTCGGCTCGTTTCCTAGGACACAAACTCTCAGGGGTGAAAGAGGCTTCAAATGTCCTCCAGCCTATATCCACCCAGGGCAGGCATGCCCACCAGAGCACCACCCCCCCTTGCCAGATGGTCAGCCAGCTTTTCCATATTGCCACCATTGGACAAAAGGGCAGAATCTCCCTGATGAGGTTGTTAACAGTGAAATTCTGCCAGCTGAATAATATTCACCAAGTGATATGAATCAGATACTTCTTTTATTAGAATGCTGCACAATGCTATTGTTAATTTCTGTATAGCTTATGTTAAAAAACAAAAATTCAACTGAGTAAAATTAAAGAACTAATTGGCTTTATCCAATGAATCACGAATCAGGGAGCATCCCATCTAACAAACCCCAGGAGCTGTACAAACAAAAGTGGAAGGTTTCTATAGGCAGAAGGAGGGAGGGACAAGGAAGTTAAAGAGTGGATTATTTCAGGCAAGGTCACCTTCCTGAAGGGGAAGGCAGAGAGCCTTATTAAGCAGATTACCTCACTAGTGTCGATCAGGAAATTCCAGACTGGTGGGTTTAAAATTCCACTCATGGGAGGAGCTGAAACTGTAACCAGTTTAGATAGTAAGTCTTGGTGGGGTGTGGCATAAGTGACTCCACTTTGGGCCTATTGTTTCTTTTTAACACTTATGGTAGTATATCATTGTGATATGTTATCCGACTTTCCTTTTATAAATTTGATTCATAAAATATTTATGTCCTAAAGTATATAATTTTATCACATAGAGGACTGTTTTTTCTTCAAAAAAACATATAACTTGTTTTATAATAGTTATCATTGTAGAAATATGATTCTCTTAACAATCATTTCTGGTATGATCAACTTACTGGAAGCTTTTTATACCATTAAGCAAAGATAGTTTTTTTTTCATGGAAAAGATATATGACTTTTTCCTTCTTATTGTCTTCTTTTTTATTATATGCATAGTTGTTTTTCTTATTAGCATGCTATGTTGAAAATAGAACAACAAGGGTCCCTGTACAATTTAAGCCAAGTAATAATTTCTGCTATAATAAACAAATCCAAATTCTCGGTGGCTTAAAACAATGAGTTTAATTCTCATTCATGTCACAGTCCAATGTCCATGTTCTTCCCTGGATTATATCTCATATTATAATTTGACTATCCTCCAGGGATTGGAAATTTTCCCCATTCAGCCAGCATATGAAGGGAAAAAAAAAAAAAAAGAGGAGGACCAAGAGTAGGAGTTTTTGTGGATCTAAAAGTGGCATTTATCATTTCTTCATACATTACATGAGCTAAAACTCAATCACTGACCAAACCCAACTGCAAGGCTGGCAGGGAAATACAGTCCAGCCATAGGCTTAGGAAGAAGAAACAGTGTTGGTGAGTCAGAGCCAGTTTCTGCCACTGTTGCTATCAGCATTTAGTTTTCCTCTCTACCCTGGAGACCTATATATATCCAGAATAGTATCTAGAATTTCTGTTGCATGTGTGCTCTTGGACGTCACTGGAAAATAAATGAAGAGGAATATGAGGCTCTTGTTAAGTGCTCTGAATTCCTGGGTATATACATTAAAATATAGGGCATCAAGGGCTCTGCCCTGCAGTGACCCTGAGGGTGCTTTCTCTGAATCAAGGAAGAATCCAATAAAGAAAATGGCTGCTGGTTAGCCTATTTCCCTTCCCCTCAGAGAATTGCACCTGATCACACCTGCCACTCTAGGCGCCGTGGGCACCTTATGGAGACTCACCCCTACATGTACCAGGGACATGCAGCATGTAGTGGTGTTATGAGTGGTGACAAAAGCATGGGGTCCCTGGCAGCTTTGCTATTCTGGGCCAGAATGGTCTCATTGAAAGAGGAATCGATAGCCTTCTTAAAAGAAGTCTTGAAGGCCCATAAGCCTGGGCTGGAGGCCCCACTCAACCTCAACCAAATAGTGTAGAATGTAGCCCAAGGAACTGGGCCTTGGAGAGAAGGGCTGTCTTTACTGGGTAGATTACTAACGCTACAGGCAGAATCTATTTTATTTCCTTGGCTACCTTTCTAAACTACAGAGAAATCTTTCCTAATTGTTAGTTTTCCATTTCCAACATATGTTTGGGGCTACACATAATCTGAATAGCAGCTGATACTCTTTGAAATTAGAAATGACTGATTGCCAGCTTCCTTTTCTTCAAGCTAACTTTCTCACCCATGGATTTTTCCTACCATTCCGTAGGTAGGCATGTTGCTATGATGTCATACTTTCTGGACTGAGGATGGGTGATCCTTATTTTTATTTTATATTTAATTTTTTATTTGTAAAATATACAAAGCCTAATATATCATTTAAACCTTTTGTAAGTGTACAATTCACTGGCATTAAATACAGTCACAATGTTGTGGGACAATCACCATTGTCTATACAGATGGATGATTCTTGCAGTATAATTCTTAAAACATGGAGCTAGAGAGTTAGTTACGATTATGTCATTTCCATGTCCACTATGGGATTGTGTCTCAGTTGGGTTGCGAGTTATGGCAAATGTCACCACTACCTGCCCAAGAGTCCCTCTCTCTGCCACCATCTATGGAAAGCTCTCCCAAGACCAGAGAATCTCAGCATATGGTCTCTGCTACTCCATTACCTTGCTGACCAACTAAAAACACTATTAATTTAAGTGAGAATAATACATTAACTTTGATTATCATTCTATAATTTATGGATAATCTTGTATTTTAATTTCTTGGATAACTTCTACTTATTGTCAAGTATGCTTTGCTGGGCTGTGGGAATTTTACCTGGCTTTCCCTGCTACCCATGCAGCATGCTCTTACTGAGACTGTTAATCAGTGCACTTTTTAAGCCAAAGTGAAACAGATTCAGAAGGAGAATGTTCTGCTAAAGGAAGATATAATACTGATTGCCTCACTTATCTGGACGTGTATTGATCAGGAGACCCTAGAAAATTCTCTTTTTTTGTGCAGCCTGAGCCTTGCAATGACTCTTTCTCGAATTAGACACCAGCTTCTACCTTTAATGAGTTAAAGCTCAGAGATTTAAATTGTAACAACAGCAACAACAAGAACACAAAACAACATTTAGTGAGCACTTACTACATGTCGAGCCCTGTTCTATGTGTTTAGCTGCATATCTCATTTAATCAACCTCAACTTTAGAAAGTATAAGAAGCAGGCATTATTCTTTTTCTCTTTTTCCTTTTTTTGACCCAATTCTTCTACAGACTTTTTTTTTTTTTTTTTTTTTTTTTTTTTGTAAAAGCCCAAATTCTAGAAAGGCAGTAACAGGTACAAGTTACCTCCTTGAGTAATACATTGTACACTGTCTTTTACATTGCTTTTGAGCATTTTAGAATAGTCATATTATAATTTTAAAACTTTTTAAAAAGCTGCATTTTAATTAAATTTTTTTCCAGTTTTATTTAGATATAATTGACCCAGCACTGCATAAGTTTAAGTTGTACAGCATAATAATTTGACTTACATACATCACAAAATGATTATCACATAAGTTTTGTGAGCATACACCATCATAGATATAAAATTTTAAAAATAGAAAAAAATTTTTTTCTTGTGATGAGAACTCTTAGGATTTACTCTCTTAACAATTTTCATGTATAACCTACAGCAGTGTTCATTATATTTATCATGATGTACATCACATTACCAGTACTTATTTATCTAACTGGAAGTTTGTACATTTTGACTACTTTCATCCAATTCCCCTTCCTTCCACTCCTGCTTCTGGTAACTACAAATCTGATCTTTTTTTTTTTTTTCTATGAGTTTGTTTGTTTGCTTTTGAAGTATCACTGACCTATAACAGTATGTTATCTCCTGTTATGCAACATAGTGATTTGGTATTTCTATACATTTCAAAATGATCATCACAATAAGTCTAGTTATAATATGTAACCATACAAAGATATTCAAAGTTATTGACTATATTTCCAACACTGTACATAGTTATCTATCTATCTATCTGATTATTTTTAGTTGCTGATCTCTTATGTTCAAATGCATTATAACAGCCTTGCAGTTTTACTCCCCTCTCCCCACATTTACTGTTTTTGACATATTTTACATCTTTTTGTCTTGTGCATCCCTTAACTACTTATTGCAGATATAGATAATTGTACTACTTTTGTCTTTTAACCTTCCTACTAGCTTTATGTATGGCTGATTTACTACCTATACTATATATTTTCCTTTATGGATGAGAATTTTCCTTTTGTAATTTTCTTGTTTCTAGCTGTGGCCTTTTCTTTCTGAGTTACAGAAGTCCCTTTAACATTTCTTGTAAAGCTGGTTTGGTGATGCTGAACTCATTTAGTTTTTGCTCGTCTGTAAGATGTTTAATCTCTCCATCAAATCTGAATGAAACCTTGCTGTGCAGAGTATTCTTGGTTGTAATTTTTTTCCCTTTCATCACATTAAATATATCCTGCCACTTCCTTCTGGCCTGCAGAGTTTCTGCTGAAAAGTCAGGTGACAGACTTATGGAAGTTCCCTTATATGTAACTTGTAGCTTTTTCCTTGCTCCTTTTAATATTCTCTATTTATCTTTAATTTTTGCCATTTTAATTACAATGTGTCTTGGTGTGGTCCTCTTTGGGTTGATCCTGTTAGGGACTCTCTGTGCTTCCTGGACCTGGATGTCTATTTCCTTTCCCAGATTAGGGAAGTTTTCAACTATTATGTCTTCAAATATGTTGTCTGCCCTTTTCTCTATCTCTTCTCCTTCTGAGACCCCTATAATGCACATATTAGAATACTTGATGTTGTCCTAGAGGTCTCTTAAACTGTCCTCATTTCTTTTTATTCTTTTTCTGTTCAGCTTCAGTGATTTCCACTACTCTGTCTTCCAACTTGCTGATCCATTCCTCTGTATCATCTATTCTACTGTTGATTCCTTCTAGTGTATTTTTCATTTCAGTTATTGCCTCTTCATCTCTTTTTGGTTCTTGTTTATATTTTCTAACTCTTTGTTAATAAATTCTAACTTTTCACTCTGTTCATCCAATCTTTTCCCAAATTCTTTGAACATCTTTACAATCATTACCTTGAACTCTCTATTGGGCTGATTGCCTATCTCCACTTTACTTAGTTCTTCTTCTAGTATTTTATCTTTTTCTTTCATTTAGAACATATTCCTCTGTCACCACATTTTGCCTAATTTGCTGTTTTTATTTCTATATATCTGGTAAGTTGATTATGTTTCCCAATCTTGGAGAAGTGGTCTTTTGCAGAAGACATCCTATGTGTTTCAGCAGAGCATGGCCCTCTGGTCACCAGAGCTTTATGCTCTAGGGCTTCCCCCTAATTGGGCTGCATGCATCCTTCTTTTGTGGCAGGCTGATTACGGTGGGCATAGCTGGCCTCTGGTCTATTTGGTTGCTAAGTCTTGCCTTGAGCAGAGGCTGTTGGCTACTGGTGGACAGGGCTGGGACACAAGACTGCTGGCTGCGGGGCCTCAGGGGGTCCTGAGGCTAGTGTTGGCTCACTGGCAGGCAAAGCCAAGTTGCGGAGTACGTTGCTGTGGGACCAGTGTTCCTGGATCTAGTGTTCATCCTGCTGGTGGATTGAGGCAGTTCCTGACACTGTGGGTTACCAGTGTTCCAAAGCTGGTGTTGCCCTTCTGGTGAGTGGGGCTGGATCCTAGGGCAGTTGGCTGAGAGGTCCAAGGTGTCTTGCAGCTTATATAGGCCTGTTGATGGGTGGGACCATGGCCCAGTGGGTCCTAGGGTTGTTGCCTACACACTGGTGGACAGAGCTGGGTCCGAGTGTCTCTGACTGCAGTGCTCTGTGTGTCTCGGGGCTAGTGCCAGTGCACTGGTGTGCAGGGGCAGGTCCCAGGCTCTCTTGTGGACAGGGCCAGCTCATGAGCCAGCTCTGGGCTCAGGGGGTTTTAAGGCAGCAGGCTTGCTGGTGGGGGGACTGTGTCTCCACCTGACTAGCTGCTCGGCCTGAAGCATCCAAGTACTTGTGCCAACAGGCTGGTGGGCAGGGCTGCGTCCCAATGCTAATAGGCTAGAGGGAGAATTTCAAAATGGTGCTTTCCAGCACCAGTGTTCACATGGTAGTTCAAGCCCCCAAAATGGCTGCTGCCTGTGTCTGTGTCCCCAGAATGAGCTCCAGTTCCTTCCTGCCTCTCTGGGAGGCTTTCCAAGATCAGCAGGTGAGTCTGACCTAGACTCCTTTCAAATTACTCTTTCTGCCCTGGGTTCTGGAGTTTGTGAGATTTTGTGTGCACCCTTTAAGGGTGGAGCCTCTATTTCCTACAGCCCTCTGGGTCTCCTGAAAGTAAGCCCCACTGACTTTCAAAACTAAACGTTCTGGGAGCTTGTCTTCCAGGTGTAGGACCCCTGGGCTGCAGAGCCCAACATGGTGCTTGGACCACTTGTTCTTTGGGAAAAACCTCTGCAATTAAATTATCCTCCAATCTGTGGGTTGCCCACCCAGGGGTATGGGTCCTGACTACACCATGTCTCAGCCCCTCCTGCCCATCTCATTGTGATTCCTTCTTTATAACTTTAGTGGTAGGAGTCTTTTCTGCTAGTTTTCTGATTTTTCTCATCAATAGTTGTTCTGTAAATAGTTGTAATTTTGGTGTGCCCATGGGAGGAGGTGAGCTCAGGGTCTTCCCACTCCAACATCTTGGCCACTCTCCTGGCACTATTCTTATCAACATTTGAAATCAAACTGAGTTACAAGGAGATTCAACTTTATTATACTGATATTATTTGAATATAGGTGCAAATGCCATATTTGGTTTGGAAAAATGTGGCTGACTTTGAGAGGTATAAGTTGAAATAATTAGTGTAAGTCTTAGCATGGATCCCCAGCACATGAATATCTAACTAGTAGCCACTTCCCTCTCAGGCATCCTACCATACCTGCCCATTCTAGAACCTGCAATAGAACTGATGACCCTCCCTGACCAAAAGAGAACTCAGCACTTTTTCGGAGTTCACAGGCTACCAGGCCAAGGTTCATCCATCCGCATTGTCTTCACCCTGTTTGAGCTGGTGAGATCTATAGACCTGGACCAGAGATGCTAACTTTTCTGCCCTCTTGGGCTAGGAGTACAGGGGGTGGCATTAAGGCATGTTCATATTTTACTTATGTCTAGTGAATGTATGGGAACTTCAATGTGAATCTATGTGAACCTCCTGTGAAATGACCCATTTGGTTAAAGGAAAACCCTGCTCTTATTTATTCCCTTAGTATTGGACATTAATCTTTAATAGGACTAAAGCAGAATGTCAGTCAATGACCCCAGCTCTACTGAAATGTAGTGAAGAATAAGGAAGCAAATAAAGAATACCCTCAGTTTGAAAGAGATGCCACTATCTAAATTCAATAGTTAGAAAGGAGTGTCAATGAAAAATTAATCAGTCAATCTAAGAAAGAAATAGAAAATTTTATTTGAGCCAAATTTGAGGATTATAACTTGAGAAGAGCATCTCAGAAAGCTCTGAGAGCTGTTCTGGCCATTAGAAGTCAAGGCACAGTTATATAAGTTTTTTGAGATGGGGGCTGAACATTAAATGAAGTATTATTGACAGTTTATACAATCCAGATCTAAGTGCCATGTGACCCCTCATCAAGAAGGAATGTTATCTTTTTTTTTTTTTTTTTTTTTTTTTTTTGCGGTACGCGGGCCCCTCACCGCTGCAGCCTCTCCCGCTGCGGAGCACAGGCTCCGGACGCGCAGGCCCAGCGGCCATGGCCCATGGGCCCAGCCGCTCCGTGGCACGTGGGATCCTCCTGGACCGGGGCACGAACCCGCGTCCCCCGCATCGGCAGGTGGACGCTCAACCACTGCGCCACCAGGGAAGCCCCAGAATGCTATCTTTAAGAAGTTGTCTTGCTGGTGCTAGGAGAATGTTGCCCTTTATGGCTGAGCAGGCATTTCTGCCTATGGGGAAGGATTGCTCAGTGCATAATGCAGATACACAATGCTCAGTTGGGGGAGAGGGGAGGCAGAGAAAACTTTTTTATGTTTGAATTCTTCTTGTCTTGCCATAAAATACAAATTTTATTTCACAGGAGAGGTTATGCAGACAAAGCACTAATTCCTACAGAGGAGGCCTTGGAGTCTCAGGAAGGTGTACAGCCCTTTCCTTTTCCTGGGCAGTTGAGAGTTGGCTCTACACGCTTCTTGAGGGTGATAAGGATGAAAGATGGCAGGGAGAGGGATGTGGCTCTGCTATCAAAACCATGTTGGTTTCCCATATTCATTTACCAAAATTAATGCATTTGACCCTCTGTTTAAAATTGTCTGCTTTAGAGGTCAATAGTAACGATGCTAAAAACTCGGGATTGTGCACTGGTGCTGAATCAAATCCCGGAGACAGAGTTTTGGGTGAAGTAGAAAAGGATACCTCTATTACTTTGCCAGGAAGAGGGGGACACAGTGGGCTTGTGACCCAGAAAACTGTGTGTCCCAACCCCGGAAGATTTGGTGAGGAGTTCTGGTTCAATGGAGCAATGGTTCAGGGGCGGGGCTGCTATAAGGATCAGGATGTGTGAAGGGCCTGCATTCCTTTAATCTGGCCTCAGGTGGTCTCCTGATCTCTGAAAAAAATACCTCTTCAAGTAATTAGCATCTTCCATTTGTTGGGGGCTTCAGTTCTGCAGAAGAGCTCAAAGACACTGTTATGTGATGTATATGCCTTGAGGTGGAGCCAGGACCCTCCCCAAAGGCTGCACTGTTGTTTCTTGGCTGCCTCTCCCTTGTCTCTGCATTCCCTCCCTTCTTTGATTACCAACTGTTTGAAAAGCTTCTGTGCCCAGGAGCCCCACAGGGTCCTACTTAGTTTCTAGCAAAATGTACAGGATTTTCTTTTTTTTCTAACAAATGATTCAGTCATAACACTAAATCTCTGTTCTCCTCTCTCTTTTTTCTCTCTTGCCTACTGATGGAGACCTCTACCTTTCCTTTTTCTGGCCAATACATTTTTTTCTCCTTTTATTGGTGAGTATGTTCACTTCTCATTTTGACTTAAAATAGCTTATGTCCCCTTTTCCAAAAGGCAGCCAAAGATTGAGTGAGAAACTCATTCATAGGTGTTTAGTCTTGAAATCTGGGGCTGGGGTGGAGGGGTGAGTTTGGAAATCTAGTTTTAAATATTCTTTGATGAATAGCTGTGATTAAAGAATTATTCTGATGAGTGTCTGTTACCTGGGGGGAAAAACAAGCAAATCAGGTGTGTTAAAAGGCTCTTAGGCCATATGAAAAATTTGGCCTTTTACTATGAAAGTGCCTGTCCTTTCTCTCTGGTATGTAGGAATGTGAAACAGAGAAGGTTCAGAGGTAATTTGTCTCCCACTGTGCCTATCACAGTGCCTTAACCACGAGGGACACTGAATTCATGATTTTTTGAGTGTTCTGATGGAGGCTAGCCTGCAGGTGTGAGAACAAAAGACAAGGGAAATTACATAGGAGGGACAGAGGGCAGAGAGAATGGTTTTTCAGTTTTAAGACACTGTGAAATGCTTCAGGGGGCAGAGGTCAGTGTATTTTGATCTCTGGGGAGATGAAACACCCTGAGTCAGACAAGAGAAGAGGAAGCCCAGAAAAACACAGTTAACCTCAAATTCTATAAAGGACGTGGTGGTGAGGGTAAGAAGTGCAAATCCCATTAGTGGAGAAAGAGAGTATTTTCACAGCCACATTTTAAAAAACTGAATGGTAAGAAACAGAATTTTTCTTTCCCACTGCCCTCCCTTCCTGTTGAGACGGAATGAGGGGACCGGAGCCGGCACACTAACAATAATGGCACTAGAGCAATAATGAGACCTTTCTCCAAGGACTGATTTGTCTGCAGAAAGGAGAAGTCATCAGGTATCCATTGTGAGGGGACTCGCCTTCTCTTAACAATGGCTCTGATGAAGCTGCTAGAAGGTTCTTATCAGGGAGAAAATACTCCTAGCAGCAGGAGAAGGGGAGAGGGGAAAAAAATGAAAGGCTACCAACCCCCAAATCATCCTCCAGGTTCAGTGCAGTGGGGAGAATGAGGGAGGTACGTTTCCTGAATGCAAGTGACGTTGGCTGGTCAGTCAAACCAATCCTCTAAAGAGAGATTAAAAAAGATGAGAGAGGCCAGCTTTCCCACAGGCAGGCTTTTAGCAGGGAGGGCAAGGGTGGCTGGGCTTAAGCTATGGAATTCTAAGTTCCTCAGGCTGAAGGAAATAGCGAGAGGTCATACACGCTTCTCCCCTGGCCTACAGGGTGGCCCCTTCTTTAGCTGGATTCTGGGAAGGAAGAAGACGTTCACAGACAACAGAGCCTTGACAAGACTCTAGGCCCATTTCTGCAACTCACAGACACTCAGATTCAGAAACAATGGATTTTCTGCATGCTGTAGATGGGAGAAGAGAATTAGAATTAATCTTAAACTGATTAAATTTTGTTAGATGTTTTACTGTTTTGGGTCTCACTTACTCCTCATCATCTCCCAAGAGGTAATGCTGAAAACTTGGCCTCTATGCACCAGTGCCAAATTGAATCTCGGAGACAGAGTTTTGGGTGAAGTAGAAAAGAATAGCTTTACTGCTTTGCCAGGCAAAAGGGGCCACAGTGGGCTCATGCCTCAAAAACTGTATGTTCCCAACTGGGAGGATTTGGTGAGGAGTTTGTTTTTGTTTTTCTGTATGCAGGCCTCTTACTGTTGTGGCCTCTCTCGTTGCAGAGCACAGGCTCCAGACATGCAGGCTCAGTGGCCATGGCTCACGGGCCCAGCCGCTCCACAGCATGTGGGATCCTCCCGGACCGGGGCACGAACCCGCATCCTCTGCATCAGCAGGAGGTCTCTCAACCACTGCGCCACCAGGAAGCCCTGGTGAGGAGTTTTATAGCGATGGTTCAAGGGTGGGGTTGCCGATAAGGATCATGGTGTGCACCTGCACTCCTTTAATCTGGCCACAGGTGGTCTCCTGATGAGCTTCTTGAGGTTATCAAGCTGTGGTCTTCTCTGGAGTGAAGAATGCTATCATCTTCCATTTGTTGGGAGTTTTAGTTCTGTAAAGAGCTCAAATATATTGTTATGTGTATCCTTTGAGGTGGAACCAGGACCCTGCCCCAAGGCTGCACTATTGTTTCTTGGCTGCTCCTCCCTTGTCTCCCTTGTCTCCCTTGTCTCTGCATCCCCTCCCTTCCCCGATTAGCAACTGTTTGAAAGGCTTCCATGTCCAGGAGCCCCACAGTGTCCTGCTTGGTTTCAGAGGTGACTATTATTATTTATCACGTGATCAATGGATGCTGCTCAAACCTCCAATCATATTGCCCCCTGTCCAAAATCCTTCATTGGCTTTTTATATTTAAATTGAATTAAACTCTGCCCTTCCTCTATCCTCAGAATTTAGTTTCCAGGATGTGGTTATCACCTACCTGTCCTAGTCTTTCTCTACTTATATATGTATCTCTGATTTTAAGGCGAGGTTGACTCCTTGATTTTATCCAATTGAGATCTCACTGTTCCAATTTCCTGCCTTGGTTGATGCTATTCCCTCCACCTGGAATGTTCTTTTGATATTTCTGCCTACTCCATTCACTTGTTGAAATCCTACCCAAAACTTTTTTTTTTTTTTCTTTTTTTGGCCACATTGCACAGGCTGCAGGTTCTTAGCTCCCCAACCAGGAATTGAAACTGCGCTCTCAGCAGTGAATGGAGTCTTAGCCACTTGACCACCAGGGAATTCCCATACCTATCTTTCAAAGTTGGGTAAATTCTCCTCCCTCATGAGGACTTTATCAAAATGAAAGTAACTTCTCCCTCTCTGGAACTCTTAGAGCACTTTTCTTCTCTCTCATAGGCCTTCTCCTATTGCACCTTATTTATGATAATTCATGTTCCTATCTAACCCACTTTAATGAACTGTGAGTTCATCAAGGGCAGGGACTGTGTCCCTCTTATCTCAATTTATCTCCCAGTGACTAGTGCATAGTAGGTGATCATTAAATAATGATTGAATTAGAATTTTCATTAGCATCTGTATTTCTAATTTTTAAGTAGAATAAAACTTCTAAGTTGATTTGGAAAACAAATTTACAGGAAACAACTGGATCTGTAGAGGCAACAAGTCCTGGATGGAAGGTCACATGATTCTCAGCCGTCACTGACTGGCATTCTTACCAGGGACAGACTGTTTAAATGGATTTAGATTTTGGCTCTTTTTACTTCTTTTCCTTCTTCTCTAAAGAAGGTAGGATAGAGGACTACAAGGTGGAATTTGCTGTGTATTTACGCTGTGCCTAGCTCTTTGTTAACCATTTTACATCATTAACTGGCTTAATCTTTGTAATAATCCTTTGAAGGAGCATTATTTCCATTGCATAGTTGAGTAAACAAAGGCATAATAAAGTTCAATAAGTTGCTATAAGTCATATAGCTAACAAAGGCTCCAGCTCAGATACTGGTTCAAAACTCATGTACTTGCCCCCTACACTATGCTGCCTCCTGGACTTAATCCAGAAATTTCTCTAGGAAAGAAAGAGCCAGGGAAATCATGAAAGATGCAACACTGTGTTAAAAATGAAATTTTAAAAAGTCCCTCTAGGGTAGACTAGATGGAAAGAAGATGTATTAGTGGGTCCTATGCCTATTGATCTTCATAATACCAGAGGCAATTTTGATTATCATCAGATCTGAAAGCCACAGGTCTGAGAGACAGAACATGGGTGTTATCCTCAGAAAACTATGGTTCAAGGTCCATCTCTGCCACAAGTCAGTCAAGTGAAGTTTAAGGAAGTTATGTAAATTTTGTGGGCTCAGTATTCTCATCTGTAGAATGGGGAGCATAATAATCTATAGAATGTTTGTTGTAAGGATTTAAGGAAAGGATTAAATGTAATTAAATGACCAAGGAAAAGGTGAAATTTCCACCATGATGCTTGAGACACAATCCCTTAGAAATTAAAAAAAAAATTTAGATGCATTCTCTTTTATTACCTATAAGTGATCAACTCCAAGTGATACAATGTTTTATTTTAACCCATTTCTATCTCTGTGCAGAAAGTCTTCCCAATCCAACACTAAGCTAAATGCTCTTTCAGGGTGTTCCTGGATCTTCCTATGCACACATCTCTCTTCACTCTTCCATGCTCACAGAAATTATCTGTAGAAGAGTCTTGTCAAAATGGCACTCAGGCAGAAGGTAGGGCTGGAGAGGCAATAGTATTTCTTTTTTTTTTTTTTTTTTTTTTTGTGGTACACGGGCCTCTCACTGTTGTGGCCTCTCCCATCGCGGAGCACAGGCTCCAGACACGCAGGCTCAGCGGCCATGGCTCACGGGCCCAGCCGCTCCGCGGCATGTGGGATCTTCCCGGACCGGGGCACGAACCCGTGTCCCCTGCATCGGCAGGCATACTCACAACCACTGCGCCACCAGAGAAGCCCCAGTATTTCATTTTTAAGACCACCAAAAATTTTTAATAACTTCTGAGTCCATGTGATTAATTAGAGGCAGAACTAGAGATCAGATCCCAGGGCTCCTCTCCCTATACCAGGAAACATCAACTCAGGAGGACTTGTCCTGGCCTAGGGAATAGGTGACAGTCCAGAGACAGATGAGATTGGTTTTCAACTCATCTTTAATTTCCCTTAATTTCTATACTCTGGTTACATGTTAATGGTTTGGTAGAAACTTCAAAATTAAACTTGTGAGAGACATCACTGTTATTGGACCTTTAGGCAAATACAGTAGCTGTCAAAGGTTTTAGAGCCAACATCTAACATGACCCTTTCTAAATGAGTAAAAAGTGACATTTAAAGGAGAAATAAAGCAGAAAAGTTTTTTTTTTTTCTTAAACAGGAGTTTTTATGGGGAAATTGGCACTGAATTTTACTGCCCTTCCAAAGGGGCCTGGTGGGATGGGGGAGCAGAACCTAAGGCTGTTGACTTTTGTTTGTTACTTCTGCTCCCTTAGTCTCTCCCACTGGAGACTCTCATGAGAAATCACACAGAGGGGTGCTGAAGAATTACTCCCCAGGAAGACTTCATGCTCATGAGTGCAATTGGGATAGCTGAATTACTAGCTCCAGTCAATCCCCTTTTGCTTCTTCATCCCTGGGCCTGGTCAAGAGTAACCTACTGGGTGCCAAAACTGAGTTACTTTTTTTTTTAAGACAAAATTCATACACCATAAAATTCACCTATTTAAGGTATAAATTCAGTAGGTTTTAGTATATTAACAAAGATGTGCAACCATCATCATTATCTAATTTTGTAATATTTTCATGACTCCAAAAAGAAACTCATACCCATTAGCAGTCATTCCCCATTCTTCCTTTCCTCAGCCCCTGGTAACCACTAATCTACTTTCTGCTTCTATGGATTTGCCTGTTCTAGACATTTCATAAAAATGGAGTAATATATGCCATGTTTTGTGTCTGGCTTCATTCACTTAGCATAATGTTTTCAAAGTTGAGAAGTTAGAGGGAACAGTTTGCAAGATCAGTCTCACTTCTGATATGAATTGCAAGTTTGGGGGTCCCCAAGACCACCCAGTTTCCATAATTAGCTAGAGGAACTCACAAAACTCACCAAAAGCTGTTATACTCATTGTTACAGTTTATTGTAGCTAAAGAATAACACCAGAGACTTGGTGTACAAAGTCTATATTGAGGCTTGATTATGTCAACTTGATTGACTGACTACCCATGTGGCTGACTTCAGTCTCCAGTCTTCAGAGGTTAACCAATAAAAAGCGTCTCAAAACCCCATCCTAAATTCCATTGTTAGAATCTGGCTGGCCCAAGGCTCCAAGGCAACAAAAACACTTTTAACAGGACATTGTAAGCCTAGATTCCCAGGAGTCAAGGGAAAAGGCCAGATCTCTCTGGGTAAAAGTGAATTCTTTACTACATAAAAGTTCATCCATGTTGTAGGCTGTATCAGTATTTCTTTCCCTTTTATGGCTCAATAATATTCCATTGTAGATATACTGCATTTTGTTTATTCATTCATCAAATGATAAGTTTTGGGTATTTCCACTTTTTGGCTATTACGAATATGCTACTACAAACATCTGTGTAGTTAGTTTTTCCATGGACATATTTTTCCAATTCTCTTGGATATATTCTGGGACCTCAAAATTGTGTCACAGTCATCCTTTTGGAATTGAATTCCATTGTCACATCAGTTGGGATAATGAGATAAACTGTTACTGTGAATTACTTTATCATTAATTTAGAAAAATGGACATTGAATAGATGAAAGTCCAATTCTGGTGGGGGAGGATGCAAAAAAGTTCTAGAAGGCAGAAATAGTGAAAAGCTAGGGTTGCTTGTGAGGGTCTGTGGGAACAGTGCCAGGAACTGGAGTTACTAGAGCAAGAAGGGGTGCTCTGTAGAGGGAAGTGAAAAAGTACTCAAGGTACACTTCACACACATCACAGTCTTCTATCTGTATAGGCTTGGTTACTGAAGCAAAGCTACTTGACTTTCTGACTCAGGCTTGATTTTCCCTTAGTGATTCCCTTAGGATTCTTGTTATAGGACAGTGGCCACAATGGAGTAAGACATGTTTTCTTATCCAATTCTTTTGGAGAGAGCAAGATTGATGGGAAACAATGCAAATATCTTCCTGGAACAGACGGGAAGAGCATTTTGCTTGGGGCAGATCAGTCCTAGCATATTGGAGACAGTTCGAAGAACCACATTAGAAGTGCTTCAGGGAATAAAGGAGTTGGCTGGGAAAGGAATAACAACAGGAGTTAAATATGGACTGGCTGGCTCATCACCTCTGAAGGGGAACCAAGCAGTATGGCGATGAGCTGGTGGGCAAAATACTATGGGGAATTTGCCTGGGCTGTAGGCATAAGATGAAGCAAATGAAAGGTGAAGGAGTATCCAGGAAGAATACCTTGCACTGATGGATTTACGGGGGACTCTCTCTCCTTTTTCTTCCCCTGACATTATGCATTCTTCATCTTGGTTGTGTGTGTATTTCCAGTGTAAAGAAATCTGAAAAGACAACTTGAAAATTGTGTGAAGAAAGACCACAGCGTGTGTGGTGTGTGCTCACCTAAGCAGATGATGTGAATAGCAAAACCTAAGCCTCCTCCCAAGTTTATGCACCTTGATAGGTGGACACCATTTGGAACAAGTCTTCTTCATAAAATGCTGGGGTCTGTATAGAAGGGGCATTCATTTTTCTTAATTTCTCTTTTGTTTGCTGAAGGAGAGAAAAAAATATTTCCTTCTACCCTTCTAGGTTTTCAACTGGATATCTGTAATAAAAGACAGACTAGTAAGAGAGAAGCATACACATGTATTTAATATAAATTTTATATGATATGGGAGCCTTCATAAGGAAATGAAGACCCAATGAAATTGTTAAACCTGACAGTTTTTATACCAGGTTTGATGGAGAGTGGAAAGTAGTGGGAAAATGTGATAGGAAAAAAGGGTATGAGCTAAGAGTAGTAAACTGGGGGAAACTTAGCAAGGCCCATTCATTCAGATTCCTCTTGGAGTTTCTCTGTCTTGGAGCTAGGATGCTCCTTTCCCCTGGGTGTAGGGAGAGCACCTCTTGCCTGAGGGTCTTATGAACTGCTTCAGGGGAAATTCAGAAAGTCCTTCCTGCACTAACAGTTTCTTAAATTCCTTCAGCTTAAAATATTCAATATGCCAAGGTGTTGTATTTTGGGGTAACATGTTCTGAACCTTGTCATTGCAGAGAGAACAGTAAAATAGTGAGGGTTTTAACCTTTATTTTTAAGCCCCTGAAATAGTTTGTTGGGTGAAAAAAGACTTCAGTTGCTCTTGTACCTGGATCATTATCATGACGGTACTTTCAAGTTCATTGTTTTTCTTATTTTTTTAGATAGATTCAAGCTGACACTGGATGATGTCTTTGAAAGCAAGCAAACAAGCAACTCTGTGATCCCACGCATAGGTTCATGAAACATTTTGGGAACAAGTCTTAGAATACTGCCACAACAAGTGGGCAAGGGTGATTACTGGGTCTGTTGTAGATATCAAGGAATTAACTTTTGCTTCAAAAAAAAATTTTTTTTTAAGTTTCATGTCACTGGGTTTGATATGGCTTCCCTGTTCATTTGTCTTAGGACTTACTGGTTGGGAGATAATTGGCTTAGACCTTTAGATTTTTGGGTGAAAGAGAATGGAAATTGAGAGGCAAGATGAAGGAGAGAAAACCAGACAGCTAGGAGCTGAGCCAAGCCATATACCTTCCTGGCAGCAACCCTAATGCTTGAGGACTGCTAGGCTTTCAACAGGGATGTGGAAGCTTGAGCACCGTTATTTATGGGGAGCACCCCTGGAGCCTGGTCTTGAAGAAACTGCTCAGCCTGTCACTTTGTAGAAATGGCCATAAACATTTACGAATCCTGAGCATTTCCAGGATGTGGCAGGCAGGGTTTTCAGACGCAGATTGTCCACTTGCCCAGCACATCTCAGGCCACTTGTAAACACTGTCTCCTTGGAAAACGTGCTGACTTCTATTTCATTCCCCCCTCAACCTCCCTTTGACTTTAGGAACAAGAGTTTCAACTAAACCGCCTCCTCCTTCCAGGGCTGGCGGGACACCACGACGTGAGAGCGCGTTTTTCCACCTGCAGCCCCCTTTTAGGACAATGACCTCCATCTTGTGTGTAGGAAGTATGCATGGCTCTGTGAAAGGAAGCCGGCTAATCATGAGGCAACCCCTGCCTCTGGAGTAGAAAATATGGAGCTGAAGGACAGGGTTCCAGCCACAGATGTACTAATTTAATTTCATGCCCTGACATCAGCTGCCCCTCTCCACTTCAGAGGAACATTTGCATCCATCTGTCATCAACTCTCCCTTTCATTTTAAAATCTCTTTGCTCTTTTCTTTCCCTTCGCTCCTCCCCCATCACCACAATTTGATGAAATAATGGGACACATTTAAAATCCAAACTCAGGCAATTCAAATACTGAACGGATGTGATTTTGTTCCATTCTAAGTCAGCCTCGAAGAGTGTCTGGGGAGTAGAAATCAAGGGGCCAAACAAAAAGAGCAAGTGAGAGAGAGAGAAGATTTTGAATGCAAATCAACCCCCTCAACCCATCTGAAACAACCTGCTGTGAACTGGGCTGGAACGTATGGCCCATTAGCACCTTGTTAGGCTGTCAGAGCCTGAGCAACTGAAAGGGGTAATAATGGAGAAGAACAGGCCGAGACTTTTGCAAGCCTAGCCCCAGCTTAGTGCTCTTCTACCTGACCCACTCTTGGGACTCCAGGGGCGGGGCTGGTAAGTGTAGCTCCAGAGAAAAGGAAGGTTAGAGAGAACTACTTCATGAAGTTTATCGTTGACTTTTTAAAACGTACCTTTCTAGCAAAAAGGAATACAAAGGTTAATTTTACTTTTCTGGAGTGGCGAACTATTTATTTATTTATTTTGGGTGGGGCTCTCTTTGTGTTTGCTTTCTCCCGCTTCATCAAATATTGAGGTTTTGTAAAAAAAAAAAAATTATTTTGCATGGCAAAATATCAGTGATTAAGTCTTAGTCCTCAGGAGGCAAATCCACAAATAGAAAATGTATCTTAGACACACATGCCAGTTACATTCACTTGCAAATACTTTTTTTTTTTTTTTTTTTTTTTTGCTGTACGCGGGCCTCTCACTGCTGTGGCCTCTCCCGTTGCGGAGCACAGGCTCCGGACACACAGGCTCCGCGGCCATGGCTCGCGGGCCCAGCCGCTCCGCGGCACGTGGGATCTTCCGGGATAGGGGCACGAACCCGTGTCCCCTGCATCGGCAGGCGGACTCCCAACCACTGCGCCACCAGGGAAGCCCGCAAATACTTTTAAGAATGTAACACTTGCTTTAGAGAGGGAAACACTTGTGAGAACTTCTCCATTTTCTTCTCTCCTAAATGCTTTTGTGTTCAGTGGGGTTAGTGACAGAGAGGCCACAAATCTTGCTAATGACAATATTTATTTCTAGATATTCAAGTTAGTAGATATTCTATTACTAGGGAATGGAAGTATTTTCTTTCTTTCCATCCTAAAAACACACAATTTATCTGGTTTAGTATGAAATAAACTAGAAGAGCCTTACTGTCTTTAACGAACCAATAGAAATGACAGTAGGGGAAAAAAAAATCTATTGCCTGGTTTTTGCTGAAAAGTTTAACTGAGATGGTGTTGCCTGTAAAGTCAATGACCTTAAAAATTTAGGACTAGTGCACAGAGAAAAAACCCAATCACCATTTGAATTAGTATGGAGAAGTTTGGGCAAAGACAGTTACTAGAGAATCTGTGGTTTCCCAAATGAACTCTGCCATTTTCAAGCCTAACTTCTTTGAAGTGTTTTAAAATTATTCTGCTGTCTTTACCAGAATGATTTTTGTGTGGTTTTCCTTGGTGGAATAAAGGGATAGATTTCATACCCTCTTAAGGGTACCAGAATATTTGTCTCTTCTCAGGCTATGCACCAACAAGAGATAAATAACCCAAGGGTATTTGTTTTAGTTTTCACTTCAGACACGAGGTGGAGATTAGGATTTACAAAACTAGGGCGCTTCTTTTGTCTCTCTGTCAGGATAAAAAATGAGAAATAAATAACCATATTATACTTAATTTTATAAAGTGCAAAGTAAGTGCAAAATTTTGCAAATTTTTAAATAGTGCAATGTAAGTGCTAAATGCTAATAGTCCTTTGCTTTTATTCCTAAGGGAGTTTTCTCCCACATTTTTCTACAGCCAGGATCTCTGAGGCTAACTCAGCATCCTGCTTTTCTTAAGGGATATGGAAATGTCCACGGGACAGCTGTACTCTGCTGGCTGAGGAGCCCGCAAGTTTAATGATCACCCACAAAGACTGAGGAGGAAAGGGAGCATTCCTCACGGGGATGATTAGCATGCTGGCATTCTCTCCTTTGTGGTAATGATGGTCAAGAAGGTGCCTGGGAAGAAGGGAGAATGGAGGGTTTCTGCTCCTTCTGCCTCCAATGCTTATTAAAATTCATTTCCATTCAAAGAGCCATCCTCTGATTTTCATCATCAAATAAGCACACACTGTACATATTTAAACAGGCAGGAGACCTGTGCCGAGTTCATGTCTTTTTGAAGTGAAGCCCTGTTCTCTTAATGACTGTCCATGCTTATCTCTGTATGTAAATTTCTCCCCCTCCTCTTTCTTACCCCCTCCACTCTACTGCTACCCCAGTTCTGGGATCTCTGATGGGCAGCCTAGATACCTATTATAACGATAATTCATTTGGAGCGGAATGGAATCTCCTTGTGTAGTCTAGCTCATTATAAAGGTGAGGCCCTCGGGAGGACAGGCTGAGAATGAACAGGTTTACAGAGTTATTTTTTCTTTAAGAGGCAGAGGCAGGAGGTGGGTGTGGTTTCCATACTTCTCTCCGCTTTGGGTTTATCTTCCTTTGGGTCTGGCCCCCATCCCCAGACAGGGCGATTGTCCTCTAGCACTCCTGGGGACCACCATCAGCTGGAAGGTATTTTGGCTCAGCCAGTTCTATATTGAACAGCTGCTAGGAACAGCTGGGCTCGTCCTACTGTTGTCAGTGAGAAACCAAGTGGCAAACGTGAATATTTTGGGCTTCCTTAAAGGGTTCACGTGATCTGATAATTCAGTAAATACAACACGAAGATGTTGTCCTCTCTTGTAGTGCGCCACGTAGATCCTGGTAAGGCTTGTTTAAATTTTATTTAAACATAAGGGACATAAGAAATCTCCTTGAGAGCTTTGGAAATCTCAGAAAACATGATCAAGAAGGGTATCAAGAAAGCAATCATATTAATGGCGAGAGCTCTCTTAAACTCATGGCAAGACTGCATTTTCTGGCATAATTCAATTTGTTAGTGATCTTGTTATAATTATAGTCCAATCAGGGTAGAATAACAAGTAATGTCCTTTTATTTATTTATTTATTTTTCTCTCACTTGCCTTAAAAACAACCCAACACCCAACAATAATTTTTTTAGGTCTAAAATTATCTAACTCAGTCTCATGGGTTGAAAAATCATCCCTACATCTACAAAGAGTCCTGGTGAGGAGAATGGGGGAAGAAATTAGTTTTACAAAGCATATGCTGAAACAAAATATAAGACAGGTGAGATACGGGATAAAGCAAAGAAAAATATCCCTTGCTCAGGATCTGGTTCTTGTGATTTCTTTCTTCTGTTGAAGCATATTGTGTCTCCTAATTTTAGAAACTGATTATTCATAGGAAGTTCATTCTTTTTTTTTAATTAAAGTACAGTTGATTTACAATGTGGTGTTAATTTCTGCTGTAGAGCAAAGTGATTCAGTTAGACATATATATATTTTAAAAATATTTTTTCCATTATAGTTTATCACAGGATACTGAATATAGTTCCCTGTGCTGTACAGTAGGAAGGAAGTTCATTCTGATGAGGCAGTCTTCCTGTTTTTCAACAAGGAAATTGGACACATTCAGACAATTTGTCTAATCGCCTTATTTGACTGTCCGGAGTGAATCGCTGGTAGCAACATTTGGTAGCAACTGCTATAGCAGCTCGTCTCTCACCTTCACGAGTCCCAAAGAGTTGCCTGGCCCAGCCTAATTTAGGCACCAAATGGCCTGGCAATATCTGATTCTTTATTGCTTTGGCCACATGGTTGTTTTCACCTGGGGAATGCCGCTCATTGTTGGTTGAACAGTAAGAATTAAGTTGTAGAGATGTAGAATTATTAGAGTAGCTGTTTTAGTCTCATCAGTATCAAGATTGGCAGACATTCCCCTTTCTTATCTGTAACAAAAACCAACCAAGGCAATGTGAAGGATTCCAGAAGAGACAATATGGATGAAGCCATTTATTAGATTTATAAGAGCAGAAGGAAAGTGCTAAAGCTATCCATCTTCTATACTTTATTGAGAATATGACCAATGACTCAGACCATCAGGACAATATCTCTGAGGCAGAATTGAAATCCTAAAGTAAGCTGAGAATAAGTGCATGCATTTTAGGAGAAAAGGGATCAAAGGCTGGAGTGAAAAATGCATGTAAGCCTCCAAATACACTGACTACAAATCTGTCTGCAACAGTTATGCAGCTTTGTTGACATAACTTTGTAAATAAAGATCTCATTTCATAAGGCTTTAAAGATTGTTTACCCCTAGTCCTTTCCTGCATTGAAAAATCATACCTCCAAACATCAGGTGACAGTAGGCAAACTTATTATTTGGATTATGTGAAATGCATGTGTGTGTAGGTAAATAAGTAAAATTAAGAATAATGGAAAGAACAAATAATACCTTTTAATTGAGAAATACACAAGTTAGCTCTTCTCTTTTGTCATGTTGAAATTCTCAGAATAAGTCAAATTGGTTAAATTTTTTTTTTCTGTGTTTAAAAGTGTCCTTAGTACGTATGAGTTTGGAAATTGAGTAAGTCTAAAGACATTTACTTTAGAACCTTGACAACTTAAAATTCTAACATGTTCATCTAAGGGCATGAATTTCATTTTTTAAGTTACACATTGATTTAAAGATCTGTTTTTTTTTTTTTGTTTCTTTGTTTTTGTTTTTGCGGCTGGAATTCCATTAGATCGAGTCGGTTTCAGCCCTGTAGATGGTTGGTTTGCTGTTTACAATCTATGTGACCAGGGGCGAGTTTTATTTGTCCCTTTTTAGGCTCAGTTTTGCCTGTTTTAAAATGGGGACCATAATGTCCTTAGTGCAAAGATAAAGCTTGATAATTAAATTAAGGCAGTTAGTTCAGTGTTCAATAGCAAATATTGGCTATTATTATTATTCATAAAAGTGGATGACAGAGACCTGGACTCTTCCAGAAGAGTATAAAGCAAGAAGGGAGCTGTGAACCAGGAATTCTCTGAGGGGTCTAGTCATTGCAGAGGATTGAGGCTAAAATATTAATTCCATGGAAAAATATTCACTGAACATCTATCAGTTTCAAGTTTCACACTCCCTGCTCTCTTAAAGACTGTATTTGAGTAAAGAGACTAAGAAAACAACACAACTTACTTTGTTCCAAGCCAAAATAATACAAGTGCTACAAGAAAGGTATATACATGGAGTTATGGGCTTTTAGAGGAGAAGCATGCCAACTTCAGCGGGGATGGAGGTGGTCAGAGAAAACTTAGTAAAAGAGAAGCGAAGATGCATGCTTTAAGAATGAATATAAATTTGAAAGGCAGAAATGTTCATTTACCTAAATATATGTATTGAGTACCTGCCAGATACTATTTCATGTGCTAGAGATTCAGCCATGAGCAAAGCAGCTGAATTGCTTTGCTTGGTGGAACTAGGAAGGAACATTTGAATGCATGTTCTTTGGATTTGAAAAAAAAAATCTAAATTTTATGATTATAAGCAACAGTGATTTCTGAATAAATATTTTTTTTTTTTTTTTTTTTGCGGTATGCGGGCCTCTCACTGCTGTGGCCTCTCCCGCTGCGGAGCACAGGCTCCGGACGCGCAGGCTCAGCGGCCATGGCTCACGGGCCCAGCCGCTCCGCGGCATATGGGATCCTCCCAGACCGGGGCACGAACCCGTATCCCCTGCATTGGCAGGCGGACTCTCAACCACTGCGCCACCAGGGAGGCCCTGAATAAATATTTTAAAGTCACCATACCTCACCTCTATCCAACATGCATAAAATTGTGGTCCATTTCTCAAAATTAGAAGAAGACTAGAAGCAAAATTTTATAGATAGACGTAAAGATATAAAATCTTAAAGCAGAAAGTATACTCTGTTTCCTTGACTCATCCCACATCCATTAAGTTTTTCTATTTGACATAAAGATAATATTTTTTTCTATATATCTATATTTATAGTTATATCTTTCCATCTCTCAGTATAAAGTGTTTTTTGAAAACAGCGTATCTAAGCTAAGTTCTTTCATAACTAAAAGTCTACATTTTATTTTCTAACTTGCCCACTTGGTACATTTCAGCTCCTGCCCCTTTATTTCTACTTCTAGTTCATAGCGTTGCACTCCAAAATGTCTCCCCACCATACTCAAAACAGGTTACTGAAAGAAACAAAACAAATCCAATTATAAAACAGTACTTTTGATGACGGCCTCACCTCTAATCAATCTCCTCAAGGGAACAAAGTAGAAACCTAATGTTGATGGATCCTGGTACTCTGCTTCCAAAATACAAAATTATTAAATTAAAGTCAACATAATTATTAGGAAATCAGGAGACATGATGATTTCTAAAACATATTTTTTCTATTGGACTGGCACATTTGTCCTTAGTCTACTTGAAGGCTTTAGCCTCCTGGGCAATATCGATCTTCACTGAGTTTTGAAATCCCAGCAGCTCCTACAGGCCAGATGCGCCCCCCCGCCCAAATTAAGATGAATGTGTGTAATTGTCATTCAAACTGTCAATATTCAATGTTGCCATATGCAGCGAGAAGTTTGCTGCGTGTGTGTCCCTGTCCATGGTGCTAAAAAGACCCACCGTTACCAGATGTGGGAGAGCCATTAATGAAGACAGTAGTAAACATTAGAAAAGTGTGTTTGAAAGTAAGATTCTGGCAGTGGTGTTTCTCAGAGATATATGCACTTCATTTATAACTATTTTTTTATAGTGCTGATTTACCAACAGTCTCTTTTTAATTATCATCCTCTCTTTTTCTCTGACTGATTGACCTTGGGTCACGGGAAGAAAATGTCAGTGTTTGCAGGGGAAAAGGAACATGTATTTATTAAAGGAAGATGGTTGAACTGAGCTAGTTTGTCACTTCCTATTATAAAATCCTATTTTCAAAGGTTTTACAACTCAACCATAAAAAAATTATACTGTTGGATAAAATTTAGGAAAGAAATGACTCTTTGCAAGCTAACTAATTAAGGGAAAGTCCTATAACCTACAAGTTATGCTCATGAAAAATAAAGCTATGCTGGACTATAAGGGCCTAACTATTTACCACTTATTATGTGGAATCATGTAATTTGGAAATCGATAACTAGGTAGTGTATTTAAGACTTCCAACCCCAGAGTTGCACAATGCTAACCAATTAGAATTGGTATTTGGGGAGAAACATTGATAGCGGTGCCAAGAAATGGCTGAGATGTTGAAGTTCATGAGCCAGCTGTTATGTATCCGTTGTACTTTTTTACCAATATCATTATGAGGAAGAGAGTGAGTTGGCAAGAAAACCTAATGCCTGATGCTTTTGAAATCATTAAATAAGATGGCATTACTTCAGCTCATATTACAGCCACCTGAGCCCTTTTAGACTAGGTACAGGGATGTCTTAAAATAGAACTTAAAAGTCGAAAACAGGACAGGCTCAAATACATGATTTCCAGTCTTGTGCAATAAATTGGCTTATATACCTCTTGCTCAACAGGAAAATAAAGAGCAAAATAAACTCTTTTTTTCCTAGAGTGGCTGAGAAAGTAAAGCCTATAATTCTAGTGTAAAAAATGCTTGAAACTAGTATTTCAGATCTCTACAACCAATAATATGTTTGTTCTTAAAAAAACTTACTGGTATTTAATTGTATGGTAAATTTGTCACAGCTGTGACTAGACAAAAGACAAGAACATAAAAAGGATAATTGTATGAGTGCTACATTAATTCTTGTGAATGAGTTAATTTATTAAATGACTTACATTGAGCCCTTAGAACAATGAATGGCACATAGCAAGTCCTTTTACTGCAAATATATTTTGTTTTTGCTGATGTTGTTTTCTTTATTGTTGTCATTGTAACAGATAGGGTAAAAAAGCTTATTCCCTTCACCAAAAACCAACATTATCAGTTAAGTACAATCACCAGAGGTGTTTGGACAACCTTCTTCCCTTTTCTCTCTCTCTTCATTTCCATCCTGTTACCTATATCTCAATATGTGGTTTCTTGTCCTGATCATCTTGGGTTAAATTACTATAGCTTAAATAAAAGTCAATTGTGAAAAGGCAGAAAGATCTCTCTGGATGATCTCATAGTGACAGAATGATCCTTGGTTCAAATAACAAAAAATATATTCAAAGGATAGTCAGAGTTTTAGTCTGGAATCCAAAAAATAAAATAGTAACCTCAGTTTCTTCACTTGGAAAATGGGTGCAATAAGACCTATCTCATACTGTGTCATGAGGATTAAATTAAATATCTTCAAAGTACTGATGCTTGGTACTTGGTGTCTAAGTGTTTTTAAGGAATTTTTAAAAATAAAACTAAAAATTTTTGTTATTCTTTTTGTTCTTATTTTTCTCATTGAGACTAAAGTAGACATAAAGACCTTGGAGTGTTTGAAATTGTTTGAGTGGAAACCAGAGAGTAAAGCACTCTTTCAGCAAACTATCTTGTCAGAGGTAATAAAATTAACTCAGTTGCCAGGGCCAAGGGAGTTCTCATGCCAGGCTCCCACTTTGTCTCTGTATAGAGAATGCACCTGAAACCTGCTCAGTCAACAATGAGGCATGTAAAGCCACTTTACTCATCTAAGGGGAGAAGGTCATACCTGGTAGTGATTAATAGACTCCAGAAGTCATTGAATCCAAAAAGACTCTGCTGAAGGTAATGCTCAGGATTTCAGGGTAGCCTCTATATTATATTTCCTAATTCTTCCTTGGTTTTCACCTCTACTCCAAGCTAGAGGTCACCTCTTTCTATTTCTGTGTGGATGGAGGCAGCTGGCGTGCCTAGTTTCTGGCTGGTGTCTGTAAGACTTACGGGTAATCCAGTCTTCAACATTCTGAGTGTCCCTGTTCCCTTAGTTTTCCATCACTAACCATCTTCTTAAATTTCTTTTTTTTTTCCAAGTCATAAATTCTGTGACTATCTCTTTGTTTCAAGTTTTTCCTGGGTGGCTGTCTCCCTGTAACTCTCCATTTTGTATAGTGGCCTGATTTCTAATTTTCCTCCATGTCCAACCTTCCACTGCCAACTCTTGTTTGTTTAATTTCACTTCTAATTTTTGTTTTATTTAGATATGCAAAAGGGACTGAGCCCATACACAACATGTTTAATTCATATTCATATTATAATTACTTCTGCCAAAGTTAGGCATTATGTCCAAAATTTGGGAGTGTTTGCACCATAACCCAGGAGAACTGATAGAAGTATTTATAATTTAGGTGATTTGAACTAATATTTTGATCTAGACACAGGTTATATATCTATTTTCTGTATTCAACCATATTTTTCCCCAGTAAACATCTTTCTTTAGCTGGTTTGGGTGCGCTGCCTGCATTTCTGTAGTTGCATATCAGAAAATGATATACAAATTCCTATCTCTTCACAGCTTGAAGTGTGAATTGCAAACTTTGTTTTGGTAATTATTGATTTGTTTTAGGTAGGGCAATTTAAGCTGTCCACAGATTTAGGATGACAGAGTGGAAAGATAAAAGAAGGAAGAGAATCATTTTCCTAGGCAACAGTCAAGAAAAAGGCCTAAGCCTTCCAGGGGTGGCGGAACGGTGAACAGTCTTCTGAGTCCTCACATCTTCTGGGTCCAGTTCTCTGAGATAACTCAGCAGGATGACCATGCACATACAGATAAACAATCGTCTTTTATTCTTCAGAACATTCTTCAGGGCTTGCTTGTGCAGAGGGAAGGATGCAAACCCTGTTTGTTTTAATATCTCAGAAATTCCCTTGTATTGCTAAGTCGCTTTGAATAGTCAACTGTTGAATCTTTGGCTACCCCTATGTGTAGAGTAAGGAGATAATTGCTCTGATCCCAGGGCGAACCATCTGCTAGTACAAATTGCTCTGCTATGTGCTTCATTGAAATGCCTGTGTTCGTTATATTATGTTGAAATGTTCATGAAACGTGATTTATACTAAGCTGTGTTCCTGGAAAATTTGATTCTATAAATGGGCAGAACACTCTTAATTGCAAAGGCTCTTCTCTCTCTTTTAGATTTCTAAACTGCTTTGCTGATTTGATCTGGGGCCCTGGAGAGCCAACATTCTGTGATAGTGGCTGATTATCGATGCCTAGGAGGATACAGCAGTGACAATCCAAATTTACAAGACTCAACAGTTTCTGAAACCTTCTTCAAAGCAGACGTTCCTGAGTTCTGGAATCTGAAAAAAATATGTCTTGTTATTATGATATAATTCGAATGGTCTTTGTTGGTGCTCCTACTGGAGAGTTCAGTTAGTGCCTCATCTATCAGCTTTATGTTTGTATTGTAATACCAGTCAGGGGAAAGCATAATTTGATAAATACCCACTCCTAAATCTTTTATTGTGCTGTGTTAATGTAAGATTAATGACCACGATGTCTTGAGATGGGATTTTTTTTGATTTGTTGCTTTATGTCTTCCAATATCACACAGATCTACAAGATGTATCTATGGCACAAAGGGAGAAAATAATGATTTAAGTAGAAACTAGGAGCAGGGCCTTCAATTAACAAGACATTGTTAACATTTGTAAGTAGATTTTATAATTTTCCAAACATGTCTGCTAGAAATTTTAGAAGTAAAAGTGGTGAGAGGCAGAGAGACTTCAGATATTAGCAATTTCTTCCTGCCACAATATTTCTTACTCCACTGTGAATAAATCTAATGCTAATTTATTTATCCATCTATCCTTTGAACTGTAATTTAAAAAGCCATAAAGCAAAGATTCAGGCAGGATGGCAGACTTGCTCAGATTAAATACTCCAGTGATTTTTACCATCTGAGGTCTATTGACATATAATGAATATTAGTGAACCTGGAATCACCAGGTTGGGTCTCCCTCACTGTTATCTTCGTGATCCATGATGATTTGTACACACCAAATATTTCTTTTGGTGGAATGGTTTTACAAATAATGCTTGGAAATTTTATATATAAGGCTAAAAGTTAGTAGATCCAGCTTCAAAAAAAAAATGTATGTGAGATTCTTCTATCACTCTCTCATACACTAGACAGACAGGAATTTAGGCCCTTGTGTGGTGAAATTAGCTTTAAAATTCCTCCTTTGTGTTTCCCAGCAAGAGCCAAGACAGAGAAGAGCTATTTATTTGAAATATCTCTCTTCCATCTCTTCCTCATTTTTCATAAATTTGATTCCCTTTTTATTATCATTATTTATGTTTTGTATAACTAGAAGAAGAATTTGTCATGGATTACGTCTTATTTGCAAGAGGCTCTAGGAAGATGGCAACAAGGCATGCACAATATATCATAATTTAGCAGCTTCTCTTGTAACTCTGCTGAAGTAATGGTGGAAAAAATACATATAAACAACTCTGAGGACAGATTTTGAATGATCGAGTAATTTTGATTTATTCTTGGTATTTGATGGAGCTGTATTAGCAGTTAAAGTCAATGGCTAAATGATTCCCAGCACAAAATGAGCCAGAAGTACAATAGAAGCTTTACAATGCACAATTGAGAGCTCCAAGCCTCCCAGCAGAAATTTCCAAAGTGCAGTGTAAATTACAGGCCTAGTTGTCACTTTCAACTAACAATTCCACCCAATATGGTCTAGCTAGGTAATTTGTCCACTATTCCTTTATGAAGCAGTAAACACCAGCTTAATTCCATTGGCTTTTCTAAAGCAATCAGCCTCATTTCTTATATCTACTGCAGAGGAGGGGTGAATCTCCTGCCTCTGGTGACAATAAGCCCTACTCAACAAACGTGTGGAACCTGAGAGTGCATAGAAATGCTTTCCATGCCTGTTAATAACATTGGCTGCCAATCATGTTGAAGAGATCTCAACCTTCCCGAGTTCTCTAGGGAGAAGGACTCTCATATTCCTATATTTATTTCCCTTCCTCATCCAATACTCCTGTTTACCCCTAAACAGCCATTTTTCTCTTCATTTTTTCCCTCTATGGCTTTCCCTGTCACAAAGAGGAAATAAATGAAAGTACTGGAAATCAAAATCTAGCACTCTAACTACCAATATTAACAGAAAGGGAAACGTGTTCCAGATATCAATAAGAGCCTCAAATCCAACCAAGCAAAATATGCAATTAAGCAGGCAGATGCTGGCTCGGCAGCCACTGAGAGAGACTGATTTCCACTGTTTCATTAATTTGACTTGGCTACTCTGAGCAATTTGGTTATACCCTCACAGCAGATTTCTTAGCCAGAAACAGATCCCCAAAGATTACAGATGTTATGGGGGAAGGACCATTCAAACAAGAGATCTTTGATCTTTCCAGCCCAGGTGGGAAAGCTAATAGATTTGTATAAATGCTTCCCAGGGCATCTCTATTTAGCAGTGATACAGAAAGTTTAATTTAAGAGGTTGGATGTGGACTGGCAAATCCTCTTTCTTCTCTAACTTCACCATGGCATTCAAGTACAGAGAAGTCAATCCTCACATCTACCTACTGGTCTTTATTCCTATATTTTGAATCAGTGGGTATGAGCCCTGATACTGTTACCTAATTTGTTGACTGAACACGCACCGGGGTCCTAACCTGGGCCAAGACCCCCTGTCCCATTAGGGAGGTTCTTTTTTCGATCAGATTTGTGTAGCCAATAACAACATTGATGCTGAGAATGGAAGAGCACAAACTTTATTCAATGGCCAAAGAATGGAGAAGCAGGAACTTAGTTCACAAATCGGCTTCTCAACCCAATTCAGGCGGAGACACCAAATGTATAGGAGGGTCGAGATAAAAGAGAGAGAAGTGAAAAGAGTGGGAGGAATATTCATGAGTTATCAGAGAATAGGGGTATGGTTTGGACCTGAAATGACGCAACTCTCCTTCTCAGTCCTTATGTGGGCTTTTCTGGTTGTTGTCCTGGCAATCTTCAACTGTCATGGCACTGGTGGGTGTGTCATTTAGCATGCTAATGTATCACAATGAGCATATAAGGAGGCTCCAGGTCTACTGGAAGTCCAGTCCTCTGCCATCTTGGGCCTAGTTGGTTCTAACCAGTTCTTGGTTCTCCTCTTTGTAGCTTCCTCTTGAAACTTAGATAAGAGTAATTGGTTTCTATTCAAAGGAGGGGCAGGTATATAATTCTGGTGCAACAGCCTTGGTGACAATACTATCATTCATTTGAAAAGAGTCATTGGGGGACTTCCCTGGTGGTCCAATAATTAAGAGTTTGTGCTTCTACTGCAGGGGGCGCAGATTCAATCCCTGGTTAGGGAACTAAGGTCCCACATGCCACGCAGCACAGACACAAAAAAGAAAAAAAGAAGAAGAATCATTGGAATCATCCCATCATTTATTCATTCACCAAATATTTACTAAATTCTTACTGTTGCTAAGCATTGTAATGGACATTAGGGATGAAAAATGAACACTGCTTGGTCACTGCACTTGCAGAACTCAAAGTCTCATGGGAAAGTCAGATATGTAAATAGACTATTATAACACAATAATCACAATAGGTGTATATTATTGACATAAAAACCCTGAAGAGGGAGGAGGAATTGGGAGAGTTATGAAAGGGTTATAAAAACAAGTGGTATTTGAGTGTATTTCTAAAAGATGCCCAGGAATTTGCAACTCTTGGTAAGGAGTTGCTGTGGTGGGGAGGCTCTGGGTGTGTGTGGTCACTACTCAGGAAGATTTTATTGAGCCATTACTGTCTTTCCAGCATTGTGTCAGGTGAATTCATTATGCCCACACAACTCCATTATCACCATCTAATCTTCCTGGGAGACATCTTCAGGATGGAAAAGAAGAGGGTGGAGTTGTGGTGAGGAAACTTTGAAGTTCATTACCTAAAGGTCATTTGGAGAACAAGGTGACTGTATTCAGCTCCTCTTTGGAAGTTTCTCCTGAGCTGCCAAAATGCCACCATTTAAGAAGACAGGAGCAGAGTTTTTCTCTTTAATTTCTCTGCTCATTAAGCCTTCACTTCTGAGGTGTGAAAATGACTCCAGGCTGGTAATAAACTGCTAGAGAAGTCATTATTTTAAAACCGATCTTGCTCCCAAAGGAGATGGGTTGGTACAAAGCACAATTGCTCTAAGATCAGCTCCTCTGTAGGACAATGATTGTTCAAATGTTTCAGTTATCATAAGAATAAGAAAGGGCTGTCTAGTTACTGCAAGAAAAGATGAAGCACAAAGCTCCCAGAGCTATGCAACAATCACACTAGTCTATTTTGGGGGGTGGGGAGAGGGTACATTTCAATGGGGGAAAATTATAGTATTGTTAGCCTGTGTATTATAATGCAAAGGCAGCTGAAAGGGTACTGAAAGGACCAAAGTAGACAGAAGTCACTTTCAGGGAGTTTAGTGATGTTAAAGAAGGGACTAGGAAGAAGTTGGACTAAAAATAATGCTGTTAATGATAACAAGATCTTCCTGAAGCAGTAAATGTCACTCACCTTCACTCCCACGAGAGAACTTAGTCCTGGCTAGAAGGACCTGCTCAGTTTTGCTTTTTTCACATTGGTTCTCATTTTGCTCCCAAATTAGCAAGGGGCAGGAAAGTTTCTCTTGACTAGCACTTTCCCAAGGCAGTAAGTCCAGACCTTTGGTACATTGACCTTCTGTATCCTTTCTCTTCCTCCCTCCCTGCCTCCCCCTCTGCGTCCCTCCTTCCTTCCTTCCTACCTTTTTTCCTTTCCTTCTTTCTTCCTGTTGTTTGTTCAGTGCTTAAGGCTGTATATTTCCCCTTAAAACCATCATGTACAATGCAATCTCTGAATTTCTCTCTAAATAAAAGTGAACTAAGACAATTGGATTTCAAGAAATTTTTGAGCATACAGTGGAACCCAGTGAGATAATGAAAGAGCTCCTGCGTTGTTGCCTAAGTGGGGATTGTGGGAGGTGTAGGGTGAAACATGATTGATTAAATGTGGGTAAAATGTTATTCTAAGGTTTTGGCTTTTCATCCCCTTTGAACAATCAATCCCCTCTGCTTGGACCAATTCAGGGTCATGATTAGAGGGAAACTGAAGCTTCTGGCTGGTGATACAGGGATGCTGTTCCTCAGGAGCTAATCTCTTCTCTGGGGAAAGGAACCCATCCAGTCACCTCACCTCTGACCTAGAGCCAGTGAATCTGAGGGGGAGAAGGAATAGTAAAACCCCTGTGGTCTACACAAGGTTTTGGCTTTTCTCCTGAGGTTACTAATTATTTCCTTCCATGGCAATTTGGTCACATGTCCTCATTGTAAATCACCCAGGGACCTGCCCTTCACCTCTAAAGACCCATTCTCAGCTTTCCTTTGGCCACCAGGTGCATGGCTTTGTTCAAACACATAGCAGCTGTTTTACTCAAGGCATAAAATGATTAATTGTTCTTTTGGTAACTGGTCTTGGATTCTATGGTCGCATCAGCCATCAAAACTAATATCTTGGGCTTCCCTGGTGGCACAGTGGTTGAGAGTCTGCCTGCCGATGCAGGGGACACGGGTTTGTGCCCAAGTCCGGGAAGATCCCACATGCTGCGGAGTGGCTGGGCCCGTGAGCCATGGCCGCTGAGCCTGCGCGTCCAGAGCCTGTGCTCCGCTACGGGAGAGGCCACGACAGTGAGAGGGCTGCCTACTGCAAAAAAAAAAAAAAGAAAAAACTAGTATCTTATAGCTCACCTCTTCTCAAACCCCTTATGTTATATGGTCAACTTCCACGTGATGGGTTATTCTCCAGCCCTTTGAAAATCAATTCAGCACCAGATGTCAACGAATGAGGAGACTGGATGCTAGGCATCTAATCAGAGCACAAAGGAAAGAAGAGAGAACACATGGTGATCTCAACTGGAGTGATGTGATCAAATTTCTCATGTTTTATGGCTCATGTTGATAACTAAGCCTTGTCTGTTGCCTAGGAAGTTTGGCAGATAGAACCTCTGTGGCCTGTGGGAACAGCTCCAAGAACTTTACCATCAAAACCCCGACCAGAGCACGACCACTACCTCCAGCCCCACCTTCACCACCACTACCTCCACCTCCACTTCCAGCACCTCCTCTATTTCCACCTTCACATCCAGTGCCACAGCGATCACCAGTACCATCACCGTCATCACCACAATCCCACCACCTTCACCACCACCAGCACTGCCCCCCGATCCACTTCATATCAGTACATGAGTAGGCAGCGACATCTTCCCTATAGTTGAATGAGGGCTTTGTGAGTCTGTGTTGCCCCTAGTTCCTTTTCTTTTGGGAGCTTCAGCTGATCATTTTTTTCTTTTTAATTTAAAATTTTTATTTACTTAATTTTTTAAAAGTGTAACCTTGATTTTGTTTAAAACTCAGAAATTATGAAGAGTATAAGCACTGAAATTTTTCAAAATATAAATATACCCCTTTTACACAAATGGTAGCAGATTATATACAACATTTATTTTTAACTCTCTCTTAACAATATGTCTTGGACATCATTCCAAAAGAGTCCATAAATAGCTTCATTCTTTTAAAAATATTTTTAAAAGTTAAATTTCTGCTCTTACCTATATTAATTCTTTTCCTCTCTGTTACTTGGGTTTATTTTGGTGTTTTTAATTCTAATTTCTTCTGAGAGATGCTTAGCTTATTGATGTTCAATCTTTCCATTTCTATTTCTATTTCTATTTTTTCTAGTATAAATAATTATGGTTATACATTTCTGTATATTCCATTAGCTTCATCCCAGGTAAAGTATATACATAATTTTGTTATATTTTTATTCAAAATATTAAAAAATTTTTATTATGCTTTGTTCTTTGACCTATTTAAAAGTATATTTCTTAACTCTACCAAACAGGGGTTTTTCAAGTTGTCTTTCTGTTGTTGATTTTTAGCTTAATTGAGTTGTTGTCGGAGAGCATATTCTATGAAGTTAATTTTTTTTAAAGTTGTTCATTTTGCTTTATGTCCCAGTATATAATTATTTTAAAAAATATTCTATGTATGTATGCTTCAAAATATACATCCTATAGGTCCTGAATTGAGTCTTCAACAGATGTCTATGAGATTTATTTTGTTAGTATTGTTTTTTGAATATTCTATTTCTTTACTGACTTTTTTCTTGTTATATCAATTCCTTATAATTATAAAGTTTTGCTTTATATATTTTGTGGCCCATATTATTAAGTGCATGCAAATGTAAAATTGTTATACTTTACTTTTATATTTAGCCTTTATCATTATAAAGTTATCTTTATCCTTATCTCTAGTGAAGCTTTTCATCTGAAAGTCAATTTTGACTGATATTAAAATAGCTGCATGAGATTTCCTTTGTTTAAAGTTTTCAATTTTATTTTATTTTTTTTGCGGTACGCAGGTCTCTCACTGTTGTGGCCTCTCCCGTTGCGGAGCACAGGCTCCAGATGCGCAGGCTCAGTGGCCATGGCTCACAGGCCCAGCCACTCTGTAGCATGTGGGATCTTCCCGGACCAGGGCACGAACCTGCGTCCCCTGCATTGTCAGGCGGACTCTCAACCACTGCGCCACCAGGGAAGGCCCCTAAAGTTTTCAATTTTTAAAAGCCTTTTGTATCCTTAACTTTTACATATGTTTATTTTAAATAACATATAACTATGCTTTTTGCAAGTCAGTCTTTTATCGAGAATATTTTGTCCATTTATAATAATATAGTTTCTGGGGCTTTTGGGTTTAAATTCAACATCTTATTTTGTGTTTTATGTTTGCCATACCTTCTCTATATTCATTTTTTACTTGTCTTGCAAAAAATTGGATTAATAATTTTTTATCATTGTATTTTTTCCCTCTACTAGTTTATATGTTAAAGACATAGTTTCTATTTTTTTTCCTAGGGACCTTAGAATTTACAGCATGCACATTAGGTAAGTCTAAAGTTAATTAATATGCCTACCTACCTCCTAGATAATTCAAGAACCTCATAACATTTTAACGCCTCAGGGATTAAATGGATTTTCTGTTGTTCTTGCTGCCATGTACTTCAATATTATTAAAAAAAAATAACCCCACTAGATATTGTTATTATTCATCTACAAGCTATAATCACTAAATACATGTTGTTATTATTATTTTGACAAACTGAAGCTGTTATCTGTTAGTCAATTCAGAATAAGAAAAAATTTTAAATTTTATTTTACCTTTATTTATTCCTTCTCTAATACACTTTCTTTATGTAAATTGGAGTTTTTGATTGATATCATGTTTCTTCTTTTTTTTTTTTTGAAGAATTTCTTTTAACATTTCTTGCAAGGAAAATCTACTGGTGATAAATTCCTTCAATGTTTTTTGTCTTAGAAAATCTTTATATTTCCTTTACTTTTAAAGTACAATTTTGCCAGACACAGGATTCTAAGTTGGTGTTTTTTTCTTTCAACACCAAATATTTTACTTTACTTTCTTCTTGCTTGCATGATTTCTGTGAAATCTGATACAATTTTTACCTTTGCTCCTCTATAGGTTTCTCTTTCCCCACCTCCTGAAACTTTTTTCAAGATGTATTCTGTGCCTGATTTTTTGCAGTTTGAATTTAATTTGCATAGGTGTAGATTTTTTTTTTTTTTTTTTGGTATTTATCATGAGCTTGGTGTTCTATGAGCTTCCTAGATCTACAGTCTGGTGCCTATCATTAATCTGGGGATGTTCTCAGTCATTATTGCTCCAAATATTGCTACTATTCTTTTCTCTCTTCTCCTTATGGTATTCCCATTATGTCTACGTTATACCTTTTGTAATTTTTCCACAGTTCTTAGATATTCTGTGATGTCTTTTTCTTTCCTTTTTTCTCTTTGCATTTCCCTGTGGAATTTTTATTGACATTTCTTCAAGTAAATTGATTCTTTCCTCTGCTGCGTCTAGTTTATTGATGAAACTATCAAAGGCATTCTTTATTTCTGTTACAGTGTTTTTGATTTCTATAATTTGCTTTTGATTATTTCTTAGAGTTTTCATCTCTCTGCTTACCTTACCCATCTGTTCTTGCATGCTGTTTACTTTTTTTCATTAGATCCTTTAGCATAGTAATCATATTTATTTTAAATTCTTGGTCTGATAATTCCAGCATTTCTGCCATATCTGAGTCTGGCTCTGATGATTACTTTTTTCCTTCAAATTATGTTTTTTCTTTTAGTATGCCTTGTAATTTTTTTGTTCATAGTCAGATATGATCTTCTGGGTAAAAAGAAACAGGTAAATAGACCTTTAATGTGAGGTTTTATGTTTATCTGGCTAGGGGTTAGGCTGTGTTTTACTATTTGCTGTAATTCTAAATGTTGAAGCTAAAATTTACTCTGGTATCCTTATATTTGTTTCCCTCTTGTTTTTTTGATTTCCCTATACAATTTTTAAAGATCTGAGACAGGCAGTTTTTTTCCAGTTGTATTTCCCTGTTATTATACAGGAACATTATTGATGTAAGGTGGGGGGAAGAGAAGTATTCTATAGTCTTATGATTAGGTGTCAGTCTTTTAGCGAGCCTGGACTCCTGGCCTGTGACCTTCACAAGTGCTTCTTGTTTTTTTCTTCCCCTTTAGGTGAGGCAGGAGGGCTAGCATGGTCTGGAATTGGGTGTTTCCCTACCTCCAGGTCAGATAGGCTCTGTTAAAATAGTTCCTCTTAAAACTCTGTTAAAATAGTTCCTCTTAAAGGCAGGCCTTGTTAAGAAGAATAGAATGTTCTGGTGTATTTTAAAATGGTTTCTCGAGGGGATTTTTCTCTAACATTAACTGTACAAACTTGATACAGCTTCTGGAGGTAAAACTCACAGAAGTGTGTGTGTACCCCCAAATACTGAGCCTCTCTGGAATTTTTAACTCTCAGATTGCCCACACTGAGCCTCCAGCAATTCATCAATTACATTTCAGGTTTTCCTACGCCAGTACTGGTTCCTGGGCAGGTTTTTGTTTCAAGTTGTGATTCTTTATATCTACCTGTCTGTCTCTCCCATTCTGGGAGTATCAGTGTGACCTATGACCTCAATTCTCTGATGGATCTAAGTTGCTGATTTTCAGTTTGTTCAGCTTTTTTTGTGAGGATGGGAATGATGACTTCCAAGCTCCTTGCATACCAAGTTCAAAACTGTTTTCCTCAAATGCTGTCATTTTTAGAAACAGATATTTTAACTTCTATTTTCTTTAAATAGTAAGTATAGTGGTTTAAAATAGATTCTAATGGTTTCAGTATCTGAAGTCTTTAGGGATTCGTTTCTGCTCCTTGTTGCTGTCTGTTGGTTCTCATTCCTGTTATCCTTTTTCCTTACATAATTGAAAACTCTTCGGTGTCACTCATGGCCTTTGAGAATTATTTGTTTAAGTTCTCAGAGGCCCTGGATGAAGATAGCGCTATCCAGAGTTGATCTGAGTTTGCTTCTTCAATTATTTTGAATTCTTTGTCATGCAATTCGTGTATCTCTGTTTCTTCAAGGTCTGTTACTGGAAGTTTATTGTGTTCCTTTGGTGGAGTCATGTTTTCCTGATTTTTCTTGATCCCTGTAGCTTTGTACCGGTGTCTGTGCATTTGAAGAAGCAGTCACCTCAGATTTTATGGACTGATTTCAGTAAGGAAAGACCTTCACCTGGGGGTGGGGCACCCTGGAGTATGCTGTGACCCTGGGTCTAGGGGTGCAGGGCACCAAGTGCAGGGGCATGGGAGGGTTCCAGCTAGGGAAGGTGTGATGTCTCACCAGCTCAGGCTGCTGGGGTCCACACACTGCCCCCCTGTGTGGTCCTTGGCAAGAGAGCTGTGGGTGATGCGCAGTGGCTGCCAGGGTTGTTGGGGTCCTCAGTAACACTTCCAGGTCCAGCAGCCAGGGACCAGGGCAGGTAGGAGTGGGTGGTGCACACATGCTCTATTGCAGGGGCCTGGCTGCAGGTGTCTGTGTAGTGGTGAGGGCCGGCTACAGACACACAGAGTAGCAAGGGCTGAGGCCATCAGCAGAGGACCAGGCCAACTGCAGGCTCAGTAGCAGCTGTGGGGCCCTGGCTATCAGCACACACTCGTGCTACTGCAGTTTCTCAGCAAGCATGTCTGCGTGGCAAGGGAGACTCATGATGGGAGTCAGGATGGCAGCGTGCCGGGGCTCAGCGGCAGGGGCTAGCTGCAAGTGAGCCCAGTGGTGCTGGCCAGTGACAGGAGTCAGGGTTGGATCCATTTGGACTCACAAACAGCTCTGGGGGCCCTGGCTGTCAGTGTACCCTCCCGAGCTGCTGGGGCTAGCCAAGAGTACATGGTGGTGGGCATCAGCTGTGAGTGTCTAGACTGGCGTCTTGCATGCCCAGAGCCATAGAGGCTGGAGCTGGCTGTCCCTGTGGGGATCCTGGGCTCTGGGGAGGGGAGAGGGGTTGGGGTGGGGAGAGACTCTTGCATCTGGCATCTGCAAATGTGGAGAAAACTTTAGCAGTGAAATCTGCAGAGGGTCCAGGATGGCTGTGCTGACTGTTGGTCTCTTTGCGAGTGAAAAGCCATTGGGGTCCTCTGCAAAGCAGTGTCCTGGGGTCTGCGGCAAGGTTCTCAGTGACGAAAGTTGGGAGTGCCCGAAATATCCACCAGGGCTGTTGTCCTCAGCGGTGAAGGCTACTGGGGTCCTTTGAAGAGCAGGCCACAGGGAACCATGGTGGCTCCCACCGTGTGGCTGATACTGGTAGCCCCTGCCATTCTTCCTTGTTCCTAGCATTTTCTAGGTGTCTCAGCTTTACTGGTCTTTGGTTGGGGTGAAATCAAAGCAGGTCCTTCGTGCAGTGCCTTGAAAAGTGGTGCATGTGATTGCTCACCCCACTCCCCCTTTGCTGGCAAAGGAAACTCTTTTGAGCTGCGGGGTTTCCTTTTGGTGCTGAGCAGTGCTGGCCTGGGGGATGGGATGATGCAGGCAAAATGAAGCTGTTCTTTCTACCCCTTTTGTGTGGTATTCTCAGTTTTTTTTTTGTTTCACTGTGTTACTGAAGCTTCTTAAATGGACTCCTGAGCTCTCCCAGAGCTGTTTTCAACCATGGATAAGCTATCTAATTGTTGATCTTTGTTGGGAAATGGAGGCTGGGGTCTCCTATTCTGCCATCTTGGTGACATCACTGCCTCAGCTCTTCGATACTTTAAAGAAAACATTTAAAACTATTTTGTGCAGCATTTTATTTTTTCTTAGCTGGAGAATTAGTTCAGGTACCCTAGCCTGCCATTACTAGAAGCCGAACTCCTCTGTATTTTTTCAAACTGTTCCTTGATTACTCTTTTGAACTTGTCTTAAGATGTGTATGTTTTTTGTACCAATCCAAAAAGCCCATTTTTCAAAACCATTTAAAGTTGGAATTCTTTAGAGCAAAGTCTAAGGCAGCCTAGTCTCTACCACTGTTTATTCAGAGATACACAGAGAAGGGGATGAATATAGCCCTAGTGGTCTGATCTGTTTGACTGGTTCTGATCAGGGGCAGAGGGCGGGAGGAGTGGTCCTGTGATCCTGACCTCACTTAGCTGGTCCAGTTGAATGTATGGTCCTAGAGTCATGGGATTTCAAGTACACTTAAATCATCCTCTTCACCCTCAGATTTTACTCCACCAGGGATTTTTCTCTTCTTGCATCGTTGTTGACTTTCCAGTTTTCTTTGACTTTCTCAGATCTAAGTCATCTCTTGTAGAATGTCAATTCCTTTTTATTTTCCAGACTGTTCCCTAATTTACTACTCCTTTTTTCTGAACTATATTAGGAGTCTAAAAGGCCTGGATCCAAAGTAATGCCTTTTTACTTTCTAGGCTAAATTACCTTGTTGAGTCATAAACAGTGACATTTATTGAGTGCTTACTATGTGTGATAAGTGTTTTTACTCATTATCTTGCTGAACCTTTACTCCTTTGTCACATATGATTATCTTGGTTATTTTGAAGATTAAAGTTATATATGAAAGACTTGTCTTATAAATGTGCACATTTCAGTTTTCATTTTCTTGTTTTAATTGTTTATTATATTGCTTTTCTCTTTGTTTCAGTTTGAATCTTTGGGGATCATTGATCTAAAAGTTTTCAAAGATGACTAAATTGAGACTCAAAGAGTTTAATTTTTCAGCATCATACAGGTAACTTGTAAAAAAGTTAAGTTTAGATGTACAAAGAGTTGCAACAATATTCCTTATTCCTTGAGCTTAGATTCTCCTATTGTTAATAACTCATGTAATCATATTACAGTGATTGAATCTAAGAAATTCATGTTGGTACAATACTACTAGTTAAGCCATAAATTTTATTCTGATTTCACCAGTTTTTCCACTGATTTTCTTCTTCTGTTCCAGGATCCAGTCCAGGATGCTGTGTTGTCTTCTTAGTTTCCTCTAATCTTCGACAGCTCCTCTTTTCCCTTGTCTTTTATAACCAGGCCATTTTTGAAGAGTGCTGGTCAGATATTTTGTACAATTTTCCTCAATTTGTGTTTGATGTTCTCTCATGACTGATTGAGATTATACATTTTGGGTAAAAACCCCACAGATGTGATATGCCTTTCTCAGTACAGGCAGACCTTGTTTTATCGTGCTTCCCTCTATTGCTCTTTGCAGATATTGTGTGTTTTACAAATTGAAAGTCTGTGGCAACCCTGCATCAAGCAAGTCTGTCAGCACCATTTTTCCAACAGCATTTCCTCACTTTGTGTCTCTGTGTCACATTTTGGTAATTCTTGCAATATTTTAACTTTTTCATTATTATTATGTTTGATATGATGATCTGTGACCAGTGATCACTGATGTTACTACTACGACTTGCTGAAGGCTCAGATGATGGTTAGCAATTTTTTTAGCAATAAAGTATTTTTTAATTAAGGTGCGTACATTGTTTTTTTTTAGACATAATGTTTTTGCACACTTAATAGACTGTAGAGTGTAGATATAACTTTTTAAAAACTTTTCACTGAGATATAGTTGATGTACAATATTATATAAGTTACAGGTGTACAATGTAGTGATTCACAATTTTTAAAGGTTATACTCCATTTACAGTTATTATAAAATATTGGCTATATTCCCTGTGTTGTACAATATATCACTGTAGCTTATTTATTCTCTGCATAATAGTTTGTACATCTTAATCCCCTATCCCTATCTTGCCCCTTCCCTCTCCCCATTGGTAACCACTAGTTTTTCCTCTACATCTGTGATAGACATAAGTTTTATATGCATTGGGAAACCAAAAAAATTGTGTGTCCTGCTTTATTGCAATATTGGCTTTATTGTGATAGTCTGGAACTGAACCTGCAATATCTCCAAGGTATGCCTGTACATCATATCAGGGAGTACAAGACATTGATGTCTTATAAATGTTGATGTTGACATTGATCATTTGGTTAAAGTGGTGCCTACCAGGTCTCTCCCCGAAAAGGTGCTATTTTCCCTTTATAAATATATATTTTGGGGGAGATATGCTTTTCCTGTTTCTCCATAAATTTCACCCACTAATTTTAGCATCCATTTGTTACTTCCTATATATTTTACCTTTTATAGAGTGCACTTGTCTGGAAAGAGAATGGTATCAGATTTTCACATTCTGCCTGAGGGACCAAGGTGACAATATGGGCCAGTTTGGTTGAAATCAAAGGAGAGTTGATATATGAGTTTGAACTATTACCGAAAGGTGATGTGTCAGAGTGAGGCATAATCTGGAAATGCAGATCAAAAGTATAGGTGAAACCCAGATGTAACTGGTCCTGGTGTTAAGACCAGGCTGTCACATTAGCCGAGAAATAAAGGAAACTTGGACAAGACACATGACCTAAAGGCATGCAAAATAATAAAAAAAAAACTACTCAGTTTGAATATATGGGTAGAAGGCGACTGACTGGAGCTACCTAGGTGCTGTGAAAAGTGTGCTAAAGGGGGAAAGGTGTTTGCCAAGGAGGAGGATTATACAAGGGTTTTGGCAGAGGTGCATTTTAATCAATTAACAGGAGGTTTTGTAATAACAGAGAAACAGTCAGTTTAGGCAGATTTTGCAATTATTCATGGAGGATGGTTATTTTCTCATATCCATTAAGAGATGAATAATTGGAACCTAATTGTCATTGTTCTTGTTTTGCTTTACACATGCATTATTTCTTCCCCTCTCTTCTCTTTCCTTTCTAATCTCAGAGAGGGACTTTATTGGGGTCATGCACAAGATGATCCAAAGGGGACATCACAGAGTAATTCCCCCCTTTACCTCCTTTTCAGGATAGAGAATCCTTTGATAGGAGAAGTAGAAATTGTGATACTATTTCTCATTGCTTCCTGGCTTCCCTTTTCCACTTCTCTGAAAGAATGGAAGTTGGATCAGATCCTGTCGTTTGTTTGGGAAGTGCCCTGCCAGGTCTAAAAGAGTTAAATAGGAAAGAGAAAAAAGGAAGCCAGAGCAAGGGGGAATCAGGAGGTCAGGAAAGGGGGGAGTATGAATCTGCCCAGTTCAGACCTTTGGGACAAGAGAATGATGAGGGATCCTAGGAAGCAGGGTGTGCAATTGTCTGGAGAGTCCCAGTGGCACATTTCTCAGGCTTCTAAGCAATGGGGATGAGCATAGGTGGCTGGCTGAGGTAATGCTAACCATACAGATTGGGGAACCCTCAACAATTTTTGCTGTGTACCTTCATGTTGATAACGTTAATCCCAAGGTTTTAAGTTTGATGGTGGAGAACAGGGCTCCTTTGTGATGGGTACCCAGGTCTCAGAATCTTCCATTTTTTCCATATTGTTCCCAAGTTTGAAAAGGCAACTTCTCCAGAGAAGGGTAAGATAGCTAATCCAAAACACCTTAAAATCAATCAGCTTATCAGAGATGAACAAAACAGCTATTTTTGAAACACTTAAGGCTCAGTACTAGTTTTCTATTACTGCTTTAACAAATTACCAAAAATTAGCTGCTTTAAGTAACACAAATTTATTATTTTACAGTATCTTTAGCTCAGAAGTCTGAAATAGCTTTCATAGGACTAAAATCAAGATGTCTGTGGGGCTGTGTTCTTTTCTGGAGGCTCTGGGCAAGAATCTGTGTCCAGTTCACTCTGAGTTGTTGGCAGAATCCAGTTCAGTGTGGCTGAAGAATCAAGGTCTTGCTGCTTTCCTTGCTGATTGTTGGATGAGGGTTGTTTTCAGCTCTTGGAGGCTACCTGCCTCCCTTGGTTCATGGCTCAATTCATCATCAAATCCTGCAATGATGGGTCAAGTCCTCTCCACATTTCAATCTCCCTGACCTCCACTTTTTCCTCACCTTTCCTGCTTCTCTTTTGTCACATCTCTGACTGACTCTGGTTGGAGAAATTTCTTACCTTTTAAGGGTTCAAGTGATTAGATCGGACCTGCATGAATAATCCAGGATAATCTCTCTATTTTAAGGCCTACAACAATTAAATCTTCAAAGTCCCTTTTGCTGTGTAATGTAACATATTCACAGATTCCAGGATTTAAGGTATCGACATCTTTGGTGAGAAGGGACATTACTTGGCCTACCATAGGCTCAAACAACACAAAAGGAAGGTTTTACAAAGGGTTGGGGGAAGAGATGTGGCGTCCAGCCAAGTCATGGAGTGTTGCCTCTAATAAACCACGGGAGGACACTGAGGACACCACAGTGATGGACAGGGATAATGAAGAGGAGTAGGAGGTGCTAGTCTCCTGGGTGGGTGCCTGGGAGATGAGGATTTAAACTAGAGAGGCTCAGCTGGAGGCAGAAGTGATGTAGGACAACACCGCCTTCTTATATTTACCTAGGCTGACTTCACTGAGGAAAGCATGGGTGGCGGTTGGGTGGGGAAGAGAGTGGGGTTGATCTCTGGAGCACTCAGCTTCCTTGAAGAGTAGGTGGATGTCTGTCTAGCCCTGACAGGCCAGGCTGCACACAAGCCAGTGGCAGAAGACAAAGAAGAACTTGGAAAATCCTGGAGTTACGTGACCTGCTGGATCCAGTACACAGCTTTCCGACTATCTCTCTGCTTTGCTAGCAGTTCTGTGGCAAGGACTCCCTTTGAGTCCTCCGCCTCTTCTTGTCAGTGGCATGGGCCCTGATGGTTCTGGCTTCTAAGAAGCTCTCACACTCCCCTTCATGCCCTGACTGCCCTCCCTGCTCTCTGCTTGCTCCTAAAGGAAACTGGTGCAGTCCTGTCACGGAGACTAGACACACCTGTTATACTGGACTCTTCACGTGCATCATCTCACATTTGCTGGACCCACTCTTTAGCCCAGCCATTGTCAGGGCAGGTAGCTTCACACCAATGTAACCTAATATTCCCTTGCTTGCTTTCTGCCTTAGGATGGTGCAACACTACAATAGCGATGGTTGGTACAGAAAGTAATTGTCATCCATATACACAACTTAGAAGTCAGTGGGAGTTAATATTCCATGGAACAATCTTTGCCCAATGGGAAATGTGAGCTTGTGGCAAATGCTGAACCCTTCTGTCCCTGAGGTGGACGTTTCTGAAGGGTATTCTATACCAGCTGCTCAGACGGACGGTCCTAGTGAAATCGATGTCCAAATGTCCACAGCTCAATAACACCCTCTCACACTGGCTTTTCACCCTCTTCAATTTTGTCCTCTCTGGGAACTCCTGTTCCCGGAGACTCAGGTGAGGGAATGGAACTGGACATAAGGATTTGGAAGTAACCTGCATGTACATAATTGTTGCCGTGCGATTGGATTACCTGCATGCAAGCTTTATCTCAGGTTCTGCTAAGACATATGCCAATTATAGTAACTGGCAAAGCTGAGGAAAATCTTTATCAGAATCAAACAAGTTTAATAAGATAAAGTTCAGTCTCTTTTTACGATACCCACCTGTGAGTCACAGGCCAGGACTGGGGGAAAACAGCCTGGAGCATCTCTCTCCATGACGCCTAGCTCTTGGGGAGATACATGGCTCTGTGATGCTCTTTTAGCTGCAAGCCAAGCTGGAGATGACTTGCTTGTGTAAACAAAAGAGGCAGAGAAGCATAGAGGTGACACTGAACTAGTATTAGACATAGCTTATATAGACATCATGAGGAAATATAGTAGAAAGCCTAGGATATATCAATTAATCAAATGAATTGATTGCTGTATTTTAGGCCTGTTCTTTGAAAGGAATTGGGAGGAGGTGGAAGAATAGGGATAGAGTCCACATAAATCTCTTAGGTAAATAAGTGTAGCAGGAGCTTAAGGATTGAATTATCTTTAGTGATGATAGAAAGTCCAAACACTATAAGGTTGGAATGAAAACAAACACCCTAGAAAAGAAGAGTCCTGGGCTGTGGATGAAATATAGAGTTTAAAAGTGTTCCTTTCCTATCTGTCAGACCTTGTTTCTAGTGACTTAACATATTTGAACCATCATTTTCTTGTCTGGAATTTGGGGATAGTAATAATTTTGTTGTGATGATATGTGATAAGCATCAAATGATATGATGTCTGTAAACCAAAATTAACATAAAACAAACATTTGTTAAGAGCCAACTATGTACCAGGACTGCCCTGGGCATGGCAGGATACAGAGATGAATGTTATGTGGTCCTTGCCTTTGAGGAACTCCCCTGGTATGAAGCAGACAGGCACATGTGTGAATTTATATAAAAGGCAATGGCATTGATAGAGGGGAGAAAAACCTGAGGAATCCAGAAGATAAACAATCCATTTTTCTAGGTGTGGGAAATGAGATGTTGACATCTAAGCTAGAAGGTTAGTAGTTTTGTCAATGTATACAAAGCAATGAAATGTGTGAGGGAAGGTAAGAGCATTCCAAAGAGATGGAAGAACAGAACTAAAGGCACATATTATGCAAGTGAGAAATTGAATGAAGAAAAGAGTAAGTTTGTTTTGGGATTTATTAAATTTAAAGTTCCCATGGAACTTCCATAGTGTTATTATTCAATAAGAAGTGGGAATTAAGAGTCAGAGATTCAGGTGGGGAATGGAACTGGACATAAGGATTTGGAAGTAATTCGCGTGTACATAATTGCTGTCATGAGATTGGAAAAACTGTTCAGAGAAGGCAAGTTTATTGAGTGAAGCAATAACTGACTTAAGGACAGGAACTTGTGGAATACCAGTATTTAGTGGGTGGGGAAAGGAAGATGAAACAGGATATTAAACTGGAAGCTTTCACTAAGACAAGAAAAAATAAATATAAAAATTGAAATGTGAAGGATCAGATCACCAGATAGAAATTTAAAAGTAGATGTCTGAGAATGTTTTGCTAGCTTTCATGTCAACAAGGAAAATATGAAAGGATCTGTAGAGATGGATAGAAGAATTTATGATGAGGGCTTCTTTGGGAAAAATCTATTCTGGGATTTCTATTATTTCTCACTCCACTCTCTTGGGAGAGCCTCAAAAGAGATCACTTAGAGAGCTTGGTATGTAAATCTTGTATTTGGAGAGTGGGCAATCACCTGACATCTAGCATATGCCTTAGGAATCATAATGTGAGGAAGCGGCCAGCTGAACTGACCTCTGACAGCAGTATAGTGAGAGATCATTGAATTTCCTTCTGATAATGTGTCCAAGGTGGATGATTCTGAAGAAGGGATGTGGACCTCATGATAAGATGTCATATAATGTCATTTAAAAAGTTATTTTGGCCAAGACACCTTATGTCAGAGAGCAGTCTAGTTGGAGGCTTTAGTAAGGGAGCCTCCAAAATACCCACTCATTTGCTCATGAGAGGAAGGGTCAGCTTCATATTCTTGCCAAGCCCAGAGACAACTGAACCTCCTTAAGACAATAGCAGTCAAGGCAGAAACTTCTCATTCCTCTTCCCTCCTTCTTTCATCCTATCCCCAGTTCAAACATGGCAAGTTTAAAAATAGCAACTAGGATGAGGTAATAAAGAAAAATAGAAAAAAAATGAACTTCACCTCCTTTCTTGAAGGTAGTCAGTCTGCTTTCAACTGTGCCTTATTTGGGGTATGAGGAGCAGAAAGGGGCTATTATAACTTTGAATGAAGATTAAAATGCCAATTAACATATTTAACTAGGAATTTCTAACTTTCAAACTGAGACTCTATGACTTAATTCATTCTTTTGTTTATTTATTTCCCAAGAGTGACTGTCCCAGTGTTTTATCCAGGGACTTGGGAAAGACATCTTCTAATGAAAAAATATAAATGGACAGTGAAATATACAAATAAGTTTGTATTTTGAATAGATCCCACAAATTGTGCCTTTTCAAGGCTTGATATGAAGAGGATTTAGACAAAGAAAGAGAATAAAAAGCCAGAGAAGTCAATAAGATTAGAATTGCAGAAACTAAGGGAAAGAAAAGTATCAAAAATAGGGCTGGTACAGGAGACAATTGTTTTCATCTTAACAATGAGGAAAATCTGGATAAACCATAAAATCATAAGTGTTTTCTAAAAATATTAATTTTACTTATTTATTTATTTATTTTTAAAATTTTTGGCTGCATTGGGTCTTAGTTGCAGCATGCGGGATCTTCATTGTGGCATGCTGGATCTTTCGCTGTGGCACATGGGCTCTTCATTGTGGCGCATGGGCTTCTCTCTAGTTGTGGCGAGCAGGTTTTCTCTCTCTAGTTGTGGTGCGCGGGCTCCACGGTGCGTGGGCTCTGTAGTTTGTGGCACGTGGGCTTCTCTCTAGCTGAGGTACGCTGGATCAGTAGTTGCGGCACATGGGCTTAGTTGCCCCGTGGCATGTGGGATTTTAGTTCCCTGACCAGAGATTGAACCAACTTTCCCTGCATTGGAAGGCAGATTCTTTACCACTGGACCACAAGGGAAGTCCTCTATAAAGGTTTTTTGAAAAACCTGTCAGAGATCTGAGGATTTGAAGAATTCTAAATGAATTAGATCCAGAAAGAGATGAGTCCTTCCTAAGAGAAAAGAGTCTCACAGCTGCTTTAATTGCTGGAGACATATTAGAAAAGAAAGTGAACCCACCATGAAAGGGTAATGAGAAGTCAGCCTAACTCTTTTTTTTTTTTTTTGGCCACACTGTGCAACATGTGGGATCTTAGTTCACCGACAAGGGATTGAACCTAACTCTTAATGAACATCTCATGGCGGCATATGGAGTGACATGACAAGTCAGAACAGAGTGATTCTGCATATACCCACTAACTCTTTTGCATGGACATTCTCTGTACCACCCTACCATACTAGAGTGGTGTGCTGAAAGCTGGGGAAGGGCAGAAAAACTGAGAGAGATTTACCCCTCAGTGCAAGGGGTATTTTCTAAGGGCAAGGCAGGAGTTCAGCAGGGCATAGGTAGAAGAGGTGGCAGAAATACCTTTAAGTTCCACTAGAACTTTACCAAGTACAAGTACTAAGTGACCCAATAAAGCCTAGGTACAGTCTTACAGAATAGATAGTTCTTCTGAGATACAGAGAGCCAGCATGAGAATTAGAAAGCATAGAAAACTATCCAGTGACCCAAAACTCTGACATCCAGGCAAGAAAGGAGAGAGATATCCACAATTTGGAAAATGGTGCCTAGAGAGGTCTCCAGGTTATCACAAGTACACAGATTCCAAGCCCTGTTGAAGGAAAAAAAAAACATGATTTCACTTTCAAAATATTTGGCAAGGTGAATATAACTAAAGTTGCAAAAAATCCCAGACCCAGATCAAGTGCAGATCAGATTTAGTTTGTTCACAAACTCTAGCAGTCTGGCATATAAAGAGGTACTGTTTTCTCTGAAGATAAATTTTATTTACTTCAGTCTTTATTGTTCTTTTATACAAGCTGTCCTGTATAAAATAAAAATTATAAAACATGAGAAGAGGCATGAAAATATGACCTATACAAAAAAAAAGAGTCAATAAGAGACCTAGAGATGGTCCAGATATTGGAAGTAGCAGATAAAACTTTAAATTAACCATTATGAATATATTAAATATTTCAGCAGAAAAATGAAAAGTATAGAAAAGAACCACATGAAAATATTAGAAATGAGGAATACATATCAAAAATAAAAAATTCATTCAACGGCCCAGATAGCAATCCGGTACAGCAGAAGAAAGTATCCATGAATTGAAATATAGGTCAATAACTTATCCAAACCAAAAATCAAAGAAAAAATAATAGAAAAAGACAGAGTGTCTGAGACTTCTGGGACAATACCAAAAGGTCAAGAACACATACAGTTGGAGTAGGAGAAGAGGGAGAAAGACTAGGGAAGAAGAAATATTTGAATAGGTAATGATCTGGAAGTCTTCAAAATTGATGAAAGATATAAACTCAATTCCTGAAATCTCAGCAAACCCCAAGGAGGATAAATAGAAAGAAAATTACACTTAAGTACATCATGCTCAAACTGATAAATATTAAATATAAAAATTGTCTTAAAAGATAAAAAAGACACATGGACTGTTGAACAACAAGAATGAGGACTGACTTCTTATCAGAAATAATGGAGGGAGAAGACAATGGTACAACACCTATAAAGTACTGAAAGAAAAAAAAAACACGTCAACCTCAAATTCTACATTCTATATCAAGTGACATTATCCATGTTTTTCTCAGGCAGATAAGGGCAGAGATAATTCTTCTCCAGCACATCTGAACTACAAAAATGATAAAGGGTATTCTCCTGATACCAGATAATTTTCCAGGAAAGAATAAAGAATACCACAAAGGGTAGAACTGTGGGTAAATCTCAAAGATCTTTATATTTTCTTTATTTTTAAATATTTATTTATTTATTTATTTATTTGGCTGCACTGGGTCTTTAGTTGCGGCACACGGGATCTTTGTTGCTGCATGCATGCGGGGTCTTTTAGTTGCGGCATGCGAAGTCCTAGTTGCAGCATGTGGGATCTACCTCCCTGACCAGGGATCGAACCTGGGTCCCCTGTACTGGGAGCACAGAGTCTTAGCCACTGGACCACCAAGGAAGTCCCTATATTTTCTTTAAACTTCCCTAATGGACTAATGACTGTCAACACAAAAATTTTAGCAATGTAGCTTGAGTGTGAAGAACTGACCAGTTGTCCAGTATGTCCTACGGGACCAAGGCCAATAATTTACTTGGGGTTGTCTAGTAGGGCCAAAGCCAATAAAGTAATTTGTGTGGTCAGGATCAGTGTGGCTGTGGCCAAGGAAAGGACCTGATATTAGCTAAATGCAGGGAGATTGAGCAAATAAGCTAATGTTTTGAGGAATGGTGGGGGCCGCTTTCTGACTGTTAAAGAAGTGAGTTACAAATATAAAAAGAGGGGAGGCCATAATAAGCCTTGTGGTATTGGGTTAGAACTGGAAGTATTGTTGTGAACTCATGGATTTATAACTATCTATCTAGCTAGCTAGCTAGCTACTTACCTACCTATTGATATATATATATAGATGGAGAAATGGAAATAAATATAGATGCCATGTGTGTATATACACAAATATATTTGATAGCTTTGCCCCTTGAGAGGACCTAGAATCAATGACATGTCAGGAACAATGAACACACCTAGATTTTGCTTTCTATATACCGTTATTCACTAAAAGAAACCAGGACTTCTTGAGTCTGCCACATCTTCATGCATCAGAAAGTAAGAAAGTGCTCAAAGAATGTTGGAAGTTATGACAGAAGCATATAAGAGCCTGCTTGTGTGAACTCCTACTAGATATATCTGGCAATTTGAGTATCAAAATAGATAGTGATAATAACAGGCTGTGTGACCCACTGAATAAAATAAGAATCTATGTTTCCATATTAATACAGGTGAAAGAATGAATGGAAGAGGAGCGAAAGCTGTACCTTATGGTAGGATGACAACTAATAAATGTAGAAGTAATATAGGCATTAGAAAAACCACCATTTCAGTACCATCATAATATTAATTAATTCAGGCAAGTATCATCAACAGATACTTAAACTTTTGGGTAAAAGTGTGAATAGAAACAAGGCATCTATGTACTGTCAAAGCATCTCCTCACAAATTTACCTATTGATTAATAAGCATAAAATACTTAGTAACTTTACCGTGGAATCACCTGGCAGACTCCATTTTAAACAAGAGATAAAAGTGGTTAACACCATCAGTAATAGGACAAATAGATATCATGCTTCCTGTTGTTTCTTTGAGAAGAACACAGTATCACTTTTGTGGCATTTCTGCAAAAAAAAAAAAAATACATAAACTGAAAATAATTGTGAGGAAATGTCAAACAGATCCAAATTGAAGGTTATTCTACAAAGTAACTGGTTGTACACAACAATGATTTTTATTTTTAAAGAAGCAGCCAGATGAGTTGCCAGCGTCCACCCCAGTGCAAAATATAAATGGTAAGCTTTCAAGGGGCCAAGCCAAAAAGGGCAGCAGTCAACCAGAGTAGGAAAGGCTTAGAGAAGGCCCTTTCCTCTCCATGCATTTTGAATATCCATTAAGGACTTACTTTATGGTTAATGAGCTCTTCCTTTAAGACAAAAACCCTTATAAAAGTTAAACTTCATATTCTCACCTAGTATGCCTTTCTTTAATCAGGTAATTAAATGCTGTCTTTTGGACACATCTCAGAACCACAAACTGCGAGAATCTTTTCTTTCTTCCTTTAATTTAAAATTTTTTGGGTGCTGATTGCTTGGATCATGTGGCATTTAGGAGAAAGAAAGTACCGAATCAGAGAGGTGGATGTTGAAGTGCAGCTGCTCAGTCTGCAGTTGTGAGGAGGATGGGGAAAAGTTGAAGACTGGGAGGAGAGAAAACTCCACCCAAATTTCTGTCTTTTCGCAATTTTGTGTGTGTGTGTGTGTGTGTGTGTGTGTGTGTGTGTGTGTGTGGACTCAGCTATCTGCCTTTACGGCCTGGAAAATCACCCAAATGGCCATTGTCCTATGGGAAGAAGGTCATTACCAATGCCCTGAACAGAACTTATGGCCAGTCAAGACAGTTTCCAAGGAAATAAGTGGTGAGGTTGCTGCAGCCACCCATCCAATCAGAGGACTAAAGAAAATCATTTTCAGGGGGAGGGATTGTTGCGCTATCAGATACATGCAGCTGGAAAGCCATCTGGGTCCTAGGAAGATTTTTACAAAATGCCACGGAGTCTGGTTGTTCTATTGCCTCAGAAATCTGTCTCCTCTGGCTATCTGATCACCAGCCCATAAAAGGAAGGCTGCCTCTGAATGGGATCTGAGACTTTGGAATCTCAGATAAGTGAAAAGCAAAACAAAGCAAAAAATCCTGCTCTTTAGTCACTTAATAATGCTTCCTATAAGCAGCCAGGAAGAGAGAAGAGGCTCTCATCAAACAAAGCTTGACAGAGAGGAAAATCATGCTTGGAATGCTTTGCTGCGTCCAAATAGCTTTTAACTTTATTGTCTTCTGGAATTCTGGAAGAGAGGACCGGTATTTGAATGACTGTGGTCAGTCGTCTACAGATCCATCCTCTTGTTCAGTGGGACCCTAAAGGGCAGAATGCAGATGCATAGTTATAGCTTGAAGTTCCAGCGATGCAATTGACTAAATGAGGATGTCACAAATGCCCTAATGTTGAAGATATTCAAGTTAGAACGCTGCGGGGTGGAGAATAAAATGTAAGCGTCATTTGGCGATGAGCTTGGGTGACCAACCCATCCCAGTTTGCCTGGGACCCTCCTGGTTTTGATCCCATGTCTTAAACACCCCCTCATTCCCTGGCAAAAATAGATGTCTGGTCACCCACCCAGCGGGTCATCCTCAGTGTTTCATAAGTCTTTCTTCAAACCCTAGAATCCTTTCAGTCCGATGCCTGTATATGTAAGCGCAGTATTGCCTTCATGAACTCTGGACTTGGTATAACAGAAAACAAAAGTTGTGGCACTACTTTGGTCTAGAGGGCAGAGTGTTGGACTGGGAGTTGATGGGTCTACCAATAAACAACTGTGTGGCCTTGGGGAAAAAATCTCTCCTTTCTGAATCCTTTTTCTCCCCCAGAGTGAAGAACCTCAGATGGATGTTTTATAAGATTCCTTCCAACTCTAACACACTATGGCTTTTTCCTATGAATTTAAATTATCTCATGTTAAGAAGATGATTTTGCATACCAATTCTCTGCTTCTCTGTGTGTATGTGGGGTGGGAAGGAGTGTGGGCGGGGGGGTGAGGAAAGCAAGTTGGTAGAAGCCAAAATAGGGTGTAGAAAGGACAACAAAAAAAATTAGGAGAAATTTGGAGCTTTTATTCCAAGGAGGTCAGAGGACATATTATAAATTTATTTACTTACCACTACAGAATTTTTTTTTAGGTGCCTAACAAGCAAGATCCATGCTTTCCCCACCTTATGCCCAGAGAGGAAAATAAGTTTGTCCAAAGTCACACAGTAAATTACTGGCACAGGTAAGAAGTAGAGATTACATCTCCTGAACTGTGCTGTTTTCCTGCCAGGCTGTGCTGCTGCTTACAAGGTGCCCCTAATTAGAGTAACTGCTCCTTTCTCCTTTCATTTTGAGCCAAAGAGAGGAGTGTTATGTCTGATAAAAGAAAACACAGTAGACAGGGAATAATTTTCAGGCTCTTGCCTTCTCACAACTCATTGTCCAACCCTTGGCTTTGTTGACAATTTCAGATGGCTTAAATACAGCAAGGGGAAGTCAATGCTACACCTTAAAAATTAATTGTTCAAGTACTAGGTCATTTCAGAGTAATGCACTGTGAAATTATGTTATTCTCCAGAAGAATTTCCATAAAGTTTAACATGCCATGACACATTATTTTGCCACTGGAGTTCGTTTTTTAAAAAAGTACATAAAAAGAGTCTTTGGAGTCCAAGGGTGTGTGTATCCCTGGCTGCAGACAAAGCAGGACGTGTTTTGTTAGGGAGGACTCTCAGAGCAGCAGATACTGTTGGATCGCTGCTAAAGAAGACCCCATTACCAAGACATGTTCCATACAAGTGCAGCCTGGCTGGGATTGGTGGAGGCAAGTGTAGAAGAAGTCATTAGTCTTGATGCTTTCTTTTTTTTTTTTTTTTTTTTACTGTTATTCACACTGGAATAATGAGATTATTGGAATATTTTTTTTCCTAATGAGAGTGAGACAGAATACCTTGGTCTCTAAATGATTTAGTCACAGAGGGAACACATTACTCTTCCCTTGATTGCTGTCAAATGCTGGAAAATTATACTGATATTTATCGTGATGGGCAATATTTTTCCTGCCTTTTCAGTGTCAAATGAGATGGGAAAAATATTTGTCTGAAAAGCAGACTCCTTTACAAGGTTTGTAGAAAGGAAGACAGATGAAGATGCAGGATAAGGAACTGGGGGCGGAAGTTAGAAGGAGGATAATTGGAAGAGGGCTTTTTGCTACTTCTTTTTTCATCAGTAAAGCTAGCCCCCATTTTAATTTCCTAGAGCTTTCTCCTCTAGTTAGCTCACCAGTGCTTGGGGCTAATTAGACATTGTTTAGATTCAGAATAGAAGGTTAATTTCAAGGGGATGTGGGTTTGTGTTGGTCTGGAGGTCATTAGTGGCAGCTAGTTAATTTGTGTTTCTTGGAAAGAAAGGACATCCTCCGGAGGGAGAGTTCCTTGTAGAGGAAAGAAGGTTGTTCTGCTCTTACTCTCAAGAGCCTTTCACCTGAGGCTCGTCAGCCCAAAGTTTATGGAGCTGGTACAGAGTAATTGGGTGTCCTGGTACACTGCAGCCAGGGATATGGGGTTGAATCTCAGTGTAACAGGACAGGTCATAGGTGGCTTTGCAGCCATGCTGGACAAAGATCCTGGGGTCTAGCTGCCGGTCTTGCCACACCCCCACCTCATCCTTCAGGAAAACAACCACCACAAGAAATCAACAAGTGAAACACTCCCTGTCATCATTACCTGCTGCTATGCAGAAGGGAGATGTAACAATATATCTATATCATAATCAGGAAATTTCAGTGATTTCAAAGTAACAGGTGGAAGAAACTTACACCTTGAGCATGGGTCCTGTGAGTTACAGATACAACTATTCCTTAGATTCATTTAGGTGTCCTGTCATAAATATAGAAATTCAGGTTGACCCACTGTGGTCCTGATCAGTTAGTTGGGGTGAGGGCCGATTCATCTGTATTTCAACAGGCTCCCAGGAGACTGTCTTGCATCCAGGGACATAAACTGCCTCTTCCAGGGATAGGAGGTGCTCTAAATTCTTAGGAGATTTGAGGAGGGGCCCAGAAATCAACTTAGAAGACAAAGCCAGAATGAATGAGATACATGACTGTGGATGCATCGTATGAGCAAACTTTTACACCTAGAAATATCTGGAAGCAGTTTTACATCATCAACTCATTTGTCATTGTGTACCACTGTTTCCTCTGAGATGCAGAATTGTATCTTTTCTTTTTTTTTTTTTTTTGCAGTACGCGGGCCTCCCACTGTTGTGGCCTCTCCCCTTGCGGAGCACAGGCTCCGGACGCGCAGGCCCAGCGGCCATGGCTCATGGGCCCAGCCTCTCTGCGGCATGTGGGATCTTCCCAGACCGGGGCACGAACCTGTGTCCCCTGCATCGGCAGGTGGACTCTCAACCACTGAGCCACCAGGGAAGCCCAAGAATTGTATCTTTTTACCATGAATCCCTGGAAAGGAAAAACTCCTCCATGCCAGGAAAGGGGGCATTCATTTACTGTAGATGATGCTCAAATTTCAGCTCCTCTAAGAAATTTCCCACCCCCTGCCAAGAATCTCTTCTTCTTTAGTAATGTCCAATTTGTAATATTGGTATTTGTGTCTATAATTTAGCCCCAATTGAACTGTATATAAGTTGAGAGCAGAAAACATATATCTTGCTCATCTCCATATCTCATCCATGAGGATTTCTGGAGAGCCTTGCTTATAATTGGTGCTCAATCTGTTTGTACTGAATTAATTAAGTGGATAAAAAAACTGCCACAGAGAGAGACCACCTAACGCAGCAAATGGCCCTCTACTGCGCCTGTCATATAACCTCTTTCTGTCTCTTACCACTTTTTTTTTTCCCTACTCTGATGTCCCACCCTCCACCTTCCATCATCCCAGGTTCCCAGATGATGGCTTGTGTTTTTCTTTTTTTATTGCCTCCTCCTCTTCCTTATTCTTTTTCCTTGCTTAGAGTCACCAGTAGGAATGTTACTTAGCCCATTACTGGGTCAGTGTTCCTTACTGCTGCTGAGGACCATGGTGAAGTTTCGGATTCTAGCATCATTTTGCATCAGAATGCAAATGATTTCCTGGGAAGTAGGGGATGGTGTATTCTGGTCACGCTCAGTTAGTTTCAAGATAGCTTGCATCTCACTTCCAGTAAAACCGCTTATTTATAACATATCAATATATTGACAAAGTTGCAGAACAAGGCTGTCCTGAGATGAGACACAAATTCCAAAGAGGTGAGCACTAATTGTTCAAGTGATTATTTATTGGCCATGACATAATTACTCTCCTTGGGGTCATGCATTCGCCTCCAGGTTACTATGTGGATGTACCCTTGGGGTCAGGCCAGGACAGACTGTGGTCACTGAGACTCAAACTCCCAAAGCAATCAGCAAGAACCTCCTAGAGAAGGAGGCAGACCCTGCTTTCCGAGGGATGTTGAGTGGTGCATGGGTGGCTTGGATCTTAACCCTGCTCTGGAAGCTTTCCTGCTCTTCTTGGAGTATTGTAAAATACTATGTGGGCCCAATGTGTGTCTCAAGTGACCACAGATATATGTGGGTACAGCAGATGAGTTAGGAGCCTGGTCCTGGGATATTAGTACAGGTCTCTGCATTCAGAGGTGTGTGACAAGGCATCTCCCATTGCATGTCCTTTTTATTTTGTAAGGACCTGAAGCCCTACAATTACACAGCTAATGATGAATACCTGACAGGTAATACATGGATATTTTTAAAGCAGACTCATTTGACCTCTATCCATCCAGCCCTAGAGAATAGATATCAGGCTCTATTTCTGATTGGTAAGCAGTCATTTCCTGGCAGCTTGGCTGAGATCATTCTGGACCCCTTCCGGGACCCGCCAATATCCTTGGGATCAGGGAAGATGAGACACTTAGGGCTCATCTGCCACAGCCTCTCCTGGGAGCTTCGACACGAAGATGAATAGGTCTGTGATATTTTTCCAGCTGAAGCACACTTGCAAGGGTCAGCACAAAACTGGAAACCCAGTGGGCTCCTCCAGCTGCAGCAGCCGGCCAGCTGGACCCCAGGCCCGCAGCAATCTGTGCCCTGCAGCAGACCTAGATTGGGGCTTGGGGTGACTTTCATTTGCACTGTTGTCTTACATGGCTGGAGGTGCTCTCTGGGAGAGTGAAGAGCTGATGCAGGGAAATAGCTGAACGTGGGAGAAATGGGTTTCCACCAAAGCAATTTGCCCCATTTTTTTTCTTTATTTCTTTATGCATTTTTATTTTATTTATTTTTATAACTTTATTTATTTAACTTATTTATTTTTGCCTGCTCTAGGTCTTTGTTGCTGTGCACGGTCTCCCTCTAGTTGCAGGGAGCGGGGCCTACTCTTCATTGCGGCACATGGGCTTCTCACTGCTGTGACTTCTTTTGTTGCAGAGCATGGGCTCTAGGCACGCGGGCTCCAGTAGTTGCAGCATGTGGGCTTCAGTAGTTGTAGCATGTGAGCTCAGTAGTTGTGGCTCATGGAACCTAGAGCACACGCTCAGTAGTTGTGGCGCGTGGGCTTAGTTGCTCCGTGGCATGTGGGATCTTCCTGGACCAGGGCTCGAACCTGTGTCCCCTGCATTGGCAGGCAGATTCTTAACCACTGTGCCACCAGGGAAGCCCAATTTCTTTACACATTTTTAAAGCAGATTTTTTGCTAGTAAAATTGCTGGCTGGACAAAGCTCTCTCATGCTATGTGTTTGTTTTTTCTTCTCTTGAATGTTTTAAACCTCTCTAGGTGTCTTGTCTCTCTGACATAGACTGGCAGAGAAACAACGTAGGCAGCCTGGATTCCCAGATCACTGCTATAAAGGCTTTGCTGTTTGCTGGCTGCTCTGCCTGGCTAGCCAACTCCAGCCCTGCAGGACCCACGCAGTAGGGCATGCAGTGCCAGATGGAGAGGAGAGAGGGAAGGCAGACCCAGTGAGAATCCTCTCGAAGAGGAGCGAACGGCCTAGGGAACAGCCCAGGGAGACGAAAGATGGTGCTGGACCAGTTGAACAAGAGCCCAGCTCTGAGTAACTTCCCTCATTCAGGGAAAATAAAATCACAAATGAGAATAGTTAGGGGCCAAGAACCAGCTGGAGACAAAGGGGTGTTAGTTTCGGGGGGGATGGGGGCTGTGAGACAAGAAAGGCTCCGACTAGATGTTCAAAAGTCTGGCCTGCTGTGGACAGCTGCCACCCAAGCTCCAGGCCCAGAAGATAGTCACAAGCCCAGGGAACTGCACCGTTTGCCTCAGCCCAGGACGGGGAAGACTGATGAGATAGGAAAGGCCTCGGCCTCCTGCCCTCCTCACCTTTTAGCCTGCTTGGTCCACCCCTGGCAACTTAGCGGGTAGGGCCAAGATCCCTCCCCTTAGGCAACTGGTAGCAGGAGGAGGAGGAGGAGGGGAGGAGGGGTGGAGGGAGAGAAGGGGGAAAAGGAGAAGGATGAGGGGGAGGGGAGAGAAGGGGAGGAGGGAGAAAAGGACAGAGAGGAGGAGAGAGTAGAAGAGGGGGAAGAGGAGGAGAGGGAGGGGGAGGGAGGGGGAGGGGGAAAGAGGAGGAGGGAGAGGGAGGGGAAGGAGGGGGAGGGGAGAGAGGGGGAGGGGGAGGGAGGGGGAAGGAGGGGGAGGGGGAAGGAGGGGGAGGGAGGGGGAAGGAGGGGGAGGGGGAAGGAGGCGGAGGGAGAGGGAGGGGAGGAGGGGGAGGGGAGGGAGGGGGAAGGAGGGGGAGGGGAAGGAGGGGGAGGGGGAGGGAAGGGGAAGGAGTGGGAGAGGGAAGGGGAGAAGTGGGGGAGAAAGAGGGAGAGGAGGAGGTGGAGGACGAGGTGTATGTTGTGAGATCCAGTGAGTTTCAGAGCAGAGGCTGTTCCTCACCACCCCCATCTTTGGGACACTCTCTCTCATCAGCAACTGAAATGGTCTTTCTGGAATGTTTCAGGCTCTCCAAATTTCAGAACATGGAATAGAAACAGAAATCCATAGCAGGAGGTTGGCCTGGGTCTGAACATCCCTGTCCTGTTGTGCCCACCACTTGTTGTGTCCCATTTTTGATGAGCAAATTATTCTGGCTGAACTTTTCATCCTGGAAGATCACGCGGCCTGTCCCAAGTCAGAGAGCTTCTCCCTGCTGCCTATTACTGCAGCACTCGGGAAGATTAAAGATTTCTTACTCCTCCAGCCCTGCTCAGAAACAAGGGCAATGAGAAGTGCCATTTAGTCATTTCTTCCCATTAACAGGTGGTCATCCCTTGATCCGGCTTGACGGTTTGAAGGCACTTTCCTACCTGGATAAAGATATATAGGGCTGAAAAAGAGTCCCAGTGTGGAGGAAGAGTATGGTTAGGTTCTCCTAGCATGTTATGCAACAGACACACACACACACACACACATATAAAAAATACAATATATATACATATATATTTATATACAAATATATATATTATATATATGCACACATATATATGTATATGATCTATGTTTAAATGAGATATTTATATAATCTTTAACATATTTTTATAATGATTTATATTTTAAAAGTATTTCCATATCTATTATCACCCTTGATGTAACTCATGTGATAGCCTGGTAGGATGTATAACATTAGAATGACCATTTTAGAGAGGAAAGGAAAGTTCAGAGAGGTTGTGACTTGCATCAGGTCACACAACTGCTGGATGGCATAACTGGAATTCAAACCTAATTTTCTTTTTTAATGTAACAGTTTATGTTCTTTCCATGGTGTGATTCTGCCTTTCCCATAGCAGGTGGAAGAATGGGGGTAGCACAGTGTAGCCATCAAAGTAGTTCCTTCATCTTTCCCAGGTAATGCGCTGGAGAAGTATTTTATGTAATTTAGTTCTTAAAATAGTTATTTAATATTAAAATTATTCTTCTTCAGTATGTAAGCAATAGAGGCAGGGTTTGAACCAGATCTGGATGACCCTATAGCCATGTTCTGTCCATGACTCTAGGGAACAGATAAAGTGACACTTTGCAGGTCAGTGGGGGCAGAGTAGTCCAATGGAAAGGGGTAAGCTTTGCCATCAGTCAAACCTGGGTTGGAACTCTAGATCTATCATTTATTAGCTCTGGGAACTTGGGCAAGATTGTCAGTTTCCTCTTCTATGTTAATGGGATTCACATTGATCCTACTGTGGGCTATAGGATTAAATGAGATAAAGTAGGTCTTTAGCATAGTGTCTGACACATAGTAGGTACTCAACATGTGACACCTCTAGACCGTCTGTCTATATTCTGTCTCTATTGCTGATTTAGGTGTAATTCCCTAGTCCTCACTTAGACCAAATAACCCATATAGATCCAGAAGTGTTGTCTAAGTAGAAACAGGACATTAAGATCCAGAAGAGGGAATTCAAGGCTAAAACTAAGACTCTAAGGGAAGAAGAGGAAAATTTGAGAGAATCTCAAATTTTCTGAGAATCATCATTCTTGGTTCTTCCTTTTCTACCTTATCCAACTTTCTGCTCAAGTGAGTTGGGAGTGACACAGAAGAGCCACACAGATGCCTCCAGCACTGCTCTGTATTCCAACCAGCACGGGGAGGCAGTGTCCATCATGCCTCTCCCTCCATGCTCCTCCTTGCAAGCTGGGGGCAGTTCTTTGGCTTTACCTTCCTGACTGACAGAAAAGAGAATAGTAGCTTAAGCAGTATATATTGGGGTGGTAGGAAATTCCAACACAAACCCACCTCCCCTTCCAAGCCAGCAGGATCCCACCCCCATCCTGCCTTTCTGCTCATTGACAGCATGGTCACGGACTCTGGGCAATAACAGAGACAACTGAAAGATAATAATTAGCTTACAGACTCAGTGCTGCGCCCCACTTTCTCTTCTTTGCAGATGCTATATTCCTTGGAAGCTTCAGTTAACGAAGATTTCTGTCTCTTTTTGTTCTTTTGTATTTTAAATCAATTTTTGACTTTACTGTTTTAAAAAAAGAAACACATTTGTTCCCGACTCCTTCTCTCCTCTGACACATGCAGAAGCTACATTTTTAGGCCTTTAGTACTGCTTTTCTTCTGATGCACGTGACATCTTAATAATTCTAACACCAGGGGTAGAGAAATGAAAAAGGGAACAGCACGACAAAAGACCTCTGGGCCATTTTGGAATTAGTGATATTTTTCAGGAGTGATCAATTACATTACTTAACTGGAGAGCTCAGATTATAAAGAAAAATATAATTAGTGGCAAATGTGGTGAGATATATAAAGATAGATAGGCGGGCTAAGGAATGAGAGCTCATCAATTTTTCCAGGTTCCATCAGGAGGGCAATTGTTTTACTGCAAAGCTCCATCCCAATGATTGGAAAGCAAAAGCAAGCACACTCTGAGCATTGGCAGTCCTCAAAGGAAAGTGCATCAGCTGAAAGTCAGCAGGTCTGCCTCTGGTCTACCATTGATTACTGGGCAATTCACTTACCCTGACTGTGTCTCAGTTTCCTCCTCTGTAAAAGAGGGTTAATGAGGCCTATTCTTCCTGCCTCCCTTGGAGCTGTTGTGAGGGTTAAATAAACCATATGGATGTGGACTTGCTTTGAAAATTAAAAGCCCTACATACATGCAAAGGAGGATTAGGAATATTAACACTATTTGAGCTGGATCTTGCAGAATAAGTAGGATTTGACTTTCTGGAAATAGACATGAGGGATATCAATGAAAGGATACAGAACAAGCAAGGCATCAAACCCATACATTAGTTTGGCTGTAACATAGAATATTGAAACAGAAGAGGAAAATATTACATCCATAATGTGGGCTGGAACAAGAACACAGAGGCTTAGGAGTTGCAGCTTTTTGCCAAAGCAGGAGCAACCACTGACTAGTTCTGGTGGGGAAGAACAGGATCCAGGCAGTTTTGCAGAAAGGTGAAGCTAGGAGTGCAGAGCAGAAGTCATTTGTCCAAGGGGAGTTGGTTAGAAATTTATGGTCAGAAATAAAAGATGCCTACACTGGGGCATTGGATATGAGGAAAGATGAATTGTGGGAGAATTACTGGGACAGAACTCACAGGGCTGATTGAAATGCCACGCAAGGAACTGGCGATATGGGAAAAAGGGAGGAATCGAAGATTACTTCAAGGATTAAAGTATGAATTCCTGGGAGGATGGCCATACCGTTGACAAAATCTAGAATGCAGGTTGAGGGGCACTTTAGGGTGGGAATGGAGAATTTATTACCATAAATGTGATAGATTCGCCAATGTTGATTTTAAAGTGTTGTTGAGACCTACAGCTAACACTGCCAGTTAACTGCCTGTAAAAATTGCCAGGCTTAGAGCTTAGGAGAGTGGTCAAGGCATTTTGAAATCATTAGGAAAGTGGAAAAACCAGGAGAATTGGGGAACTCTTTGAAGGGTATGAGAAGAGACAAGGGGATGGTGGCAAGAATTTCAGGAAGTTTACCAGAAGGTGAGGTGGGTGTGTAGATTTAACGCTCATGCAATTTCCTGCTGTCCTTCGAAAGCATCTTACCTTTCTCCCAAGGACAGGAAGGGGGAGAGGACTCAGTATTATCTCCTTCTGTGAGGAAGCAACCTATGGGCCACAGAGGTTGTAAGAATGTTTGCTGAGATGCGTTCAATCACTGGCGTGGCACTTAAGGAGGGGAAGGGATGCAGCTCTGTTGGAGTCCTCCAAAGCCATCATTAGCCGCTCTGGCCTCCGGGAGTCTGGGAGATTACTTTGCAGCTAATTGGGAATCACTCTTGAGGATCAATACCATAGGTTGATTCTCTGTGTCCAGAGCCAGAAAATTAGCTCTTCTCTGAGAACATGGATGGTCTGTGTGGCTGCTTTGTTAATAGAAAGCTACACAGCTCTTGACTGAAGTGTATTTCAAGCCAGCAGCTTCCAGATATGGAGGAGCCATTGGCTTGCAGCTTCCCTGAAACACAGTGATAGGCTCGGCGCTGTCATCGAAGGAAGGAAACTAATTGTACCAGCCGACTGGAAACTACAGCCGTATAACTTTCCATTTCGTGGCTCAAAATTCCACTCCCGATTTGCAATGCCAAAAACAGCATCTTTGCTTTGGTATCTCCCAGTGCCTGGGTATTATTTTTATTGCTCTGTTTATGTATGTGCCTGTGTGTGAGTGTTTATTTTTGAAATCTCAGACACATGTTTTACAGGAGGAGTATTGGCATTTCAGAAGTCATTGATGTTTTGGGTTATTGTCTACCAGGGATGTGGGTCATTGCCAAACAACCTGACAAAACATCATCAGGCTTGCAAACCTGTTTTCAAGTGAGATGTTCTAAAACAATATTTATAGCAAAATTATGACCTCGAGGCATCTAAATGTAATCCATTTTTAAATCTCACTTTTTCTCTCTGAATCCTTCAATCTAATTAGTCTCGCATTATTACAGAGAGTAATCATTCCTTTCTTCTAATAACATTCATGGATAATTTTATTTCTCATTTCCAGCCTCCTACTCCTGTGGTGTAATTAGTGTCTTTGGCACCTCGTGATGCTCAGAATGAGTTGCAGCTGCTAATTGCTAATTGAAAAATTAGAAACTCAGTTAGAAAAAAGATCTAATTAAAATGAAATTAGATAAAATCCCTTCAAACCAGCTCCTTTGTCTCTCACTCACTCACTTTTCATTGTTTTTTTTTTCCCTTATGCCTTCAGTTTTTCACCACAGAACTATTAGCACTTGCAAAATATGTGTAATTGCTTAAAGTAAAATACCTTTCTATATCAGGCTATCCAGTGGTCTTTAGGAGGGAGGTAGGGAGAGGTTTTTGACAATTGAATTCAACTTCAGAACGTGGGTTTTCTTTCTGTTCCTGTTCCACGCATGAAACGTGAGTTCTACCTTATAAATAAGACTTCCAAGCTCTCTCTGGGGGACAAGTGTGTGGTCAGCCCCAGGTCCTTTTCCTTTGTGTTTGGAAGGGTCATTGCCAGCCTCGTAACTGGAAGCTATAGGGATCCACTCACTTCTTGCTGCAAATCCATTCCCACCCTCTTCTCTATTGTGTTGTCCCATCTGACAAATAATGATCTAGTAAATTCCCAGCCCTATAGGAGACACAGAGTTAACCAAGTCCCTTCTGCCTCCAAAGTGCTTACAATCTGTTGAGAAGTCTAGACGGATAGGTGTAGCAACAGAATAAGAAAACATATCATCAAATGCAAAATATTTAGTTTAACCTTTCAAATGTTTTTGAGCACCTTCTTACTACACGCCAGGCACTAGTCATACAAAATATACACCGCACATTGCCTGTCCTCAAGGAGTTCATATCTTGACATACATGAAAAAGTGATTTATAATATATGAGAAAAGCAAAAATAGCAACCAAAAGTTGTTGAATTAATGCAGAAATATGGGTGATGAATTCTTGTGGGTTAAAGAGGTTATCAGGGAATACTTTACTTAGAAGTGGCCCACCCATAGGGTTTTGAAGGATGAGTAGGAGTCCACTAAGAGGACAAGAATTTTAGACAAGAAAACCTGTTCCAAAAAAGACACATAAAACAATATGGTGACTTCTGCAGCTATGAATTATTTGGTATTTTTGAAGCCTAAATTGAGAGGTGTGTAGCAGGAGATGAGGCTGGGAAAGTGGATTAACCCAAATTAGGGTTTGGATTACAAAGAATCCTTTGTGCTTTTGAGGGTTAAAGGAGACGTGCGCTTGAATATTTGGGGGAAAGTTTCTTAGGCAATGTAGGCTTTAAACAATAGTAGTTTCCATAAAAGTGTTCCAGAGGGAGATTTTTTTGGAGTAAAAGGAACATTCCAGATTAAACAAAAGGATAGGAAAGACTTTGAATAGTTCAGTTTGATCACAAGAGAGGGAGTAGTTTAGGAATATATATAGAGAAAAATAAAGTGAATTCAGATTATGATTAAAAATCAAACAAGGAAGTTTATTTTATAAAACAATAAAAGTAGGCACTTTCATGCCTTCCTTTGCAGATGTGAATACTGAGACTTGGAAAGCTTAAATAATTTACCCAAGGTCACACAGCTAATTTGTGACTTTGGGGGATTCCAACCCAACTTCTGAAGCTATTCCATCTACACTTCATCAGCCTACTGCTGTAGGCTCCCAACTCAGGTCAGTGTCCATTGCACCATCTCTACCCTCTATACATTCTGAAGGGGGCGAATGAAACTCTGCAGACTCGGCAGATGCCCTCTCCCTCAGTCCGTGGCATGCATGGGGAATGGATCCTGGTATTCTCTGACTTGCCAGCCCCTCCTGGTTCAGCAAAAGAGGCAGTCATTACCAACGGATCTGTGAGCTGGCACTTAGGGGAAGCTATTCTATCCTTTAAGAATTCTCAGTCGACAAAAAGCAAGGAGATAAATGAGAAAAAGTGGTGGACTCATGGGCCAAAGGACTGCTTCCCTGCATGTGCTGTGGAAGGAGAGAACTGGGAACAGCCAAAACCAGGAATTCATTCACACAATAATATTGTGTCTAGAAAGCTTCTACATGAGTAATCTTATTTTCTGCTTGAGGAATGATTGCCCAAACAGAAAACGTAAGTATAAATGTTCTGTTCCTCATAATTTATTCTAATCCCAAAAGATAATGGAATGACAATTAAAATATGCCTTGCCTTCAAGAAGTCCTTCTTTATAGCTAACTTACATTTTTCATGATGCAATTCAGCTTACTTTCTTCTAGTTTATCACAAGGAAACCCGCTGCTTTTAACCAACCTACAACTTCTAGAATAATTAAAGCCCTCTGGTTTGTTCATGACTCAACATGCTTAACAGAGCTAAGGTCAATGGGTGAGGAAGATATAAAGTTATGTTAGTGTGTAAGCATCAGATCAGACTACCTGGATTCAAATCCTAACTCTTCCACCTAACTGTGTAAGTTGATAAACCCCTCCATGATGATGATGATGATGATGACAAAAGTGACAGTAAGTATTTGTACAGTTTGGGGACAATCAAATGAGATGTATACTCATTCAGCACATGTTTGACAAACCCTGTGCTCAGTAAATGTTAGCTATTATCGTTATTGGGACAAGAGAGTAGGAAGGAAAAAAAAAAGTGAGGAGAGAAGAATGGAAGAGAGTGATAGCTGATCTTATTTATAGCACTTAGCTCGGTGCCTGGCAGAGACGAAGCACCCTGTGCTTACGGCTTGATTACAGAATGGATGCCTGGATAGCACCAATTCTTTGCCTGGTTTGTTACATGTCATTTTTAGTCATCTAAGCTACGTTGGTTGGTCCCATGCTATTTTTTTGGAGTGAGATGTTCTAAAGCATACTGAGATAGGAAATGATACACTGACAATCGCCTGTTTGTCACTTCTGGAAGGAGACTGAACAAGTAAGAAAAAAGGTTGGTAAACTAGTCAGGAGAATAAGCCTAAATTCAATTTTAGGAACCGACACCAGAGGGAGCTCCTTCTGCTGTGGCAGGAACAGATGCCTGTGCTCTCCTGCTCTTCCGCTTCTCCATGCTTGCTGAGCTCCTGGGTCTTCTCTCAATAGGTATAGCCCGGGGGCTCCTCTGTAAAGTTTCTGAGAAGTTTTCTTCACCCTCCTACATCTTCATCAGTTTTGGGGAGGAGTCTGATACCTGGATAAGATGTAGATAAAAACTATGGGAGGGCCTCCCTGGTGGCGCAGTGGTTGAGAGTCCGCCTGCCGATGCAGGGGATACGGGTTCGTGCCCCGGTCCAGGAGGATCCCATATGCCGCGGAGTGGCTGGGCCTGTGAGCCATGGCCGCTGAGCCTGCGCATCCGGAGCCTGTGCTCCGCAACGGGAGAGGCCACAACAGTGAGAGGCCCGCATACCGCAAAAAAAAAAAAAAAAAAAACTATGGGAAAGTTAGGTAAAATTACCCCTTCCTGGAAAAGAAAGTTAAAGAAGGATTTTCTATACATGCCAATTTACTCCAAGGGGCATGTTTTAGAAACAGGCTTCTAAAACTGTTCAAAGGTAGCATTTATGGATTACATATTGTGATACCTTTAAAATTCAGCAGTGATCAGCTCAAGTCTCGAGAAATAGATTGGGTAACTTGCCTCTTTGCTAAACGATTCCCTTGTATATCACCTCTTTCCATTTTCCTCTTACACAAAGCATCCTTGCACATCAACACAAAATAATTCAGCATAACATACCAGGGGAGAAGCATTTTCCCCCGCTTTGACCTAAAGTCTCTCTTCCCTCAAATAGGTATCTGGGGAGCTTCCCGGCTTTTCAGACTCTATGCTCTAAAGGTGAAGTTGAGAAATTGTGCAAAGGAAAGACAGAATGTGAAACACATCCATATTCAAAGCATGATTCTGTTGGATAGGTCAGTCCTTACGGTGTTCAACTTCCACCTCCACATACCCTGCAAACAGTAGCCAAGGTGGCAAAGCTATTGCTATTCTGCATCATAGCAAAAGGATTTATAAAGAAAGGTGACTTTGAAGGATTCAAGGTGAAAGTCACTGTCAGCTGGCAGAGCCGGCTGTTTGCAGAGAAGGAATTCACTAGGGGATAGAAGATGGGCTGGGGGCTTTAAGTCCTTGATATGGCTAAGCTTCCCATCTCAGAAAAACAGGTCATCCTATTAATTGTCTGTCATGTCACTCTGGCTCATCACAGAAACAGGTAATTTCCTTCTCTGGGTTTTTCAAATCCATTTATAGTTGTGAAAAACCCTTCCCAACCTTTCTTCAGAGATTCTAGGAACAAGAGTAAAGGTGATAACCACTGGAACAATTTTCTTCAAGGAATTTTGAATATGTTAATATCTTTGCAGGAAGGCAGATGCTCTAACTCAGTCACCACAATACCTTTAAGAAAATAGCTGCAGTTTTATGGTTTCAAGCTACTTGGAGGCAGAGATAAAATAGTGGGAAACGTACTCAAGAGGAATAATACAGCGTATTATGAGATCTGGGTAAATGTACATAGGATTTGGATAGTCTGGCCCAAGGGCTGCCAACATCAAATATTCAAATAATCTAGATTCTATTATGTGCAAACACCTTGAATCATATCACATGGTGTAGAAGCTATTAGAGAGAAATAGTGGTAAGAAATGCAGAGGGATGACACCAAGGGAGGCCTGGCTTCTAGGAGGCCTAATAAGACTGTGGTGGATTTGCCAAGGTTTAGAGACTACCTCTCAGCTTTATAGGTTCAGAGGCTCAATTTTGTCCATTTCCTAGAGTTCATTAGGGAGACTGATACCACCAACAATAACGTGAGATGTTTAATAAAACTGCACCTATTGTGTGCCCTTCACGATGTAGAAGAATGGCAGAGTCCAGTGCAGGGGAGAGAGTGACCCCCTGGGGAGGGGATCTGGGTACTAGTTATCTCTGTAGCTTCAGTGTCCAGCCTTGTGCCCTGTCGCTAACTACATTTGGATGGATGGCAAATGAACACTCAATGACCTAGTGATTGGCTGGCTGGTTGGGTAGATGAGTGAATAGATGGGGATAAACGGGTGACGAGATGAGACGCATGGAAAAGAGAGAAAGAGTGAGGGAAGGGACCATAGCAATGATCCTAGCTGATATTTTTTAGACAGTACTATGTGCCCAGCTCTCTGCTAAGTGGTTTTACATACATTAATCTCTAAATCCTCATTACAACCCCAAGAGGATGGAAAGGTTGTATTTTCCATTTTATAAGTGAGGAAGCTGAGGTTTAGAGGAAGGTAACATGGCCGACGACACCCAACTAGTAAGTGGTAGAGTCAGAATAAATTCACAAGAGATTAAGGCATAAAAATAGAATTTTTTTTATCATGCAATGAGAACTAGAACTTCTAAGTTGACACTACACTTTCATTCTCCGTCAAGAATAGTATCTTCCTCTTGACAAGCTACATAGGAAGCCAAGTGTAATTAGAAGTGTTCTTGTGGAGGACAGCCTCAGAATGAGGAAGTGCCTATGTGGTTTAAATGTTTAATATTGTCTAGTGCCTTCCTGAAACGTACATAATAAGGGTATGCCTGCCAGGTGGATCAAACCCGCATTTGACTCTTTGGAGTATCTTCTCCCCTGGACATTGCTCAGATGGATGTTTCTATGTTCCATGCTCCTATTGCTCATCTTTTAAGTTTATCCTGGTAATCAGAGACTCTGTAATATCATTTTTAATGTTCCTATTCTTATACACTTTGTGTGGAATGTATAGTTATAAACAGCTACTCTTGTTTCCCTCATTGTTCAGTTCCTGGGGTGTGTCTCAGTGTTATCTAGTTAGTGCTTCGTTATTTGCAGATGACATGATACTATACATAGGAAATCCTAAAGACACCACCAGAAAATGATTAGAGCTAATCAATAAATTGGCTAAAGTTGCAGGATACAAAATTAATATTCAGAAATCTGTTGCATTTCTATATACTAAGAACAAAATATCAGAAAGAGAAATTAAGGAAATGATCTCATTTACCATGGCATCAAAAAGAATAAAATACTTAGGAATAATCCTACCTAATGAGGTAAGAGACCTGTACTCAGAAAACTATAAGACATTAATGAAAGAAATTGAAGATGACACAAAGAGATGGAAAGATATACTATGTTCTTGGACTGGAGGAAGTAATATTGTTAAAGTGACCATACTACCCAAGGCAATCTTCAGATTCAATGCAATTACTATCAAAATACCCATGACATTTTTCACAGAACTAGAACAAATAATTTTTTTTTTTTTTTTTTTTTTTTTTTTTTTTTGCGGTACGCAGGCCTCTCACTGTTGTGACCTCTCCCGTTGTGGAGCACAGGCTCCGGATGCGCAGGCTCAGCAGCCATGGCTCACGGGCCTAGATGCTCCGTGGCATGTGGGATCTTCCCGGACCGGGGCACAAACCCGTGTCCCCTGCATTGGCAGGCGGACTCTCAACCACTGCGCCACCAGGGAAGCCCAGAACAAATAATTTAAAAATTTGTATAGAAACACAGAAGATCCAAAATCTTGAGAAAGAAGAAAAGAGCTGGAGGAATCATGGTCCCTGACTTTAAACTATACTACAAAGCTACAGTAATCAAATAGTATGGTACTGGCACAAAAACAGACCCATCTCTCTCTCTCTCTCTCTTTCTCTGTCTCTCCACACACACACACACACACACACACACACACACACACACAGAATGGAATACTACTCAGCCATAAAAAAGAATGAAACCTTGTCATTTGCAACAACATAGATGGATCTTGAGGATATTATGCTAAGTGAAATAAGTCAGATAGAGAAAGACAAATACTGTATGATATCACTTACATATGGACTATAAAAAATACAGCAAACTAGTGAATACAACAAAAAAGAAGCAGACTCACAGATATAGAGAACTAACTAGTGGTTACCAGTGGGGAGAGGGAATGGGGAAGGGAAAATATAGGGTAGGGGGCTTAGAGGTACAGACTATTATGTATAAAATAAGTTACAAGGATATATTTTACAGCTCAGGGAATATAGCCCATATTCTATAATAACTATAAATGGAGTATAACCTTTAAAAATTGTGAATCACTATATTGTACACTTGTTAACACATAATATTGTACACCAAATATACTTCAGTAAAAAAAAATAAAGTTAGTGCTCAGTAAGTGGTGGTTCATGGGGAAGGAAAGTGATTTGCTTAGCTGGATGAAGCCAGGTCTCCTGATCCCAACCTGGTGCTTTCCCACAATATTATACCCACTGGATGAGTGAATTAATATCATTTCACAGAATCTTATATCTATCAAATTAAAGTTGTTTTTAATGAGATGTGTCATGGTTTTTTCAGTGTTCCATGAGTTCAGCGGAGTATGGGGTTTTTTAGCTCTAAAGGCTTTATGCCTGCTCTCTCTGATCTCCTCCAGCCAGGGACCTGCCCCAGCCTGCTGGCTCCCAGTACTTAGTGCTGAGTCTGAGTGGGTCTCTGTCTTGTGGCTTATGTACTTTGGAAACCCAACTATAAATCATATAAATAACTCCTCATGTGAAATAAGCAGATGCCAAATCACGCATCTCTTAAATCCACATACCTTCCCAATATGTCTATTTTGACAACAAAATATCAAGATTACCAGGTGTGCTGGATACCTGTCAATCTTACAGTTAATCACAAATGCTCCCTTCTGTAGCAAGACTCTTCTCACATGCCCTTCTTAACCTTTCAGGACTTTGAAGGCAAAGTGATGACATGAAAAGTTCTGGGGAGCCTGAGTGTCTTCTGAGACTTTTTTTCCCCCCAGTGAGGAAGCTGGACGAAAATATGACTTACTCTGGAGGATAACTGATGAGTTATTTTCTACAAAAAACAAGAGTTATTTACAGGGATTTTGCCCATAAGGGAAGAACACTGTCCATTTGTTCCATGGTAGGTATATGTATTAACAAAAGAAGTCCTCATTTTCCTATCCTCTCCCATCTCCCTACAAACACACACACACACACACACACAAACACACACACACACAAAACCCTCCAGTGGAAAGCCTGAGAATTAATCATGGCTGGGCTTACACAGGTAAATAGACCTTGCCATCATTTTTTTCCCTATATTTTTTCTGCTTCTGGGTAATGTGTCCTATATGTTCTCCAAGTACTTTATTATCTGCTTATTTTCTTGATTCACCTCCTTCTCTAGCTAGTAATTTCACTGGTACAGCTAAAACTTCCTTTTAATAGTTTCTTTTAGCTCATTTAAAAACATCTCTCTTTCCCCAGTCCTTTCATGCTAGATTTGGCTTTATCCTAAACTAATCTCTGTGGCAGCAAATTAAGGTCAATATATATTAAATATAGCACCAATCAGAGTTTATAATGAGAATCCTTTCATTTATTAGTTTTATTTTAAATTAAGTGGAATGATCAATGGGAGGGACTCAGAGCACTGAGGATCACACTTTTAATTCTTCCAGCTAACAACAGAATGGGAGTCACCTGTGTACCTTCAGATATTCCTATGTTAGCATATTCTGAGGAAGTCAGCTTAGGTGAATAAACACTGCTCAACCTGTCCATGGGTTTGGAACAAGCTAGCTTCTAGCATTTACAGGACCCCAGGGAGGAAGTACCAAATGAAGTCTCACATGCTATGTGTCTATGTGTCTAAATCTTGTAAATCAAGGTAAAAAGCTATGAAATGAAATATGTTCTAAATGTCTACATTGACAATTATATCTAAGTAATAACCTGAAGACCAGGTTTTCATTTAGAATTCTTAGACTCCTCAGAGTTGTTAAACATGATAGCATGGCAGCATGGGAAGGCCTGGCCCCTGCCTGGCCCATGGTCCTCCTTTTTCTTTCCACTCCTGAATCTGACTTGCAAGGACTTTTGTGAGCATTCATGTGATGTCATAGCCTGCACATCGAAACTCTGTCCAGTCTTCACCACCAAACCTCTCTCTCCCCCTCAGCTTGATGTGTGGGAAAACAGCAGACCTGGAGAAGAGGCTTACCTACGTCTAGAAGTGAACCTCAAGCTGATCGGGTAAGGGGTTGGGGGCCTAGGTACTCCTGAGTGTGGTCTAGATAGATGGGGTTGGGGGGGACACATAAACTCTGAGTAGACTTTCCCCTTGGCCCCATGGACTTCTTCCTCCCTGGGGTGGGAAGCAGTTGGAGAAGGGGGACAAAGAGGGGCCCTCTAAAGGTGGGGCCCAGGGTGGAGGCTCCTCTCATGGGGTCAAAGCATAGCATTGGTGTTAGAAGCTCAGTGGAATTTGGAGGAGTTAATGTGAGAAGAATCAGAGCCGACATCAAATGATTACTTTAAGGATATTTCTATCTTATTTTTATTAGACAGTTTCCATTATTATAAGCAATAACCACTTTTATTAAATTAATAAGCATTATACACTCTCAAGAATTCTCATAAATCATCCAGACTGCTGCAGTTTTACCTCAATGAAACAAGCCTCCACCCCTGTAGCGTCTACTCCTCTCCTGCATCCGTTCAACCCACCCCACATCATAACAATACGTACACGTGTGCACACACATTAACACACACAGATTGTCAGAGACAAGTGGTCATCTCAATTGAGCCTTGGAAGTGCAACTCATACAGTAAATATTTCTGAGCTAGAAGACCTCTGAGAAATTCTTATATCCATCCCTCTCCCTCTGTGTAGGGTACAAACTGAGGTCAAGAGAAGGAAATAACTTGCACATGTTTGTTTGCTGACCCTCATTTGTTCAGAGCTGACTGTGACTCTGCGAAAACAGAAATAGTGGGGCCACTGATGGGGTCAATTCTGAGGAAAGGAAAGTAGTCAGGTATCCCTTGACCAGTGGTTAACAGGGTGATCCACTAAGAAATCAACTCTTTATTTTTTTTCCTGTGTTAGAAAACTTCTGGTTACTCTTGGGGGAGGTTAACTAACCAGAAGACATGGAAGTGTTTTCACTTGACTCTAGAGAGGGGAGATAGGCTATCTTGTTTCTAAGAACTGAACCATTCTTACCCAGAAGGAGGACAAAGATTTTTTACAAATCAGGATTATAGAGGTAAAATTTACATACAATAAGAATCAACAATTTAAAAAGTACAATTTTATGAGGTTTGCCATATGTTTACTGGTAGTCATAACTACCATCACCATTATGACATAGACCATTTCATACCCCCAGAAATTCCCTCTTGCCCTTTTGCAGTCTGTACGCGCATCTACCCTCGGCATCCATCAAATGATCAGCTCTTTGCTACCATTGTTTTGCCTTTCCTAAAATTTCATAAAAATGGAATTATATAGTACAGGGGTCCCCAAACTCCGGGCTGTGGACTGGTACCAGTGTGAGGCCTGTTAGGAATCGGGCCGCGCACAGCAGGAGGCGAGCAGCCGGCAAGCGAGCGAAGCTTCATTTGCCGCTCCTCGTCGCTCGCATTACGGCCTGAACCTCCCCCCTCCCCCGAGGTCCATTGAAAAATTGTCTTCCACGAAACCAGTCCCTGGTGCCAAAAAGGTTGGGGACAACTGAATATAGATTTTTTATGGTTGGTTTCTTTCACTTCTGAGATTTGTCTATATTATTGCATATAATACGAGTTCATTTATGACGTTAACCCATGATTCTTTAACAAAATATTATTTACAAGGATTTAATAGTCCGTCTTTCTTTTTTGTTACTTTTTATTTGTCTAGTTTTATTGCATTATGGTCAGAGAATATGGTGCCCTATCTTTCAGAAATTGTTATAAATTTTTTTTCACTTAATGTACAATCCAATTTTATAGATGTTCTTCAGCACTGAAAAATGGAATGGTAATCTTTGTAGGGTACAAATCAATCTTATAATATTTTGTATATTTTAAATCCTTTTTTTGTCTACTCTAAATTAAATTGTCTCATTTGTTTAAAAAAAAAAGTAAGTTAGAAATCATTAACAAAAAATTACTGCAGTATGCCAAGTATTTGAAAATGACACAGCAATACACATCTAAAAATAAATAAATAAATACATACATACATTGTTGGTTAGTATTTAATTGTACAGACACCCCACAATTTATTTATTCAATCACCAGTTGATGGACATTTGGATTGTTTCCAGTTTTTGACTGAGAAAGAAAAAAAAAAAAAGAGCATCCCCTGACAGTTGAAAGCTGACCTGACACTCACAGCTAGATCTTATTATTTTCCTATAGGATGTAAACAAACTTACAAACACAAAACTCAGACAAGGTTACTTCAAGACCATGATACAATGAGAGAGCAAGTCTACTTTATAATTTTGTCTGAGTACAGACAAAAACAATGTCATCTGCTACCCACAAGATACTAAACGTCCTTTTTCTCAGCTAAAATGAATGACTACTACTTCTTTACTAATTAGAGCTGTATGTTTGTCTGCCCTCCCTATAGATTTATTATTCAGACACACAATCATAGAATTGACTTTACTTTCTGACAGCCTCAGTCTAGAGTCAGACCCTACTTCATTAGGTTACCCCTCAAATCACCCAACTAGAGTTAAAATCCTATAATAGTCTCTCTCCAATATCCTCTTACTAAGAAACCCCAAGATTCCACATGGTATGTGTTGCTCCCTCACTGCAGTGAGTAATCAACTCAGCTTGTTCAACTACAGACTTCTTCCTGGGGACTTTTAGCTGGACGGCTGTTACTTTATATTCATGTACAAGTCTTTGTTGTGTACGTGTATTTTCTTTTCTTTTGGATGAATCTGGTGGAGGGGATAGTGATTGCACTGATAAGTATATGCCTAACTTGATAATAACTTGTCAAATTTTTTCCCAGAGTGATTGCAGCCTTCTGTGTTCCCAACAAAGTTGTATGAGCTTTTCAGTTACTCATCCTCCCCAGTACTTTACATTTTTGGTCACTTTTACTTTAGTGAGTGTGTAGGTATTCCACTACAGTTTTAAATTTATTTCCCTGTTCACTATTTATATTGAGTATCTTTTAATATACTGATATGAATTTATATATCTTTTTTTTGGTGAAGTGTCTTCAAATATTTTGCCCATTTTTAAATTGTGTTGTTTATCTTTTATTGTGTTCTAACAATTGTTAGAGTTCTTTATATATTTTGAATTCAAGTCTTTTATCAGTTATATTGATATTTTGCAAACATTTCTCCTGGTCTGCTGTTTACCATCACATTTTTTTAGCAATTTTTTTTGAAGAGCAGACTTTTAAAATGTTTGGTAATATCTACTTTATCGTTTTTTTGTTTTTGGTTTGTCCTTTTTGTGTCCTAAGATATCTTTGTTTACCTAAGGTGATAAAGATTTTCTCCTATTATTTTTCTAGAAGTCTTTAAAATCCTGTATGTACTTATTTAATTTACAGCATATTTTATTTCATATTCACCACATTTTAATTACTCAGTAGTCCGATATGGCTGGTGGGATCCATACTGGACAATTCAAGACTTGAGGTGTATCAGTCTTATTGATAAAGAATTGGCTTATAATTCTTTGATTTTTCTCCGTTGCTGTCCTTTTTTCAACTCCACTTATTTCTGCTCTCACTGTTCAAATTTTTGCTCTTCTGCTATTTTGGGTTTAATGATTTCTTCTTTGCCTTTTTTCTAAAGGTAGAAATTTATATAATTGATTTGAGACTTTTTTCTTTTATGTAATGCTTTTTCTACAGATTCTGATATATTTCACTTTTATTTAAAAACACTTCAAAATATATTCTGATTTTTCTTTTGATTTCTTCTTCCACCATGTGTTACTTAGAAATGTATTTTTTGTTTCCAAATATTTGGGGGTTTTCTAGATAGTTCTTTGTTATTCATTTCCATTTTCATTCTGCCATCAGAGAATATATGATTTTAATTTCTTAAATCTATTGATACATGTTTTATGGCTCAAAGTATAGTTTATCTTGTGAATATTCCATGTGTACATGGAAAATCATAGGAGCATTTACTGCTCTTGAGTATTCTATTAATGCCAATTAGGTCACATTTGTTGATACTTTTCCTGTGTTCTATATACCCTTATTTTTGTGTGTGTTTGACTAGTTACTCTATTACTGAGAGAGGAGTGTTGGAATATCCAACAATAATTGTGAATTTGTCTATTCTTTCAGTTCTATAAGCTTTTACTTACATATTTTGTAGTTCTGTTTTTATGAGAATACACATGTAGAAAAATTATGTCCCTATGATGAATTGACCTTATAACTATAATTTCCTTATCCCTGGTAATATTTCTGGTTCTTAAGTCTACTTTGTCTATACTAATGTAGCATTTCAAACTTTCTTTTTATTAGTGTTTGTACAGTCTATTTTTTATCCTTTTACTTTTAAGCTATATCTTTTTTTTTACATACTTAAACATTTAAAAATTTTTTATTATGCTTTTATTTATTTATTTATTTATTTACATCTTTATTGGAGTGTAATTGCTTTACAATGTTCTATTAGTTTCTGCTGTATAACAAAATGAATCAACTATATGTATACATATATCCTCATATCCCCTCCCTCTTGTGCCTTCCTCCCATGCTCCCTATCCCACCCCATATCTCTTTATATCAGGTAGCTTTCTTACAGACAGAATACTGTTTGACCTTGGTCTTTTATCCATTCTTATAATTTCTGGCTTTTAATTGCAATGTGTAAAGCATTTACATTTAATGTTGTTATCAATATAGCTGGGTTTAAATCTACCAACTTGCTACTTCTTTTCTACTATTTATATCTGTTCTTCGTTCTGTTTCTCCCCTTTCTTGTCTCTTTTGGATTAGTTGAATTTTAAAAATTAATTTTACTTTATGTCCACTGTGGGTTTATTATCCATAACTCTTTGTTTTATGTTTTTAGTGGTTACTCTAGAGTTGCAGTATATATTTTTAACTTAACATAGTCTATCTTTAAGTAATATCAAATCAATTCCTGTATAGTGTAGGAATCTTATAATACTATAGGTCCCTTCTCCTTCTTGACGTTTTTACCATTTTTGTCATTCATTTTACTTTTACTTATGATAAAAGCCACACATTCATTGTTATTATATTTGCTTTTAATTGTAAATTACTTGTTAAAGAGATTAGAAAATGAGATAAAAGTCTTTACATTTAATTCTATATTTACTATATACTGGTGATGTTCATTCCATTGTGTAGATCTAAATTTGCTTCTGATATAATTTTATTTCTGATTGAAAAACCTCTTTTACCATTTCTTGTAATGCACGTCAGCTGGCAATAAGTTATGGCAGCTTTTGTTGGTCTGGAAAAATGTTACTTCACCTTCATTTTTTTCTTCCAATTTAAGGAGATATAATTGACATACAGCACTGTATAAGTTTAAAGTGTATGGCATACTAATTTGACTTACATACATCACAAAATGATTATCACAATAAGTTTTGTGAGCATATATCATCTCACATAAATACAAGATTAAAGAAATAGAAAAAAATTTTGTTTGTGATGAGAACTCAGTATTTACTCTCTCAACAACTTTCATATATAAGATACAGCAGTGTTCACTTTATTTATCATGTTGTACATTACATCTCTAGTACTTCGCTTATAACTTGAAGTTTATACCTTTTGACTGCCTTTATCCAGTTCCACCTTTCCCTACACTGCACACCTCTGGAACCACAAATCTGATCTCTTTTTCTATGAGTTTGTTTGTTTGAAAGTATAATTGACCTATAATACTATGTTAATTCCTGTTATACAATATAGTGATTCAATATTTCTATGCATTTCAAAATGATCACCATGATAGGTTTCGTTACAATATAAAACCATCAAAGATATTACATAGTTAATGACTATATTCCCCACACTGTACATTTCATACCTGTGACTCCTTTTATTTTGCAGCTGGAAGTTTGTACCTCTTAACTTCCCTTACCTCTTTCCCCAATCCCCTCCCCTCTGGCAACTACCTGTTTATTCTCTGTTATCTATAGCTCTGTTTCTGTTTTGTTATGTTTGTTCATTTGTTTTGTTTTTTAGATTCACATGTAAGTGAAGTCATACAGTATTTGTCTTTCTCTGTCCAACTAATTTCACTTAGCCTAATACTATGTCCATCCATGTTGTCACAAATGGCAAGATTTCATCTTTTTTATGGCTGAGTAATATTCCATTGTGTGTGTGTGTGTGTGTGTGTGTGTGTGTGTGTTTTATATCTTCCTTATCTGTTCATCTCTTGATGGGCACTTAGGTTGCTTTCATATCTTTGCTATTATAAATAATGCTGCAATGAATGTAAGTGTGCATATATCTTTTCTAATTAGTTTTTCCATTGTCTTGGGATAAATACCCAGAACTGGAATTGCTGGATCTTATGGTAGTTCAATTTTTAATTTTTTGAAGAATCTTCATACTGTTTTCCATAGAGACTGCACAAATCTACATTTCTACCAACATTGTACAGGGCTCCCTTTTCTCCACATCCTTGCCAACACTTTTTATTTGTTGTCTTTTTGATAATAGCCATTCTGACAGATGTGAGGTGATTATCTCATTGTGATTTTGATTTGCATTTCTCTGATGATTAGGGATGTTGAGCATCTTTTCATGAGTTCGTTGGCCATCTGTATGTCTTCTCTGGAAAAAGTCTATTCACATCCTCTGCCCAATTTTTAATCTGGTAGTGTTTTTGTTTGTTTTGATGTTGATCTGTGTGAGTTCTTTTTATATTTAGGATATTAACCCTTTATTGGATATATTGTTTTCAAATATCTTCTCCCATTGAGTAGGTGGTCTTTCCCTTTGTTGATAGTTTCCTTCGCTGTACAAAAGCATTTTAGTTTGGTGTAGTCTCATTTGTTTATTTTTGCTTTTTTTCCCTTGCCTAAGGAAAAATATCCAAGAGAAAATTATTACTAAGAACAGTGTCAAAGAGCTCACTGCCTATGTTTACTTCTTCTAAGTTTTATGGTTTCAGGTATTACATTTAAGTCTTTTTTTTTTTCTTTTTTTGCGATATGTGGGCCTCTCACTGTTGTGGTCTCTCCTGTTGCAGAGCACAGGCTCCGGACACACAGGCTCAGCAGCCATGGCTCATGGGCCCAGCCACTCCACGGCATGTGGGATCTTCCCGGACCGGGGCATGAACCCACGTCCCCTGCATCGGCAGGCAGACTCTCAACCACTGTGCCACCAGGGAAGCCCTACATTTAAGTCTCTGATCCATTCTGAATTTATTTTTGTGCATGGTGTAAGAGAGTAGTCCAGTTTGATTCTTTTTTTTTTTAACTATTTATTTACTTATTTGGTTGCACCTGGAGAACTCATTCCTTAGTTGCAGCACTTGGACTCCTTAGTTGTGGCATACGGACTCTTAGTTGCAGCATGCATGTGGGATCTAGTTCCCTGACCAGGTATTGAACCTGGTTCCCCTGCATTGGAAGCATGGAGTCTTAACCACTGCGCCACCAGGGAAGTCCCCCAGTTTGATTCTTTTGCACGTAGCTGTCCAGTTTTCCCAACATCATTTATTGAAGAAGATGTCTTTTCCCCACTGTATATTCTTGCCTCTTTTTTTTTTTTTTCCTGCTATGCTGTGCAGCTTGCAGGATTTTAGTTCCCTGACCAGGGATTGAACCTGGGTCCCCTGCAGTGGGAATGAGGAGTCCTAACCACTGGATAGCCAGGGAATTCCCATATTCTTGCCTCCTTTGTCATTGATTAATTGCCCATTTAAGTGTGGGTTCATTTCTGGCCTCTCTATTCTGTTCATTGATCTATGTGTTTGTTTTATGTGCCAGTACCATACTGTTTTGATGACTGTAGCTTTGTAGTATAAATCAGGGCGTGTGATACCTCCAAGTTTTATTCTTCTTTCTCCAGACTGTTTTGGCTATTTGGGGTCTTTATTGTTTCCATACAAATCACCTTCATTTTTGAAATACATTTTTCCTGGATGTAGAATTATAGGTTGACAGTTTATTTCTTTAGATAGTTAAAAGATGTCATTCCATTAACTTCTACTTTTATAGTTTTATTTGACGAGTCTACTGTCTTTCTTATCTGTACATAATGTGTCTTTTCCCCCTCTCTTGCAAGATTTTCTCTTCATTAATGGTTTTCAGCAATTTCACCATGATGCACCTTGGTGGCTTTATGTTTTTCTGCTTGATTTTCTTTGAGCTTGTTACTTCACAGCTTCAACTCAGCAAGACCATCGGGCTCTAAATGGGTTTCCCTTTCTTGAACAGTAGCCTAGAAATTACTTCCAAAAAGTAATCTTGTGCAATCATGCAGACTACCTCAAATATTTTTTTCTCTTAAGATTCACAGTACTATGCTGTGTTCCAATGACTGAAAAAATTTTTTTTCTGATTTTCTGATTGTTTAAGGCAGATCGATAAATCTGATCCCAGTTTTTTCATCATAGTCAGAAGCAGAGGTCATTAGTAAATGAATTTTTATCAACTTTTTCTCATAAGCTATCAATATTTTTCTGATTGCCAGAAAGGACCTATTACTGAGATAAAAGGCAGGAACTGGACAAAAGCCTTAGGGAAATAGAAGTAGGGAAAGGATAATGGGTTCAGAGTTTTAAGCATATGGGCTCTCTCTATGTGGTTACAGGCTCCTTCAGTGACCCAGAAGGACTAAGATTGGTGGGCTTTGTGAGGAGTTCCTAATAAGGGCATGTTACCTGTGTTCTTGTGAAAAAGGGTCATCAAGGCAGGTGCCATTGTGTAACTGAGGACATTCTATCTTCACCCATCATGAGATCTGAGCACTCTGTAGGATTTCCACCTTACAATATCCCAGTCACTGATTCTGGAGGATGACAGGACAGCCAGCATGATAGGCAAGGAACCTTCTTTGCTAAGCCTATACTCAGAAGCTGGACTAGGGCATATGAATGCACTCTTATTATAAAAAGAAGGTTGCTTGCTTCAGAGTTGAGTTGGGCTGTTAGCTTTTTCATTTTAAAGTATTTTAATCCTTCCTATGTTGCATCACTAGGTGAAAATATAGGAATAAGTTAATGTATGAAGGTCAAGCTTAGGATACTCTGTTTCACTTTCAGAATTAAACAAAAGTAGGCTAAGAGGGCCACTATTCCTAATAAGAGGTTTATCAATTCTTTTAGAAGAAATTAAACACTTATCACTTTTAAACTTGAATTTTTTCACCTATCTTTATAATTCTAATTATTTCATAAAAGATTTGGACCTGCTTATCTAAGAATATATTTCTGATCCAACCTATTAGTTAATTAACTACTTTGTTAGGTCAATGTCTCATTTACATATGTACATAGGATAGTTTTTTCTAAATTGTAGGTTATGCTATTTTGGTTCATTTAGGTTGTGGGAAAAGCAGATCTTTGTTGTGTCTAATTACTCTAATTTACAGGATTTTTAGTCATGTTACTAAGAAACTTAGGAAGACAGGAAATCTTCTCAGGACAACTCAGCTAAACACCAAGAAGAATGAGAACATACTTCAACATAGACTGTGGCTATGACAACCAGGTATTATATTCTTGGTAGCTCATGATCCTCTACAGCTCCCCACCTAACTGCTCTACTATTGTAGTCACGATGTGCCTCAGCTTCTTTCTGTCTTTCCTTCTGCTTTTTATCCTTCTATGGATTGACTGTCTCCTTTCTCAGTCAATCCATAGAAGGCTTCTAGTAACAGCCAAGTAGAAGATTGGCTTCTACTTATTTATGCCTTTATTGCATCATAGTTTTAACTTCCTGCCTTCCTTCTACATGAATCTCCCCTTCAGCCCATTTATCTTCTGTTCAGTCTAACTGGGCCGAACTCTCATTCTGGGTTACATCATAGGCTGCTGACAAGATGGTTGCTTTGGAATAAGTACCTATCCTTAGTCCAATAACTTGTTACGATGTCACATGAATATGTAGCATCAAACTGGTGGCTTATACAAAAGGAACCACTTAGAAAGGTGCTGAGATTACTGAAGACACTGTGAGAAATTCCAGTAGGGGAAAAGGTAGGTGTCTGATATTGCGCATTGTCTGCACAATGTGTAGATGTTAACTAAATTATTGTTGAATGAGTGAATTAACTAAATATAAATCTATTCTACTTTGTGTGAGTGGATGAAGAGCACTTAGCTAGAACCTCTTTAAACTTTCATCTTATTTCACCTCTGTCTGCTTTTCCTCACTTTGTAACTCAAACTGGAATTGGGTAACTCCAGGCAGGGCAGATCCTTCATTGTCGAATGAAGTAAAGTGTTTCATTTCCCCTGGCATTCTATCTCCTGGCAGCTAAGTGCCTCATTCCTCATTTGCTTCATAGGGTGGTTGTGAGGATGAAATGGGATCCTTTATCTAGATTCACCAAACTTGGTGTCTGTGCCATAAGAAGTGCTCCATATTGGTTGGGTATTACTTTTCTATGCTCCTCATTATTGGTTCCTCATTTAAGCATATCCCAAACTCCAAAATTACTTAAAAATTTTTTTTCTTTCATCTCAGGCAGTCTTCCTATTTCTATGCCATCAATGAAGTTGGGGAACAGTAAATTGATTAAAATAATCAGACAGGGGCTAATAATTTATTTCCCCCTCTTCATAAGATTTTTGTTTTTAAAAGAAGAATTTGTTAACTCCAAGGAATTAAACTCGAAGTGTACTTGCCCTTAGCAAATATGGGTTGGGTAGGGGATATCTCTTTCATGAATGTTCAAAGTTAGTAAAATGCAGTGGGAAATACTTATTCTGCCTTATTTGGCTTTCTCAATTCAGGCATTGAATAAATCTAATCAATAAAATTAGAATCAGGATTAATTTCTACAACTCCTAGAATTCAAAGACAAGATCTATGCATTATCTCATTTAAAAACATCATTATCAAATACTTCAAAATTTCTGTGGCAACTAAATTCACAGCATTATAGTGAGAAATATTTTCCTGTTTTAGGGAGGGGTAAATAAGGGCCTGGAGAGTCTTAGTCAATCTATAATTGATGAGACAGGTGCAAATAAGAATGCTTATTCCTAGACTAGTTTTATTGGCCCGAGAGCCCCTCTTTGTTTATGATATCAACTGTGCAGTGGACACTTCCCTTTATTTGAAGCTTGATGAGAAAGTGGTCACTGGTGGAGCTGAGCTGCCAGATGCAGTGAGGCCCTGGAGCATTTACAACTTCTCAGAAAGTAGTTACTTTTTTATCCAAAAGTGAGATGGATAAACCATAGACAAACTCCTGCTTGGCCTTCACATGCAGCTGCTAGCTTTGGGGATGTCTTGCTCACTAGTTATTTTAGCAGTGTTTCAGCAGGCTGTGCAGCCAAGCAGAAATACCACACATTTTGTGAAAACCTGAGGTCAGCACAATTTCTTCCCTGGGAAATTGTAACCTTTTGCTGAGATTGGGATGTTTGGATTAGAGAAGGGGAGAGGAAAACCAGTTTCTGGGGTCCCCAAAGCCCTTATCTCTTTCCAGAACACCAGAGCTAAGAGCACAAGTTCATTCTCAGCAGCAGGGCAGTCTCCCATCTCTCAGGACTGCTAAGAAAATGCAGGGTATTTTGCAAGTCACACTGCCAGGAACATTTACATCTAAATGTAAACATTTACATATGCTTTTGGGTTCCTTGATGGCTTGCTCTTGCCTCTGTGACTTTGGATGTGCTCATTTTTCTTTGTGGAATGGCTTGGTTCTCCTGACTAATTACTCTTCATCCTCAAAGATTCAACTTTTCAAAAAAGTCTTTCCTGAATTTTACACATTATCTCTTCTTCTCCACCAATTCTAGGTAGTTGAACTTCTTTGCTCTTGCAGCCTCCTGTGTTTGTTTCCAACCTAGAGAGCACACAGGACTGCATTAACATCTTCCATTTTCATGTCTGTGTTTCCCATTGGTCCATGAGAGCAAGGACATATTTTATCCATCACTGTGTCTGGAGGGCTCAGGGTTTAGTTTAAAAGCTTTTGAATCAGAGACCTCTGGATTCAAACCTATTCTGTCTCTAACTATCCTCATGAACTTTATTTCTTCTTCTATAAAATGAAGATAATAATGCCTTGAAGGTTGACATGATTACAAAAATATGAATTCCTTAGCTTATTCTATAACAAGCTTATTTTTTATTGAATGAATGTTTTGTTGAACATCAGGAACCTCTCTGAAGGGGAAGAGATATACATACAGGTTGAGGAGGACATAAGAGACAGGAAGTGTGGACTGTAAAGCAGCCAGCCTTTTGGTAGCATGGGTACAGAAGGTAGTGGTGCAGGTGTTATGGGTTAATTTTAAAAGTTTAGGTCTGCCAGATCTATCGTGGTGCAAGCTGGCTGGGCGACCACCTTCTTGTCAGCCCCTGGCTTCTTCCCCACTGCTGTCTCTACCTTCACAACCCTCTAAGCGTGGCCCTGAGTTGTCTCCTGGAATGACCAGATTTTGTGGACAGACATGGTGTCCGAATAAGGTCTCAGGAGAAAGCGCCTTTCTTTCTTGGCTCAGATCAAAGCTTATTCTGTATGGCTGCCTTTTTCTTAGAACACTTGTAATATTTCTGTAATTCCAATAGATTTCATTTGTGTAGAAACATGTTAATCATATAGGCCTATGTCTCACCTTTCTTGAGGGAAAAAAAAACAACCAAACTATGATGACTTTGTCAGTCTATGAGCTCACCTGGGAAAGTATCAATTTAGGTGGCAAGATTTCTGAGGTGGGAGATGAAGTAATGCCTCCCAATGTTCTGCTTCTTTAGACACACATTGAATAAGCATTCCTTGAAGATTCCAGGGAAACATGCAACACAAATGTTTTCATATGTACTGTTCCTCTTCATTTTCAGTGACATGTGGGATAGGTGTTAATATTACCATTTTGTAGAAATAGAGTCATAGAAGTAAAGTGACTCACCCAAAGGCACACAGAAAGTAAGTGGAAGAGACAGGATTTGAACCCAAGTCTGTCCGACTGTCAAGTTCAGGTTTTCCCCCTTAATGTCACCTACAGTGTTAAAAAATTATTTGCCCCAAAGCAATACAAACACCGAGATCTAGTACAACCCTCAATTTCGTTAATGTAGGGAGCCATGGACTTACTTGTGAATCTGAAAAAAGCTATGCTCCTTCTTTCAAGGAAAAATGTACATAGGTATCAATTTTTACATCTAATTTCTTAGATTATCAGAGCTCTGAATCTCATCCATGGGCCTCAGTTTAAGAATCCCTAATCTGAGCCAAATCATCGCCTTACTTATGGAGAAGCCAACACCAAGAGAGAGGAGAAGGAAATATTAGTCATTCACCTGGGGGTAGAGCCCAGGCCTTTCAAATCTTAGTCCAGTTTTATTTTACTACCTGATGGGGTCTCTCATACTCAACTGTGCAAAGAGAAAAAAGCACACTCAGGGAAAGGATGAAATTCAAGGTAAAGGAAGGTAACTGCTTTAATTATATGAACCCCAATTTCTAGGCCCAAATTTCTGTTGGCTGTGAGGGCCCAGACCTACAGAGTGGAGGCAGAACCTGCTGGTAATTTTAACTCCTTCAGGTGTTTATTAGTCCAAGGAGGCTGAATTCCCAAGGCACTTCATTTACTAAGGAACAGCTTATACATAGAGAAAATCTGTGACAACAGTATTCTAGCCTTGCCTCACACCCTATAGATCAATGGCTTGTTCTTATCTGACAGCATCCACTGAAATATTTCCCCAGGATCGAAGAAGGAAGAGAAGAAATTACAGGGAGGATTTGCAGCTGGCTGGCATATCGTCTTTTTATTGAAAAGCTTTACTGTCCCCACATTGCCTGGATCCCCCAAATCCATGCAGTCAAGAGTCTCAGCATGCATGGGAAAGTGTAGGAGGGCCATGCCAGTGAACTTCCTCTATTCCATATTAGTTGGCTCCTTGCCATATTGGAATATTATCTTCAAGGGCTCTGACTCTTATCCTGACAATTCTGTATCTTTATGAGAGAATAAGCAGAGGAAATCCATGTCATGTGTAAATGTAGATCCTTATACAGACTTGCCCAGGGTACTCTTTAGGGTGGACAACATACACTGTTAGGTTCAGGGTCCACATGAAGATATACTATAATTTTGATTAATTGCACAAAAGCAGCTCTCAGGTAAAATCAACTCTTACAAATTCTTATTTAGTATGTGTCTGGGACTGTGTTAGGTGATGGGGGTGTAAGATGAATGAGTCAAGGCACCCATCCATCCATCCATCCATCCATCTATCCATTTATGCTTTCAGGAAAAAATGTTATAGTTGTTCTAGGGTTTCTACAAAAGCACAGAGAAGTAAAAGTAATTCAAATTAAACAGTCAGGTGGGTCACCCTGGAGGAAGTGGCCATTGAGCTGAATTTTGAAATGGAGTAGGGGCATTCTGGATAAATTGGAGATCGCGGTGAGATGTTTGGGACATTTATTTGATGAGGGGATATAGGGCATGTAACTAGCATAATGAGTTTAGGGAATTGCATGAACTTCAAAATCATTGAAGTGAAGGGTGTATTTGGTAGAGTAGTGGGGCAGGGAAGGCAAGAAGCTAGAGAATTATTCAGGCACCAGATCACAAAGAGTTTTATGTGCTAAGATAAAGAGTTTGAACTTTATCTTGAAAACTAAGGGGAGCTGTTGAAGGATTTTAATAGGGGTGAATTGAAGTATCAGATTTATGTTTTGGACAGATTATTCTGTCTACAGGGAGGAGGATGTGTTGGAAAGGGACCAGGCTGAAGGCTGGAAGATGAGTTAGGAGTTATTGCTGTAATCCAGAATAAAGCAGTAACAGTTGCTAGAGATAGGAAGACTTTTATATTAAAAAGATATTTAAGAGGTAGAGTATAAATGACTTGAACTGTTTGCATGTAGCGATAAAAGGGAAAGAGGAATCAGGATTCTGCTTTGGGCAATTATTTGTATGGTGGTGCCATTCACTGAAATAGTGAATATAATCAGAGCTGTGCATGGCAAGAGCATTAACCAAAGCAAAGTAATTAATTCTTTATAGGATATTTTGAATGTGTAGTTGGAAGAATGATCAAGTGGAGATACCAGCATAGCTGTTGGCTTTATGGGTCTCAGGGAAGAAATCTGAACTGAAAATACAGATTTTCAATTTATCATTCATAGAAGACTATGGACAAGATCACCTGATGAAACTATAAAGCCTGAGAAAAATGAAAGATGAGGATGGAGTCAATGAAGGAGGTCAAGGAGTCACCAGAAGGAAAACTGGAGAACAGTGATTTCAACAGAGGCCAAAAGGGGAGGAAGTTCTAATAAGGAAGAATTCTACATGGTTAAGTGCTTTAGAAGACAGAGATAGGATGGTTTGGAGAGTTTGGTGATACGAAGGGCTTTAGTGTCCTAAAAGGATCAATTTCATGAGTGAGGTATTGTTGGAAGCCCTATAACAAGGAGATGAATCATGAGTGGGAGAAATTATGCATTATAAGAAATTGGAAACAATGGATGTAGATAATGCCTTCAAGAAGGTAATAAAGAGAAGGAGGTAGATAGGAAGTTTGGGCAAAAGGATATGGTGATTTTTATGGTTTTTAAAATAATTAATTAATTAATTGTTTATTAAAGTATAGATGATTTATAATAGTGTGTTAGTTTCAGGTGTACAGCAAAGTGATTCAGTCTTATATATATATGTATAATATACATAAAAATATATTATATATATATAACATATATAAATATATAATTAATTATATAATGTATACAATATATAAAAATATGTATCAGCAAAGTGATTTAGTTTTATATATATATAATATATATTATATATACATTTATATATATATTGGGTTGACCAAAAAGTTCACTCAGGTTTTTCTGTGTATATATGTGTGTGGGTGTGTGTGTATATATATATTCTTTTTCAAATTCTTTTTCCATGTAGGTTATTACAAATATGGAGTATAGTTCCTGTGCAATACAGTAGGTCCTTGTTGTTTATTTTACATATAGTAGTGCCTATACGTTACCCTCAAATTCCTAATTTAACCCTCCCCCCTACCTTTCCCCTCTGGTAACCATAAGTTTGTTTTCTATGGCTGTGAGGTTATGGTTTTGATCTACATTGTTTTGTTTTGTTGTTGTTTTAAAGGGTGAGACCTGAGAGTGTTTATTTTCCATCACAAGGGGAGAGGTTGAGTAAACAGGAGAGATAAAAGATGAAGCAGCATGGTTAGGAAGTACAAAGGATGGGATCTAAAACATTAATGGAGAAATTATTCTTAGATAGCAGAAGAGAAGAAAGAGTAGTTACCAATGGAGGTAAGAATGCAGCAGCAGGGGAGAAGGCTGAGGGAGCCATTGCTGGGGGCTTGTGTTTTCACCACAACGACATGGGCAAGTCCTATTTGAGACATGGCTGGGGAGGGACCACTGAGGGCACAGGACAACTGGAACTGGAAGTAACTGGAGGCCATTAAAGGGTTACTGAGGAGGGTGACAAGGCCCATTGGAGATAGCAGTCCTCGAAGCTGTAGTGACACCAGTGTGTGCTTCAGAATAACCAACAATAGAGTCACCTGAGTACCGACCACACATGAGACAGTGGTCTGGAGCCTGACCCTACCTTTCCACAATGCCAGGGAGATGACATACTGAACAGGGAGACAGAATATCCGGGGTCTTAATCTGACTAGATCCTGTCCTAGTTATGTGACCTTGAGCTGGTAAATTTACTCTCTGAGCCTCATTTTTCTTATCTGTAAAAGGGCTAAGAGCGCCTATCTCAAGGGTAGTTACTATGTAGGAGAATTCACTCTGTCAATTATTTAGTGATATGTAAAAATGATGGCTGTTTTCCTGAATATGAAAAATGAATACAGAATCTTGGGAACTGTTACTATCGACATAAAATGAAAGTAAATGTGAGGTGACGTGGTTGAAAGGCAAAGCTGAAAAGGTGCTGAACAGAAAGGACTTTTAAGACTAAAGACAAAGGCACAGGAAAAGTTCTTCCTTTTTTTTTTTAAGCAAAATTTTTAAAGTTACAAGACAAGGTGGAGTAACCGAAGTGCACAAAATATCTCATCTGAGAACAAGGACCCAAGGAACCTTTGATGACTGACCAATAGGGAGGTAAATATGGGGATTAAGGAGGGGAAATGGAGGACAATGCTGGCACTGGCCTCTAAGAAACCCCAGGGGATATGTATCCAGGACACTGTTAAGGTCCCATGTGGAGATAAAGAGGGAAGAAATCTGCCATTTTGAGGAAACCTCCAGGTCTTCTTCTGAGGCAGCTCAGGATATACCCCTTTCCTCTAACAGCCAAACAACCTGGTACTGACTCACCTAGACTAGACTGCCCACCGGAGCATCATGTTAGATACTGAGCCTATGTGCATGTGTGTGTGTGTGTGTACACATATGAGGGGCTCCTACAACTAATCTCTTATTCATCAAATTGATTCACTTTCCAAAAAAACACTGGATGTTCTGAAATGCCATTTTGTGCAACAAATTTTGAGGAGGAAAAAACAGGAAACAATTATAGGGCAATAGAAGTTGGCATATAACCTGGAATGAAATTGTGCTTTAGAGATGACAAGACTTACAGAAATCCATGGGAAGGGATCAGGCATTGTGGGCTGGAAGATCGGAGTTGGAAACAATGTCAAAACTGGAAGAGCCCTGGAATAATGTAGTTCAATTATTTTGCCCCTTTTCAAATTCGACTCCATTTTACAGGTGAGGAGACTGAGACTCAGAGGGGTGAGCTCACTTACCTGGGGTCACAGAGTGAATGAGTGGCAGAGCTGTTGTAGAACAAATGAAAAACGGTGGAAGCAGCCAAGAAGTGGTTGATCAAAGGCAAGATGATGGAGTAATAGTAGCAGAACAGTTTCCACTGGTGGAATGCTTACTAGGCACCATCACTGTGTAAATCATTACATATGGATCATTCTTTTTTCATACATGCAACAGCTCTGTGAGATAAGTTGTAGGTTATGGACATTTGTCTTTTTTTTTTTTTTTAATTTGGTCATTCGGAATCTGAATACCGTTCTCATGTTTGAAGAATCTGTCACCTTTTGAGGTGGACAGTGACCTTTTCTGTAGAAGTTGGAAATGCCAGGTGAGGAGCAGAAAGGAATACTCCCAAAGTTGACAGTCTCTGGAGCCAGACAACTTAGGTTTTAATCCCAGCTCTGCATATACCAGCTGGGTACCTTGGTCAAGTTACTCAGCTTTACTGCACCTCAATTTCCTCACCAGTGAAAATTGGGTTGACATAACTGTCTTCATAGAAGTCTTGTGATGATCAAGTGAATTAATATATGGCAATACAGAAAAGTGCCTGGCACATAGTAAGTGCTCAATAAATGACAGCTACCATTATCGTATTTACTTTCCCAGTTGCCCTAGCAGCTAGAGCATGGATCCACGACCTAGGTTGCACCAGTCAAACACATTCACTTCACATGCTGACAAGAAAAAGCAGGGGTTACCAAATATAAATCCCTTTTAGTTAGTATCAAGTGGCTGGCTGCAAAAGCAGTAACCATGACTAGTTTCTAGAGACATCAGTGGCAGCAGTGATTGCTGGTGCTTCCTCTAAACTACACTATATTCTTCTAACACATTTCTTTTCTCCTTAAAATATCAGCTGGTGTCAATTTCTTCCATCTAAGAATGCTGACTCATTAAAGAAACATTATATTTTTTTGGTCCTTAGAAATTAAGAAATTTGTTCAAGGTCAAGTAGCTAGTGTATAGTGAAACCAAGGTGCCAATTCAGGTTTTTCTCATTCTAAATCCTTGCTATTAAGCACGATGCTGTCTGCTTCAGAGATTCAGAGACTCCTCTTGTTTATGAACATGAGGAAGTCATCTAGTCTACCCTTCAGTGGGAATCTCCCATACAATATCCTAACTGGTGACCATCCAGCCTCTGTTCCCTGATTTCCTCCCATCCATGACGGGAAATCACCTATCATTGACCTTTCAGTTTTGTCAATTTTCAGACAACTTTTTGACACACGCACAGAGTGCCTTGTGGATCAAAGAACATAGCTTTCAGAAATGCTATTTTATTAGTTTCCTGGGACTGCTGTACCAAGCAAGTCACCACAAACTGGGTGGCTTAAAACAGCAAAATTTTCTTCTCTCACAGTTGTGGAGGCTAGACGTCCATAGTCAAGGTGTTGACAGGGTTGGTTCCTTCTGCAACTCTGAGGGAGAATTTGTTCTTATCTCTCTCCCGGCTTCTGACAGTTGCTGTCAACTCTGGTGTTCCTTGGTCTATAGCTGCATCACTCTAATCTCTACCTCCATCGTCTCGTGGTCCTTCTCTCCCATCTGTGTATTCTCTGTGTATGTCCAAATATCCCTCTCTTTGCTCTTGCAAAGACATCAGTCATTGGATTAGGACCCAGTTTATTTCAGTATGACCTCGTTTTAACTTGATTAAAATGGCAAAGACCCTATTTTCAAATAAGTTCATGTACATAGGTACAAGGGGATAGGACTTGAACATTTTTTTTTTGGGTGACACATCAACCCACAACTGTGATCAATAAAATTAAAATATGAAAATATTTTCACGTAAACACATATGACTTTGGCTGTACAAGAGAAAATTGGCTAATGTGAGGAAGAGGCAGCTAGAAAAGGGAATGAGCAAGGGGCTTGCAGGCAGACCTCTCTGCTGCAGATGGATCCTGTTCCTCCCACTGACAGACACGTATAGATTAAACATTAACATTCATTTTCCCTGTCCCTCCCTCTCCCAGAGGTAACCACTACTAACGGATTTTCTTCAGACCTGTTTAAAAAATGCATTTTCTCTATTTCTCCATATATATAGTTTTTTTTTAATGTATGGGCTCATGCTATGTTATGTATATTTATCTGTATTGTTTTCCATCTTGCTATTTTCTGTTAAATTTATATCTCATATCAGCATATATATAGGTTTACCATATTCTTATCCTACTTTTGGTCTGCAATAGTATTTCCAATTTTTCCGCCAATACAAACTTACTTAACAAACTTATACAAAAAGAAATCTTTGTACACATATGCAAGTACATCTTTATTTATATTTATTTATTTGTTTGTTTATTTATTTATTTTTGGCTGCGTTGGGTCTTTGTTGCTGCACGTAGGCTTTCTCTAGTTGCGTTGAGCGGGGGCTACTTCTCGTTGTGGTGCATGGGCTTCTCACTGTGGTGGCATAGGCTCTAGGCACTTGGGCTTCAGTAGTTGTGGTTAGTGGGCTCTAGAGCACAGGCTCAGTAGTTGTGGCACATGGGCTTAGTTGCTTCTTGGCATGTGGGATCTTCCCAGACCAGGGCTCAAACCCGTGTCCTCTGCATTGGCAGGCAGATTCTTAACCACTGCACCACCAGGGAAGTCCCTGCAAGTACATCTTTAAGATAGATCTAGGCAGGTGGTGTTACCATATCAAAGGGTATGCATCTTAAAATTTTATGAGATATGACTCTCTTCTAGAAATTAGTTAATCAATTCATTTTCTCACAACCTATTTTTGTGTGTCCTCGCCTACACTATTATTGCATGTTTTATTTTTGCTAACCTGATAGGAAAAAAATATCTTTCTTTGTCTCTCATTACTGGTGATGTTGAGCAAATTTTCTTATTTTTATTGGCTGCTTAATTTCTTCTGTGAATTGCCTGTTCATATTCTTTACATTCTTATTGGTCTGTTTATCTTTTTCTTATTAATTTGTAGGTGTGACGTATATATTTTGGGTATTAATCCTTTGTTTTCTATGATCATTGCAAATACTTTCTCACAGTCTTTCCTGGTGTTTTATCATTGCTTGTGGTTGTTTGAGCACAGAAATGTTAAAGTTTTATGTAGTCACATCTATAAATACTTTTCATGTTTTTACATCTTCTATATTTTTCTGATACTTTTATAGTTTTCACGTTTACATTTATTACATAAATCTTTGATTTAAATGGATTTTATTTTTGTGCATGATGTGAGGGTCTAGACATTTTTTTTTTGAGATAGCCACTAATTTCATCATCATTCACTGAATAGTTAATACAAAGGGTTGAATTCTGCTTGGTACTGTTTTTGTAAATAAAGTTTTATTGGAACAGAGCTGCACTCATTTGTTCAGTTTTGTCTGTGGCTGCTTTCACATCATAACAGCAGGGTCTCACAAAGCCTACAGTACTTGTAATTTAATTTTTCAGCTTTATTGAGGTATAATTGAAAAGTAAAAAAATAATTGAAAAATAAAAATGTAAGATATTTGAAGTATATATCATGGTGATTTGATTTACATATACATTGTGAAAGGATTCCTACCATCTAGTTAATTAACGTATCCATAACCTTACATATTAATTTTTTCTGATCCCTGATTTCCTGCTGATTTGAAATATCTTCTTTTATATACTAAATGTCTGTTTGTATAATGACTCTGTCTGGGTTCACTTCTCTACATTGATCTACATATCTATTGCTGAGTCAATGCCATACTACACAAAGATAGGTTTATACTTTTTTTTTTTTTTTCTGTACGCGGACCTCTCACTGTTGTGGCCTCTCCCGTTGCGGAGCACAGGCTCTGGACGCACAGGCTCAGCGGCCATGGCTCACGGGCCCAGCCGCTCTGCGGCATGTGGGATCTTCCCGGACCGGGGCACGAACCCGTGTCCCCTGCATCGGCAGGCGGACTCTCAACCACTGCGCCACCAGGGAAGCCCTATACTATATTCTGATATCTGATATAGCAAATACCACTTGTTTTTCTTTTTCAAAAATGTCTTTGCTTTTTCACTTATATTATTTTCTACATAAGCTTTAGAATTACCTTGTCAAACTGTAAAACGGCAAATAAACAAAAACTCTTATGATTCTGATGAGAATTGCAGTGAGGTTGTAGGTCTGGAGAGAATTGACAGCTTAACGATATTGACACTTCTCTTTCAGAAACTGTGCCTCACTATTTACTTGAGATTTCTTTTACTTCCTGAGGAAAGTTTTATAGATTTCTTCTATAGGTCTTGCACATTTCTTGTTAGATTTGGCACATTCATTTAATGGATATTTATTGCTATTGTATATTGACTATCTTGCCATTCACACTCCTTTTCTATTTGGGGGGAATTCTATGGTAGGAGAGAGGAGTTGCTTTGGTCCTGCCTGCCTCTTACTATAGAAGATAAAGTAAAGGAGAATTATCTCCCCACTTCTGGCTGCTACAGAATGGGCATATAACTTAATTTTGGTCAGTGAAATTCTACTTGGAGGGACTTTAAGCCTTAAGAGAATAATGCAATGGGCCAGTTAGATTTTTTTTTTTTTTTTTTTTTTTTTTTGCGGTACGCGGGCCTCTCACCGTTGTGGCTTCTTCCGTTGCGGAGCACAGGCTCCGGACACGCAGGCTCAGCGGCCATGGCTCACGGGCCCAGCCGCTCCGCGGCATGTGGGATCTTCCCGGACTGGGGCACGAACCTGTGTCCCCTGCATCTGCAGGCGGACTCTCAACCATTGTACCACCAGGGAAGCCCGAGACATTTTTGATGTAGCAGCTGCTTGAAAGCAAACATTCCATTCAGCTGGTTGGTGGTGAGTGTGCTGGGTAGAGGGATCCAGTGACATGGCAGCGAGTGTTCAGCGGTGACACGGCCACAAAAATTGCCTTTGGTGTGCTCCTGACCGCATATTGCCTGTCTTGGTTTCTGCTTGAACCTCTCCTTCTAATCAGTTCAGTGCACTACCTGATACCCTTCCAATAAACTTTTTTTCTGCCTAAGATAAACAGAATCAGTTTCTGTTGTTTATAACCAGGAACTTTGACAAGGGATCATCTTACCACTGCAATTTATAATTGGTTACTATTGATGCATAGATGCTAGCGATTTTTCCAGTAGTCTTAGAAGTCAAGGTAAAATGAATTATTTGATCTTGTAACTCATGTTTAGAGGATTTTGACGTTGTCATAGTCCTGAGGGCTTATGGCTGTGGAAGACCTATGTGACAGATACATATGTCCTTTATTGTATTTAATCCCTGTAGTTATCTTGGAGACCTAGGATTTTTATTTCTGTTTTTACAAATAAGGAAATGGAGTTTTAGAGAGATTAAGTAACAGATCCATGGTTATATAATTAACCAGGAGCGAAGCCAGACTTTGAACTTGCATTTGTCTTATTACCAAGCCCCTAATCTTTTCAGTTCATCAAGCTGACTTTCTAAATAAGTGTCGTCTTTTAAATATTTACTTCACAGATATGCATATGCATTATTCATCCCTTTTTATCTCTAAGAACATAGACATGGTCCCAGGTCTTCACTTTAGACCTTCCAATTTTGTTCATGTCCATCCTCTTTGCCCTCTGCTGGCCTCACACTGTAAGTAGACAGTTTTTGCTGCACTGTCATAAGCACATCACTCTTCCCCTCCCTGTCTCCTTTTCTTATGTCTGAATTCTCCATGAAGCCTCTGTGAGTCCCCTGACCCACAAGGTTCCTTCTTCCCCTTCTCTGCGGCAGATCTCAGTTCCACTCACCTGGAGTCTTACATAGCTTTGCATTTTCATTGCCTCATCACCCATACAAAATGGTTCTGATTCTAGAGGGCACGGATTTACCCTGTTCATCTTTGAGGTCTCCTATGGGGACGTGCATCCATGTTAAATGGCCAGCCTGTGGTAACTCTTTTAAAAGCATTAAAAATCATCAAGTCTCTGAGGTCTTAGAAAACAGTTGACCCTTGTTTATGAGATGGTCCAACGTGCCAGTGCTCTGAGAGCTTATATCTCCGCGGAGGCGATTTTCTCATTCTGTCTTTAAATGACTTCAGATTTGGGGGATTTTCTTACATATGCCTAAGGCATGGATTGCGGGCAGTTGGCCATCTCCTCGGCCCTAAGACCAGTAAGGAAGGCTGTGGGCAGAGCTGAAGCAAGTGGCTGCCCAAGGGCACCATGAGGCATCCCTGCCATCCAGCCTGCATTTCCCTCCCAAGCCTGGTGCCCTGACCTGTGGCTGTGCCACCAGGAGGGAGAGACACCTTTTTCTAATTTGCACAAAGTCTCCATATAGCTTCTCAGAGGCCGTGGGTGTGGGTTTTGCCTAAAGTAAGAAGCACTGGTAGCCGATGGCAACTAAGTACTTTCTTACTCAGAAATCAAGACACTGACATCGCTGGTGGTTTTTCCTCCTATAGAAATTTTAACAAACAAACAAAAATGACCATGTCTTCAAAAAGTTTCATTTTATATTGACCTGAATACAAGGAGAATAGATGTTGCCAAGGACTGCTGATTTTAGTAAATTGCTTACCTTTATCATGATTTGAAAGGGTTTTGAGAGTCATGGCTCAGAGGAGTATGTTGGGGATCAGGGGTGAGGGCTGACATACAAGACTTCCTCCAACTGAACCTGGAAGGGGAAGGGATCAATCTCCCCAATGCCATATGAACTTGTGAGTGCCTCTCACCAACATGCATGCAAGACTCACACACTCGCACACACACACACACTTAACCCATCTAAGCTTTGTCGCATCCCCCAACCCCTGGTGCTTATCAAACTTACGCCGTACCACAGACTTTTTTTATAGGAGCTCAAGCCCTCTCTCTGTTCTAACCACGGGGAAGAAAATACTGTCTCCTCTTTTTCAGCAAAAATGAGGTTTGGAGTTTTATAAAGGGACAGTAATCAGAAAAATGAAACAAAACCAGACTCCACAAACAAGTAAAGAGGTATTTCATAAAAAATAGACATCTGAGCATAATTTTATACACTGTTTAGCCAGAGAACGGTGATGCATTTTTCAGAGTGCTTAGAGGACAGTTTCTTTATTTCTATTCACCCCTCTCTGGGATGGACACTAAATGATGATGTGCAGATTTCTGGCCTGTGGTAGATTTCAGTTGATCCAAATTTGGGCTGTAATGGAGTCCTCAGCCTCCCTCCCCAAACCTGTGTGTAGGGCCAGTTGCCCTGCCCAGCCCCTCAGCTCATCCTCTCTGGCCTGGCAGGGTGGGGTTGGGAGTCGAGGGCTTGCCCACACTCATGCTCTGAGACTGCTGTCCCTCAAAACTTCCTCTCCCCCATCTACCAGGAAGAGGGTCCCATCCTATCTGATTTTACAGATGCCTCTCAGGGCAGCAGAAACTCTTATACTGACTTAGAGTCATTATTTCCCTTTTGCTAGAGGTCTCTATGGCTTCAATTTATAAGCTCTAATTTTGCCCCTGAAAGAAGAGGTTTATTTTTCTGAAACATATTCATCAATATTATTATGACTGGTTCTATCCCCTAAGTGAATATGCTGATCTAGTGTCTGAAAGATTTGGTGGCCACATTTTCCAAAGGCAAAATTGGGATACATGGTCTGACAAGGTGAAAAAAGATTTGGAACTGGGACTGACCTAGAAAATTCAGGACAGGCGGCTGTCATACATAATGGCCAAGCTGCCTAGATAACACACACCATTTTCCCTGAAGCCTGTCTGCATCATGACAGCTTCATTTGATGGTCTGAGATAGGCTGTCTCTTTCTGTTTTGGGTGACCCAGTTCATAAATCCCCATTTCCTCTCAGAGGGGTGAATCCTGCTTTCAGCTTATTTGCAGCCCAGAGATGATTGACAAGTTGTGTACTCAGTTCCACCTACTTCTCCAGGTCAACTTGGCTGTACAGAAAGGGGAGATCCTCCAGAACTTCTTATGACTGAGGGAACCAGCGTAGCCACACTGAAACTCAGACCATGGTAGACTGACAATCTCTCCTTCAGTCCCTCTGCATGAGCTAACATGCATAACATCCTCTATTTGGGGAATAAAAGAAAAGAAGGAATTTTCTCTGGAGAAAGACAGGGGAAAATGAGAATAAAAGGGGGCAATGCTTGTTTTTCTTATGCTAGACTGAGAAGAGGAGCTGAAATTGATCTTCAGGGTAGAGAGGGCTGCAGGACCAGTTTTCTTGGGAAGCTTCGTGAAATTCTAGGCACAAGTATTGTTGCTTAAGATCCAGGTGGCAAAGGAAATTTAGGAGAGAGGCTCTCTTTTTATTTCTGAAGCTCAGGCACCTCTAGGATTTATGGTTTGAGAGACATCAGGAGAGAGCACCTGCTGAGTTGGTTGTGTCCCCCCCAGATTCCCATCTTGACACCTTAACCCCTCATGTGTCTGTACTGGGGATAAAGCCTTTAGGGAAGTGATTCAGACTAAGTGAGCTCATAAAGGTGGGGCACTGATCCCTGATCCCATTGAACTGGTATCCTTATAAAAAAGAAAGAGATACCTGAGAGCTTGCTCTCTCTCCCTCCACCATGTGAGGACAGTTGGCTACATACAAGCCAGAAAGAAAACTCTCATCAGGAACTGAATTCTGTTGGGACCGTGAACTTTCTAGTCTCCACAACTGTTAGAAAACAAATGCCTGCTGTTTAAGCCATGCAGTCTCTGGTATTGTGTCATGGCAACGTGAGCAGAGTAAGACAGCACATTTATCACAGATATCCTTGCTTCTGTAGAGTACACTGGAAGGGTGGAGGGTTTACGCAGGCTCTGGAGCCAGATTGAAAGGACTTGTATCTTGCTGTGCCACTCACTCGCTCTGCAACTTTGCACAAATTACTTGACCTTTCTGTGCCTCGATTTTCTCATCTGGTAAATGGGTCTAATATTTGAAGATTAAATTACTAAGTGCATGTTAAGTGCTTAGAGCAGTGACTAACATGTAGAAAGTCCTCAGCAAGTGTTTTCTATCACTGATTTGCTATTGTTTTTATTGCTCCTATAAGGGATTCAGAGCAGGGTACCATTAATTCAATTATTTTTGAGCTCATTAGATACCTTGCTAGAGCTCCCACAAGCACCTGCATAAGCTTTTACAGGGGAGCACTGAGGATCTGTAGTCAATCAGTTGATGCACAATTCTTTGCAAAGTTGACATAAATATTAAAGTCATCTCATTTATATCCATAGGCTGATGAGGCCTGTGAGCATCAGTGTAACATGTAATTAGTTTTATAATGTTCCATGAAGTAGAAACTGCTGTCTTCTTACCAAAGTCCATGTTTTCCTCTTCTTCCTGGGAAGGCAGAATGTGATGCCAGCCTTTCCTGCTAGCAGGTGCATCTGTGTCTAGCAGTAGAATGTGACACATGGAAATGATGTGATTCACACTCAGGCTTGGCCGACACACATCCTGGGCATCTCTTTATCTAGGTGACGGGGATATCTCTGAAGAGCAACACCCAAGTCTAGAAAGTGGCAAAACTCCCATTAGTCTGGGTCCTTGAATAATTGCGTACTGTTCAACCAACCAGCAAGAAATAAGCTTTTATTGTGTTTGTTTTACACGTTTTTGAAGGGTTATTTGCTTCTTCAGTTAGCCTAATTTACTTCAAATGTTGTAAGCCTATCATAAGCTGAAAATACCTCTTTCACTTTTCTTCAAAGGGGTTATTTACTTGTAGCATTATAAATGTAACTATTATTATGAATAAGCAGGACTCCTGGGATTTGATCAGAAAGCGCTTTTATACTTATTTTCCATTCTCTTTATACCTGCTCCGTAGTAAAGCTCCTTCCTTCCCCATTGGTACAAACTAGGATAAATCTCACAACTTTTCTGCTCACTTCTAGAAAAGACAAAGTCCTATGTTTACTTAAAATTGCAAATCCAGATTCAATTTGGTGATTAAACATGTCTATCCTACATAATAATCAAAGCTTCCAACTTCAGCAAAAGGTCACATTTTACTCCTTCACCTCCTGCCTGCTAGGGGCATGCTGCAGATGAGTCCCTTGCCTTCAGAAAGATGGTGTGGTTGGTTTCTTCTCCTTTTACATCTGACCCTCCTGGGGTAAAACAGGGTATGGAACTGGGGGCGGGGGGCGTCAGGTAGCAGGGCATGAGGAGAGATAAGGGGAGTGGAAAAGTTCTTACCTTACAGGCACTTCTGGACCTGAGAGGTAGATGTATATATCACCTCTTCCTTTTGTGAGGCTCATTTATAAGTTCTTTGGAGACTTTCCATCACTGGTAGTTTCTCACCTGCAGTTTCTTAATCTGGGTCTATGCTTCTCTAGCCCAACTTTATTCCTTCTCAGTCCATGATCTATCTCCACATTCTCTCTGTTGAGGTTTCAGCATCCTTTCAGGTGAACTATTTTGAAAAGCATTAAAAAAAAAAAAAAACCCTCAATTTTGACTCTCTCTTTCATATCCTTTGATCTGCCAACATTTATGTACTGCTGGTTGGATGAACAACTGCAGAAATCCTCCTTTGTTCTACCCCCAAAGCAGCTTATCAGTTGATCTTTTGTTCTCTTGATTTCCAGAGTGGGTTTAAGACATCAGTCCACTGTGGCACCCTTCTCCCACATCCAAATGCAGGGACACATATCAGGCCCACTGAGTGTTCTCATTTAATCCCTCTTTTGAAATTAGGTGAAGGTCAAGAGGGGATATTCATGATGCCACTCTCCCCAAAGAGATTCTCATCACAATTCTCTTCATTTCTATTCTCTTGACCCTTGTATATCCTTCATGGGGCTGAGAAGGTCTAAGAGTCATGACACTGGTTCTTATCATTTCCTCTGAAAATTTGCATCTTAATTGTGTATCTGAACATGGTGGCCAATATAATTGTAATTCATGTGAAACTTCCAATTTAACATTCTGCTACAAAGAAATTCAGTGAAATCCTTGTCAAAAACTAGGGCTTGAGGTTCTGAGCCTCAGCAAGTAGGCAGAACAATGAACAGACATTAGGATTTGTTAATTAATTCAACAAACATTTATCATGTCTTTATTACATAATAGCTTCCGAAAAATGCATTAGAGGTAGAGTGAAGTAGAAAACATACATAGTCACTTCCCTCATGCAGCTTATAGTCTAGATAGGGAGACAAATATTAATTAAATAATCAAACAAAATGATATACAATTTAAACTAGTCATGATTGTATGAAGGAACATTATTAGATGTTACAAGAGAAAATAAGAGAAACATCCAATTTAGATGGAAGGTTTTTAAGGAAATGTCATTAGGAGGTACAGGTGGCCAGATGAAAATTGGCCAAAAGAGTGTCCCAGGGAGAGGGAAGTTTTCCTTCAAAGTCTGTGAGGCTACAAATAACACAGCAAGTGTGAAGAATTAAAAGAAGACCAGAGCTGGTGCTCACATGGGAGCCCAGTCATGTAGCACCTTGGAAACCACATGGGACATTTTAGACTTTAATCCTTAGAGCAATGGAAACCCATTAAAGGGCCTTAAATAGGGAGTGAGGTGATCATGTTGTACTTATAAATGATCCCATTAATGCTGTAAAGAGAATGGATTAGGTCCACGAGTAAGCCTAGAAGAGACATCTTTGTGGTGTCCAGAAGAAATGTGCTTTGGACCAGGTATGGTTATGGAGATAGATGGAAAGAAGAGGGTCGCTTTGGAGGTATAAAGAAAAGGATGTGGAATTTAATTGGATGAGAGATAAGGAGGTGTTAAGGGCAGCTCCCAGGTTTCTGGCCTGGGCAAAGGTGAACAAAGAAGCCACTTACTGATAAAGGGAACTCTAAGTAGGAGACAAGTTTAGGTTGGAGGAAGATAAGGAGATGAGTTCAAGACACACTGGATTTGAGGAGTCTGTGGGACACCTAAACAGAGAGGCTAAATAGACAATTGTGTATATGGATCTGGAATTGGAGACAAAAATGTGGGACTTGGTGGCATACACTTGGCACTTAGAGGTTGCATAGAGAACCAGTCACCAGTGAGGTAGGGAGAAAATCAGGAGCATGTGGGTTTATTGAAGCAAGTATATCAAGAAAGAACAGCTGGCCAGCTGCATTGAACTCTAGCTGAGATATCAAGTAAGAAAAGGAGCCATTGGATTTTGCAATATGGAAGCCATTAGTGATATTAGTAAAACATTTAGAAAGAAGAAAGGGCTTGGAAGAAAAGTTATTGAGTGGGTAACCATCATTCCAAGTTCAAATACTGGAATTATGGGCTTCCCTGGTGGCGCAGTGGTTGAGAGTCCGCCTGCCGATGCAGGGGACACGGGTTCGTGCCCCGGTCTGGGAAGATCCCACATGCCGCGGAGAGGCTGGGCCCGTGAGCCATGGCCGCTGAGCCTGCGCATCCGGAGCCTGTGCTCCGCAACGGGAGAGGCCACAACAGTGAGAGGCCCGCGTACCGCAAAAAAAAAATAAATAAATAAAATAAACTGGAATTATAGAGTTTATGAGGACATTAGCAGAAAGTGAGATTCAAAAAATAGAAAGTAGACATAAGCCAGGAATCAAGCACACAAAAGGAAGCCAGGGAAAAATACTACATGCAAGTAAAAAAGAATGATTCAAGTAAAGGGATCTTTAGTGATTACTTAATCAAACCCTCACTGGATAGATGGGAAAGCTGAGCCCTAGGAATGACTTTGTCGAGGTCACACAGTGAAATAAGGGCTAAGTCAGGATTAGAACCCTGTCCAGAATGTGAGTCTGTTGCTCTTTCTGTGTCGCCTCCCACGGTTGGCTTTTTCCAGGCAAGAGATTCAGGAAGGGGACTGCGGCTCAGTTGTCAGGCAGCATCTGACATTCCCATCTAGAAGAAACTCATTGGAGCAGACTTAAGTGACCTATAACTCACAACTAGTAATCCAGGGTCAGACATAATCAAAAGCCTCAGCCTCATAATTTATCAGCACCTGGAAGTGCACTTCGGAGGCTGCCTGTCTCTTTGAGTTGCTCAGGCGCGGGCCACACAGCTCTCCCTTAGTCCTCCGGTGGCTAGAGGACTTCATAAATGACATTTGATTATGCTCAACACAGCAGCCAGGGGCCGTGCACGAACTTCAATAAAGACGGCAAACATGAGCGATCTCCATAAAACACGGGAGCCTGGGGGAATGGAATCGAAATCTTAATGTAGAGATACATGGCCACTAAGGCAAATGACAGCAAAATGCGAACAAATTGCAAAACCAATAAAAATAAAATGTCTGCTTGTGCCACCTGCAAGGCATCAGCTCTCCAATATCACCCCCAGGGAGCAAAGTCAACTCTCCATGGAGTCAGTGGAAGCTATTAGAAGCCTGCTTGCTGGGCTTCTCAGCTGGAACCCACAGTTGCTGAAATAGCTTTGTGTTCAATTGACTTCAAACTCTTTAATCCTTCCTGGCTGCCTGAGGGGAATCATAGGCAAAGGTAGCCTTAATTCCCAAGCCAAGAATAGCCTTCAAGATATACGAAATCTTGATTTTTTTGATTTCTCAATTATGACCACGTTTGAATGACATTTTTTAGTTTTAATGCTAGAAGAAGTCTTAGAGAAATCAGTTAGTCCTACCCTCACTCTCTACTCAGAGAAACTAAGAGCCAGAGAAATAGACTTTGTCCCGAATCACACAACTTGTGACAGCTCTTGAATTAGAATCTGAGGCTCTGAATACACAGTCAGGGCTCCCAGGCAGACGCGGTGAAGGGGAACTTACTATTAAATAAGGAACTAAATATAGAGGTACTTAAGAAATTTTTCTTTTTTAATTCTAGGGGAGTCACAGAATTTACCTCAAGGGGAAAATTTATTCTTTTGTTTAGAAATACACTATAATGTATATTTTTTTTCTTTTGGCCATAAAAGGCACAGCCTTGGGTTTGTCTAAAATGGGGAAATTAAGTCGACTGTATAAAACTGCATAGTAAAATAAAAGTACATACTCCCTTGGGCTAGAGAGATTTTTTTGATGTGATCTGACTGGGGAGAGTGGTGGGATAGATTTCCTCTTGAGGAGAGTTTTGGTGGGTTCTTTGCTTGCTGATAGAACGAAGAATGGACTGGCCTGAGTGGAAATTGGCTGTGGGTTCTGCAGATCTGGATAAGGAGGGGAACAGTGGCCCCCTTGCAGTGGAGGTGGCTCTGGACCTTTATTAGGCAGAATATTTGATGTCGCCCTAACATTATCCCAATAGCCTTCAAGAAAATGTTTGCTTCACAGCTGAGCATTGCATTCATGGTGTTGGGTGGAATGAAAGCCCCTGCCTGGGCCTCTGTGCAGTGAGGAGGAGGGTGGCCTTCCTAGCACCCCATCCCTGGAGTCTTTGAGGCCCAGAAATGATAGCAGCATCATAGGAAGAGAGAGCTGCATCCCAGGATCCTAGCAGCTGATAAGCTGGTGGAGTCCTCAGAAAGCAAGGGCAGTGATGACCAAGAGCCAGGTGGCAGCAGAGGCGTGGGCAGCAGTGGGACCTAGGAGGGACAGACTTGATGCCAAACCAAACTTATTGGGGGAGGGTTACGCTCAAAGGGGTGGTCTGTGTGGGATGAAAGGTGGGAGGCACTACATTCTCCTTTTGGAAACTAGAAATTGCACAGATAGTAAGTATCAGAGGTGACCCTGGCTATAGATACAGGGTTAGTCATTTAACTTTGCTGAACTTCACTGTCTTTAAGCTAAAATAGCTTCAGTTATATTTTTCAAAGTTCTTGTTCTGATTTAAGATGACAATATGCTAAAGTGTCAGAGATAAAAATGTGTTATTATTTAGCTCTAAATTAATATTTAGAATATGAATATTTCTGCTAAATGGGCTATCCCAACCTCAAAGCCAATCTGTGTTGGCATCAGTATAATAATTTGTTAACCTGTATGTTCTGGACCCCATACTTATTTCATACTTATTTCAGATCATTCCAAAGAGCAGACGAGAAAGGGTGTTGTACTGTAGAAGTACTCTAGGCTCACTTTTCCTCAAGAAGCCAGCATTTCTCTCCTTTTACCTCCTTTTTTATTTGGGGTTTCAGAATGAAAGATTGGGGAGCTGAAATCTCCCCTCTTCTACATTCTGAGTTACGATTTCAGAGACACCCACAGTGGGAAAAAATCATGAAGAAGTTGAAATCTGTTCTAATCACCAGATGCTTGCATATGGCCAAAAGCAGTAGAGAGAGCAAGAAAGATGGAGAAGAAAAACGGAGTCAGAGAGGGTCCAAACCTCTTTTATTGGGAGTTCTCTGGAGTTTGTGGGAAAACACAGTATGTATTTTGAGCTGTGTACATTTCATTTCACTGCTTCAAGGAAAATAGCAGGCCAAGGCCACAGGGGGCCCAAACAGAGAGAGGGGGGCCTTGAGGTATATACACACTCGATACCGTGACCTTCTCAAATATAAACATTCCAGAGATGAATAGTTTATGACTTCTCTTGGTGCCTGAGATAGCTTCATAAATGAATGAATTAGATTTGGCCACAGTAAATACCAACTGTAAGAAATTTGCAAAGCCAGCAGAGGAAAAACAAGGGAATGGAAGCTTCTAGTTATCCTTACAAGAAATGTGATTATTTCTCATTTGTAGCCTATGTAATATATATTAATTTTCATGCTGTAGTTTGGGTCTAAAAAAGAAAAGTATTCTTGCTCTTTGTGGCTGCTAATGCAGATTGTCTATCTCATTCTCCTCTCCTTTTTTCTTAATAATTCAACTCTGCCTTAAAAATTTTTTTATTTATAATTTTAAAAATTTTAATTTTACTGGAGTATAGTTGATTTACAATGTTGTATTAGTTTCAGATGTATAGTGTAGTGATTCAGTTATACATATTCATATATTTGTTCTTTTCAGATTCTTTTCCCATATAGGTTATTACAGAATATTAAGTAGAGTTCCTGGTGCTATCCAGTAATTCCTTGTTGGTTACCTATTTTATATATAGTAGTGTGTGTATGTTAATCCCAAGCTCCTACTTTAACCCTCCCTCCAGCTCTGCCTTTTTTAGGGTGGCAGTGACCCCAGTTATTCCTAGCCTTTCCCTGCACATAATGTTGGCCAAATGGAAGAGTTCTGGCCAGTGAGGTGTAAATGCAAGTCACTGGATGGAACTTCTGGAGATGTCTTGGGAGGGGTACAGATTAATCTGGCTCTCACATCTCCCCCCTTGCTCATTCTACTTTCTTCTAGGAATTGAAGCCAGGAGGCTTGTGACCCTGAGGATGACAGATGACCACTGAGGTGGCTGAGAAGAAGCCCAAGGCACCTGGTCTCTGCTGGAGTCTTTGAGCCACCACACTATTCCTCAGCAGCCTACCTCTGGACTTCTTTTTGCACCAGAAAAATTAGCCCCTTAGTGTCTTTATCTATTTGTTGAAGCCAAAAGCAACTCTAACTGATAGACTGGTAGTGTTTAATTTCAAGATGCATATGGAGAAATGAAGTACCCACTCTAGCAAATTTGTCATGACTTCCTGTGCGAGATGTCCAGGTAGAATTGCACCGGTGGCTAGGATTTTCCTTGGAGCTGAACACCCTCAGCCCAAGGCAGTCATACCAAGGAGGAAAAGCTGCCTCCTCCGGGACATTTAATTCATGTCTTTCCTGGAATTAGAGGTAAGTGATTATAGACCTCACAACTCACCTCAGGTAAGACGGTCTGTAAAACATAGGAGAGAATCCAAACTCGCACATGTGGACTAAGACCCCAAGCTGAACCTTTGCCTATCATTGGCTACCAGAAAGATAGCCACAGTTGCTTGATGGCAGCTTCATGAGCATTATCAGCAGTTTTCATACTAAGCATGCAGTAGTTTTCATGCTAAGCATGCACCTCCAAAAAATTTTGTGAGGTGGAGTGTAATTCAGAAATCTTATTAGTCTATGGCCATACCACCATGAATGCGCCTGATCTCATCAGAAGTCTCTTTAGAATTGTCCAGGAGTATTACCAAATCATGGGAAAAATATATGTATATATGACAGAGACTAGGACACTGAAGACTCAAGGATATCTAATTACTGAAAAACCATGAACAAAAACTCCATTCCAATAGTGTCAAATGCTATGCCCATGTTGACATGAACTGTTCTTCCTATAATGCAAAGTTGCCATTAGATTGGTGAAGTCTACGTGCTATCTCTACTTTTATACAGGAGGAGGTGAGTCATGTACAAATTAAAATTGTAAGTTAAGTCAATCTTGAAAGAGCACAAAGGGAGCATGCCAGATACACAAAGAATATTTTGTGAGGTGAAGCAAAGCCCCTTCTCCACTTCATGTAATTTCTACTCTTCTTCCATCAAGTTACCTACCTGCTTTTAGTTGTGACTATTACAGCTCAGGTTTCCTTAAAAGGAGCATGTTATGGGCAATTATTTGTACCCTTGAGAACAGACAGAGAAGCTCCATAGAACACCAAGGAAAACACCAGCAGTTGAGTAGTTAAGGGAGGCATTTGTTGGTAAAGGAAGCAAAAGTAATTGTGTAAAGCTTTTATGAGCTTTTTGAAACAGCCTGGAAAGTGATGATCTTTCTGACTGATCTGCTCAGCCTGAATGATGAGGAGAAGGTAAACACACTTAACAAATGGTTCTCCAAATGTGGCTGCAAGGTGACATTTTTCAAAAGAAGAATATTGAAGATAAGATGAGGTGACCTTTTAATGTTCTGCTCACAGTCAAGTTATTATGAGTTGCTTTATAACAAACAATACTCTGAGTAGCATCCCCAGGCAACTTCCCTAATGTTGCCCCCAGAAATCTAATCAGTGGATCTGATGGAGACCCACTAGAAAGGGCATCTGAACAACTCCCATTCTCAAAGTCCTTCACACACACACACACACACACACTTCAAACACACACACACCCCTTCACACACACACGCACACACACACATACACACCACACACAGGAATTAAAATTGATTTTCAATGTTTTGGCAGCCACAAGAGACTCTAATCCATCCAGCAGCATTTCCCATAGAAGACATTACTTATCAGAGCTGGTCAGCAACAGCAATCTCTCAGATAAATAATTTATATGGGGAACTAATAAAATAATGGAGTACTTCAGGGGATGGTAATAAAAAGGCAGAACCCGAGCCTCCTGGGGATACTCTAGAGAAAAGACATACATCTATAGATGGGGTGCACTGCTTCTCTTTGCTTTAACTCCTCACTGCCCCCACCCCTCCCCTCACCCATAGAATGTCATCCCTTGACTGTATTTCTTGTACTAAACTTGCATAAATCCTCTGCATACTCCAATGACCAGCTCAACTCTTCTTTTTGATGTAGCCTTTCCTGCCCCTCTAAACCCAACCTCTCTGTCCTTCAAATGCCCATAATACTTATGTTTATATGACTTGTCTAATGTCCCTTTGATACAGCCAGGTGCTACCCCTTGTATTGCGATTTTATTTATTTTTTTATTTTTTGGACTCTAGTTAGATGATAAGCTCTTTGGAGGCAAGTCATGTTGAATAGTCTCTAAATTCCCAACAGTACTTAGCACATTGCTTCCTATCTGACAGTTGTATACATACACTGACTCACCTCCAGGGCAAGAGTCCTCTCAAGGAATCATTTCTTACACTGTGTGAGTTTAACACTTGAGGAAAGGTCTAAATGTACTGGATTTGGTGGCATTTTCAAAGGCAAGGATTCCTCCATTTTTGAGGAGGTATACAAACTATGCCCAAGAAACAAAAATATCAGATTATTCTGGAGGAAATTAGTGAAGAACAGGGTTATTCTGATCAACAGTCAGTTAAAAAAAATTGTACTTTCTAGAAAGAAGTCTTTTTGTTTCAGCTTGCCTTTGGGCCAATGGAATGACATCAAAAGGAAAGGGCCTGAAAGGCAGGAAGGAGATAATGGTACCCGTGTGGAGCACCATTTTTGCCCACAAAGAGGGCTGTCTCCCTTGTTTGATGTCTGCAATTACTGGCTTTCTGAATCTTTAGTTTTTACTTGGGGGTCTTCTTTGCACAGCAGGGATCTTTCATGGAATCCTCAGGTCTAAAAAGTGGTTATAAACCTTACTCTCTTACAGCCCTGAGCTGGCCTCCCTCCTGTGTTTCCTGCTTGTTCAGGTAATTCCAAGGTCTTGGGTAAAAGCAGGTTCTCTGATGCCTCTGGTCCTCTTGTGTTCTCCTTCCCTGTAGCACTCTAGACTCACCCCAGAAAACCCATACTCTGCAGTTCCCAACCCATGGTGCTTAGTGTTCTTTAGAACACTCACAGTTCAAATAATTTCATAGCATATGTAAACTTGTTGGTACCTAGCAGCAGGAAAAAAAAAAAAAAAGAAAAACCAACATCCTCTAATACTCGATGACTTGGAAAATACGTAGCTGATTCCTAGTTAGGATCTTGAATTGTTTGGAAAAGAGGAAAGAGATAGTGTCTGAAAATGAAGGGAATAAAATATTAGAGAATTTTACAGTTTCTGCCTCTAGACATTTTAAAAGCAGGGACAAGAGCTTTTGGTCTAGAACAATTCAAAGGAAATCAAAGGAAGCAAAAGATAGAATCGACAAGCTCAAAATACCTTCTTTTTTTTTTTTTTTTTTAAGCTGGGAAAAGAAAAGCATGATTATTTCCATTTGAGGAAATTGTATTTTGAGGCAGTGGGAAGCTGGTTTCTTTCTTTGATCAGTTCACCACAAAGCAGCAGCCCAAACTTCTCACCATTTTCCTAGTATAGCACAGAATGTGGTAAGAAAGTACTGTGTGGTTGTCTTTCACAAGCTGGGTCCAAGGAAGATAAATCTCTTATTATTTAAAATTTCTGTTTGAGGTGGGGAGGGGCTTCAAATACTTGGGTTATTCTACTTGACTTACAAAATAAGCCCAAAGCTGGCACCACAGGGAAAATAATGGGAGCAGGCTGAGAGTGATCATTTAAGATCACAGAGGTGGGGTTTTCTTAGTTAACATCTCTGGGCAGAGCCCCTAAACCTTTTAACTGCTTAGGAAAATATATCTTCAATGACAATATGGTTAAGTGGGCCCACCTGTGACCCTGACTTAGGCTTCGAGTATCATTTCCACAGGAATAAAATGGCTCAGATACACTTCAGTTTGGGTTTAGTTCTTGAGGGTTGAAGTCTAAACCACAAGCGTTCTTTGACTCTCTCCCATAATTGCCAGAGGGTCTTTCACATTTGCAATATTTTTGGATTTTATTCATTAAGCCAGCAAGTAATAAGTGTCCTTTGTATATCAGGCATTAAACCAGACATGGAGGATACAACGAGGAACAAGACAAGTATGGTCTCTTTTTTTCACTGAAAAATCTTAAAAATAATGAAAAAACACAATTCTATCTTATATTAAGTACTATTAAACCAGTTAAGTAGGGCTTCCCTGCTGGTGCAGTGGTTGAGAGTCCACCTGCCCATGCAGGGGAGACGGGTTCGTGCCCTGGTCCGGGAAGATCCCACATGCTGCAGAGCGGCTGGGCCCGTGAGCCATGGCTGCTGAGCCTGCGCGTCCAGAGCCTGTGCTCCACAACAGGAGAGGCCATAGCAGTGAGAGGCCCGCATAATGAAAAAAAAAAAAAAAACAGTAAGTAAGGATATGTGAGAGTGAGAAACTGGGAAGGGGCTTCTTTGAGCAGGGTGGTCATGGGTGGATTCTCTTGGAAGCTGGCACTTACACTGCATCCTAGTAGATAAGAAGAGCCAGCTGGCTCAGGGAAGCAGACTCTCTGGTTACCTAGGTAACACTTCTCAGCCTCCCCTGCCCCTCACCAATGATTCACACATATGTGTATATGTTGGTGGGGGAGTATGTCTTCTCTTCCAGAGGGGCTTCCAGGGTTAGAACCCAGGAGAAACCAGCTGGAGTGTTATGATCAGTAATGAGTGTTGACTTGAAAGGGTTTTAGGATGTAGGGGAATCCTTGAGGAGAAAGAAGGTCTTCAATAGTACTGAAAAAGGTGAGCAAAAAGACCAGATGAAATGTGGAGTGTGCACACACCAGTCACAATAGCTAGCCAAGGATTTCCAGCTATTCAGACACAAGTCTTCCTCAGTCCTCACTTTGGGCATGGGTCACCTGTATTTTCCCCTTTTATGTGTGTGTCTGTAACTACTGTGGCAAAGTCCATGCCCACAGAAAGGAGCAGTGGTCAGATATGAGTCTAGAGACAGGGGGACTGGAGCAAAGGGAGCATCACTGCTGGGCTCCAGGAGATTCAGGAATATTATCTAGTGCTGTCATATGTAATCATCTTTTCAGGACAAGCTAAACGTGCGGATTTTCATGTGAAATCTATTCATTTCCAAATGTTAACAGCTAATTAAAACAATCTTTTGTGAACTAAGAAAATGCCTGTTTGTAAATTGTGTGAGTCACTTGTCGCAGTCTAGCTCAGCGCTGAAAGCAATGTGCAGGTGAGAATTGGGTCTATTTTGTATGGTGTTCTCTCTCCAGTTCCATGTGGTGCCTGGGACCTTGTTGTCTCCAATGTGCTGAGATGAATGGATACCTGTGCACCCTATCCTCTAACTGCTGTCATGCCCAGCTCATCCAAATATACTTAGTCTTCTGTTGTCTAAAGTCATATAACATCAATTTAACAAAAGAGAGTCAGTGTAATTATTATTTTTTTCTCTTTTAGAGGAGGAAATTTCAATATCCAATTTTTCTCAAACTCAGTCACAAACCCAAACACTTCCAGGTCTCACTGAGTCAGATGGAGATTTTTAATGCATTACAGCATTTCCTTTCAAGCAACCGTCGCAAAGTAGTTATTTTTTTCCCCAGTCTGGCATCTCAAAGTGTTTTTTTTTTTTTTACCAAACCTCTAATTAATTAATCCTAATTAATTGGAATTTAAAATTACTTTCCAAATCCACAGTAATGTAAAGCTGTCCTCCCTCACTTGTAGGAAGATCCAGTAAAACGTCTTGCATTACCATTAAGAACATTAGATTCTCAAAGTATGCCTCTCATGAAGACTATGAAATTGTTCAAAGAGAAAATCAGCAGAAATTTTCTCTATCAAGAGGCACAGAGCTATTTAGACAGAATTACTTTGTCTAGTCAGCTTTGAGATAAGTTATTCTTTTGTCAGATTTCTTTTTTGCTTTGAGCAGTTTTTTTTTTAACCCCTTCCTCTCTCCCTGATTCTTGTTTAAAAAAATCAATATTTTCTGGAAGAGCAGAGATGAGAGCCTTTGGAGAACTCCTCCTCCTGTTTGCTGCAAAAACATTAATAAATGTTGCCAGAAAAGTTGGGTACCAGGGGAAACTGGACAACCTGATGAATATATTTTCTAAAGAGCTTAAAATGTCCATCTTGTATATTATTCATCCTGTAAGGAGTCTAAGAGCTATTGATCCCTTTGACTGCTGCAAAAAGCAACTTAAATGCACCAAAAGCTTTAAGTATGAATGTATAGACCGAGCAGCACCTGCTCAAAGTGGCTTCTAAATGTTCCCTTTGTCAATGTGGAGAACTTCTCTGCAGTAAAGGGTGCCTCTTGGTAGGGTAGCTGGTATCATTGAGTCCATTATAGCAAAATAAAAGGACATTAGTGCTGCTTTCATTTAAAATGGTATTATTGTATAGCCATGTTAAAGCTCAAATGTTGATAAAAAATTGATTTGGGGCCATCATTGCAAGGCTCTCCTCTTGTCTTCTAAAGGGGCAATCATCTGACACTCTTACCCATTGTCCTCTATCTACATGCATTCATGATAGGTACCATATTCCAGAACAACATGTAGCCTAAGAAGGGGCATAGATAGGAAGCTACAAACAAGGATCTAGGTGTAAAGGAATATTAAGTAATATATTTTTATCTCTGCTCAAGATCTTCTAAGTGATACTGATCACCTACTTCACCTGTTTGCTGGGAAACTGACCAAATGTCCTTTCTTTGTCTCACAAGGGTAGTGGGAGGTGACTAATGAATGTGCCCTGAGATAGTAGTGTACTTTGTCAAAGTGAGGCAACTGTAGGTCTAAGCTTACAGTTTCCAGGAGAAAGAAAGAATGCTTTTACCCTTCAGGAATTTCAAGGTGCTTTGAAGCTTTTGGTTCTGGCTTTGTTGCTGCCACCTGAGAACCTTCAAATGTTCACCATCAGCCCAAGGAATAGGAGGTTCCTTCTATTACTGTTGCCTTATTCACACTGAGACATCTCAACAGGGATATACAATGAGGCCTGTCTTTTGAGTGCCCAGTAACGTGAGGAATTGGAGCTATCTCATACCACAGCGGGGTAGTGCAGACGAGAGAGTAGAGTCAGGTCTCAGAAGATCTACCAGCTCTATTACTAACTGTGTGAACTTGGCTGAGCCATTGACCTCATGGAGTTTCAGGTTTATCTGTATGTAAAATGTATAGATTATAAAATTGTAAAGATGAAATAAATAATGCGAAAGTATTTCGTAAGCTATACACAGAGAAATTCTATTTGGAAGATAGATTAGTCATAAACAACTATTTTACCTTTGGGGAGAGTTTCCTACTGGTTTCATCTAGATCTCACTCATGTGCTCCATGATCTATAATTGATCTTGTCTCAGGCTCCTATTCTAAATATTTCTCATAAACTATCTCACTCCTATTACTTCTCCTTCAACCCCAGTTTGAGTATGAAAACTCTTAAATGTTTACTTCAGCAGTTGAAAATCCACTGGTTTTCTCCAACTTCCATTTTACCCAAGTAGAAGTACCACCTACCACCGATTCCTGTGAATGTTAGCAAAAAAAAGACTTAGGATTCATTATATTACATCCTACATAGGTCCTGAGTTGGTAGCCACATGGTTTCATTCTGTCCCCTTGTGCCAGCCTCTTGTCATATAGTAGATTCTTTTTTCATGGACTGTTACTCCGTTGCCCTTGTATTTGCTGCAGCTGTGACAGGTTTGAACAGCAGCTGAATATCCATGTGAAATCTCACTGGTCCTACTATCAGGCTGCACAAAGGCCACACAGGTTCACAAAATTTCAATGCCAAAAAAAGGGCAATATTTCTCTTTGTAAGAGGGCTTCTAGTTTTCTATTACACTCATGGACACACCCAGCCCAAGCTGGCTTTGTTTTGGGTGGTCACGGTGTAGAAAACTGTACACAGAACTGTACAGTTATGCTCAGGCCCTAGCCTGTGCTTGGCAAGGATAAAGCCATGACATCTGTTATTCTGTCCTCACATTCTGGTGATGTTGACCTCAAAAGATTTGGAATATACCATGAATTCTTCTAATTTTCTGTTATGTATTAATTCATCCAAACTTTTTGAACTGAGATATTTCTTTTCTAGGCTGCATTACTTTCAGAGAGCAATAAATGTTGAGCTACATTTCTAAAATGTGAATCTGATTGTGTCATTTTTCTGCTTAAAAACTCCAACGGGAAAAAGGGAACCCTCCTACACTGTTGGTGGGAATGTAAATTGGTGCGGCCATTATGGAAAACAGTATGGAGATTCCTTAAAAAACTCAAAAAAAGTTACCATATGATCCAGCAATCCCACTCCTGGGCATACATCTGGAAAAGAAAAAAACTCTAATTCGAAAAGATACCTGCACCCCATTGTTCACAGCAGCACAGTTTACAATAGCCAAGACTTGGAAGCCATATAAATGTCCATCGACAGATGAATGGATAAAGAAGATGTGGTACATATACACAATATTACTCAGCCATAAAGAGAATGAAATAATGCCTTTTGCAGCAACATGGATGGACCTAGAGATTATCGTACTAAGTGAAATAAGAGAAAGGTGAATATTGTATATCACTTATTTGTGGAATCTAAAAAAAATGATACAAATGAATTTACTTACAAAACAAAAACAGACTCACAGACATAGTAAACAAACTTATGGTTACCAAAGGGGAAAGACGGGGAAGGATAAATTAGGAGTTTGGACTTAACAGATATACACTACTATATATAAAATAGGTAAACCACAAGGACCTACTATATAGCACAGGGAACTGTATTCAGTATCTTATAATAAGCTATAATGGAAAAGAATATGTGTACATATATATCTTATATATATGAATCACTTTCTGTACACTTGAAACTAACACAACATTGTAAACCAACCATAATTCAATAAAAGAACTCCAACGGATTTGTCATTCATTTACCCCTTGGTAGTGTCTCAGAAGTTCCTTCCACCTGGGCTGGAGACTAACTTGCAAGTTCACCATCAGCCCCTCACACTTCCTGTCAGACCACCTATTTTCATATCCCCATATGTTTTCTTACATCTTTTTCTGTTTCTGAAATGTTCTTTTCCGCCTTGACTGATGACATAATCGTACTCATTCTTCAAAGCTCAGATCAAATGTCACCTCAACTGTGAAACCCAGTGACCCTTTTCTCTTATTACCACACACTTACAATAATGCAATCATGTCAATTTTTCTATAGTGCTTTCTCTTTTCTTAAATTTTCCATCAGGGGCAGAGTCACATCCTATTTATCTGGGCATTCTGAGAGTCTAGTTGAGTGCTTCACACATAGAGAGTGTTCAACAAATCTTTAGGAAAAGAAACAATAAAGAATCAAGTATTGACAAACACTGAGTCTTTTATTGGTTTCAAGTTTATTTTTTTAAGATCCAAGAGTTAACTCCTACTTCACATATATACTCAGTACCGTCAGTGGATACTTTATGTGACACAATTTTTTCATACTCTGTAGTCTTTTAAAGAATTCAAAACCCATCCCCTCTCAGCTTTTTTCTTTCCAGATGTTTCTAATCTTTCTGATTCATTTTCATATATTGCATTCTGTTGATAATTTTAGTTGTTTTCTCTGGAGCTTTGCAGTGTTGTTTCATCTTTTATAAAATGAGGACAGGTTAGGCAGCCTGAGCTGAATCCAGGATTCCAAGAGTGGAAGATTTATGGTTTGTACAAGGATGCGGCAATGTTTTCTGTCTTATTACAGTATCTTCTTGCCCCTAAAGGCTAAAGGCTCTCTTCAGGGAAAGGCTACAACATCTCCTGAATCCCTTATCAAGTTCTAATGATCACTCAGATCCCAGTGTCCTTTGAGAATAGATGGGGTTTTTTTTGGTTTGTTTTGCCTTATTCTTGTTCATGTGGAAATGTTCCTCCACCTTTTGACCTCCACTTGGTTTTTCCTGACGTTTTACAGAAGTACATCAGAGGAGTTTTCTTTTGTCCATGTGAAGAAATTCTCAGTTACCTATATACAAACTTGGAGATTTCGCTAGATATTTCTTCTTCTACTTCATTAGCTAAACTTTTAAATAAGAGTGATCAAGATACTAATATCTTGGTGATCCTACCATTAACATTTCATCACAGAATGCTCATTTATTTTCATCCTTTCATTCCTGGTTCTATGCCAGTTCCTTAGCTAGGAAGAGAAAAGATCTCTTTAATTCTGTGATGTTTTTAGAAAAAAATTCACTTAGTGTATAATTTAGTCAAAGGCTTTTTGAAAGTAAAAATAATTGCATCTCTTAATTCTGTTTTACCAAGTTCAATTTATTCTTTCAGAAACACCATGAAAATCTGGTAGCTGGGCCAAGCTGGATGAAGAATAGATCTAGCTGCCTGTGGTAGCCAGAAATACATTGATCGGTAGAAGGATGAGAAAAAAAGAGGACCAGGAGAGGAAAAAGCAAAGCAGTGAGGCCTAGAGTTTGCAGAGAATGGAGAAAGGGAGTGAGGTTGCCCAGTAGATAACTAAGGTAGACTAAAGTCTGAGGAAGGCAAATAAATGCCCACTGCACCAAGGCTGATAGAAATGAACAAACAGTCAAAGGCTGGGAAGTAGATAAAGGTGGTGGGGAGGTTCCTTGGATAGTGGTTAATTTTAAGAGCTAGGACCTCATGTTTTAAGGGTTTGCATCTTCCTTACGTGCGTGAATCTCTAAGGTTGACTTCTGAAAGTATAGATATCTTAAGTATGGTTTTTACCCTGCTGATACTGTGCTACTGTGTTTTAAATTTGCTCTAGTCACTGTTCAATGCTTCTATCCTTTATTATTCAGCCAGTAGACACTTACTAGATACCTATAATTTCCTTGTAGAAAAGAAATGAGATGGAGAGAATAGAGTTCTTCCCTGCCCTTAAGGATAGTACAGTCTGGTAGAGAGGCTAACACAAATAACCACAAAAGTTGCATACAAGATAGACTAGAATAAGTGTAGTAAGAAAGGCAAAAACAAAATGTTCTGTATGATGGTATCTCTGTTTAGAAAGTCCTTACAATTACCAATCACTGGTTTTCAAAATATGGCTTACCCTTCCAAACCCTCTCAAATGCCACCCGTCCTATGAAGTCTTCTCTGATTGTCACCCTCCATAACCTTTGTTTATACCTTCTGTAAGGTATAATTCCCTTGGGGGAATTATAAGAATTCTAATTCCCATTATTAACATGATGATCGTTTACCTTAGATTTTTCTGGACAGTCTCAATTTTATGTAGTTGTATTTTTTTAGCAGAATGAATTTAATATTTGCATGATTTAATATTTAGACCTAGTCACTTATTAGATCACATGTTCTGACCTTGACCATTGGTTTGGATAATGTGGTCACTGTGGCTAGAATCAGAAGCTGAGAGCATATTGACCCGAAATGTCTAGTATACTATCTGTTTACAATTGGCAGCCATGCTGATTGATTGGCAAATATCTATGCTGACTGGTTTGTTAACTGTTTTGAATATCATTCTAGGTAGAGGGCATAAATGGAAATGTGATTGGGTTCAGAAAAGTAGAAACATGCACACTAGGTTAGGGAACTAGGGGCTTAGAAGGGCACTGCAGTGTCATCATGTCTGTGTAGGTAAAATGATTCACTGGTCTGCAAACTCAAAAAATCCTTTTATCAATCTAGCCATTATTTTGCATTTATGTTTGTTCAGTTATTCAACAAATACATATTGAGCACTTATGTGCCAGGGATTACTAACTCTTTACCAAAATCCATTTCTTATTTCTGGGCATAGCTATATATTTCCCTGCCCCCTTTGCAATTAGGTGCGACCATGTGACTGAGACTTCAATATGATATGACTGGGATGGAGAGGCCCCTAAGTGACCTTGAAAACTGTATGTTCAATAAGGCAAAGTGGCCACCATCCTGGATCATGAAAAACTGTGGGGACCAGTGTACCCTCCTACACTCATCTCACCAATGTGGCACAGTCAGTGAGCAAAAATTTATCTTCTACTCCATTAAACCATTAAGTGTTAGGATTTATTTATTACTATAGCCTAGCTATAGTAATTAGGATAAACTAGGTTTTAATGTGTTTCTTCAACAACCTCAGTGGTTCAAACCACAAATGTGTATTTCTTACTCATATTGGAGGTTGTTGGAGGGAACTTCTCCCATGTTGCTCACTTTGTCACCCCCTTTGTTGGATCATTGCTGGTCACCTGACAGAGGGAAGAGTCCTGGAGAGTCTTTCATCAGCCATTCAACTAGCAGCCAACGAGTCACACACATCACTCCCACCCACAACTCATTGGTCAAACTTGGTCAAATGGCCCCAGTCAAGACCAGGAAGTACAACCCTACCATGTACCTGGGAGCAAGACAGCCTGAAGAATTCAGAGTATCACTAAAGATCACCACACCAGCCTAAGTGATCTAAAACAGTCTACCATGTGCTAAACACCAAGCGAGATGTTGGCATTTCAAGATAAATATGCCACGGTCCTAATTTTACAAGTCCACAATGCATTTTCTTCTAAACTTGTGAGTGGATACCATCTTTATTTGATGATTTTCTGTAATTAAAAACAGTATATATAGTATTAATTAACTCACTTATTCATTTATTTCATCAATAATATTTATTAAAAATTTTTTACTACATATATCTGTCCTTGGAGCTGTGGGGAATACAACTATGAAGGTGACATGGATCCTGCCTGCAAAGAACTCAGAGTATAGGAAATGGTTTGTTCTCCAAGCTATCTCCAATAAATATCTTCCTGGTCATTTTCTCAATTAAACTTAGGCAGATATTAAATTCTGTTACTTTGCTCTTACCTTGTGGGAGTCAAGTGTTAAACTGGAAGAATGGGTACTTTATTGCCCAAGACTCAGGGAGATAGCCACCACCAGTGATCCTCCACCATTCAGTTCTTGCTCCCTTGGCTCACTTTTAGGTTCTGTGAACTTCACTCTACACAAGACGCGGGCCAGAGAAACAAAGATAGGCACATGGACTAAAACAACGTACTTCACTCTAACTCATTCTTCTTCAGGTGAAACTGTGTTCAGTTTATGTGTCTCTTTGAAAGGTAATAGAGCAGTGGTTTTCACACTAAATTCTGTGGTGTCCAAGGATTAAGAGGAAGGTGCTCCAGAGAGAGGGGAGGGACAGTCCAAGCAGGAAGCTGCAGGCCTTCTGTCTCAATTCCAACCAGATCAGTTTCACTTTGGACTGTTTTATGGGTTGGAATTCTGTGAATGATTCTATTATTAGAATGGTTTAATTTTTTTAAAAAAGATTAAAGATCTAATGAGCTCCTAGTTCAAAACATTGCCAGGAGCCCAAGACTGTTCCACAGACTGTGGAACCTGGAAGGGACTCAGAATCATCCAAACGCTTTGGTGAGAACAGTTGTGATTTAAGGCTCACTGTATCCTCTGAAAAGTGCACACGATCTCATCAAATAACACCTCCCCCCAACTTAGGCCATGGGTTCCCCAAAGGAAGCATTTAGCCCCATGCCTTGCACACAGATGATCAAAAAGTGTCTGTTGAATGAATGAAGGAAAGAATCAGGATTAGCCTTCCTTGTAATGGGTAGGAAAAACAAAGCTCAGTGGTGAAAGTGTTGGTCCAAGATCACACAGTAAAAACAAAGGCAACATTAGGAGAAAACACTAGTACTTTTTACACTGGATCGTGTCATATTGATGCCTAAACAACAATTTAAAATGTCCAAACTCAACCTCTCACTTCCTATCCTTTGCTTTGTCTCCATAGCCATCCTAATTACTTAGCACAGAGATGGTCCAAGTTCCAATGCAAATGATCAATGGCCTTGTCTGTCTGTTATTTCTGTTATTGTGGGATGTTAACAAAGCCTTTCTCTTTTGTCCTCCATGATATAGAATGTCTCCCTCCTCTGTCCCCCTCCCCCACAAGGGTAGGGCAGTCTCAGAAAGAGACCATCTAGCCCCTGTAATCAGGGTGGTACTGAGCCAGGACAGGGGAGGCAGGTAAAGGACAAGCTGTGCTAGAGTTAGGTTGTTCTAGTTTCTCCTTCTTTTGTGCCTTTCCTTTCTTTGCATCACCGATGATATTATTTATGGAATGCCTGTATGTTTCTTTTTTTAGTTAAAAGGAAGAAAAATCCAGTCTTGCACAGGAACAAGAGTGATGACTCATCAGGACTGCTCAAAGCCAAATGACTTCTTGTAATCCCCTCTGTAGCAGTGTTTCTTACAGAAGCAGGCCTTTGGGCGCATGGTGAGACTGCACCCCAGGATGCCACCTGTCCAAGTGGCTCACTTCTAACACAGCCTATGGTGGCTGACATGTCCATAGTCATGAAGTCTGGTCTGGTGAACCTAAGCTGACCAAGTCTTGCTAAACCATGAACAGGGAGAGGGGAATAATTTAGTAGAGATAATGCAATTTTTTGGGTTGAATCTTTTTTTTTTTTTAGGTAATCTAAATACTAGGCTTTTTTGGTATTGTAACACATCAGAGCATCATATATATATATATATACCACATCTAGTTTATCCATCATCTGTTGATGGGCACTTAGGTTGCTTCCAAGTCTTGGCTATTGCAAATAGTGCTTCTATGAACATTGAGGTACATATATCTTTTCAAATTAAAGTTTTTGTCTTTTCTGGGTATATGCCCAGGAGTGGGATGGTTGGGTCGTATGGTAACTCTATTTTTAGTTTTTAAGGAAACTCCATACTGTTTTCCATAATGGCTGCACCAACTTACATTCCCACCAAGAGTGTAGAGGGTTCCTTTTTCTCTACACACTCTCCAGCATTTATTATTTGTGGACTTTTTTTTTTTTTTTTTTTTTTTTTGCGGTAGGCGGGCCTCTCACTGTTGTGGCCTCTCCCCTTGCAGAGCACAGGCTCCGGATGCGCAGGCTCAGCAGCCATGGCTCACGGGCCCAGCCGCTCCGCGGCACGTGGGATCTTCCCAGACCGGGGCACGAACCCGTGTCCCCTGCATCGGCAGGCGGACCCTCAACCACTGCGCCACCAGGGAAGCCCTATTTGTGGACTTTTTGATAATGGCCATTGTGACTGACGTGAATACCCCATTGTAGTTTTGATTTGCATTTCTTTAATCATTAATGATGTTGGGCATCTTTTCATGTGTCTGTTGGCCATCTGTATGTCTTTTTTTGAGAAATGTCTATTTAGTTCTTCTGTCCACTTTTTGATTATTTTTCTTTGTTTGTTTGTTTGTTTGTTTTGCTATTGAGCTGTCTGAGCTGCTTGAATATTTTGGAAATTAAGCCTTTGTCGGTTGCATCATTTGCAAATATTTTCTCCCAGTCTGTAGGTTGTCTTTCCATTTTGTAAAACTTGTATTTTAAAACAGAGTGCTTGACAAAGCACCTCACACTTAAAGGTTCTTAATAAGTTCCTTCATATAACATAATGTATTAATGGCTTGCTGTGTGTGAAGTCCCTGGGTACACAGGTATGAATAGTACCTAGTTCCCTTTCGCAAGGAAGCTAATTAAGAGTATGGAAAATACGAACCTATCAGAAGTGGGGGTGGGGCCTGAAATATTGGTTATGGAGGATGGAGATGCAGGAGGGCAGCAGAGACATTAAATGACCTGCCTTAGGTCACATTTTGATGGAGCAAAATAGGACTAAATTTCAAGTTCTGACCACCAGCCCAGGATGTGGTCTTTGGTGGGACCTGTGGCTTCTTAGAGTGAGTGAGACTTTGGAGCTGGAGGAAAAAGCATGCCTGGTTGCCTTTGTAAGAGTCCTCATAGGCCTCCTGTTACCCTAGGGGTTTGTTTGTGTGGTACTTAAGACAAAATATTCATGACTTCTTTAGTCTCTATTCTACATTCCATATTCATTTATTTTCAATAAACTGTTTCAGTTTCCTTATTTTTCCCCCTAAAGCTTACATATAAATTTTTCTGTCTTGCCTTTCTTGCTATATTTACATAGAAGTCACATTGAAAGATTTATAGCAGGAAGGGGGATCTGGAGGGAAACAAAATGCTCCAAGGACAAATGCTGCCTTAACCCTTTATTTGGGAGCAGTGCCCAGCTCATGAGTGGGCCATTACGTGGGGAGGAAACACAGCAGAAGATTTTCATTTCACCTATGAAATGTTAATAATAATGGCATCAACCTGGGGATCCTCATGACTTCATTCACCAAATTCTTTAGAATAAAAGTGAATTTAATTGCTAAATTTTGAAGCAGTTATGTAAATTCTATGAAAGTTGGCTGTTTGGAAATGTTGAAAGGATAGGGTGCAGCTTTGAGCAAAACATGCTTTCCAGAAAAGTCTGAATAGCAATCTTTTATAAGGATTACTATTTGACCATTTTAAAATATAGTACATATAAAATAAAAGACAAAAATCATTCCCCTTTTCCTCCAGTGAACATTTAATGAGCATCTGCTAGGTATAGGTCCCTTAAGATATGGAGAATTCAATACATTCTTTGCCCCAAGGAGTAGGTAGCCTAGTGTTCAATGATAGAAAATTGGTACTAATAAGCCAAATAAGTTAAGCTAGTAAAAATAGGTTTTTATTTTATAACGTAGCATAAACATGAAAATACTCAAGCACATGAGAATTAATTTCTGAATGCCTGGAAGTAAAAGAAATCTTTAATTTATGGCATGTTCAATTCGTAAAGATTTCTAATCTTAGGTTGAATCCCCTTTGTGAGTAAGACCCAGAACATTCAGAGAGAGACCTGATTCAAAACTTCGTAGTCAATCTGATCACATACACATTGCCTACTATGATGGATTTATCACCAAATCCACATTATGAAAACTGGACTTGCTTAGGCTTTGCTGGCAGCCCTAGCATTGGTCCCATCCAGGTCTTGAGAAGGGACACAAGCTGTCTCTGTCATCTGGTCGCTTCAACTGTTTCTTTGGGCAAATGGGACAGATCGATGTGAAGGGTTTGAAAACCCTGTACGAAATATGAAATAATGGCTTCTAACTCCTAGACCAAAAATGACCATAGCTAACATTTTAAAAACTTACCAATGTTTAGGATTTTCTAGTCCAGTTGCCCCAATCTTCCATCTTGCACTCTTTGCCCCTTCCTACCCAACCCCCAAAGCTTTGACTCTGTGTGCTTCTATGGAATCTAATGAATTATCTAAGCTCACTAGAGAGCAAGAGAGTTACTCCCACCTAGGTACATGCTGTGTGTATAGGGTGTCTGTCCTTTTCTACCTATAAATACATTCTGATTCTACCTGGAGGCCTAGGCTGGGGGTAGCTTCATCAACTACAGGGCGTACTAAGGGGAAGGCCAGCTGAGTAGCTGCTGAGGCAGCAAGTCTATAAGGGGTGCTAAAACACTCCTGGAAATATGACCAGATGGATAAATAGTATTTAACAGAACACCTTCCTGGGATAGGACTGTATATGGTGGGAAGGAAGATGACTAAGACACTTAGGGTGGGCACAGGTAAGAGCAACACACAGTTGACACACAGCCTCCAAGAAGAGTGGATGCACTAGACTACAGGACTTTTCTTTTGCTCGTCGGGTTATGCAAGTGTGGAACCAGAGCTGAGTTGCCCTGGATAACAGAAGAGAGGTTGAGTGATGCTGGCTTTGGTTCTACTGCTAAGTATAGCATTTGAATTCTTCTCTATGTAAATGTTGACAAATATTTTAAAATATTAGTCCACAAGTTTCAATCTGTCCCTAACCATACATTGGATACTTGGACAAATTAGTACTTCAGTGTCCTCAAATCACATGGATTTGATCTTTATAATAATAATAATAATAATATTCATGGACCTCCTTCTTTGTCTCATATGAGGAGATTTGGAATGAGGATTCTGAATTCAAAATGCCTGAGTTTAAATCCCAACTCTGTCACTTATTGGCTGTAAACCTAGTCAAATTATTTAACCTCAATGTACCTCAGTTTCTTTATCTTTAAAGTGGAGATAATAATAGCACAGTACTTCATAAGGTTGATACAAGGACTAACTGAGGTAGCACATACAGAGTGTTCCTGGCATGTAATATGTCTGTGTAATTAATTTATATATTCCTCATAATAACCCTGAAAGGGATATGTAATTCCCATTACATGGTTAAGAAACTAAGGCTCATAAAGTTAAACAATTGGTTCAAAATCAAATTTTTAATAAGTGACAGAGCCAGAATTTGAACCCAGGTCTGGCTGGTACTGATGCCACATTGACACTGTCTTCTGTCACTGTTGTGTAGTTGTTTTTTGTGTGTGTGTGTGTTTTTTTTTGCAGTACGCGGGCCTCTCACTGTTGTGGCCTCTCCCGTTGCGGAGCACAGGCTCCGGACATGCAGGCCCAGCGGCCATGGCTCACAGGCCTAGCCGCTCTGCAGCATGTGGGATCTTCCCAGACCGGGGCATGAACCCATGTCCCCTGCATCAGCAGGCGGACTCTCAACCACTGCACCACCAGGGAAGCCTGTCTGTTGTGTAGTTCTTGAATGCAGCAGCTCTGGGGTTAGACTGAGTTCAAATAACAGCTCCATCCATTTTTAGCTGTGTGACCTTGGGTGAGTTAATTTTCCATCCTGTGCCTTAGTTATTTCATCTATAAAATTAGAATAAGAGTAGTCCCTATCTCAGATGGCTAAATAGTCAATATACATAGGGTACCTTGCACAGTGCCTCACACATAGAAAGTACTCAAATAAATGTTATTTTCACTTTCATCTCCAAAGCCATTTGTATATTGGGAGCTTTTTGTGTGCACGGTACTAACTCTTGTACCTTTTGTTTACCTTGTATCCTTTAAATAAACACATTTACACTAGTAGAAGTTTGTTGAGAGTGTATAAAATCTGGGTTTAGATATCCTCTGTCACCTTAGCTTTCTCTCTCTCAGAATATGCCCAGATTTCCTCTCATTTTGCGTGTTGTGACCCGCTTCTCTTTCTATCCAATTTGTCAATCCACATCAAGGTCTATTACTGGCATTTTAGGTTGAGTTTTGTCTCCCTGAAATTCATAGATTGAAGCCCTAACCCCCAGTACCTCAGAGTGGGTCTGCATTTGGAGACAGGGCCTTTAAAAAGGTAAGTTGAGGCACTGGACAGCACAGGGAACTCTGCTCAATATTCTGTAATAATCTAAATGGGAAAATAATTTGAAAAAGAAAAAAAAATTAATGATGTGAACTTGTATGATTCCACTTATATGAAATGTCCAGAGAAGGTAAATCTATAGAGATAGAATGGTGGTTGCCTGAGTCTGAGAGTGGGGATGGGGAGTGACTGCAGTGACCATGAGAGAGATTCTTGGGGTGATGGGAGTGTTCTAAAACTGTATCATGGGATGGTTGCACAACATTATAAATTTACTACAAAGTATTGATTGCTTCATACTTGAAAGTAATGAATTTTATGGCATGTAAATTAAACCTCAGTCAAGCTGTTAAAAATTTTTTAAAAAGGTAGTGAAGTTAAAATGAGGTTTTTAGGTTGGACCCTAATCCAACATGACTGCTGTCCTTATATGAAGAAGGAGAAACACCAGGGATACTCAGGCACAAAAGGATGACCAGGTGAGCACAAAGCAGCAAGAGGGCAGCCATCTGCAAGCCAAGGAGAGAGGCCTCAGAGGAAATCCCCCCTGCCAGCACCCTGATCTCAGACTTCTAGTCTCCAGAACTGTGGGAAAATTAATTTCTGTTGTTTAAGGCAGCAGTCTGTGATATTGTTATGGCAACCTCAGCAAATGAATCTACTTGGCTTTATGTGTTTGTTGCAGCATCCCTGGGACCTCATGTGCCCCATTTAAGCCACGCCCCCCTCCGCCACAACTGTTCAATCTCAGTCTGGTTCAAGCTATGTTCAGATATCAGATGTACAACAGAAGTGTGAGTAGAGGTTCCTCCCCTACCTCCCTGCCTCTCTCTGGTCCTTCCCTTGCTTGGTCCCAGGACCCACAACGGATAGGCCTTCTTCCTTCCTCCTGGGCTTCCTGGGGTGAAGCAGCATTTTATGATTCTTCCTTCCTTCCATAGTTGTAGTAATACAGGAATGGATTAATACAGAAAAAAATTATGGTCAGTCCCCAGTCATCTATACTTTAAAATAAAAACATTATGACTTTGTTAGGAAGTTGTACAAAGTTCTGACTTTTCCCACGGTGATTGTTTTGATGCCTTAAAAAAAAAAAAAAAAGCAAATTCTTCCTGATCTTCATGTCACCGCCAATCTATTTTATTGTTTCTTGGCACTGCCGGTATCCTGATCCCATATATATTCTGCCTGTCTAGTGATAAGATGTGTAATAAGAGGACCCCTAGCAGTCCGTGGTCTCCCCGGTCTGGAATACTTGACCTGCTTCCTTGACCTCTTTCCCACCTCGAGCTCATCATCTGGGTTGACCTCCAGACCTCCTGTTTCTTGTCTCCAGTTTCAGCTCTTTTTTCTAGTTTGCTGCCAAGTTGCAGCTCCATCACTTGATGGCAAAGTCCACAGTGATGGGCACCAGCTCTTCTAGTCATTCACCATGAGATTCTGCTTCTATATCACCATTCTGCATTTTGTTTTGTAGAAACTTTGAACCAGTTTAGCACCATCGTAGGATGGTATGGTATGAGAGAAGTCAAGAGCTTTGGAATTTGACAGGGCTGGGTTTGAATGCTGGTTCTACCTTCAGCTCTGTGACCTTGAGGAGTGCATTAGTGTCCTGTGGCTGCTGTAACAAGTTACTACAACCTGTGTGGCTTAAAACAAAAGAAACTTATTCTCTCACAGTTCTGGAGGCCAAAAGGTTAAAGTCAATGTGTTGGCAGAGCTGTACACCCGACAGAGGCTCTGGCCGCCCAGCATTCCTTAGCTTACAGCCGCATCACTCCAGTCTCTGGCTCTGTGGTCATATTGCCTTTTCCCATTCTCTATGTGTCTTCTCCTCTGTATAATTATTTTATAAGGATTCATGGAATTGCATTTAAGGCCCACCAGGATAATCCAGGATAAGCTCCTCCTCTCAAGATCCTTAGCTTAAAGTCAACTTTTCCCATATAAGATAATTCACTCTTTTGCCACTTAAGGAAATGTTCACAGATCCAGGAATTTAGGACATAGACCTATCTTTCTGGGAGCCACCACTTAATTCACTTCAAGCAAGTTAGAGTGCCTCACTTTCCTCATACACAGAACAGGAGTGATAACAACTACCTCACAGACTGGAAGTAAGAATTTAATAAAAAGACTCAGTAAATGGTAACTGAATTATTAATGAATTATTATTAATGTAATATAATCAACAATTATTAATGAATCAGGAAAAACTTTATCTCCAAGAGCCCACAGATACTGCTGGGATATAAACTGTGTCTGTCTCCAGCTGCCCTCCCACCCCAATTCAGTTGTGTTTCAAAATCTGCCACCTGCAGCCCCAGTCTCACTCAGTCCTGGGCCATATATTTAGAAGCTGTGCCCAAGACACTGGCCTTCAGGAACCACTGGCACCTCTAGGCTCATTTTCCTAGTTTTTTGGGGTGGATTTAGTTTTTTGGTTAGTCTAGTAGCAATTGCAAGATCTCTTTTATCTAACCCCTTCTTATCTATTGATAAATGACCTTTGGTCTTGGTCACTATCTTAAGCATCAGTGTCTGCAGTGGGTTGTGACCAGAGCTGGTCTCTGCCAGTCTCTTTCCTGAGACATGAGACTGCTTCTCTGTGGCCTCCACCCTGCCTTGCACGGATATGCACTCAGCCTCCTTCCCAGCCTTTTTGCCTACTCTCTCTCCATTTGAGCCACTTTCTGGCTCCCTTGTCCATTCCTACTCCACCTGCTTTCCTCCTTCTGAACCTGAGTCATTGCATGCCTCACCTGCCTCATTCCCACTGCACTGTTGCCATGGCCTATGTTCTCTTGGCAGCTCCATTCTCTTTCATTACTATCCCTTTGCTTGCACAATCTTATTTTCTTGGAACGCACTCTCCACCTTGTCTATCTTGTTACTAATATTAGTCCTTGAAAATTAGGAACTCTTCTCTTAGTGGGGTAGGTGTATCTCCCCTGTGCCTCCACCATGGCTTTGATATTGTATCATCTTATTTTTTTAGCAAGCTTATCTCCCCTAAGAAGCAGTGTGCTTCTTGAGGCTGAGATAGTGTCGTTTCATACCATTGGCCTCTAGCTCAGTGCCTCAAGATATTAAGTACTCAAACAAGGACTATCGAATGCCACTTATGCCAAGAACTATAATCTCCCTGAAGTCTTGATGCTGAACTCTTTGAATTAGACCCTTTTTAACAGACAACAGGCCCCAGTTGTACTTTAGAGCTCAAATTAAAGTTGTTTTAGATCTCCAGGATCCTCTTAAAGACCACCTCTGCCACTGTAGTCAATTTTTGTTCTTAGACCCATCTTGGATCAATCCAAACAGGTTCCCAAATCTATCCTTCTCATTTCTGGAGGCTCTTAAGATATGTAAAGTAGGTCTGTGATGCAGTTGACAAGTCAAGACCTTTAGGAAATGAAGCTCACCAATCTAGGTGAGCCCACTCAGCTAGGAATGAACGCATTCACTGTGCTCTTCTAGACTCGGAAATGGGTCTCATTTTTATGGTTATTACTAACAATAACATAGTGCCTCACAGTTGACAAAAGCACTTTCTCATATATTATGTCAGCTAAGCCTCACATTGACCCTGGTAGGTAGGTCTTCTTCCTTTTCTTCTCCTCCTCCTTATTTTCTCTTTCTCTCTCTTTCTTTCCTAGAAAAGTACCATGGTGAAAGATCATGGTATCAGAATTAAATAAACTTAGATAGGATCTCACCTCTGTCAATTACTAGTTGAATGTCTTTGGGAAAATCAGTTAACCTCCCTGAGACTCAGGATTCTTAAGCAGCAGCATATTTTAACCGATTTGAAACTGCCATTTGACTTCATCATTTAAACTTAAGAGATAGTTTAACCTTGCAGTAAATTTAAAATGGAAAAAAAAATAGTGCTAGTGAAAATGGGAAAAATTACGAATGATTAAACTGTGAAATATGGGACATTGATCAAAGAATTAAATTGGCTTAATGGGGTTCACTGGGAAAGTACTTGCTCCACAAACATTTTTTTTTTATGAATATGTTGAAGTCCTAACTCTTAATTAATTATTTTTGGCTGTGTTGAGTCTTCGTTTCTGTGCGAGGGCTTTCTCCAGTTGCGGCAAGTGGGGGCCATTCTTCATCGTGGTGCGCGGGCCTCTCACTATCGCGGCCTCTCTTGCTGCGGAGCACAGGTTCCAGACGCGCAGGCTCAGTAGGTGTGGCTCACGGGCCCAGTTGCTCCGTGGCATGTGGGATCCTCCCAGACCAGGGCTCAAATCCGTGTCCCCTGCAGACTCTCAACCACTGCGCCACCAGGGAAGCCCCACAAACATTTTTTGAAGTTAGCACAATTTTGATTAAAATGTTTGTACCTGAAATGTACTTGGGGGCCAAAATGGGATTGAAACGATGAGCACAAATAGACTGGTGCCTGATGATCACAATAATACTGTAATAACTCTTACTGAGCATTATTTCAAATGCTTTGCATGCAATATCATTTAATAATCAAAAAGTCCAGGAGGTAGGGAGGTTGTATGACTCCATTTTACAGAAATGGAGCCAAGTCTGGCACATGTTGCATAGAATATACACACATCACCATGATCACCATCATCATCGTCATCATCTTCTCAATACCTCCAAGCTGACATCTTATGGTTTCCCAATACCATTAGAATAAAATCTAAACTCTTTGCCAGGGCCTATAAGGCCCTCCCTCATCTGTTCCCAGGCTTCTTTACCATTTTTTTCACTCTTCCTCATGCTCATCCACACTTATTTCTTGCAGCTCTTACACAACAAGCACACTTCTGTTTTGTGCCCTTTCTAGTCCTACTTATGAAATCCTCATTCACAGATAGGTGCATGGTTCCCTCCACACTCCATTCACTACTCAAGGGCCACCCCCAGGAAGGATTTTCCTGACAATCTTGTCTCAAGTAACCACACCCACCTTGTGATTCTCTACTTACTCTGCTTTTTCCCCCTTTGTGGGTCAGATGTGAAACTATTTTTATATTTATTTATTTGTCTATATCCTCTGTTAGATTATAATTGCCATGAGAGCAGTGATTATATTGTCCACTGTTTTATTTCTAGTGTTTAGGACAGTGTCTGCCATGTAGTAAGTGCTCAATAAATAATATTTGAATAAATGAAGAGATAAATGAGTGTGAGTTCTTTGTACACAAACATGTTTCTAAGTGCTTGATCTTTGCTTCCTATGTCAGTGACTTGTCCAAGAGCCTGAAGTGAGAGTTTCCTGAGAGGCATATACCAGAAAGCAAGTCTTCCTGACCACCCAGTTTTACTGTTTCAATGGTACTTCCCAGGCATTTTGCTCTCCTTTAAGAGGCTTTTCATCAAAATCTTGTACTCTCACCAGTCAGTCTTCTTGCCTTCTTCCCTTTAGCTCCAACCTGCCACTCTGAGAATGACACAGCTTACTGAGGATTGAGAAAATACAAAAGTCACTCTTGTGGAAGTCCCTTTCTGGGTGGGGCCATGGTGTTTTATTTACTTAGTGGATTTTCATGTTTGGATTATGTGAATAATTTCTGGGGTCTGCCGAACATGTAAACAGCCTACACCTGTGGAAGGAAGACCGAGGAAACAGTAGGTAAGGGCTGGCTTCCCAACAGGCATGACTGTGGCATCAGTCCACGCTCTTGCTCCAGATGTTTGCTTCTTTGCAGATTGCCCATCTCATTCCTATCAGCAAATGTTGCACAACTCATAGATGTAGTATGTTCAGTCTCCCAGGTGAAATTGATCACAGCTGAATGACCAGGAAGTTGGATTTACATTGCTTGCAGAAACAGCCACCTTTTCAGATTAAAAAAAAAAAAAAAAAGAGAGAGAGAGATAATGAATAGGACATGTCATGTTCAGGGGGAGGGATGAAGACAAATGAGAAGAAAAAAGGTCAAATATTGATTAAAATTTTAAAAATATTGAAAATAGACAAAGATCTTTTATTCTTCTGATCAGGGTAAGAAATCAGAATTTTTAAAAAATGTGTGGCAGCCTTGAGTTGGAGGAAAAGAGGCATGGTGGAATTGAAAAGTAACCTAGACATCCTTATTTTGGATTTGAAATATTTATTTGTGTAAGTGGAATCATAAATTAGAAAATGGAGAAGAGGGAAAAAAACAACGATCTCCTAAATCAACGCAAGAAATGAAGTCCAGGACCTGAATGGTATTTTGGCTTTTAAGTTTACTGTGTCAATAACCATCTTTAAACAGATCCCCTCTTATCTGGCCCAGAAGCTGTATTTTAAAAGTGAACTGTGTCAGATTAATTGTCTCCAAAACCATTGGAACAACTTTTAGTCTCTCAAGCATCCACCAATACTTTTGTATCACAAACCAGCCACTGGGTGGGATAAACTGCAGAAATATGGAAATCAAAGGAAGTGGAGGGAAAGTCTAAGGCAGTCCAGGAAGCAAGGATTGATATGAGGGAATAACACCAGACTTAACTAATGAGTATCAGGAAAGAAGGCAGTTATAGACAAGGATGAAGATCAAGGGAAAGAACCTGCAAGAAATAACAAGATGGTAGGAATAAAAGACTTGAGAAAGTGATGTATAGGTGCATGAATTTACTAGGTACAATCCTGCTGATACAGATTTCTTTTGATCCTTTGAAATTTTAGAAAGTAAACAATAGAATACATTTAATCAGTTTTTTTTTTTTATGCTAGAGCTTCTTTTAGAGGTTTTAAGGATGTCATACATAACTTTTATGCATGAAGCAGTTTGTTTTTAAAAGCTGATCCAACATGGGAGGGGCCCTTATCTCAACATAGAAATATGTGACTTATGTTACATGTCTCTCCCTTTAAATTAAGATGTGAGCATAAAGGGTGACATTTATTGTATATTTCAGTGATTTAACATATAAGAAGATTTCTTTTTCTGCGGTTTGTGACATTTTCCAATCAATGTTTTCTTTGGTTTAATGAGAAACGAATACTTACACCATTGCAAAATACACTCTATTTCTAAATATTTCATAGTAATGAAACCAAGTGCTTCAGTTACAAGAGGGTGAACATCAGAAGCAAGGATGAGAAGCTGTGTTACTTAGGCTCGGACATGGGAGCTGCGCATGACACTTGCCTGGGATGTATGCCAGGCCCAAACCACCTCTGCTTTACTCCTTTGTCAAATTTTGTGATGTCAAGGAAGCAAAACTGACAGAGACTCAAAGATCCCACAGGGAGCTCTGATCCCCAGCCAGAACCACCTGTGCCATCAGGGTCTAGTCAGGGGACAGAAACCTTGCCAGTTATTTGAACAGAGAAAAAACTTTTTTACGTTTTATTGAGATCTAATTGATATACAATAAACTGCATATGTTTCAAATGTATGATTTGATAAGTTTTTATATAAATATACACCTGTGAAAGCACCACCACTGCTGTGATATGAATGTTTGTGTTCCCCCTGCAAATTCATATGTTGAAATCCTAACCTCCAAGGTGAAGTTATTAGGCAGTAGGACCTTTGAGACATGATTCAGTCACGATGGTAGAGCCCTTGTGAATGAGGATAGTGCCTTTATAGGACTCCATAGAGCTCCCTAGCCCCTTCCACCATGTGAGGACACAAGGAGAAGTCTGAGACTCGGAAGAGGGCCCTTACCCAACCGTGCTGACACCCTGATCTCAGACTTCCAGACTCTAGAATTGTGAGAAATACATTTCTGTAGTTTATAAGCTACCCAGCCTGTGGTATTTTGTTATAGCAGTCTGAACAGACTGAGACAACCATGATCAAGATGGTGAACTTATCTGTCATTCCCAAAAGTCACTCCTTCCCTGCCCCTAACCTCCATCTCAGGCAGCCGCTGATCACTATAGACTAGTGTGCATTTTCTATAGTTTTGTATAAATGGAATCATACAGTATGTACTTTAAAAAATCTGGCTTCTTTCATGTACATTGATTATTTTGAAGTCCACCCACGTTGTTGAAGATTTTTTAAAGTATTATTTTGAACCCAGATCTGCCAGACTTTGTTTTTGTTTGTTTGCTGTGTTTTATTATTTCACACTGCCTAATCAATATCTAAATATCTGCAGTCAGAATCTTTTTTTTTTTTTTTTTTTTTTGAGAAATGAGGTCCAGGACATTTCCTAACTTGTTTAATGGTTTAGAGAAAATAATTTCCATGTGCCTTCATTTTTATAAGGATTTTATACGTGTTAACACACCAGCTTAACAGGAAAAAATGACATAGCTTTTAACTTGGGCTTTGAATCGTTGTGAGTCTGTGGCAGGAAAAGTAATGCACCATCTACTTTGAAGCTTATCTTGAACATGCCAACATTGTTTCTGCCCCCTTGATGTGAAAGAAGGCAATGGGCTTTATTCTGGTCAAGTATCTTTCATCCCAGGGCACAGCTGCTTGGACCACAGGTAGAATCTGACCTAATGGCAGCCAATATCCACAATAGTCAAAGGCCTCTAGCATTGCTTGACAAAGAGAGGGGTGCTGGGCTAATCAGATTCACTTCCTCCAGAATTCAAATTAAGAAATACTGTGGGATCCAAGTCAGTAGGAGCAAGTCAGTAGGAGGAGAATAGAGCAAATGCACAGAAAAAAAAAGAGATCACGAGAGAGTGGTCATATGGCCCTTGAGGAAGAAAGAGAGCAGCTGAGTCCAAGAACTGCATTATCTTAAGGTGTTTTGAATGAATTTCTGTTCCATACAACCATACAACAAAACAAAACAAAACAAAACAAAAGCTAACTCTAAATGAAGCAAAGGTGATATGGGCAGAAGTTACATGTTGTTACCTCCTGTAAAGCAGGAAGTTTAGGCCCCAAATTTCAAGCATGCTTTGTGCTAGGGAAAAGGTGATTTCTAAGGCAGTGGATCTCATTGTGGCTTACTGAATCATGTTTGGTTTGGAGTTATACCATCCAAGGAAAGTTGTACTACACAGGCAGGAAAGTAGAAACCAATCTAGGTATTTCTAACAGATAAAATTTTGTTTAGGGACTTTGTTACAAAATTATTGGAAGAATTGAAGAAGCAAAAAGGGTGAAAAAGAGATTACCTGAAGGTGAATAATGGTAGGGAACCATTATCACACCTTGAACTGAAAGAATAGGATAGAAGATGGTGTTATTCAGAGCTCAGACACGCTGGTTGCTGAGGCTGCTCTGGCACCACTTCACAGGACCCCTAAAGCATGGACATAACCCTAACTCATATTAAGAATCTGTTTGTAGAACTTGCCCTTCATGACATACCTTTCAGTAAAACAATCAGCACCTGACACTCCAATGCCAACAACCTAGTTCAGACAAGGGACGAAAAGTCCTGAGCCAAGATCTTCTTGAAGAATGAAAGCATTCTAATAATTTTGTGACTGATTACCTGTATTAAACTCCCTCTTTCAAACAGAAGCTGGTTTCTGTTTTCTTGACTGAATACTGACTAATACACCTCCCATTTGATTATGGCTCAGCAGAGAGTCACAATGGGAGATTCACTGCCCTGAGAGAAAAAAAATAGCAAAAAGAATAAAGATAAGGTTTAACACCAGCAAGTGTGAACTTATAGATTATTAACTTAAGTGGAGAAGATCTTTCTTTTGTAAATAAGGTCTTTATTGGAAGAATCTTGACTTATGTTTGGTAATGAATAAATCTTCCCTAAGCGATATCCTACTAAATATGAAGCAACAAAACAGATATAAATAAATTAGGTAGTGTGTAAATCATCCATTGCCTTTATCCAGGATGCCCTGAAGGACAAACATAAGTCCACTGACTAATGTGATGTTATGAGCATTGAATCACTGGTTGCTTCCTATCACCACTCCTGTTAGAAATTGCGCTACCTGCGCTCAGCAATGCACACACATCCATATCTAGTAATGCTTCTGTTGGAGACACTGACAGAAACAGGCAAATAATGTATTCTTCCTAGTGGGAGATAAAGGGGTGGAGTTGTATCTAGGACATTAAGGATTGTATGTAACACCGGGCACACCTATTTGACTATGATCCAGTATGTCTACTGCAGTGGTTAAAAAAACAAAAGGTGAGTATTATTCTAATTATTAGGACATTAAAAGAGGATGCAAAACCATACTCAGCTGAGAGAATGTTAACCAAAGGATGGACAGATTTGTGGAATAGCTTTCTTTGAGCTTCTTTGTGATACAGGAGAAAGATTCTGCCACATAGCTCTCTACAGATTGGAGCTAGAGATTGTCAGATTGGCAAATCTGAAAAGGAGGCAAATTTCAATGCATCAAAAATTATAATTATTGATTCAGGGCTGCCTAGAAATGGATGTGGCTTCTTGTAGAGTAGAAAGTGAATCCCTTGTCATTGTAGATAATTAAGCAGAGATTGAATGACCACTCTGGGGGTGTTAGAGAAGAGAGTCATGTTGTGAGAAGGGATTAGAGAAGATGACATCTGAGTCCTTTCCAATTCTAAGATTGAATGATTTAACTGCAGCTGTAGTTACCATCGAGCCAATGAAAGGACATTGCACTTACTCAGTCTCCCTAAAGATGAACTGCCCACAGACAGCTCACCTCCTTCATAATCTCAAGTGTAGACTATGCTGTATACTTCAGAAACAATTATTTGTCTTTGGGAGAAAGTTGAACTCATTGAGTAAAATGAGATTTTTAGATTTTCATGGGCTTCCCTTATACTCAGCACCCCTGATCTATCCCAGGAGTGGCTAAAAGTTGGCACAAACCACACCACAAACATTAGAAAATGTACACAAAGCCCAGGCAAACTGATGCCCACACAGTTCACCCCATGAGGCATTCCTGGAAATCAGCATAAGAGCAATAATTAAAATCACAAGATGAGCTGTAGACCCCAGTAGGTAGAGCTCCGTTGTCTAATGACCTTTTTCTTAGTGTGATAGCAAATACAGTAGGCTGACCTCATAAATCATACCTCCAGAAAACATCCACAGGGCAGACTTTGACGCTGTTTGCATATTCAAATGTCACCCCATACATAAGAGGAAAGACAAACACATTTTTTTCTCTCAAAAATGTCAGCATGGCTGGATTAGAAAAGATAATTCGGAAGTACTTCTAGACAATAATTACCTCTGGCGCCTATCTGCAGTGTACTTAATGAATGGGAAGAGGAATTTTTTAATTTTTAAAAATTATGATTATTACAGTAATTAATCAGCTGCTCAGTGACAGCTTCCTCAAGGGGGAAAAAGTGCCTCAAAGGCCATCTTGCTTCTGTAGGGCACCTTGTTGATTTCACATCACATATGCAAAACATATCCTATTATTATTATCAACAAAAATGCTGTGGAAGTAGAACTAGCCTCAATTTCCTAAATAGGAAACTCTCACATTTTACAGTGAGAGAGAAAAAAATTCCTAATCCCAAATGCTACTTGGAAAAAAATGTTTCAGGCTTGCTCAGCTGTGGTTGTTAAACCAATCTCTTACTCTTAATTACATGCAAAAGGTTCCTGGTTCTAATTATGGACCTTGGGGAAATAACCCATCTCCCACACCAATAACGCCTCATGTTAACTTCAGCTCTTTTGTGTTTAATATCCTACTGCTGGATTTCAGCCTCCCTAGATGATCTGTAAATTTGGCTTTTTCCACTTCATTTTTCACAGTGCTGCTCAAAGCAGGGGATAGGAGACTTCACTTTCCCCAGCGATTATTTTATAACATTTCTTGCTACTTGAGTACAAAATCCTTTAACCTAAGATATCTACATCAGAGGCAAATTCTTTCCTGAAATGCTTTCCTCTACTGTGTTCCTAACTCTCTCCTTCCACTGCTCACAGCTCTCCGGTTACTACATCAAAGGCCCCTGGAGTGAAGTGAATGTAGCATTCTTATGGGGACTCCCTGTCACAGATGTGGAGGTGGAGCATGGCTCAAAATGCCTACTAGCCCAAATTCCTTCCCACTTTGACTTCACTGAACAGTCTGATGACCAAGCATAGGAGAACACAGCATGAGCTGGCTGGGCACTTAGAAGCAGAGACTGATTGCACACAAGAGGTATTAGAGAATGTCCAGTCCATATCCCTCATTTTTCAGATGAAGAAGCTGAGATCTGGAAAGGTAAAGAAGGAGACTTGTTCACATCACTTGGTTAATAACCAAGCCAGTAATTCTATAGACACCATAGCTAGTGCTTGGGAATTGTTGTCTAGACTCTAGACTCATCTAAGTTCCACAAACAACTCTTCCAGTAGAGAGAAGGTAAAGTAACATGAGCTAGGGTTCATAGTGCTGGCCCTGGATCCTCTTTCATCTCTTCTGTTAGACACTTTTAAACTTCATGGATTTTAGTTCCCTCACCAGTGGAAAGGGGATTATAATACTCACTAGTCAATGATATTTTTAAAGGGTAAAAATAGGGAAGTGGGAGAGGGGACAAATGTGAAAGGGTCTTTAAAAGGTAAAAAATTGAAAAGAATTATTTTCTATAAGTTTTGCAAATATACCAGATCAGACTACCTCTAATATCTTAGAGGATACACTTGGGTAAATCTCACCTAAAATTTCTCAGTAAAAAGTACTTTGAAAATATTAAAATAATGAAGAAATTCTGTGGTGTGTATATGTGTGTGCACTTTCTAAGAAGAAGTCAGGTATTGTAGTGTTTTGCATTTTATATGAAACTGATATTTACTACGTTACCCATAGTAGGTGCTCAATTCAATCCAATTTTGTGAAATGAGTGACTTCTCCTCTTCCTCCTTGCTCTCTTTTTTCATTATCCATCCAAATCCTACCCATTCCTCTAGCTCAAGGTTCACCCAATAATTTCAGCCCTCAGTGATTCCTCCCTTCTTTGAATTAATGTTTACTGTATCTAAAGTCAGTGCTTTGAAACCTAGAGGCAGGGTCTTGTTTATAGACAATGTTCTGTTATGATCTACTTCTTTCATGTAAGTTCACCTTAGCTTTTTGTTAAAGCTGTGAGATCTGTAAGGGCAGGGGCTGTGTGTTATAATTCTCTCACAGAACCTACAACACTTGGCACAGACCTCTTTTTTTTTTTTTTTTTGTCAGTACGCGGGCCTCTCACTGTTGTGTCCTCTCCCATTGCGGAGCACAGGCTCCAGACGCGCAGGTTCAGCGGCCATGGCTCATGGGCCCAGCCGCTCCACGGCATGTGGGATCTTCCCGGACCGGGGCACGAACCCGTGTCCCCTGCATCGGCAGGCGGACTCTCAACCACTGCGCCACCAGGGAAGCCCCAGACCTCATTTTTTAAGCAGGCAATCAGTCATGCTGAAATTCATTTATTGCTGCTGACACTATAACCTTCCATAAAACAGGTGTATATATATATATATATATATTTATATATGGAATCTATTGCTTATAATCTGTGTTAAACACTTGTTTTGCCAACTCTGAGGTAGATAGGAGGTGGCTAACTGCTAAGAGATTTCTGTTCTTCCAGGAGACAGAATCTCTGAGTCACAGGTAAAACCACATATTAAACAGAGCTGAGAAATCTATCTGAGCTGAAATCAAAGGTTAGTTAGCAAATGAGAAATGGTTACGTAGAAGTTAGCAAATGAATGAACCATCTGCTTAGAGACCAGGAAAATCCTAGTTTATTTCTAGACAAGGTGAGAGAAGGATTCCAAGAACTAAATATAGACTATTTTGTCCTTGGGTGGTTAAGAGTGTTTAGTGTGAAAATTTAGCTTGGATTGGGAGCAGGGGCATGAATTAAGCCAATAAATATGTAATGAGTGACTAAAATTCTAGATATAACAAAAGGAAAGACTGGTACATTTAAAAAAAAATGTTGGCATCAAAAAACTACCATAAATAAACTGACAGATTGGGCAAAAATATTCACAAAATATAACATAGACAAAGAGCTAATATCCTTAAAAAAAAAAAAAAAACAAACTTTTAAAATTGAAGAGAAAAGGACCAAAACCTTGATAGAGAAAAGTAAAATGACACAAAAAAGCATTTACAAACAAGCCCTCTGATAATGAAAAAATGTTTGAGCTTACTCATAATAAGTGGTGTATTTTATATATATATATATATTTATATATATATAAAGATATATAAGATATATATATATATACAGATATATTATATATATATATATATATATATATATATATATATATATATATATATACACATATATATATATATAAAGAACTCTGAGATGCTATTTCTCATCTGACAGACTGGCAAAAATTAAAAAAATATGACAACACATTCTGCTAGTAAAGCTGCAGGAAAGCAGAATCTCTCATTTCCTCTGGAGGTAAACCTGTCACTATCTAACAAAGCTACATATACACTTGCCTTTTGGCCCACAATCCCACAGCTAGGAATATACCTCCAATAATAGGGGAATCTATATATACAAGGCTATTCACTGCAGCGTTGTTTATAATTACAAAATACTGAAAACAACCCATGTCCATTCATAGAAGAGTGGTTGTATAAACTATACTAAAACCACACAAAGAAGAGCTACACAGCCATAAAAATAAAAAGAATGAGGAAGATATCTATGAAGTGGTAAGGAATGATTTCCAGGACATGCTGGTAAGTGAAAAAGCAAAGTGCAAAGAAGTATGTATAGTATACTACTTTCCTGTGTGAAAAAAGAGGATATAAGAAAATGCACAGGTACCCACTCATTTGTACAAAAGAAATAAAGGAAGCATACATCACAGATTAAGGAAACTGGTTACCCACTGGAGGGAACAGGCAATGGGAAATGTGTAAAAAGAAGGGGAACTCAAAGAAAGTGGGAATGGGGTAGTAGGAGTGAGAAAGGAGGTTACTTCTGAGTGTAACTTCTGGCTCTTGACATCAAACTAATGTTTCACATATTCTTCAAACTCCAACAAAATAAACAAACCAACCAGGATAAGGGTGGGGGACCGAAAATGAGATGCAAAAAGTGACAAATGAACTTAACTCTATAAACTCTATAGTGAATGAATAGCATAACCACACTAGAGAGAGAAGAAAAGAGCTAACTTTGGTATACAGTATCTTGACTGGATACTATAAGACTACAGACAAAAAGAACTGTGTACAAATGCTGAATTTCCTCAGTTAATTTGTTTCTCATAGGGATATGGGTTGACAGTTGTAAAATAACTTTTGTGAATACCAGAACAATCAAGTTAGTAAGTATATTTTATAAATGAGAGTCAGCTTTCTTGTTATTGGAGAAGTTAGAAATAAAGAAAGGGGGAAGGTTAACATAAACTCTGTGGAGATTAATTGGAATCAGTTAGTATAAACCCATGATTTGTATGTGTATACACACAAAATATATCTATATATATACATATGTAAACAAATATATATATATAGTTGACCATGGAACAATATGTGTTTGAACTATATGGGTCCACTTATACATGGATATTTTTCAGTAGTAAATACTACAGTACTAGATGGTCTGTGGTTGGTTGACTCTGCAGGTGTGGAGGGCTGACTATAAGCTATATGCAGATTAACCCCCACTTTGTTCAAGGGTCAACTGCAAACAAATATGTACACCAACCCACATACACATGCACATACACACATAAAGATCCATAGAGAAATGTTATGTCTCTGTGTGTGTCAGTTAGTATACATATATATCTATTTTCCAGTTCTGTCTTCTGAGAGGGTCTAGAAGCAATGAAGTCCAACCATGATGAGCACACCTAGTTTCCAGACCTTGGTTTCTAAACACCATTCTCTTAGAAATGATTGATACCAAGTCAGTGGCTTTCATGAATGATACATCACTCTCATGTTTTGTTTCTCTTTATTCACTTGATCTTTTCTTTTGTCTCCTTTGCAAATTCATCCTCCTCTATCCAGATATAAAATGGATATCCCAAAGTTAGAATTCCTTATGCTTTGATTCTTTTTTATCTCACTCTACACTTCTTTCTTAAGCAATCTCCTCCATGCTCAAAGATGTAAAGCTAGAAGACTCACAATTTTATATTTCTAGCTGCAGTTTCTTATTAGAGCTCCATATCTACCTATACTTGAGATATGAATTTCTTACTTGTTCCTTAAACTTAGTATGTCAAAAAATAAGCTCATGATCTAGCACCTTATCCCATGGTGGTTTAAAATATGTCCAGAAATTATTTGACATACCCTTCAAAACTGGGGCTTAATTCTACCTCCAGTGTGGCTTGAACTTAGTGACTCACTTATAATTAATAGAATAAAACCAGAAATGACAGTGTGTGACCTCAGAGAACAGATTGTATAAAGCATTTCAGCTGCCTACTTCGTTTCCCTTTCTTGGGTCACTTATTCTGGGGAAGCCAACTGCAATGCCCTCATGGAAAAGCCCATGTGGTAAGAAAGTGAGGCCTCACTCAATAGTCACATGAGAAAGTTTGGAAACAGATTCTCCAGCCCCTGTCAAGGATTCAGACGAATGTGGTTTTGACCAACATCTTGATTCCAAGATGTTGAGCCAAAACCACATAGACACTTCTAAATTCCTGATACTTAGGGACTTAGATAATAAATATTTACTAATTTAAAACCCTAAGTTTGAGACAATCTATTATGCAAAATAGTTAATATATTCCACACTGCTGCCCTCCTAATAAACAAACATGTCATATTACAGTGCTTCTTTTGGTGAATAACTCACTATCCATCCATTACACAGAAAAAGAGCCATCACTCTTGACAACTAACTCTATTACTCATCTCCCCAATTTGAAATCCATTATTAAGGCCTATTGATTTAAGCTCCTGAATAAGTCTCAAATGTGTCCACTTCTGTCTCATTTTCATTGCCTCCACACTTGTCCAAACAACCATTGTTTCTTACCTGTGTAGCCTTGTAATCTCCTGACTCTGGCATCCCTCTGATACATTCTTCACATTGCTGTCAGGATGATCTTTTCAAAAACACTCACTAATCACCAATTCTAAGCTAGAAACACAGGCATGGATCCTTAGACAGCCAGAACTCTCCCAAAAGCAGGAACAACAAAGAAAATGCACTGATACGACAGTGTCTTTCCCTAAACTGCCCATTGTTTTACTTCCTGAACAATTTGAAAGGCTACCATTTGGGGTTGGGAAACTGGTTTTTGGTCAACTTGAATGTTATTGCTGATTGGAGGGTTTTGTTTTGGTTTTTAAATTTTCATACTCTCACATTATTTTTATTTATTTATTTATTTATTTATTTTTAACATCTTTATTGGAGTATAATTGCTTTACAATGGTGTGTTAGTTTCTGCTGTATAACAAAGTGAATCAGCTATACATATACATATATCCCCATATCTCCTCTCTCTTGCGTCTCCCTCCCACCCTCCCTATCCCACCCCTTTAGGTGGTCACAAAACACTGAGTTGATCCCCCTGTGCTAAGTGGCTGCTTCTCACTAGGCATCTTTTTTACACTTGGTAGTGTATATATGTCCATGCCACTCTCTCACTTCGTCCCAGCTTACCATTCCCCCTCCCCGTGCCCTCAAGTGCATTCTCTACGTCTGCGTCTTTATTCCTGTCTTGCCCCTAGGTTCTTCAGAAACATTTTTTTTTAAGATTCCATATATATGTGTTAGCATATGGTATATGTTTTTTTCTTTCTGACTTACTTCACTCTGTATGACAGACTCTAGGTCCATCCACCTCCTTACAAACAAATCAATTTCATTTCTTTTTATGGCTGAGTAATATTCCATTGTATATATGTGCCACATCTTCTGTATCCATTCACCTGTTGATGGACACTTAGGTTGCTTCCATATCCTGGCTATTGTAAATAGAGCTGCAATGAACATTATGGTACATGACTCTTTATGAACTATGGTTTCCTCCAGGTATATGCCCAGTAGTAGGATTGCTGGGTCAAAGGGGAATTCTAGTTTTAGTTTTTAAGGAACCTCCATACTGTTCTCCATAGTGGCTGTATCAATTTACATTCCCACCAACGTGCAAGAGGGTTCCCTTTTCTCCACATCCTCTCCAGCATTTATTGTTTGTAGACTTTTTGATGATGGCCATTCTGACTCATTTTAGGTGATATCTCATTGTAGTTTTGATTTGCATTTCTCTAATGATTAGTGATGTTGAGCATCCTTTCATGTGTTTGTTGGCAATCTGTATATCTTCTTTGGAGAAATATCTATTTAGGTCTTCTGCCCATTTTTGGATTGGGTTGTTTGTCTTTTTGATATTGAGCTGCATGAGCTGCTTATAAATTTTGGAGATTAATCCTTTGTCAGTTGCTTCATTTGCAAATATTTTCTCCCATTCTGAGGGTTGTCTTTTCGTCTTGTTTATGGTTTCCTTTGCTAGGCAAAAGTTTTTAAGTTTCATTAGCTTCCATTTGTTTATTTTTGTCTTTATTTCCATTTCTCTAGGAGGTGGGTCCAAAAGGATCTTGCTGTGATTTATGTCATAGAGTGTTCTGCCAGCCCAGAGATAAACCCATGCACATATGGTCATCTTATTTTTGATAAAGGAGGCAAGAATATACAATAGAGAAAAGACAGCCTCTTCAATAAGTGCTGCTGGGAAAACTGGACAGCTACATGTAAAAGAATGAAATTAGAACATTCCTTAATACCATACACAAAAATAAACTCAAAATGGATTAAAGACCTAAATGTAAGGCCAGTCACATTACTTTTAAATGTAATACTACATGCTCATGTTTTAAAAATTTGGAAAATGCATACATTTTTTTAAAAGCTGGAAGAATCGGGGCTTCCCTGGTGGCGCAGTGGTTGAGAGTCCGCCTGACGATGTAGGGTACACGGGTTCGTGCCCCGGTTCGGGAAGATTCCACGTGCCACGGAGCGGCTGGACCCGTGAGCCATGGCCTCTGGGCCTGCGTGTCCGGAGCCCATGCTCCGCAACGGGAGAGGCCACAACAGTGAGAGGCCCATGTACTGCAAAAAAAAAAAAAAAAAAAAGCTGGAAGAATCATCTTTAATTCTACCATCCTGAAATTTTGGCTTATTTTTTTTAAACGTCTCCCCCATGCTTTTAAAACCTTATTAAGAACATTCTGTGTATTAATGTAATTTTCTATTCCATTTTTGTGCTTAAGGTTATAAGATTCTTTCCATATCATTAAAAACTCTATGTAAATATCATTTTAATATCTGCTTAACATTCTATGATATTAGAAATTTCATTTTGAAATTTGTCTTCTTGCCCAATATTAAAACTAATTATTTTACTTTTGGGGAGGGTAAGTGGTGGTAGTGGTAGGGATCTGTCTCCATGGCTTGATGACAGTTTCAGGTTGCTGTTTAAATATGTAACAAAATTGCATTTCTCTCTTTAGCTATGGCCTCAATCCAAAATGTAGCAGCCAATCTGCTTGGCGATTCTAGTACTTCCTAACAATATTTACTCCTTGAGGCTTTTAAAGCTAATGCACTCTTGGTTTTCTAGTGGATAAGCCAATAATGCCTCTAGGATGTCACTTAGGTCAGACACCCTAAGTGAAGGGAAGAGTAGAAAGGCAAGAAGGCCCAGAGGAGGCTGTGTTAAAGTATGCAAACACACACGTGGCCCCCCAAAACCCAAACCGAGCTGCATATTTTTTCTTTACAATGCACAGTAATTAATAATCCATAATTTATGGCTCTAATTAATTCTTCCCTTTATCATGGAGAGAGGCTCACCCAAGCATGTCAGTCTGACAAAGCTTGGATACACTGCTCCACTCAACCCCTGGATTTCCTTGCTGGGAACTCATTTTGCAAAGCCCATTAAGCTGGCAAAAGATCCAGAGCACTAGAGAGGTGGCATCCCTCCCCCATTCTGCTTTATTTCATGAAGGAACAGACTAACAGAGAACAAATCTGACTGTGCCATTTAACTGAGGCCACATCTCCTTTAAGAGGACCCAGTGTCCGCCTGAGAGTAAATAAGGTGTAACTGCAACCAGGGCACGTTCACCAAGAGCAGATACTCTGTAGTCCAAAGGCTTTGAGACAGGTCTCCCGGTTGGGGGTGGAGGGGCGTGTCAGAAAATCAAGTGGCTCCTCATAGCACATCTCTGGATATTATACACTTTCCTAGCTCATCACTTGGTTGGCTACATGAAACCCCAATAGTCACTCTCTCTTGGAGTCTGTTGAGCACATCCAAGCATAACCCAGTCTTACAGAACTTCACCACGGGTCTCTGCATCACCAGGCTGTAGCCCTGTGTAATGGCAGACTGAGCATTGCTCAGTGACTAGATCCTGGGCTGAGGAGCCTGCTACTCTGTAATGCCTTTTTATGTGACTTTAAACCCTACTTGTTCACATTTATTGAGAACTTACTATATACCAGGGATATACTCATTCAGTTAATGTTCATGGCAACTCATTGAGGTAGGTACCACTATTGTTAACCAGAGGGCCTTTGTTTTGTTCCCTACTGTATCTCCCTAAGCTTGAACTTGCCTGGCATATACTAGGTAATCAATGTTTGTTGAATGCATGAATACCCATTTTACACATCAGAAAACTGAGGCACAGAGATAGTAAGTGGCAAAGTAAAATTCAATTCCTTGCATTCTGGTTCCAGAGCTCATACTGTTAAGCATCACTCAGTGGTAGATCCTTGACCTCTGTAGAAGTTTGATATTATTTTCTTCTTTGCAGAATGGTAAATGTATCAAAAGTCCCCCAAATATTTTTGAGTTCAAGGTGCAATGTAGACACGGGGTGTTAATTACCACCAGCATAGAATTGGGGCACGAGACAGGTGTACGTGTTGATTGATGATGGCATTGCTATTACTATTATTGAAATGATCATGGCCTGCCTGCAGAGGAGACATTTATTTCTTCCCATCCTGAGCCACCCCTGAATGCTCCAAGTCCCTTTCTTATGACAGGCTGTGTCAACCTTCAGACAACTTTCTCCCATAGGCCACAGAAAATGGCCCACTTCTACAACCACAAGGACAAATACCTTTTCTTACCACCTTACCTTTGTTCCTTTGCCCTCTCAGGTTGGATTTAATTTAATTTCTTTCTGATCTACAGATTGATGAAAATCTCTCATCTTCTCCAAGCCTGCCTGAGCCCCAGACTGTGGCCCAGGTGGGCCACGTGAGAGCAGAGCCCGCAGCCGCAGAAGAGAGAGGCGTTATTTACATATTTATTAGAAATTCTGTCCTGCTGGCAAGAGACGCTCACTTCTGACTTTAATTCCAATAAGTAAACAACCCCATTGGCAAGGAAGAGGGGGGAAAACAAACCAGAGTAGTTTGCACAAGATAATACAGTAAAGCAGAAAAATATCCGTAATGCAAAACCATTTGCAGTGCAAAGCAAGAGACAGAAAAAAATCCATCTCCAAAGCCTAGCTTAGGTTAAATACTCCAAAAGAAATAATTACAAAGTAATTCAATTATATTTGGTATCAGTTGCCTCACAGGCCAGTGGAAGACAATTAATGCTAGGGTGTCTTTTTTTTTTTTTTTTTTTTTTTTTAATACTCTGTGGTCTAGTCAGAATTGCCCTCCAGCAGTTAACTGCACTCTGTTATCCTCTGGCTGCCTGTGTCTCTTTTTCTCCTCTTATCCATTCTGGCCTGATAACGCCCCATACCAGGGAGCCATACTACCAAATTCAACCTTCTCTGACCCTACTTTCAAACTACTAGGATCCTAACATTTTGCTTAGGTGTCCTTCTGCTTCCTCTTAATTATATTGTATTGTGAGAATTGCAACAGTGGGAGAGTTTAGCATCCTATGGCTTTCTCCTAACATCCGAAATTGAGCCAACATCATCACCCCTGTGACGACACAGTGAATTAAATCCTTTTCAGCATCACATGTCTAGCTATCCTCAGAAAAGAAATTACATTTTAGTAACATTAAAATGGACTGACTTTAATCCACAATAGCAACGGAAGCAAAGATATGACTTAAATCCAGACTGATGTTCTAACCGGAGCTTACTCTGCAGATAAAATCACATGGAATTCTTTGCATTGCTATAGCTTCTTTCAGACAGGGATTGCAAGGTACTTTACACACAGTAATAAGCTCCACAATCTTTCTTTGATGCTGCTCCCCAGCTTTAGGAAGGGTTCATGCATCAGAAAACAGGAGTGATGGACAGAAAGGGACTGGCCCAGACAACCTCCCCAGCTGGCAGTGGTGGAGAAATGAGAACTCAGGCATCTGGACTGCAGCACTGACGATCAGGAAAATCATCAGACTTCTAAACTGCAAATGTACTTCTAAAAATAAAAATTAAAAAAAAATTGCAGTGAGACCAAGATTGTGATTTGTTTTGTAGGAAAGGAAAAAAAAAACAAAAGCAACTTTTCCTCTACCTTTCTAGGTTTTCTGACTAGGGCCCTGAAACTAGACTGACAAAAGAGCTTAACAAGATAAAGACAAAGAGGGGTTTATTAACACTTGCAGCATGCATACATGTGGCAGAAAATTAGTGATGAGTAACTCAAAGGAGTAGTTAGCACTTGGGGCTTAACAGCATCTTAACAAAGAGCAATCAATTAACGAAGAAGTGACAAAACAAAGGAAACAGTTTTAGACTTTTAGGGGTGGAAAGGAAAGCAGATGGGGGAAACTAATGGAAGATAAGTGTTGCTTTAGGAAGGTTTGTTACATAGCTGGCTCTGGTGCCTTCTCTGGGCTGGTAAGAGTCTAGAGTTGTCTCCAGTGATTAAGAATCATCTTGTCCTTCCTAGTAGAGAGTTTGTCCTGTGTCTGTTTTTTCTCAATTGCTTGCATCTCAAAATAATCCTTAAACCATAGTGGCATATTTTGGGGTGCCATGCTTTGAACTCCTTCAGCTCTTCAGCAATCTATTTGACCAAAGGGCATGTGAACACAGCGACTTAGAGTGAAAATTATTTCTGTTATCAAACACGCATGGTATTCCTTCACAGTGATTCTTATGTTCATGAAAGAAATATGTTCCCAACAATGCAATGTTGCCAAAATCTTGTTTTACAAATTAGAAAAGTGGGTTTATAGGATGAAAAAAAATACCATTGAATGCCAACTAAATCTGTGTCCAACAGTAATAACTGCAGGTAATTCAGTGCCTATTATGGGGCAGGTACTGCTCTGAAACCTTTATATGCATTGAATAAGCTTAGCACTCCCAACAAATAACACAGATATTGATCCCATTTTCCAGACAGGTAATTGAGGCTCAGAGAGTTCAAGTAAGTTTCCCAAGTTCACACAGACTGTAAACGGTAGAGCTGGGATTCCAATTTAGGTAGTTTCGCCCCAGAATTCATGCTGAGTGTTTTCTAACATGACAGTGAGCATGAAAAATGCATCCAGGAATACATAAGGTGGGAGAGGGAAGTGGGTTCAGATGGGAGTAGGGGTTCAGATGGAGTTCAGATGGGAAAGTAGATGAGGGATCTTTCTTAATCTTAGACACAAAATGGCTCCAGCTCTTGGAAGAAATCTTTGCTGGACCTTCAAATTCCCTCACCTCCAACAGAAAAGAGCCAGTGTCTTGAAATACTTAAGAGGATAGGTGCTAAGTGGGACTGAATTCCTGGTGTGCCACTTTCTAGTTGTGTAAACTTGATTTCTTTGTGCCTCCATCCCATCTGTAAAATGCAGGTAACAGTCACTATCTCAAAAGATTATGGTGAAGGTTGAGATGATGCATGTAACTTGCTAGAACAGTGCTTAATACTCAGTAAGTTTTAGCTAATATGATTCATAATTATTTCACAAAGACCCCTAGAGTAGGTTCATCTACCAGTCAATATGTCTTCTCTTGTGTTCCCCAAAATTAGAGAAGCAAGAACCTTGGAGTGATGGTGGGGCATGACAATACGGCTTTTAGGGCTTCATTTCTTCCTGGTGACTTGAATGGGCTTAATCAAATTTACCTTCATATCAGACCTTAAATACCCTTCCTGCCAGCTTACTTACAGGTTAACTCCTATAATACGGAACTGAACCTTTTATCATACAACTTGAGAATATATTGAAGAGGCAAACTCCTGTGATTGAAAAGCATCCACTGACTCATGAGTGCTGGTGAGCAAAAACAAACCACTTTCTTCTCTTATAGAGTTTTTTGTCTAATGGCTGACAGACTAATACCTGATGATCACATACCCGCATACTTTCCCACAGGAACAACATTATCACAGGAGTCCAGATTCCCAAGCCAACCTGTAGTAGTTGGTTTAAATATATACATATTACATTATATTATATATAATATAAATATAAATTTATATAATTTATATTTACATGTAAATTTCATATAATTTACAGGTTATAGTATTAATTATCTTGCTGTGTAACAAATTACCCCATTTGTTACAAAGCATTTATTGTTTCACTGTTTCTGTAGGTCAGGAATCTGTGCACAGCTTAGCTCAAAGTCTTTTGTAAGTTTGCAATCAAGATGTCAGCTGGGCTACAGTCTCAACCATGGGCTTGGCTGGGGAGGGATTTGCTTCCAAGCTCATTCACATGGTGTTTTTCATGGGTTGTTGCACTGAGGGCCTCAGTTCCTTGATGGCTGTTGGCTGGAGGCCTCCCTCAGTCCCTTGCCATGTGGACCTCTCCACTGGGTATCTCAAAACTTGGCAGCTGGTTTCATCAGAGTGAGCAAGTGAGAAGAGCCATAGAGAGGGTACAGGCAAGATGGAATCTAAAAAGTGACAATTCATCAATTTTTCTGTTATAGATATATATTTTTTAGAAGGAAGTCTATGTTCAGTCCACATACAGGGGAGAGAATTACCTAAGGGCATGAATGTAAGAAACAACCTTCTCTCTCTCTCTCTCTCTCTCTCCTTCTCTCTAGATATCTATCTATCTACATTTACATATCTCTCTATCTCTCTCTCTAGATATTTATCTATATAGATAGCATATATATGATGTCTGTTTCCAGTAGAATAATTTTTTTTTAATGAATCGTTTTGTCGAAACCCACTGTCCAAAGTAGACACAGGTATTGCTACAGTGATGCGGCAGGAGAAGTTGAGGTGGAGGCCTGGCCTGTAAGGATCTGAAGATACAATCTAAAAATTCCTAAACATTTGAACTACGAGCGCTCCCCTGAAAATAAGAGGGGAATAAGGGGTCTTACTAAGAAACAAAGACAATAAAGACAGCATCCATTCAATGTTTGTTGGAACTCAGAGGTGGTCCAAGTTACAACTTTGAAAAAGATACCATTAATTTTGGCATTGTCTTGGTGGACACTTTTTTTTTTCCAGTTCCTACTGCTTTGGCTCTAGACAAGTCCTGTGTTCATGCTGCTTTATCTCAGTCTCAGCTATATGCTTGACATCTTGAAGCTTGAAGCTCCAGATGTACTTTACTTTTCCAGTGCAATGCTACCCTCCCTCATTTTCAACCCACCCTTCAAATATCACTCCATTGTTTGAGCACAAGGGAATCCCTGGTATAGGATGGGGAAGAGCACCTTACTCATCAAAGTTACATTAAGAGAGGGATGGCGGATTGAATGCCATTCTATGTGGTTTAGAAATGGATGTTGAATTTATGGAAATCCAGTTAGTGCAACTAATGAAAGTAAGGTTTTTCAGGTTGTTGCGATAAATTTTTGGTAGATTTAGGACCATATGTGCAAGAGGATCATTGTAAGAGGATCATTTTCTTTAAGTTGCTATTATTGGCACTTTACTTCTGAATCTGGAGATTATCTAAGACATTGTGCTTTAACCCAATTTCCACCCTTCAAATTTCCAGGAGAGTGGTATCAGGGATTTCAGCTATTATATCAAGAAGAACAAACAATGGCTTCCTCCTAATCCCCAATTCCCACCCCTTGGAATGTCTTATGTGAGAAAATAAACTTAAGTACTTCCTTCCTTCTACTAGGAATGAATCAAAGGTCAAGGTATTGGGAAAGGTGATTTTGAAGCTTTTACTGGGCAGTTTCCAGGGATAGATGGCTGGGTAACTTGAAAAAATACACACTCATGGGGCCTTTTTCTTATGTTCCCAAAGACAAGGGGGTAAACTTTAGAAGAGGAAAATAAATTGTGTAGAAGTGGTGGTGGCTGGGGGGCACTTGTGGGTCAGGGTGGTTCAAGGGACAAATAACACTATTCTGCTTTAATGTAATTTAAAACACAGTCCCACTTAGGCAAGGGTGTCTGTAAATTATGTTGTATTTAGGGAAATAATATCCAGGTAGAGAGAACTAACATTCCCTTTTCATAGAGTTAATCTAGATTTAGGAATTGTATTATGATGAATGACCTGGGCCTAAGGAGGTAATGAAATGGATTCTTGCATCAGATCAATTCCTGTGGTGCTGATCCTTGAAGAATCATGAGGGATTTATATTGTAGATAATTGAAGGAGGCATTTTTGAAACTAAGGCGGACTTGAGGAGAAGAGAAGCAAGCCTATAAACAGGGTGGAAACATATGTAGAACTTCTATTAAATGCTTCTGAGCTTTTCCCTTGGATATGAAAACAGATTTTTTTCCTTTCTCTCTCTTATACTGCAACTCACTTTAGTTACTCCCCACCTCAAATTGTTTCTCAAGTTGGATACAGTACCATGGTCTTATTTACAGCATTATGGGGAATAGAGAGAAACACACAGAAGTGATCTTCCCCACATCCAACTTTCTGTTGAGAGCTGTGGGGGGCAGAAACATCATTTTGAGAGATACCATAGCAGGGAAGTAAGTCAGAGCGATGCTCAGTAAAACAAGGTGAGGAGGGAGGGACAGGTGGTACAGAAAAACACCTGTCAGATGGACCACTTGGGAGCAGCTCTACGTTTACTTGTTGTATCAGTCAGACTTCAGCCAGAAAAGCAGAGCCAGCAGACCATAAATACAACAAGAATCACTGCTTCTGGTCTAGTGGATAGAGCTAGGAAATAAATGTATGAAGGCTAACTAATGCATGCATACATCTATTTTTACCTAGCTAGCTAGCTAATCTATCTAATTTAAAAAAAAAAAAAAAAAAAAAGCATGAGTTGGGGAATTCCCTGGTGGTCCAGTGGTTGGGACTCCTCGCTTCCACTTCAGGGGCCGTGAGTTCCATCCTGGTAGGGAAACTAAGATCCCACATGCCGCGTGGTGTGGCCAAAAAAAAAAAAAAAAAAAAGAAAAGAAAAGAAATGGGATTGTTAGTTCATATAGTACATAATTATCCTTCCCCAGTGCTATGCTATTTAAAAAAGAAAAAAATAATGCATGAGTTTATATGGATAGCTTTGACTCCAATCCAGGACCACAGGGTTCATTTTAGCTTTTCCCCTTTCCTTACTTGTAACTTCTTCTTGACAATGAGAAACCTAGCTCTAATTAGATAAAATATATTTACTTATTTTTTCAACTCAGTATATTAATGTTTTCTGTATTAACCCATACCCCTCTGAGAAACAAATTACCCATTAGAATATAATGTTTCTGAATAGTTCTTTTGTCTTTAAGTATCCAGTGAAAATGTTACTTTCCTAAGTTACTTAGGTCATCTACTTTCTTCCCCCTTCCCCTTAGTGAGGTCATGTGATTCATTTGAAATAATTTAAATTCATCCTTCGATCTGTCATGACCTGGAATCCATCCTCCCTTCCCAACAATTTGACAGTTTACAAAAATAAAGAAGAAAACTAATATGGTAAAAGTCATTCTTTTTGGTGAAGAGCTGTATGGGTTTTGACAAATGTATAGATCCATGTATCCACCACCATATTTGCATACAGAATACCATTGGCTCCCAAATTTCCTTGTATTGCTTTTTAACAGACAACTGCTCCTCCCACCATATAACCTCTGGAAACCACTTAAGGTTTTCCTATTCCCATATAAATGGAATCATATAACATGTAACATTTTGAGTTTAGCTTTTTTTACTTAGCAAAATGCATTTAAGATTCATCCATGTTGTTTGTGAATCACTAGTCTGTTCCTACTCATTGCTGTAGAGTGTTCTATTGCACAAATGTGCCACAGCTTGTTTATCCATTTGCTGGTTGATGGGCATCTGGATTGTTTCCAATATTTGGTGAATTTGAATAAAGCTGCTACAAATTTTCATATACATGTTTTTTCAGGTACATAAGTTTTCATTTCTTCTGGGTGGTTTGAAATATCTTTAACTTTATAAGAATTGCCAAACTGTTTTCCAAAGAGGCTGTAATATTTTGCATTCCCACCAACTATGTAATAAGTTCCAGTTGCTTGGCCTCCTTCTAGGTACTTGGTGCTGCCATTAAAAAAAAATAATAATAACCATTTTAGTAGGAGTGTAGTGGTGTCTCATGGTAATTTTAACTTGCATTTCCCTGTACTAATGACATTGAACATCTTTTTTGTAGGCTTATTTGCCACCCTCATCCCTTCTTTGGTGACGTGTCTGTTCAGATCTTTTATCCATTTTTAAAATTGGTTTGCTTAATTTCTTATTGTTTAGTTTTGAGAGTTCTTTATATATTCTAGTTAGAAATTATTCACCAGAAATGTAATTTGCAAATATTTTCTCTAGGCTGTGGCTGTCTTTTGTAAAGCAAATATTTTCATTTTGATGAAGTACAATTTATCAAGTTTTTAAATTTATAGATCGTGCTTTTGGTGACATAACTAAAATTCTTTGTTCACACATGATTTCTTCTAAATGTTTTATATATTTATATCTATAATCTATTTAGAGTTAATGTTGAAGTATGGCTCAGATTCCTTCTTTCTTTTTCTGGGAGGGGGACATAGAGACATCCAACTGTTCCAGCAGTATTTGTTGAAGACACTATACTTTCTCCATTGAATTGTATTTGCACCTTTACCAAAGTCAGTTGACTGTTTTTATTCATGTGGATCTAATTCTGGTGTCTCTTTATCTGTTCTATTGATTTATGTGTTTATACCTTTACCAATACCACATTGTCTTGATTACAACTTTAGAGTATATCTTGTGATAGAGGAAAGTGAGTCCTTGGCTTTGTTCTTCTCTTTTAAAATTGTTTTGGCTATTTTAGTTCCTTTGCCTTTCCCTATAAATTTTAGAATCGCCTTGTTAATATTTACAAAAGAACCTACTGGGATTTTATTTGGGGTTTTCAATTTAACTGGGGATAATTGACAGCAATATTGAGTCTTAAAGCCATTAACATGGTGTGACCCTAAATTTACTTAGGATTTCTTTAATATTTTTCACCAGTGTTTTGCAGTTTTTAGCATACAGGTCCTACACATAAATTTTTAGACTCATATCTAAGTTTTTTTGGATGTTATGATAAATAGCATTATTTTTAAAATTTTGAATTCCAGTTGTCAATTTTCTATCTTGTGACTTTGCTAACCCCTTTCATTAGTTCGAGAAGGATTTCTGTAGACTTCTTTGGAGATTTTCTACATAGACAGTCATGCCATTTTTTAAATACAGTTTTTGTTTTTTTGGGGTTTTTTTGGCCATACCATGTGGCATGTGGGATCTTAGTTCCCCAACCAGGGAAGCTTCTACTTCCCAGCAGTGGGAGTACTGAGTCTCAACCACTGGGCCCCTAGGGACGTCCCTTAAATACAGTTTTATTTCTTCCTTTTTTGACGTGCAAGCCTTTTATATCTTTTCCTTGCTTTATTGCACTAGTTAGGACTTTCAGTATGATGTTGAGAGAGAGAACAGCCTTACTTTGTGTTTTATAATAGGGTGAAACAATTCAGTCTTTCATCATTTAGTGTAATATAGCTGTAGCTTGCTGAATATTCCAAGTATACTTTGTCAGGTTAGGAAAGTTCTCTTTTATTTCTAGTTTACTGATAGTTTTTTTTTTTTTTAGCATAAATAGAGATTGAATTTTTTCAAATGATTTTTCTGCATCTATTGAGGATCATACATTTTTTCTTCTTTTCAATTTCATTGCTTTCTGGTATTATTTTTATTACTTAATTTACTCTTGATTTGGGTTTCGTTTGCTCTTTTTTTCTAGTTTCTTAAGGTAAAAGCTTAGATTATTGATTTGAGATCATTATTCTTTTTGTTTAACCATTTTATGCTATATGTTACATTTTAACTATTTTATGTTATAGCCATTTTATGCTATACATTTCCAGATAATCACTTTTTCAGTTACATCCCACACATTTTTGTGCTGTTGTGTGTTCACTTTCATTTACCTCAAAATATTTTAAAAATTTCTTTGAGATTTTCTTTTCCACCCATGGGTTATTTAGGATTGTGCTGTTTATTTACAAAATATTTGGAGATTTTCTAAATAACTTTCTGTTATTTATATCTGGTTTAATTCTTGTATGGTTTGAGAACATCTTTGTATGACTTTCTATTCATTTCAATTTATTGAGGTGTATTTTGTGAGTCATATGGTCTATCTTGGTGAATGTTTCATGTGTACTTGAGAAAGAAAGTGTATTTTGCTGTTGTTGAATGGAGTGTTTCATAAATGTCAATTAAGTCTATTTGGTCGATAATGTTCAGGGCTCCTGTATTCTTACTAGTTTTCTCTCTACATGTTTTTTCTATCAGTTATTGAAAGAGGAGTGATAAAATCTTCAGCAATTGTGGATCTATCTATATTTCCTTTCTATTTGTTTTTGCTTCATGTATTTTGAAACTCTGATGTTATGGGCATAAATGTTTAGGATTGCTATTTTTGTCTTGGGAAAATTGATTCGTTTATTATCATGTAATATCTCTCTTTAGCCCTGACATCTATTTTGTTTGATATCAAAATAGCTATTTCAAACTTTCTTTTTGGTTAGTGTTTGCATGATATATCTTCTCTTTTACTTTTAACTTATATTTATAGTTATACTACACTTTTATATTTATATTTAAAGTTAGTTTCTTGAGGAAAGCATATAGTTGGTGCTTGCTTTTTGATCTAATCTAACAGTCATTTTAAACTGGTACATTCAGACATTCATATTTAATGCAATTATTGATATGGTTGGATTAAAATCTACCATCTTGCCAGCTGTTTTCTATTTCTTCCATCTGTTCTTTATTTCTTTTTTCTTTAACTGCCTTCTCTTGGGTTAATTGAGCATTATTATGATTCAATTTTGTTTCTTAAGTTGACATTATTTATACCACTTTAAAAAAAATTGAAGCACAAAAGGTTAAGTCATTTTCCCATGGTTACAAGCATAGTTGGTCTCCCAAGCTTATGCTTAAAAGCATTATGTTATATTTCTATGGGCTAGACTAGGACACTGCAACTTAAATTTTGAGACCAAAACCATCAACTTACAAAATATCCTTTGAGTATTTCCCTCAAATACACTAAAGGAAGTTGACTTTTAGAGGTAGTGGGGGTTGAGGAGAAGAAATTGATGCTTAGCTTATACTTCTATGTGCTGAATTTTATAAATCAAGTATGTTTAAGTTATTGGATTCATAAAATGACTGCATTTATTTTTTCCTTACGATATGCGGGCCTCTCACTGTTTTGGCCTCTCCCATTGCAGAGCACAGGCTCCGGACGCACAGGCTCAGCGGCCATGGCTCATGGGCCCAGCCGCTCCGTGGCATGTGGGATCTTCCCGGACCAGGGCACGAACCCATGTCCCCTGCATCGGCAGGCGGACTCTCAACCACTGTGCCACAAGGGAAGCCCTATGATTGCATTTTTAATCACTTAATTTTAAAACTGAGAGCTTACTCAGATATCATCTAATGTTCTCATTGTTTTGATAGGAGCAATGAAGCCCCAAGAAATTACATTTCTTATCTAAAATCATAGAGCTAATAATTCGTGACAGAGTCAGAACTTGAACCCATTTACAAGCCTCCTCCCCAGAAATCTACCATATCCCTCCTCTGTGCTCCTATACTATTTATGCTTACTTCTAATCATTGAACATGTCACAATATAGTCTACTTGTTCTTTTATATATTTGCATCCTCTACCAGTATTTAAATTGTTTGAATGGTCATTTTTATTTAACTAAGTATCCTGAGCAACTGTCATACAGCATGACACATTGTAACCACATTTTTTTTTTAAGTTTGTTGAATGAAAAGTCCTATTTTGGTTGCAGTCAAGAACTCTGCTCTTAGTATCATTTGATATGCCATGAAAGACAAGGAGCCATCACTAGTCTTCCAGCCTCCAGAAGGGTGTTACTCAGTCTCAGGATGAGACTTTGAATTTCTCTTTCACAGAAATTAGAACTATTTCAGGAAAAGCAGAAGCATATCAGAATTTTGTTGCACTCAGTCCTGAATAATCTATAGCTCTTTTCTTCTATAAGATGCAAACCAGGATGACTCTTATACCTTGATTATAAGCAAAGACTCCCAGAGGACCAACATGGCATGTGAGGCCCTTCACAGTGTTGTTCCTATCTACCCCTTAGCCAAATCTCCAGCCACAAAACCCTTAATTACTTCTTGTTCCTAGAATGCTCCCTACTGGTTTATTTTTTTTAACTTTATTGAGGAATAATTGACTAATATAATTGTATATATTTATAGTGTACAATGTGATGATTTAACATATGTATGTATTATAGAATAATTACCAAGAGCAAGATAATTAGCACATCCATCACTTCACACAGTGAAAAAATCAGAATTTTTTTTTTCAGATTTCAAGTATAAGTGATATCATACAGTATTCTTCTTTTTCTGTCTGGCTTATTTCACACAGCATAATGCACTCCAGGTTCATCCATGTTATGAAAAATGATAGGATTTCCTTTTTTATGGGGGAATTTTATGTCCATATCTATACATTTTCTTCTAGGAGTTTTATGGTTTCAGTTCTTACCTTTAAGTCTTTAATCCATTTTGAGTTAATTTTTGTGAGTGGTGTAAGATAGGGGGGTATAGTTTCACTCTTTTGCATGTGAGTATAGAGTTTTCCTAACACCGTTTATTTTTATTTAAAATTTTTTTTGGTTTTGAACCTTTAATGAGAAAAGTGTATATATAATATTGAGCTCAAGTACACTTTGTGTTTCATGTGTCACTGGGCCAAGGGTTGGGGATACAGAGAACAGAACTAACAAACAGGATATATGTAAACAAAGATACACAAGGTCACAGAATGAGAAACTGGTGCTTGGCACTGTTTTAAGTCTAGGTTACCTCATCACTCAGCAGCATTTTGGGGATCCCACGGCTGATGGGGAATAGAAATCCAGACTCTGGGCATTGCAGGGCACCCTCCAACACATCCACCTCTAGCAGCACATGGTGCATATTTCTCAGAAAATTCTCCTTATGTTCATGTCCTTGAATTGGCTTTTTGGGCACCTTGAACAGATGCAAGGTGTCTGAAGCCTCCAGAAGCACCGCCCACTCCACTTCAGGTATCATACCCGCCACGAAGTCGGGGTTGGACTCCACAGGGTTAATGCGGACTTCAGTGGTTTGGAGGCACGGGGCAAAGCCACAGGCCCCCATTCCCTGCACATGAAAGCTCAGCAGGTTGTGGGTGAGCAGCTTCATGTCAACTCAACACCTCCTAACACCATTGATTGAACAGACTATTCTTTCCTCATGGTGGGCTCTTCACACTCTTGTCAAAAATTAGTTGACCACACATGTCTGGTTTTATTTCTGAGATACCTATTCTGTTCCACTGGTCTATGTGTCTGTTTTTATGCCAGGACCATACCATTTTGATTAATATAGGTTTATAACAGTTTGAAATCAGGAATGGTGATGTCCTTCTGCTTTGTTTTTCTTTCTCAAGATTGCTTTGCCTATTTGGGTCTTTTGTGATCCCATACAAAATTTAGGATAGATTTTTCTATTTCTGTGTATATTACCATTGAAATCCTGTTAGGGATTGCACTGAATCTGCAGATTGCTTTGGATGGTATTAACATTTTCACTATATTAATTCTTCCAATCTAAGAACACAGGCTATCTTTCCATTTGTTTGTATTTTCTTCAATTCCTTTCATCAATGTCATATAATTTCAATGTACAGCTCTTTCACCTCACTGATTAATTTATTCCTAGGTATTTTATTTTTGATACTATTGTAAATGAGATGGTTTTCTTAATTTCTCTTTCAGATACTTCATTTCTAGTGTATAGAAATGCAACTGAATTTTGTATGTTGATTTTGTACCCTGCAACTTTACTGAATTCATTTATTAGTTCTGACATGTTTTGGGTGGCACATTTAAGGTTTTCTATACATAAGATCACATCACCTGCAAACAATTTTACTTTTTTCTTTTTGATTTAGATGATTTTTTATTTCTTTTTCTTGCCTAACTGCTGTGGCTAGGACTTCCAGACTTTGTTGAATAGAAGTAGCAAGAATGTGCTTCTTTGTCTTGTTCTTGATTTTAGAGAAAAAACTTTTAACTTTTCACCATTGAGTATGATGTTAGTTGTGGACTTTTCATATTTGGGTTTTATAATGTTGAGATTATATATTCCTTCTATACTTTACTTGTTGAGAGTTTTTTTTTTAATTATGAAAGGATGTTGAATTTTGTCAAATGCTTTTTTTCTGTATCTATTAATATGGTCATGTGATTTTTATCCTTCATTCTGTTGATGTGTTATATCACATTTATTGATTTGTAAATTTTTTGTTTTTAGTGGCAAGTGATTCTTTTTATTATTTCTAAGGGATCTTGGTTTTATTGGCAATAGAAGATACTTAATTGGCACCTCTTTTTTTAAAATTAGAGTATAGTTGCTTTACAATATTGTCTTAGTTTATACTGTACAGCAAAGTGAATCAGCTATATGTATACATATATCCCCGTTTTTTTTTATTTCCTTCTCATTTAGGTCACCACAGTGCACTGAGTAGAGTTCCCTGTGCTATACAGTAGATTCTCATTAGTTATCTATTTTACACATAGTATCAATAGTGTATATATGTCAATCCCAATGTCCCAACTCATCCCACCACCACCCCCCTTTCCCTCTTGGTATCCATATGTTTGTTCTCTATGTCTGTGTCTCTGTTTCTACTTTGTAAATAAGATCATCTATACCAGTTTTTTCAGATTCCACATACATGCATTAATATATGGTATTTGTTTTTCTCTTTCTGACTTACTTCAATCTGTATGAGTCTCTAGGTCCATCCATGTTTTAATTATTTTTTAAACAGGACAGAGACTCCTTCTGCCATCAGATGTCTTTCTGCTTGACTGAACTGCACCTGTGGTCTTTGAAGAATACCTTAATTAAAAAATATTTTATTGCTAAAAAATGCTAAACATCATATGAACTTTCAGCAAGTCATAATCTCTTTGCTGGTGGAGGGTCTTGCCTCAGTGTTGAAGGGTGGTGGTTTGATTTGCAAATTTTGGACCATCCCTATTTCTCAAGCATAAATTCCACTTGACCATGGTGTATGATCATTTTAATGTGCCATTGAATTCAGTTGCTAGTATATTGTTGAGAATTTTTATCTATGTTTATCAGAGATATTGGCCTGCAATTTTATTTTCTTTTAGCATCCTTGTCTGGCTTGGTATCAGGGTAATGTTAGCCTCATAAAATGAGTTTGAAATTGTTCCTTCTTCTTTAATGTTTTGGAAGAGTTTGAGATTTTGTTTTCTTAATACATCTAGCCACTTTTTGTCTTTTAGTTGAAGAATTCAAACCATTTGCATTTAGAGTAATTATTGACAGGTGAGAACTTACTATCATCATTTTGTTAATTGTTTTCTGATTGCTTTGTAGTTTCTTGTTCCTTTCTTCCTCTCTTGCTGTCTTTCTTTTCAAAGTGATAATTTTTTGGTTATGATTTGTTTTAATTCTTTTCTCTTTATCATTTACGAACCTATTATAGATTTTTGCTGTGATTACTATGAGGCTTTCAAAATACAGCTTATAGTTATAACAGTCAATTTTAAACTGGTAACAACTTCAACTGCATAAAAACCTTGCACACATTTACTTGCCCCCTTGACATTTTATGTTGGTGCTGTCACAATTTACATCTTTTTATATTTGTATCCATTAACAAAATATTGTAGCTATATTTATTTAACACATTTGTCTTTAAACTATATGCTAGAGTTCTAAGTGATTTACCCACCACCATGGCAGTATTAGAATATTTTGAATTTGACCATATATTTGCCTTCACCAGGAAATTTTATATTTTCATATGTTTTCATGTTACTAACTAGTGTCCTTATATTTCAGCTTAAAGAGCTCCCTTTAGTGTTTCTTATAAGGCAGGTATAGTAGTGATAAATTCCTCTAGCTTTTGTTTGCCTGAGAAAGTCTTTATCTCTTTGCTTGAAGGACAACCTTGCTGGTTAAGTGTTCTTAGATGGTAGTTTTTCTCTTTGAGCACTTTGACTATATTATCCCATTCTTTCTCAGGCTGCAGGGTTTCTGCTGAGGAATCTATTTATAGCCTTATTAGGGTTCCCTTGAAAGTGATTAGTCTTTTCTCTCTTGTTTCAAAATTTCAAAATTTTCTGTTTGTCTTTGACTTTTGAGAGACAGATAGATTATAATGTCTCTCCTTGAAAATCTCTTTGGATTGAATATGTTTGGGGGTCTTTAAGCTTCACGTTTGCCATATCTCTGCCCTGATTTGGGAAGGTTTCAGCCACTATTTCCTTAAATAAATTTTTGTTTTCTGAGACTTCCAGAATCTGAATAGTGTTTCAATTGACAGTATCCCATAATTCATGTAGGCTTTCTTCACTTTTTTTTAACTCTTACTTCTTTTTTCTCCTCTGACCAGATAATATCAAGAGATCTGTCTTCCTGTTCACAAATTTTTTTTCTGCTCAATTGAACATGATGTTGCAGCTCTCCACTGCATTCAAAAATTTTATTTATTATATTCTTCAGCACCATAATTCCTGTGTGGTTCTTTTTTATGATTTATACTTTTTGTTGAATTTCTCGTTCTGTTGGTGCATTGTTTTCCTGGGTTCACTGAGTCATCTATCTGTGTTCTCTTGAATCTCACTGAGCTTTCTTAAAATAACTATTTTTAATTGTCTTTCAGGTAATGTACAGATTTCCATTTCTTTGGGGTCAGGTACTGAAAATCTAAGTATTCCTTTGGTGATGTAATTTTTTGTGTGTTTTGTGTTTCTAACAGGTTTGCATTGATGTCTGTACATTTGAGGAGGCAGTTAACTCCTCACCTTTTCAGACTGGCATCACTGGGGAAAGACTTTCACCTGAAGGTGGCTGCAAGTTTGGCTGGGTGGGGTGTAGTGTCTCTAGTTCTTGGAGGGCAAAACAGCATAATCTATTTGAAGATTCAACAACTGAAGTTAATGTTGGTGAACAATGAAGAGTTCTTCAATAACAAGGCTGAAGCAGCCCATGGGTGGTGGTGGCAGCTAGAGCTATAGGGGTCTTTGGAGACAAAGGCTTCTGAGGTTTTCCTATTCTCCATTTTTGCCTGGGGGAGGAAGTTCTAGCTGAGGGAATCTCTTGGTGCCAGATCTAGCACACTGGTGCTCAGGGCAGCAGCAGAGCCAAGGGCTGGGATCAGGTGCACATAAAACTACCACTGTGCTTGGGTTTTGGGATGCAGGTTCAGTTGCTGTGGTGGTGGCACCAGCATATGAGGTGAGGGCTTGTGCAGATCTTCTGTGGAGCTGGAGACTGTGTCTCGGGTTCACTGCAGTGAATCAGGCTTAGGGACAGTGGGTGGAGAAGCAGAGTGGCATGAGCCTTGGGATGACTGTCTGCAATACTGGCTTGGGACTAGAGCCAGAGGGCAGTAGCACACCCTGGGGATAATTGGTCAAAGTCCCAATTCTGGCCCCAGTTGCAGAGCACCCCAGTGATGATGGGACAAAGCTGTGATTTAAAGCCTGGGGCAGTCACAGATCAACAGCAGCATGGCCCCAGTGATGGCTCATTAAAGCTGTGTGTTGGGACCCAGGGGTCAGGCTACAAAGAAGTAGTGCAAACCTGGTTATGGTGGGTCAAAGCCCCAACTTAGGACCCATGGGCAGGGCACAGAGCAGCAGCAGCTCAGCCCCAGTAATGTTGGGTCAAAGCTGTGACTTGGGACCTGAGGGCAGGGTGTGGAGCAACAGAAGCTCTGCATGCTGTGGCATCCTGACACTAGATTGTGGAGAGCAGCAGAGACTAGGTACCCTGGGGGCAAGTCTCACCACTGGAACAGCTTCATCCCTGGGGAGAAGTCGTAGCAGTAGGAACTTTGGGCAGTTCTGTCAACTAGGTTCAGCACTGGTGACAACTGTGGGGGTCCTCGGTAACAAAGGCTGCAAACATCTATGGTGGGTAAATCTTTCTGGAGTTCTCCTTCTCTCCTTTTCCCCAAGAGGTGAAATCCCTCCAAGGATTCTCTTGGCACTGAGCTGCTCTGGACTGGTGGATTGGGTGACACAGGTAAAATATTTCCTATGCTTTCCTATGTGACCATCCTCAGGTTTTGAGTGCCACAGGATTTCTGCTGCTTCTTCATTTTAGTCCAGAGCTTCCCCAGAGCTATCTTCATTGGTTTGTAGCTATTTATTTATTGTTTTTATTGATTTTGTGGAAGGAATGAGCAGTGGGGTCCCCTAACCCTCTATCTTGCTGACTTCACACCCTTATTCATTTACAATCCTTTCCTTTGCTCATTTAGCCTCTCCCGCAGCAATACTTTGACAACTTTTGTGTGGTTAACTTCTCCTAAGACTCAATGGTCTGTTTTTGTGTAAACTCCTTGCCAGCAATGAAGTTGTTTTACTAATTATGGTAATTCTTGTACTGAGTCTGGCCTAAAGAAACATTTGTTGGATATTCAGAAGGTAGCACAATATGGTGGTTACAAAACCAGGTTATGGGTTTCAAATTGCAGCTTTACTATCTAGTAGCTGTATGATGTGTAAGATAACTTACCTCTCTAAGCCTAATTTTCCACATATTTACAGAGATGAAGTTGATAGTAATGATTTCATAGGGTTGTTGTGAAGTTGAATGAAGACAACACATGTGAAGCATCTTGAAAGTGATGGGTATACATATAGTCAATATTTAGCTAATATTATCCCATTGTTATTATACCATCATCATCATCAATCACAATATGAAAAAAATTGAAATGTGGAAGGAGAGTTACAATGACACTTCATTTCATATTCTTAAATGCATAATCTTTTTTTTAAAAAAAGGTGGCACAAGGGAATAATTCACTTGGTAAACCTAGAGCTCTTTAGGCCACCGGAGCCAAGGACACTTAAAAATAAAGGCTTTTATTTTTGAACCAAAGACCAGAAGGAAAATTAGATGAGTTTTTACACCAGCTTGGGTATGGGAAAGGACCAGTTCAGTTACAAACCTGTGTTTTATAAAAGAAAATCTTTGTAAAGTGGGGAAGTGTCTGTAGCTCAGGACCCAGGAGGCCCCAATTACTGGGTCTCTGGGAAGGAGACAGAAGTGTCAGAGGGTTGATGGAAAACAAGCTCTCAGAGGCTGTTTCCAAAAACCTGCTCAGACGGATCAGGACTCTAACGAGAACCGGGTGATGTTTACCACCTGGGACCTGACATGATGCTCTGGAGAACCAGAGAGCCAGAGCCAGGAGTCTAAGGTCAAGTGTTTCTGGAGGAAGGTGTGGAAAACTTGGGAGACTGACGTTCCTTGTCTTTCTATTGCTTTCCTGAGCCTCCCAGAGGTTTAGTATACTACTCAAGACACATTGATTTACTGCATGTTCTTACTCAGTGGGCGAAGGCCTCTGGGAGAGAGAGACAAACAAACACTGTGAACAATGAGAAAAATACAATGAAAGTAAAACAATGCCTGCACTGACTTTGTACCAGATCACGTACAGATCCCTGAGGAGGACAGTGGCCACACCAAAGCCATAGAGGATGAGCCTTTTCAAAGACTGTGCTGCTCATTGGGCTTCACGTGGGCCATCCAGAGCCCTGAGCTTCTCACCACTGCCACTTCTAACCATTGCTCTGTGCCCTGGAGTTCTCCCAGAGACAGAGAACCCTGTGGGAAGGCTTGGTGCACTAGAGAGGAGGGAGGGGGAAAGGTGGATAAAAAGTGAGGTGGGATTTCTTGGCTGAAATGAGTTTTCAGTTTCTTGGTGAATCTCAATTACACACACTTTCCCTGAGGCCTGTTACTTCAGAGAATCAAAACTCTGCCGTCATTTCTAACAGAGCGGAAATTCTTAGATTGTCAGTTTACCTCCTTTTAGGAGAGCTTTTGTTCCCAGGAATGTTTAACTAAAAGAGATGATTACAGGAACCCCCTGTGAAAAGCGTACCCTCTCCTCACCTTTTCAGTCACAGAGTAAACATTTTCCAGACATACTGGAGCAAGTTTTCTTAACCCCATGGTTTAGCATCAGTTCTCAGTAGGTGCTCAATAAATAACTATTGAATGAATAACTTTGATGATCTGCTACATGCAAGATAACTTTCAAGGATTGAAAAACAGTTAAGGTTAATAAAAAGAAACTCCTAGTCAATACGGTGGGCTAAGCAGAAATGGGAAACTTCTTATCTGGCTCCAAACACATAGAAATGCTAAATAAGATAGAACACAAATCTTCCTTAAAAGTACATAGCTGAAATTGAAAGCACAAAGGGGAAAACATTCACCAAGTCCTAGAAATGAAATGGAAACTCAAAGCCAGAATAGTAGAATTAAATTTGCTGTGGGGATAAATGAACCAAATATGCACCTAAGGGGGGGTGGGTGGTATCAAAACCAAGTAGAACCAAACTGTGATACAACAGTCATGGATGATATTGGGAGGGGGCGGTTCAGAGTTAAAACACTCTACATTCCTCATGTGTTCAGTAGCATATAGAGATATTGATTAGTCTTATATTTGGGTAACTTCGTGCATTAAATCTAGAAAGGTAAAGATCCCCCTCCCCTTCAAAAAAGAAAAGAGGAAGTGGAATGTTTAACCTTGAAATCAGTAGAGGAGGAAACAGAGAAAATAAGGAAAATGCAGCCAATTCAATAAGAAAAGCCTAGTAAATAGAGAATGTCAAATAAAAGGATATACACAGGTATACACACATAGATCAGAAATTATTATAAATCTGAATGAATTATATTCACCTATTAAAAGACAGATTGGAAATTGGAAATAAAAATTCTTGTTATATGAAGGAATCCCTAAGATACATAAGAAACCTTAAAAGTCAGGAAAAGATATACCAGGCACATACTAAAACAGAAATAATAAATTTAGATGCATTCGTTGGTGGGATGTATGGTGTTTGGAAAAAATATGGGGGAAATCATAACTATAAGGAGAGAAGAATTTGGTGGCTACTGCTATGCTCCATTGACTGCTCTGGATAAAGATACCTAAAAGCTGAGTGATTAATTAGCAATTAATAGCAAGAGTGAAAAGAGTGAAAGCTAGAGGGCCTCCTTGGTAGTATACAAGGAGACTCTCATGTCCGGCAGAGGGATGGCAGAGAAATTTCAGGACCAGGCCCAGGACTTAAACTGTAAGTGTAGCCAAGCTCTAAAGAAGGTTTAACTTCTAACCCAGGTATGTCTGCTATGCCAAGGTCAAGGCCCTTGTTGGGACATATGACATGGGGGCATCCAGGTTGATGCCTCTGAAAGTCTTGAATTCCCAGACACAGCTGAACTTGGGGGCCCTTCAGAAGTGGCCCTTCCCTATAAAGATCTAGCACTCCCCCTTCCTTAAAGATGATGTAGAGAAAACATACGTAGCCTCCGCTCTGCCCCCAGGTTCTGCCCCCATCATTCTTCGGGTCAGTAGGCCAATAAGCAGGATTAAGTCAAAACATAACCCGGCCATACTAAGGATACCTGAGTCCACTAGGGAGGGGAAAGGGACTAACCCACCATGGAACTTTAGGACCTACTAGAATACCAGTAGGAGCTGGAAAGGTATATTTGGGACTGCATTCTGAGGCTGTTAGACTGAGAAAAAGGAGCATAAATGTGGATGAAAGAGACTTTATCAAAATGGGAGCATGTTACAGAAATGCAAGCATTAAGGCATTAACACTCTGGCCAGGACCTCAGGAAGCACTGTGAACAAGCACCTAGAAACATGGGAAACATGATGTTCTACATTAAGTAAAGAATAAAAGCCAGAACGGTCACAAAAGGCAGTGGAAAAAGGAAATTAAAGGCTCAGTAATGTGGATGAGTTACAGTGGATGTACCATGTAAGACCAGAAAACCTATTAGATGACTATACCTCATAAGAGGGCTGAGAGGATACATCATTTACCAGAGCAATAAGGAACATACTAGTGAGAAAAGCACTAGCATCAGTAGGAAGTTCAGTCATAGTTCTCTGCTATAACTCAGGGCTGATGGTAGGAAAAACCACTACAGAAGTAGGTTCATTAACACATAGCAAAGGGGATCCCTAAAACACTCTGACTGCAAACAATAGAGGCCAGGTGGCAAAATTTTCTACTCTACTATTTCTATTTAATTGTAGATATAATTTTCTATAATTATTACAATAAGTGGCATGGTTGGAAGAACAGCCAGGGAGCCTGATGTTTAGAAAGTTACAGACATTGTTAAAAGAGTGTGGCATCCCTAGGGGCAAAATATATGGGTACCAACATGAGTATGATTCTATCTGTAAAGTAAAAAAAAAAAAAAATTGAGGATGATAATCATAAGGCTGAGAGCAATCATTCTAATAAAAATTATAATCCTCATTCCAATATCCGGTTTTCAGACACAGACCCACTGACTAAAGAAGAGACTGGGGCTTCCCTGGTGGCACAGTGGTTGAGAGTCCGCCTGCTGATGCAGGGGACACTGGTTCGTGCCCCGGTCCGGGAAGATACCACATGCCGCGGAGCGGCTGGGCCCGTGAGCCATGGCCGCCGAGCCTGCGCTTCCGGAACCTGTGCTCCGCAACGGGAAAGACCACAGCAGTGAGAGGCCTGCATACTGCAAAAAAAAAAAAAAAAAAGAGAGAGAGACTGGTTCAGTGGAAGGCCCCTGCAATATCATGACAAATATACATGGCAATGGCTTTCTCAGACCTTTCCCAAAGGAACCTGCTGCCATTTATTGGGTAACTAGGGAAAGAAGAATATTCAAGCATTTTGAGGATTGTTGGATTCAGGGTTCAAGTTAATATTGATGCCAAAGTGTTATTATGGCCCCTCTGTTAGAGTGGAAACATGTGATAGCCAAGGTAAGCTCACAGTGGGTCCACTGTGTCTGTGAACCTAGCTAGTGCTCATTTCCCCAAACCCCAATTTATAGTTGTAATAGATACACTTGGGAGTCAGCACAACCTCTACACTGGGTCCTTGGTCCATAGGATAAGAGCTTTCTAGTGAAAAAAGCCGAGTGGAAGCCAAAGAAACTACCTCATCTCCCATCCCTATTTAAAGATAGTAAATTAGAAAATAAAACATAGTCCAATATGAATGGCTGAAATTAGTACCACCTTTAAAATCCATTAAAGAATGCAGGGATGATTCCCGGCAGTCACCATTTTATTCAGCAATCGCACACTACAAAAACAAGACGTATCCTGAAACATGATAGTGGATTACTGCAAACACAGCCAGGCATTATGTCCAATAGCAGATGTAGTATTTTTACTAGAACAGATTAACATGGCATCAGATATATTGTATGCAGCCATTGATCTGGCAAACACATTCTTTTCTATCCTTAGGAAAAGAAGAAAAGATAGAGTTTCCATTTACTTAAAAATGACAACAGAATACATTACAGGTTTGCTCCAGGGCTGTGTTAACACTTCTGCCCCCTGCCAAAATATAGTTTAAAGAGATGTAGATTATCTGGCTATTCACACAGAATATTACATTTGTTCATGATATTGATGAAGCCACGCTAATGGAACCATATGGGCTCAAAGCAGATACTAGTTGGGGGCTTTGTTAAGAAGCAGGTGTTCCAGAGAGTTGGAGATAACCCCTATGAACATTCAGGGCCTGCAACTTCAGTAAAATTTTAGGTGTCTGTTGTTTATGACATTCTAAGAATCATCCCCCCACCCCCCAATAAAGAATAAATTATTGAAACTCGTATTTCTCAGCATGAAGAAGGAAGTGAAATTCCTGGCATGCTTCTTTGGGTGCGAGGGGCAGCATATTCCACACCCGGGAACAACAGGTGGAAATACTAGTCTGGTAAAATGACATGAAAGCCTGCCAGCTTTGAAAGTGTTCTAGCTTTGATTGCTGCCTATGCACTTTGGACAGCTCATGCCAAGGTACCAGCCTTTAAGAAAATGAATTGCCATCTTGGCAAGAGAAGATAAGGATGCTGTTACCTTTTGGGAGAAGGAGGACTATATTTAGCAATAAGGCGATAGGTTTGGATATCTTTTAGTACTCTAATACCAAATTTTCACAGCAAATGGACAAGTGCAATAATTCTGGCCTGAGAAGGTCATGGTAACCAGGAAAGGAATTCGACCCCACAGGAATGAAAGTCTAGTTCACAATACCAGTTAAATCTCCAGACCACCAGAGGTGCTAGCTGAGGATGAGGGGAATTTATAATAGATGGTGGAGAAAGGAGATAATGAGGGTTGGTTATGGCCCTGGGATCAGCTCCAATGGTGGGGACTGTAGTTTATTCCACTAACTTTTTTTTCTAAGTTTTCTCCAGGGATAGAGGCCCACTGGAATGCTAGAAGAGTTAGTCCCAAAAATCTATACAAAAAAAAGTGGATCTGAGCAGTGTAAGGATATGGACTGTGGGGAATATATAATGTTCTGTCCAGATCTCTCTTAGTAATGAAGGACTTACTCCTCCTTACTTCTGGGAGTCCTGTTGGAAGATGGCCCTCAGCTATAAACTTCTACTGGGGGATTACATCTATGGAAAAACCTGCTTCACCCCAAAGCACACTTCTTTCCAGGGAAGGCTGAACCCAATGACTGATCAGACAGAAGGAATAAAGATCCAGCACCCTTGTTTTAACTGGAGGCAACTCCAAAAGACTACCCTAGCTCCATAACTCTTCATGGGGTCATCTTAGATCTTTATTGAGACTGCATCACAGCTCATCTGCTTCTGTCTAATGCCATTTTCTTCCCTGCCCTTCTATAGGTTTTGATTGCAAGAGTCCTCCCTAATAAACATCTTGCATGCTAATTGCTGAGTGTCTGCTTCCCAGAGAACCCAAGCTGCATCTGATAAAATACACTGATAATATAACTGAAACTACTATTATCATAGATTTATACATATATATAAATCTATAAAATAAATGCTGATAGTATTACAAGAAGAAATCTAGAAATATATAATACTTGTGTAAATATTTTAACACGTATTTTAGAAACTGATAGATCAAGGACTCTATATTTGTAACAATGCAGAAGATTTTAACAAAGTTGTTCTCTCTCATATACATATGCAATATAATGTAATGTAACACACATAACACAACATAACATAGTTTTATTCTTATGTCCAAGGCATAGGGAGCACATATGATTTTTAAGCATACATGTATTATTTTAGAAAGTTGATCATACATGAGATTACAAAAGTTCTCAGAAATTTCTAATAATTGATATCATAGAAGACATTTTATCTTATTACAGTATATTAAAATAAATACAAGTAGACTTTCCCAAAAATTTGTTGGAAAAATAATAATCTATGGTAAAAAAATAATTGAATCAGTAAAAAAATTCTTCCTATAAAATACATCAAGCCCACACAATTTTATGGAGAAATTTTACCAAAAACTGTAAGTCATAGTCCCTATCTTATACAATCTGTTTTAGTGAATGAAAAATAAAAGGGCAAACTACCTACATGTGATATCAAAACTAGGCACAGAAAATATAAGAAATGATATTAATTGTTCAGTTTCACTACCATGTAGATGAACAAATTGTGATAACATGTTAGCAAATCCAGACATGTACTTAGAGTACATCATGATAAAACTGGGTTCATCCCAAGAATGAGAAGATGCATCAACATTAAAAATAAGTAAAACAGGTAAATAAATAGAAAATCTATTTATATAATTCAACACAGTAACAGAAAAAAGGGAGAAAAGGTGGGCATCTCAATGGATCTAGAAAAATATTCTATAAAAATCAGTACCTGTCCATAAATTAAGGTGAAAAAATAGTACATTAACAATAGAAACAAACTTCCTTAACCTGATAAAGCACATCTACCCCAAACCCATAGCAATTGCTGTATTTTAGATTTTCAGATTTTAGAAACATTCACATTAAATTCAAGACAAGAAGCTATTCACTAAAACCACTTTTATATAGCAATTACTGGAAGCTCTAGGCAATTCACAAACACAGCAAAAAGAGCTACAGGTTATAATTATTGGAAAGAAAGAGGCACAATTGTTCTTTGCAGATGATTGCATACAAAATAGAAAAGAATCCACAGACAAACCACTTAGATTAAAAAAGTTCAGGAAGTTTCTTGGAAATAGGATCAACATACAAAAATGATTAAAATGTAAGATTTTATTTAACAGTTATTGCAAAATAGAAAATGTTATTAAAAATTCCATTACAATTGCATTCAAATTTACATGGTACCCAAGGAAAAAATATAGAAGATAGTATTTAATACTTTTAGGGAAGAAAATTATAAAATCAAACAAGATAAAAACATTTTGTTAATGCAAATACAAGCTCAATATCAGGGACATGTACTATAAATTTATTACCCAAATTGACCTACAAAGTTAATGTAATTCGAATAAAAATCGCAATAGATTTTTTTTCATGAAATTTGGTGAACTTATTTAAAATTCATGTGTATGAGCAGATGTTCAGAAATAGGCAGGGCAGCTATGAGAAGAACTCGGAGAATTTGCTCTTCTAGACATCAAGAATTATTTTAAATCTATAGTGATTAAAACAGTATGGCATTTTGTAGGGTTAAAAATAGATTAATTAGACAAACTCAATAGCTTAGAAATAGACTCTGGCTAATATGTGTTTTTGGTTTATGAGAGAGTTGGCCTCAAAAGTTGAAACTTATTGGAATAATTGGCTATCTGTATGGCAAGAAAGGGAATTAGATCATTACCTCTATATAAAAAAATAAATTCCAGGTAGATTAAAGGCTTAGATTTGTTTAAAAAAATAGTTTCAAAATAAAAAAGGACAATTTTATGAACCTGTGAAGAAGAATATGTTTAGATACATGGAAAAAAAGCACAAGTTGTAAAGAAAATTGATTCATTTACATTAAAATTTAAAATGTCTGCATGACAAAAGTTAACAAACCACAAAGATTTTTTGCAATATACATAACAAAGAATCTCTCCAAAATATATAAAGAACACTTCACCAACAGTAAGATAATGATAATAGCTAACATTTATTAAGTATTTACTCTATGTCAGGATCTGTTCTAAGTGGTCAGTATGTATTAACTCCCTTAACCACTATAATAATCCTATGAGATACTATTTTTATCTTTATCTTACAGATGAAGAAACTGAGCCACAGAGAATTTAAGTAACATATCCAAGTACAAGCAACTGTTAATGACACATTTGGAATCGAAACTAAAGCAGTTCGGAGTGTCTGCTGCTAACCACTATGTAGAATTGTGCCCCTCTCCCTGCAAAAGAAAAATAATTCTGTTGAACAGCAAGCAAAGATATGAACAGGTTATTCATAGAAAAGTTGCTGGAATTGCCAATAAAGATGAAAATATGCCCAACTTCATTAATCAGAGAAATGTTAATTTAAAATTTTAATGATGTTTCTCACCCATCAGATGGGCAAAATTTATAAAAGTCTGAGAATACCAAATGGTGACCAGATTTGACAAGATAAGAATTCATATATCCTGTAGAATAGAGTGTAAACTGGCACACAAACGTTGGAGCAAGATGGCAATATTTAGTAAAACAGACCTATAAGTACCGGATGACCCAGCAATTTCACTTCCAGGTAAACTTACATATAAAGAAAAATGTGTGTAATGATATTTAATGCATTTTTAAAAATAAGCAGATTTAAGGGAAAAAATTGTGGTATTGTAATAGGATGTAATGCCACTTAGCAATTAAAATTAGTGAATTACATTTATATGTATCAATGTGGATGAGTCTAAGATTGCACCATTGAGTGAAAGAAGCATTATGTGGTACATATAGATACGTAGAATATGATACCATTTAAGTCAGCTTTTAGGACATAAAAATTCTATAAATTGTTTATGGTACTTATATGGTCCAAGTATAAATACATGGAGGGCAGAGAAAGGGAGTGAATGAGACTGCAGTCATACACAGCAGATTTAGTCACATCTTTAATATTTTATTATAAAAATGATATATCAATGCACATATAAAATTTATCAATTCTGTTGGGTGCACAGGTTGATTTCTCTCCATATTTTTCTGTATATTTTTAATATTAAAAACAGAGGAAAGGGCTTCCCTGGTGGTGCAGTGGTTGAGAGTCCGCCCGCCGATGCAGGGGACACGGGTTCGTGCCCCGGTCTGGGAAGATCCCACATGCCGCGGAGCAGCTGGGTCCGTGAGCCACGGCCGCTGAGCCTGCGCGTTCGGAGCCTGTGCTCCACAACGGGAAGGGCCACAACAGCGAGAGGCCCGCGTACCGCAGAAAAAAAAAAAAAAAAAAAAAAACAGAGGGGAAAAAAAAAACAAGAGAAAGTTGATTAACACATAGTCCTTACTCTCAAGGACCTCATCTCTATTCATCCCGGTACAGAGTTCTGTAAGCAAACAGTACTATTTTAAGTAATAAAGACACAACAAGAATAATGCTTCCTGTCTACTTAGCTTTGTTCCATCCTTCTGACTTTCTGCTTTTACCTGTTAGGAGATAAATTAGACCTGAAGCAGGACTCAGTGGTCATCTATGCTTCTCATAAAACAGATGAAGAAACTGAGATCTATAAATGGCCTAACATCAGACATTATATGTAGCAATTGAGTGGTAGAGTTTAGAGCAGAATCCAGATCTCAGGACAAATAAGGAAGGCACAGAAAGGAGGTCAGCAGGCCAAATTAGGTCCACAGACAGGTTTTGTTTGACCCATATGTCATTTAATTTAAAAAAAAAGAAATGTGAACATTATTGCAAACTATGTGTATAGTTAGCCATAACCCCGCCAATCCCTATTTTCTCATGTGGATACTTTATTTATTGATGTTACCTACTTGGCCCTTTAATATATTTGCATTTCTGATCCTCAGAATCTATATCCACCCAGCCCTCATTGTAATTCCCTCAACAGCATCCCTGACAAGTGTGATGCACCTATGCTTGCACACTTCAGCTATGGGGAGCTTACCAGCTCTCCACATAGTCCAGCTAATTTCTGAACAGCTCTGAATGTTAGAAAGTTCTGCCTTATATGGAGTCAAAATGTACTTCTTGTAACATCCCACTCATTATCCCTAGCCCAGTCCTCTAAAAAGTTTCATGAAATAAATCTAACTGCTCTTGTAGAAATATTTGAAGACAGCTTTTACTGTTAAACTAAATCATTTCTTTAGGATAAACACTGTAGATTTGTCCAACTCTTCTAGAGTTGCTTGGTTTTCCTATTCTTTGCTAACTTGGTTTGCCTCTGGAGCTGCCACCTTGAATGTGGTCCAGCTCCCCAATACTGGAAGGCAATCAAGAGTGAATGTTCATGGTGATCACCATCAATACTCTTCATCTACTGTTTAAACCATCCAGCTATTTACAACCAGAAGAGTAACATGACTTCATTTCTGCCTACTTCTCCAGACTTTTCTACAGTTTCCCCATTTTTTTCTCATCTTTTCCTTTCACCTTTTGCCCTAGTCACACATTGTCTTCACTCTAACAACAATAAACTATTTGGAGTTCCCTAAATCAACCATGCTATTTTATATCACCACGTCATTCATATCTTGTTCTCTCAACAAGGAATGTTTAATCAATGACTTCTTTTTGGAACTCCTATTTATTCTTCAAAACCCAGCTTTAATGTTACTGTTCCTGTGAGGCTTTTCTATGCCTTTAATCCTTCCCTTTTCCTCTTTCACACTCCAATCTAAGTTAATCACTCTCTCTGCACGCTATTTCCCTGCTTTATATACACTTCTATTCTTGCACATTTCTCACTAGATTGTAATTATTGGTCTGCATTTCTCTCTCCCTCTTTTATATTACAGTCTCTTGGATGGACAGTGCCTTACTTCTTTTTATAACTGAAACAGTAAGCACAGGGACTGGCACATAATAAGTGCTAAACAGATACTTTTTGAGTTGAGTGCAACTCTGAGACCACTGGATATATTGCACAGGTAAAGTTTGTCTTGAGGACAGCTTGAGTTTTCTCCATTTTCCAAATTGAATTGAGTTGCTTGAGAACAGGAATCATGTTTTATTTTTCTTGCTCTCCTAGTATCAAGCACAATTCCCATCAGTCACTCAGATGATTGTTTAAATGAATAAACATGATTCAGACATACAAGTGAAATGAGATTTCACTGAAAGACAGACTTTTGTTTTGGTTTTTCATTCTAGAGAAGGAAAAAGTGTATATAGGCATAAAGATCAAATTTGTATTCATACATATATGTACACAAATATCTGTAAATAGCTACCACTCTATGTGTGTGTGTATATATATATATATATATATATATACAGTGTTGCCTTTGCACATCCAGGAATATATATATCTTCTGAATTGCAAAGTGCAATCCAGGTTATTTGAAGTCTTGTACAATATGTCTAGCCTTCTAGGCAAAGTTTCTTGTTAATTTCCTCTGCCTCCATGAATGTATGATTTATTTAAAGAAACCTCCATGCAACAAATTAAACAACATTTATTCTACCTAGAGGGATAATTCCCCAGCATCACAGAGTTGGCAGGCCCCATTACAAAGGTTTATGTAAAAGCAGTGGTCCAAATCAGAATCCCAAGTACAAAAGTGTCTGCTGGTGTATTGCCACAAGATATACTCCAGTGTCTAATTAGCCCAGGGGGGAATAATGGAAAAAATAAAAACAAAAACAAAACTCTAATCCTAAGAATGATTGTGGTTGTTGATTTTTTTTTATTATTTCCTTTTTTCCCCTTTGTCCTGAATCTCCATCACTTCACAGGGATGTACTCAGAAACTGATATAATTAACTGGATTTCTTTCTTACTCACTTCCTTGATATCTGTCTTCTTCTCTTCTTTTCTCTCTCTCTCTCTTTCTTTAAAAAAGAAAACGTATATTTTTGTTGTTTAATCAGAGATACCAAACATTTAACCATCTGTTTCAAATCTCGAGCCATTTCAGTCTGAACTTCTGGGGAACTATCCAAAAGAGATGGGAAATGTACCATACCTAATCTTTACTCTGTTCCTTTGCAATTCCAACCCAAATTAAAGAAATCATAAAATAAGCTGCAAAGTAAGGAATCCATGAATTATTAGATATCAACAATTAGCATTCTTATGCAGCTTGCAAATCCATATCATCCTAAAGCAAGGCCAATTTGTGACTGGAAAAAGGTAGATTTACTTGATAAATTCTGATAATATTTTAGCTTTTACTCCCATTTTCCCTGGGCTCAGTGTCTTAGGAGATATTCTATGGTGGGGGGTGCACTCTTGGCATATCTCACATCTTAGTTCATGACTGAACACACTCTTTAAAACACCTATATGCATTCATTGATACAATCAATATATATTGAAAACTTACTTTGAGAATATAATCATGCATTGTATTATCCTTATCCTTAGCAGCATTCCAGTAAACCATTGCTTCATAATAAGCCACTACAAAGCTTTGTGCTTTTCTCTATTTTTCTCACAGTTTCCAAGAATCAGGAATGCAGAGGGCATGGTGGGGATGACTTAACTCTACTCCACAATGTCCGTGGTCTCATCTGACAAACTCCAGGCTGAGTGTGACCAGATGGCTGAGGGCTGAAGTCATCTGAAGTTGTATTTAGCATCACCATGTCTGGCAGTAGATTCTGTTGGTTGTCTGAGACCTCAGCTAGGGCTATTGGCCAGTGTTCATGTGGCCTTTTCATGTATTGGGTTTCTAATATGACCCCAAAGGAGAATGTCCTAACTATAAGCAAAAGTTGTGTTGCCTTTTCTGACCTTTTCTTAGAAGTCAGGTTGTATCACTCCTACTGCATTCTATTGGTTACAAGAAAATCACAGCCCAAATAGATTCTGGGGAAGTGAACATAAATCCCATCTCTTGATGAAAGGTGTGTCGAGATCACATTGTACAAGAACATGTATGATGGAAGATGTTTTCTGCGGCCATCTTAGAAAATGCAACCTGCCACAGGTAGCTTATAGTGCAGTAGGAAAGTTAGACATGTAAACAAGTCAATGCAAGAAAGGGTCATAGCACTGTAACAGAAGACTGTCTTGAGTGCAGTAAAACCCCTCCATATCTAGAGAAACTGTGGAGGACAGGAAAAGTTTCCAAAAGGAGGTGAGTCTTAGGTGGCTAGGTTAGACATAGAGTGATACATGAATACATTTTAGTGGAAGTTGTTGAATTTTGGGTTTTTGAGGCATAACTTACATAAAATACTGGTAACACATACATTTAAAACATAGCATAGCTTAGGTTAAAAAACAAACTAGAAAGCCCTTGTACTCTATAGTGCCTTTCAAAATCCCTTTGCTAGTTAGAGGACGAGCTTGAGAAGGGGTATAGTAACTGCTCTGGGACTGCAGCAAACATTGGGCATGATGAGAAGTTGCAATGTGCTGGGCAAGTTATCACACAATCATGACAAAACTTTACCTGTGTAGAAGCTCCAGAAGTTGTGAAGGGCCAGCAGGAGAATGCCAGCCAGCCAGGAATCATACTATTCTAAGGTACATCTTTATTCCCACTTAGCAGAAGTTACCCCAGTGGTCACCGAATCCAAGTTGCCATAAGCTGGGGGTGTTGTCTGTTCTCCCCAGGTATTGGGACTTGATGGAATTGTGGATTTGTGGAGGTTTCAGGGGCTGGTCCCCAAGGAATTCAACCATTTTATGACTTTATTTGAGGATAAGGTCAATCCTTGCAGATTTAGGGTAGTACAAAGGCAATAAGAGAGGGGCTAATATTCCTAGACAGGAGAGAGGCAGAGCGTGTGTGCATGAATGTCCTCCAAAGCAAATGGGAAAACCTTCGTGTTTTATTTACTTCGTGTTATTAAAGGAGCATCACTGTACCATCCATGCTGAGCCAGAGCTTTTAATTCAGTAGAAATGAAATTCGAACCCAGTGTGTGCTTAACTTCCCCAGCACAGTAAAACCATTTCTCTCTTTGTCTCTGTCTCATCTCCCACTTTGTAGTGAAGAGATGTACAGGGCTGCAGTACAGTCTGCCAGTGGGAAACCACACTGGCAATTTCTGAGTGATGTCTGAAGGAATGAATTGAAGGACTTGCCTGGGGTGGAGACACAAGACAGACCATGCTTTTATAGTCACTGCTGGGTTTGCAATTTGCTTGCACTGCTTATCTATGCATATTCTTTTCTGTTCCAACATACAAAGGAAAACATGCCCAGGCAGACGCTTCCCAGCTTATCACTCCATATCAACCCAGGAACAAGACAGGTTTTCAATTTCTCCATTTGTGAGTGCAATTAAAAGTTGGCAGAGGTTGCTGTGAGGGGAGAAAATGAACAGTTGTGCATAATGGCCACTAAAGAGAGAGAAGACATCCATGAGGGTGAGGTGGGAGATGAGGAATGGATCTGGGTCTCATCTCAACACTATCTGATGCCTGGGAGCTATGGTTAGTGATATTAAGCTATGTGTTTATGCACTTAGGCTTGCCCTTGTTTTCTTCTGAGCCTGTGTCCATGTTATTTGCCTGTATTTCAAACACTTTCTTCAGTCCCCCAGTGGGGGATACTCCATTTCCCTCCACACTTGTTCTTCATCTTTCTAACTCCAACTTATCCTTCAAGTTTCAATTTTGATGTTACTTCTTACAGGAAGCCTTCTCTTCCTTTTCAATATTTGGTTTGGCCCCTCCCTCACTCTCCTCCCTTAGTCCCTGAACTTATTTCCAATAAAGCTTTCTCATGTGGTACCATTATTTCCTTTTCCTTTTTTTGCCTTATTTGATACCCTAGACTGAAAGGTACTTGAGAGCAGAAAACCTATATTTTCTGCTGTTGTATTTCAATACATATAGTAAAATGCCAACTAAATTGTCGGAGCTCAAACAAAATTATAGATTAGTAAGGTAAAGAGATATAAGCCAGAAGTTACAGAGAAGTATGTGGTCAGAGTTAAAGCCCAAATGGGTGGGTGAAAAGATGAAAAATGAACTGAGATTTTACATCAACCAGATTAGAAAAAAGAAAATAGTGTGTCAAGGGAAGAGATCAAGATGGCAGAGTAGGAGGACACGGAGTTTACTTCCCGCCATGAGCACATCAAAAACACATATACACGGGCTTCCGTGGTGGTGCAGTGGTTGGGGGTCTGCCTGCCGGTGCAGGGGACGTGGGTTCGGGCCCTGGTCTGGGGGGATCCCACGTGCCGCGGGGCGGCTGGCCCCGTGGGCCACAATTACTGAGCCTGCGCGTCTGGAGCCTGTGCTCCGCAGCAGGAGAGGCCGCGATAGTGAGAGGCCCATGCACCGTGATGAGGAGTGGCCCCCGCTTGCCGCAACTGGAGGGGGCCCTCACGTGGGGACGGAGACCCAACACAGCCATAAATAAATAAATAAAATTAAAAAAAAAGCAAAAGAAATCTGAATGAAGTATGGTCTTAAAAAAAAAGAATAAATAGCCTTAAAAAAAAAAAACATATACACATGGAACAGTTCTCACCAAAGACTAACAGGAGACTGGCAGAAAGACTCATCTATAGGCAAGGCTGTAAGAAAGATCCATACGGAATCAGATAGAAGGACAGAGAAGTGGTCGGTTAGGGACCTGTGCCTGTGGGAAGGGACTCAGAGGAAAAGAGAGATTACACAGGAAGAGAGCCACCCTGGGGGTGAGGGTTGGAGCATGTATAGGGTGCCTCAACACTGGTGTCTGACACTGGAAGATGAGTCCCTTTGGCTGGTTGGAGGACGAGCAGGATTAATAGGTGGGCTGTGAGAAGTCTGGATTCTGCTCATGAGGAGGACACACACTTGCTTATTCCTGAAATAAGGTGGAGAGGGTAGACTGAAACTGCATGGGTCACTGACCAATTTCTCCCATCCACCCTAGTGTGTGCCCTGACCTGAGCCCGAGTAAGCGCTCCAGCCCAACTTGCTATGTGACATAGTACCACACTGTAATGAGGGCTTCTATGGCTGAGGGGATAGCTCAGCTGTGAGGTACAAAGGCAGATCAGGTCTGGAGCATCATCTGAGCAGTGGTAGGGCAGCCACTACTTTTGCTGATACAGGCAATGCATGAGAAGTGGTCTGGGTTGCTGACTATGACTGGGCTGACACAGCCTGTGCCCCAACCCATATCGAGCACCTGCACCAGCCCCATTGCTGTAGCACTGCTCACCTCTGGGGCAAGTGTGCTGGTACTGGGAGGAGGGAGAATTACACACTTAGAGGAAACAGAGTCAGCTCAAACTTGACCTTCAGGGTTTCTACTCCAGCATCTTGGGACTTGACCCTCCTCTATATAGGGAAGTGACAGCCACTGAGCAGAGGAGAAGCCCCAGCTCACACTGGCTCTGGCCCTGGCCCATCCAACTCCAGTCCCACCTCCTACCAAGGTGATAGCTGCCAGCACTCCCTGAGGAAAGATGTGATCTGTGTTTATGTCAAATACAGCTCTCCCACCAAAGCCACTGGGCACATGCAGACTGTATTGGGATGCTCCCATATAAGGACACCCCTTCAAGACCACAATATGTAACTATTTCACATAATTTCATAGAGACATAGAAAGATAAGAAAAATGAGAAAACATAGCAATCTGTTTCAATTGAAAGAGTGAGAGAAAACCCCTGAAAACACAACTAATGAAACAGAGATAAACAATTTACCAGATAAAGAGTTCAAAGCATTAGTAATAAGAATGCTAACTGAATAAGGGAAAAGAATAGATGAACACAGTAAGAATTTTAACAGGGAATTAGAACATATAAAAAACAACCAGTCAGAAGTGAAGAATACAATAATCAAAATGAAAAAAAATCATATTGGAGGAAATTAATAGCAGACTAGGTGATACAGAAGAATGCATAAGTGATCTGGAAGACAGAATGATAGAAACTCCCCAATCAGAACAGTGAAAAGAAAAACAAATAAAAAAATGAGAGCAGTTTAAGGGACCTCTAGGACAACATCAAATGTAACAACATTTGCATTATAGGAGTCCCAGAAGGAGGAGAGAAGGGCTCAAAAATGTATTTAATAAAACTATGGCTGAAAACTTCCCAAACTTAAGAAGGAAACAGATATCCAGGTACAGAAAGCACAGAAGGTCCTAAACAAGATGAATCCAAACAGACCCACACTAAGACATATCATAATTAAAATGGCAAAATTTAAAGATAAAGAGAGAATTCTATAGGCAGCCAGAGAAAAACAAAGAGTCATATACAAGGGAACTCCCATAAGGCTGTCAGCTGATTTTTCTGCAGAAAATTTGTAGGCCATAAGGGAATGACATGATATATTCAAAGTGCTGAAAGGGAAAAACCTGCAATCTAAGATACTCTACCCAGCAAGAATATGAGAGAGAAAAGACTTTTCTGACAAGCAAAAATTTAAAAAGTTAATCAATGTTAAACCTGCTTTAAAAGAAACATTAAAGATATCTTCTCTAAGAGGGAAAGAAAAGGCTATAACAAGAATTAAGTATATATGAATGGAAAATCCCAATAGTAAAGGCAAATATATAGTAAAAGCTGAGGATCAACCACTTAAAAAAGCTAGTACAAAGATTAAAAGGTAAGAATCTGTAAAATCAACTATAACTACAATAAACAGTAAAGGGATACACATGAAAATGTAAAATATAACATTGAAAACACAAAACATGGAGGAGGGGAGTAAAATTGTAGATTTTTAAATGTGTTTGAAATTAAATGACTATGAGTTTAAAACAAGTAGAAATATTTATAGGTCAACATATATGAACCCCATGATAACCACAAATCAAAAACTAGAGAGAAAGAAACATAAGCTACCACTGAAGAAAATCATTAAAGCACAAGAGAAAGAAGTACATACCTGTCAATAATCACTTTAAATGTCAATGGACTAAATGTTCCAATCAAAAGGCAAGGAGTGGCTGATTGGACCAAAAGTCAAGATGCATCTATATGCTATTACAAGAGACTCTCTTTAGAACTGAACACACACTAACTGAAAATGAGAATGGAAAAAGTTATTTCCTGCAAATGGAAATGACAAAAATGTGGGGATAGTGATATTCATATCAGACAAAATAGACTTCAAAGTCTATAATAAGAGACAAAGATGGGTTTTATATGATTATAAAGGGATCAATACAAGAAAAGGATGTAACACTCATTAACATATACACACCCAATACAGGAGCACCTAAATATATAAAACAATATTAGCAGACATAAAGGGAGAAATTGACAATAATACAATACTAGTAAGGGACTTTAACACCCCACTTACGTCAATGGGCAGATAATCCAGACAGAAAACCAATAAGGAAACAGTGGTCTTAAGTGACACATTAGACCAGTTGGTCTTAATAGATATCTATAGGATATTCCATCCTCAAACAGCAGAACACATATTCTTTTCATGTGCACATTGAATGTTCTCCAGGATAGAGCACATGCTAGGTCACAAAACAAGTCTCAACAAATTTAAGAGAATAGAAAATATACCAAGCATTTTCCCAACCACAGTGGTATGAAACTAGAACTCAATTACAGGAAGAAAAATGGAGAAAGCACAAACATGTGGAGACTAAACAAAATGCTACTAAAAACCAATGGGTCAATGAAGAAATCAAAGAGGAAATCAGAAAATATCTTAAGACAAATGAAAATGAAAACATAACTTTCCAAAATCTATGGGATGCAGCAAAAGCAGTTCTAAGAGAGAAGTTTATAGTGATACAGGCCTACCTCTAGAAATGAGAAAAATCTCAAATAAACAACCTAACCTACTATTTAAAGGAATTAGAGAAAAGAATAACAAACAAAGCCCAAAGTTAACAGAAGGAAGGAAATAATATAGATCAAAGAGGAAATAAAATAGGGACCAACCAAAACAATAGAAAAGATCAATGAAATCAAAGGTTTTTTTTTAAAGTTAAACAAAATGATAAACCTTTAGCCAGTCTCATCAAGAAAAAAATAGAGGGACACAAATAAACAAAATAAGAAATAAAAGAGAAAAACTAACAACCGATATCACAGAGATACAAAACTTCATAAGAGAGTACTATGAACAGTTATATGCCAACAAAATGGACAACCTAGAAGAAATGAACAAATTTTTAGAAACATACAACCTTCCAAGACTGAATCAGGCAGAAATAGACAATCTGAACAAACTGATCATTAGTAGTGAAATTGGGTTTTTAATAAGAAAACTCCTAGCAAACGAAAGCCTAGGACCAGATGGCATCACAGGAGAATTCTACCAAACATATAAAGAAGAGTTAATATCTATCTTTCTCAAACTATTCCAAAAAGTTAAAAAGGATAGAACACCCTCAAATTCATTCTATGAGGGCAACATTATGCTGACAACAAAACCAGACAGACATTATAAAAAAAGGAAAATTACAAGCCAATATCTCTGAAGAATATAGATGCAAAAATACTCAACAAAGTATTAACACACCAAATTCAACAATATATAAAAAAGGATTATACACCATGATCAAGTGGTGTTTATTTCAGGGATGGAAGGATGGTTCAATATTCACAAATCAATCAAGTAATATGCCACATTAACAAAAGGAATGATGAAAATCATACAATCATCTCAATAGACACAGAAAAAGCATTTGACAAAATTCAACATTCATTCACGATAAAATCTCTCATCAAAGTTGGTATAGGACTTCCCTGGTGGCACAGTGGTTAACTGTAAATGTAAAACTGTAAACCATAAAACTCTCAGTGGAGAACATAGGCAGGACATTCTTTTACATAAACTGTAAAAATATATATTTTGGATCTGTCTCCTAAGGTAAAGGAAGAAAACAAAGTAAAAAACAAAAACAAACAAATAAATAAGAAACAAATGGGACCTAATTAAACTTAAAAGCTTTTTCACAGCAAAGGGAACATTGACCAAAGGAAAAGACAGCTTACTGTATGGGAGAAAATATTCACCATTGATTTGACTAAGTGGTTAATATCCAAAATACATAAACAGCTCATACAACTCAATACCAAAAAACCAAACAACCTGATTAAAAAATGTGCAGAAGACATGAATAGACATTTTTCCAAAGAAGACACACAGATGGCCAATAGCCACATGAAAAGATGCTCAACATCACTAATCATCAGAGAAATTCAAATCAAGACCACTATGAGATATTATCTCACACCTGTCAAAATGGCTATCATCAAAAAGACCACATATGACAAATGTTGGCAAAGATGTGGAGAAAAGGGAACCCTTGTATACTGTTAGTGGGAATGTAAATTGGTGCAGCTACTATAGAAAACAGTATGGAGGTTCCTCAAAAAACTAAAAATAGAACTACTATATGATCCAGCAATTCCACCTCTAGGTATATATCCAAAGAAAACAAAAACATTAATTCAAAGATATACATGCACCCCAATGTTCAGAGCAGCATTATTTACAAAAGCCAAGATATGGAAGCAACCTAAAAGTGTCCATCAGCACATGAACAGATAAAGGAGATGTGATATGTTTATACATGGAATATTACTCAGCAATTAAAAAGAATAAGATTCCACCATTTGCAACAACAGGGATGGACCCAGAGGCTATCATGTTTAGTGAAATAAGTCAGAGAAAGATGAATACTTCACATATATGTGGGATCTGACAAAACAGAAACAGACTCACAGGTATAGAGAACAAACTAGTGGTTACCAGTGGGCACAAGGAAAGGGGAAGGGGCAACGTAGGGGTATGGAGTTAAGAGTTACAAACTACTATGTATAAAATAAATAAGCAACAGGATATATTGTACAGCACCAAGAAATAGCCATTATTTTTCAATAGGTTTAAATGGAATATAATCTATGAAAATATTGAATTACTATATTGTATACCTGGAACTAATATAATATTGGAAATCAGCTATACTTCAATTTAAAATATAAACTAAAAACAAACAAAATAAAGAAACAGAGTGTCAATAATGATGAGACCTTTGTGAAATTGTTGCATACATTCAAATGACAGCAATGCTACTGCAGTAGGATATTTTTGGAAAGTAAGACTTCAATCTGAATCAATAACTTCAAAATATATATTCTAGATTGACTCTGTAATCTTACTTCTGGGAATATAACCTATGTAAATAATCCTAATAAATTAAAATGTTACATACATGAAGATAATCTATTGTAACACTATTTACAATAGTGAGAAATTGGAAACAATTTAAACAGTATAGGAATGGTTAAATAATAACAATATCAATGTAGTATGATACAGCATTATGCAGTGATTAAAATGATAAATATGAGGCTTATTTTTCAACATAGAAAATATTTATTATATAATTTTACATTAAACAATGAAATTGTACTTGTACCATACTTTATATAAAATTATGTTTTTGAATGGATAATTTCTGAGCAGAAATCAATGAAAATAGCTGTTATTTACTGGAGTGGTAGGATTTTGTGTGTTTTTAGCTGTCTTTTGTGAAGAGCTTCTTTAGTGCTATAATGCTACATGCATGAATTTAAAATAATTCTTTAAAAGAAACATCTTGAGGAAGCTACTGAGAATTGAATTGTAAGGCTGATAGGTTCTTCCTTCATAGCACCCACCTAGGATGTGTTTCAGATAATCTTGGCTAATAGATGTAAAGTCTTATTTTTCTCTTCTCACCTTGGAAACCTAAAGATTAAATCAGAAGGATCCAGTATCAGGATGTCTGGATGATTTTGCTCCAAAATTCATCTTCTAGTTATTCCCACTACTGTTAGGAGTTCCTCCTCCAGCTGCCAAACAACTGCTTATTCAAATAAAGAATCAGGTTTTCAAAGACAATTATTACACAACCAGCTGTGGTTTGGATCATCTACAGAACCCCAGTGCATTTCCTTTCATTTGCCCACAAGGGCATTTCTTTTTAGCACAGAACACCACCTTTTCTAAACCAACAAGAAAAGAAACTTGGGATGGCAGAAAGATGACGTCTTTACAAGTAGAGAAATTTCAGCTTATTTAGGAAAAGACTGTGGGTAAGTTATGCAATCCTTCAGAATCTTGATCTCATCTGAAAAAATTTGGAAATTAATATCTACCTTATGTGATTCTTATGAAGATTTGTTGAGATAATGTGTGTAATGCACTCAACCCAATATCTGTCACACAGGACCCTCTCCTTCAGTTCAGCAAACATTTATTGAACACCTATCATCATCCAGGTTAACTGGGACATATGTAGGATTGATGCTGGGCCAACCAAGTCAATTGACCAGCTCACACAGATGGCTTTGTGTTCATGACAAAATTGGGATCTCTATTCATGGCTAACTGGCAGCTAAAAGGCAAGTGAAGACAATCCTGACCCTCTGAGGACTATTGTGTAACAGTGGGTGATGATTGACATATCAGGAAATAGAGATGCAGAGACTCTATCCCTTAATCCAGTGAGCAATTCACACTCTGAAAATGGAGAAACAACAGCATTTACAGAGGCAAAATGTGCAATTAACAAAATACAGACAATTAAACCCAGGCCTCATTGACCTAGCTTTGTCCCCCATCTGGGACCCTTTCTTCTCTTTTTAGATGTGACTCTAGGTCTGGTCAGAAGCACTCCAGTCACACAGATATGGACCAAAAGAAAACTTTCCAAGTCCCTTTCTCTGTGCAGATAATTAAGATACTTTGTTGATCATCAAGCAATCTTGTGGCAATAGCGCAATAAAAGGTGGAGAAACTCAGGTTGTGATCTTTCTCCCCCACAGACTCCCTGTGTGATTTGGGGCAAATAGCTAGTTTTCTGAGTCTCTGGGTCTTCATGTCTTTAAATGTTTTTTAATAACTCTACCAGACTCTTATTCGTAAATAATTCCACAAGGAAGAAAAGAGAAAACAAATTGCTGCAGTCAGCTTGGTGAGCCTGGAGGGAGAATGATGCCCCTGAATCTGTAATCCAGCATGTCTTTGGACCAGGGTAGTCTACATGTGTGTGCCATACTCTGCCCTAGGCTCCATCCATGCATAAGATACACATTTATATTGCAAATAAAATTTGGTGTTTGACCACCACTTCAAACTCAGCACCATCATTTTCTATACCTCTTTTCCCATGGGAAAAAAAAATCTGTTCCTTCTCCAACTTCCTGTCTGTTGAAGGCACTTCCCAGGAGCCATTTTGCTTGACAGCAATCCTCCTACCAGCATCTTACACTATGTATATGTGGCCTCTTTTCCACCCCCACAGTGTCTACCCTACGCAAAGTCTCATTGGCCTTCCCAGTATTTCTGTAACAGACCCCGCAGTCTCCATTTTCTTCTCTCCAATTCACAGTAGCAGCATATTCCTTAATGCTCATTCTATCTTGGATCTCTTCTGATATAAAAATTCAGGCCACTCCCTATTTCCTCCTATGCCAAGTCTAATTTTTTTCTCCCTGAACTTTAAGTATCTTTGCAACTCCTCCACTTCAGCTTTTTTCCAATCCAACCACATCATTGTTCCCCTGCTCACCTGGGCACCCCTTTTCCTCTTTTCAGAGTAATTTTTCTCCTGTCCCACATGACCTCTTGGTCTAGTTCATTACAGTATCCAGAAGCCCCTGCACAGCTTTCTGTGCCATTTCTTTTTTTACATGCTGCTAGTTCTAAGGACTCAAACTGTGTTCCTCTCATCTTTTAGGGATACCACCCTCTCAAAGGGAACTAAAGAGTTGGACAACATTTACAGAGGCATGCTCTCTGATCCATAACTTCCCCATCCTTTCTGCAATTGTTTGTTATGACTTCTGAAAGTGATGTGAGCAAACCTCCTTCTTTTGTTGTGTTGATAGAGCCATAAAATCAACTCTCATGACAAGTTGGAAAAATTAATCTTTATTTTGTCTATAACACCTGCAATTTTCCTCTCAAGTCTCCACCTGGCAGAATACAAAGAAAAAATAATTTTATTCAGTCCATTTGAATTGAAAGTGGCCTCAGAAAGCTAACTCTCCGAGCCTGCAGCTCCATGACCACACTTTCCAGATGACAGAATGGCTGTAATCCTGATCATTATTATAGGCACAGTTTAAGGAAAACAGGGAATGGGGCAGAGATCTCCAATGTCACCTCTCCCCATAGTGTCTTTGTGATCCAACCTATCTGTTCATTCCAAGCCTAACTTCAGGGATGGAAACATGAAAATAAAATAAAAATTTTTATTTTATTTTATTTCATTTCATCTTTTATTTTTATTGGAGTATAACTGCTTTACAGTGTTGTGTTAGTTTCTGCTGTACAATGAAATGAATCAGCTATATGTATACCTGTATCCCCTCCCTCTTGGACCTCCCTCCTGCAACCCCCCATCCCACCCATCTAGGTCACCGCAGAGCACTAAGCTGGGCTTCTTGTGCTTTATAGCATGTTCCCACTAGATATCTATTTTATGCATGGTCATTTCCCACCGTCCCACTGCTCGATGCTTTAGCCACGTTACCATCTCTGCTGGATCTCAAATAAAGAAAACCTGCTACCAGCTCAGAGAACTTGTCTTTGATGGTCCTTTTGTTTGGAATGTTTCCCAGCAGATTTCCAAATAACCACTTCCTCAGCTCCTCTGGGGTTCTAATGTCACAGTATCAGTGAGACCTTCCCAAACCAAGCCATTTCTACTGATAATCATTCAGCTTTCCCTAGCACTTCCACTTCTCCTAATTTTCTCCATAGCACTTAACATTATCTGATATACAATATCAATGCTGGGTGATCCCATGAGAATGTAAGTTCCATGAGAGCAGAGACAGAAATAGTGGCTGGGGAACAAGAGGTATTCAATTAACAGTTCTTAAATGAATGAATGAACAAATAAAGGAATAAGACTGAGCATCATTTGAGAATGGCTGAACCTGTATTATACTCCACTCTAGCATGAAATCATATAGAGTTTTCTACATAGTTAACTGAGACATACATTTTTTTAAGACTATAAAAACTCCAGTGTATAATTTTGATAGCAACTCCTAGTCTCTTCTCACCAAGCAAAATTAACTTAAGAATCTTTCACTATTGTGGCCAAGAAAAGAGTCTCAAATTTGGAAAGATTGGATGCTTCCTCTTGCTCTGTCTTGGGCATGTGTTTTTATTTTACTTTCAAAAATTTTTCTCTTTCTGTGTCCCAGTGAGAATAGTCCTGGTACATCTGAGATAGTGATGGCTGTTTCCTTCCTTTGAGGGTCCTTATTACAAAGTCCTGTCTGTGTTGACTTACATAGTTGGTTTACATAAATTTTTATGGAAGCTTTATTATTTCCCCAGCAAGCTCTGCATAGTACTTGCTGCTTTCTTTGTGGAATCCCCTGGGTATTATCCCTCTTTCTCTCTTTTTCTCTTTCTCTCTCTCTCTGTCATCTGTGTAGATTTTTATCTGCATACTGTGGTCTCCTGCCACAACTTCTGTATTCTCTGTACCTTCTCTGGTACTCTAGATAGAAGATGAAAGTTTTATTTTACTCCCTTTAGTTAGAAGAGTCATTTTCTTTTGTTGTTAAATTACAACAACAATAACAAAAAAGATTCTCCTATGTAGCATCACCAAACATCTCCCCGTCTGCTGGGAGTTTATAAGGATTTCTGGGAAAAAGAGTATTCCAGGCAGATAGGGTGACAAATACCCGTTTTTTTTGTTTGTTTGTTTTTTGCGTTACGCGGGCCTCACTGTTGTGGCCTCTCCCGTTGCGGAGCTCCGGAAGCGCAGGCTCAGTGGCCATGGCTCACAGGCCCAGCCGCTCCGTGGCACGTGGGATCTTCCCAGAATGGGGCACGAACCCGTGTCCCCTGCATCGGCAGGCGGACTCTCAACCACTGCGCCACCAGGGAAGCCCTGCACGGGTTTTTTTAAAGGGAATATGCTTTTTGAGTTCAAGGAAAATTCAGGAAGCCATTATGGCCAGCAAATGGAGGAGGCAAGGTGGAGAGTATTGGAAGATAAGATCAGTGAGGTACTGAAGAGAACAGACATGAGACCCTTGAAGGGACTTTGTATATTAATCTTGGGGAAGTGGAAAGTCATTGGGGGTTTTAAACAGAGTGATTCGACTAACATATTTTAAAAGAATCATTCTCAATGCAGTGTTGAGGATAAACTAGAAGGCATAGGGCAGGGGCAGGGAACTTAGTTAATAAGCTATTATAATAATCCCAGTAAGAGGTGGTATATAGCTTGGACCAGGGTAATAGATGTGGAGGTGGTGAAAAATTATTGGATTTTAAGTATATGCTGAAAATGCAGGTTACTGTATTTGTCAATTGACCAGAGGTAGGATATATAAAAAAAGTAGAGTCAAAGATGACTCCAAGTTTTTTGGCCTGAGCCAAAAATGAGTGGCCATTGTAGGATGACTGTGCAATTATAGGAACCATTCAGTAATGACAGAAAGTTTAGTGATGTAAGAGGAAGATTAGAAAATTGCTGGAGACACATTGTTGAGTAGGTGGGAGGAGATGGGATCTAGTGCATGAGTAAAAGCTTAGCAAGCACACAAACAATTCACCCATAAAAAATGTAAACCAATTATTTATTATATTTATTATACTAAGTAAGCCAAATGTAGGCCAATTATTTAGTGACAGATGTAGATAAGTGATTAGGAAAGCTTTTAAAATTATCTCTACTATCTTAGTTAAATGAGAAGAAAAGCCATCAGTTGAGTGTAATAAGCAGGAAGCAGAAAATGGAAGTTTAAGGAGAGAGGAAAAAGTATGAAGTGGTCACCTAGAAAACTGAAAGAATAAAAGGTCTTGGGAAATATTGTCCGGCAAAGCCAAGGGTTTACTTGAGGTTGTTGTTGATTTAGCAAAATCGTGTTTTTCTCTAGACATTTAAATGCTTAGATGGGAATTTTGCTAGATGATTGTGTTGAAGAGAGAAAAAAAGAGAAAGTCAAGTGTGTTGAGATTGTGGATAAGAGAATGATTATAATAGTTTATCATGAACAATCCCATTTAAAATCACATCAAAAAGAATAAAATTCCTAGGAATAAATTTAACCTAGGAGGTGAAGGACCTATACTCTAAAAACTATAAAATAATGATGAAAGAAATAGAAAGATACCCTCTATTCATGGATTGAAAAAATTAATAGTTAAAATGGCCATTACTACCCAAAGCAATCTATAGATTTAATACAATCCCTATCAAAATGCCCATGACAGTTTTCACAGAACTAGACAAAATAATCCTAAAATTTATATGGAATTATAAAAGATCCCAAATAGCCAACACAATCTTGAGAAAAAAAGAAAATAGCTGGAGGTATCACACTCTCTGACTTTTGACTCTACTACAAAACTACAGTAATCAAAACAGTATGGTACTGGCGTAAAAACAGACACATAAATCAATGGAACAGAATAGAGAGCCCAGAAATAAACCCACACAATTACAGTCTATGACAAAAGAGGCAAGAATAGACAAAAGAGAAAAGACAGCCTCTTCAATAAGTGGTGCTGGGGACACCAGAAATACAGCTACACGTGGAACAACTCCTACAGAACACCTACTGAATGCTGGCAGAAGACCCCAGACCTCCCAAAAGGCAAGAAACTCCCCACATACCTGGGTAGGGCAAAGCGGAGAGATTCCCGCACAGAGGATCGGTGCCGAGCGGCACTCACCAGCCCGAGGGGCTTGTCTGCTCGCCCGCCGGGGCGGGCGGCGCTGGAAGCTGAGGCTCGGGCTTCGGTCAGAGCGCAGGGAGAGGACTGGGGCTGGCGGCGAGAACTCAGCCTGAAGGGGGCTAATGTGCCACAGCTAGCCGGGAGGGAGTCCGGGAAAACTCTGGAGCTGCCGAAGAGGCAAGAGACTTTTTCTTCCCTCTTGGTTTCCTGGTGTGTGAGGAGAGGGGATTAAGAGCGCTGCTTAAAGGGGCTCCACAGACGGGCGCGAGTCACGACTGAAAGCACGGAGCCCAGTGACGTGCGTGGGACGCTGGGGCTGCTGCTGCCACCGCCAAGAAGCCTGTGTGCGAGCGCAGGTCACTGTCCAAACCGCCCTTCAGGGAGCCTGTGCAGCCTGCCACTGCCGGGGTCCCGGGATCCAGGGACGGCTTCCGTGGGAGAACGCACAGCGCGCCTCGGGCTGGTGCAACGTCACGCCGAACTCTGCCGCTGCAGGCTCGCCCCGCACTCCGTGCCCCTCCCTCCCGCCCGGCCTGAGTGAGCCAGAGTCCCCAAAGAAGCTGCTCCTTTAACCCTGTCCTGTCTGAGCGAAGAACAGACGCGCCCCGGCGACCTACACGCAGAGGCGGGGCCAAATCCAAAGCTGAGACCCAGGAGCTGTGAGAACAAAGAAGAGAAAGGGAAACCTCTCCCAGCAGCCTCAGAAGCAGCAGATTAAAGCTCCACAATCAACTTGATGTACCCTGCATCTGTGGAATACATGAATAGACAACAAATCATCCCAAATTGAGGAGCCAGGAGTCAGTGCTGTGCCTCTGAGGTGGGAGAGCCAACTTCAGGACACTGGTCCACAAGAGACCTCCCAGCTCCACATAATATCAAACGGCGAAAATCGTCCAGAGATCTCCATCTCAACACCAGCACCCAGCTTCACTCAACAACCAGCAAGCTACAGTGCTGGACACCCTATGCCAAACAACTAGCAAGACAGGAACACAACGCCACCCATTAGCAGAGAGGTGGCCTAAAATCATAAAAAGTCCACAGACACCCCAAAACACACCACCAGACGTGGACCTGCCCACCAGAAAGACAAGATCCAGCCTCATCCACCAGAACATAGGCACTAGTCCCCTCCACTAGGAAGCCTACACAACCCACTAAACCAACCTTAGCCACTGGGGACAGACACCAAAAACAACGGGAAGTACGAACCTGCAGCCTACAAAAAGGAGAGCCCAAACACAGTAACATAAGCAAAATGAGAAGACAGAAAAACACACAGCAGGAGAAGGAGCAAGATAAAAACCCACCAGACCTAACAAATGAAGAGGTAATAGGCAGTCTACCTGAAAAAAAATTCAGAATAATGATGGTAAAGATGATCCAAGATTCTATTTCCCAGATCCAAAATCTTGGAAATAGAATAGACAAAATGCAAGAAACAGTTAACAAGGACCTAGAAGAACTAAAGATGAATCAAGCATCGATTAAAAACACAATAAATGAAATAAAAAATACTCTAGATGGGATCAATAGCAGAATAACTGAGGCAGAAGAACGGATAAGTGAGGTGGAAGATAAAATAGTGGAAATAACTGCTGCAAAGCAAAATAAAGAAAAAAGAATGAAAAGAACAGAGGACAGTCTCAGAGACCTCTGGGACAACATTAAACGCACCAATATTCGAATTATAGGGGTTCCAGAAGAAGAAGAGAAAAAGAAAGGGACTGAGAAAATATTTGAAGAGATTATAGTTGAAAACTTCCCTAATATGGGAAAGGAAATAGTTAATCAAGTCCAGGAGGCACTGAGAGTCCCATACAGAATAAATCCAAGGAGAAATACGCCAAGACATATATTAATCAAACTGTCAAAAATTAAACACAAAGAAATCATATTAAAAGCAGCAAGGCAAAAACAACAAATAACACACAAGGGAACCCCCATCAGGATAACAGCTGATCTCTCAGCAGAAACTCTACAAGCCAGAAGGGAGTGGCAGGACATAATTAAAGTGATGAAGGAGAAAAACCTGCAACCAAGATTACTCTACCCAGCAAGGATCTCATTCAGATTTGATGGAGAAATTAAAACGTTTACAGACAAGCAAAAGCTGAGAGAGTTCAGCACCACCAAACCAGCTTTACAACAAATGCTAAAGGAACTTCTCTAGGCAAGAAACACAACAGAAGGAAAAGACCTACAATAACGAACCCAAAACAATTAAGAAAATGGGAATAGGAACATACATATCGATAATGACCTTAAATGTAAATGGACTAAATGCTCCCACCAAAAGACACAGATTGGCTGAATGGATACAAAAACAAGACCCATATATATGCTGTCTACAAGAGACCCACTTCAGACCTAGAGACACATACAGACTGAAAGTAAAGGGATGGAAAAAGATATTCCATGCAAATGGGAACCAAAAGAAAGCTGGAGTAGCAATTCTCATATCAGACAAAATAGACTTTAAAATAAAGACTACTAGAAGAGACAAAGAAGGACACTACATAATGATGAAGGGATCGATCCAAGAAGAAGATATAACAATTGTAAATATTTATGCACCCAACATAGGAGCACCTCAATACATAAGGCAAATACTAACAGCCATAAAAGGAGAAATCGACAGTAACACAATCATAGTAGGGGACTTTAACACCCCACTTTCACCAATGGACAGATCATCCAAAATGAAAATAAATAAGGAAACACAAGCTTTAAATGATACATTAAACAAGATGGACTTAATTGATATTTATAGGACATTCCATCCAAAAACAACAGAATACACATTTTTCTCAAGTGCTCATGGAACATTCTCCAGGATAGATCATATCTTGGGTCACAAATCAAGCCTTGGTAAATTTAAGAAAATTGAAATTGTATCAAGTATCTTTTCCGACCACAATGCTATGAGACTAGATATCAATTACAGGAAAAGAGCTGTAAAAAATACAAACACATGGAGGCTAAACAATACACTACTTAATAACAAAGTGATCACTGAAGAAATCAAAGGGGAAATTAAAAAATACCTAGAAACAAATGACAATGGAGACACGACGACCCAAAACCTATGGGATGCAGCAAAAGCAGTTCTAAGAGGGAAGTTTATAGCAATACAATCCCACCTTAAGAAACAGGAAACATCTCGAATAAACAACCTGACCTTGCACCTAAAGCAATTAGAGAAAGAAGAACAAAAACATCCCAAAGTTAGCAGAAGGAAAGAAATCATAAAAATCAGATCAGAAATAAATGAAAAAGAAATGAAGGAAATGATAGCTAAGATCAATAAAACTAAAAGCTGGTTCTTTGAGAAGATAAACAAAATTGATAAACCATTAGCCAGACTCATCAAGAAAAAAAGGGAGAAGACTCAAATCAATAGAATTAGAAATGAAAAAGGAGAAGTAACAACTGACACTGCAGAAATACAAAAGATCATGAGAGATTACTACAAGCAACTCTATGCCAATAAAATGGACAACTTGGAAGAAATGGACAAATTCTTAGAAATGCACAACCTGCCAAGACTGAATCAGGAAGAAATAGAAAATATGAACAGATCAATCACAAGCACTGAAATTGAAACTGTGATAAAAAATCTTCCAACAAGCAAAAGCCCAGGACCAGATGGCTTCACAGGCGAATTCTATCAAGCATTTAGAGAAGAGCTAACACCTATCCTTCTGAAACTCTTCCAAAATATAGCAGAGGGAGGAACACTCCCAAACTCATTCTACGAGGCCACCATCACCTTGATACCAAAACCAGACAAGGATGTCACAAAGAAAGAAAACTACAGGCCAATATCACTGATGAACATAGATGCAAAAATCCTCAACAAAATACTAGCAAACAGAATCCAACAGCACATTAAAAGGATCATACACCATGAACAAGTGGGGTTTATTCCAGGAATGCAAGGATTCTTCAATATACGCAAATCAATCAACGTGATACACCATATTAACAAATTGAAGGAGAAAACCATATGATCATCTCAATAGATGCAGAGAAAGCTTTCGACAAAATTCAACACCCATTTATGATAAAAACCCTGCAGAAAGTAAGCATAGAGGGAACTTACCTCAACATAATAAAGGCCATATATGACAAACCCACAGCCAACATCGTCCTCAATGGTGAAAAACTGAAACCATTTCCACTAAGATCAGGAACAAGACAAGGTTGCCCACGCTCAACACTCTTATTCAACATAGTTTTGGAAGTTTTAGCCACAGCAATCAGAGAAGAAAAGGAAATAAGAGGAATCCAAATTGGAAAAGAAGAAGTAAAGCTGTCACTGTTTGCAGATGACATGATACTATACATAGAGAATCCTAAAGATGCTACCAGAAAACTACTAGAGCTAATCAATGAATTTGGTAAAGTTGCACGATACAAAATTAATGCACAGAAATCTCTGGCATTCCTATATACTAATGATGAAAAATCTGAAAGTGAAATCAAGGAAACACTCCCATTTACCATTGCAACAAAAAGAATAAAATATCTAGGAATAAACCTACCTAAGGAGACAAAAGACCTGTATGCAGAAAATTATAAGACCCTGATGAAAGAAATTAAAGATGATACAAATAGATGGAGAGATATACCATGTTCTTGGATTGGAAGAATCAACACTGTGAAAATGACTCTACTACCCAAAGCAATCTACAGATTCAATGCAATCCCTATCAAACTACCACTGGCATTTTTCACAGAACTAGAACAAAAAATTTCACAATTTGTATGGAAACACAAAAGACCCCGAATAGCCAAAGCAATCTTGAGAACGGAAAATGGAGCTGGAGGAATCAGGCTCCCTGACTTCAGACTATACTACAAAGCTACAGTAATCAAGACAGTATGGTACTGGCACAAAAACAGAAATATAGATCAATGGGAAAGGACAGAAAACCCAGAAATAAACCCATGCACATATGGTCACCTTATCTTTGATAAACGAGGCAAGAATATACAGTGGAGAAAAGACTGCCTCTTCAATAAGTGGTGCTGGGAAAACTGGACAGGGACATGTAAAAGTATGAGATTAGATCACTCCCTAACACCATACACAAAAGTAAGCTCAAAATGGATTAAAGACCTAAATGTAAGGTCAGACACTATAAAACTCTTAGAGGAAAACATAGGCAGAACACTCTATGACATAAATCACAGCAAGATCCTTTTTGACCCACCTCCTAGAGAAATGGAAATAAAAACAAAAATAAACAAATGGACCTAATGAAGCTTAAAAGCTTTTGCACAGCAAAGGAAACCATAAACAAGACCAAAAGACAACCCTCAGAATGGGAGAAAATATTTCCAAATGAAGCAACTGACAAAGGATTAATCTCCAAAATTTATAAGCAGCTCATGCAGCTCAATATCAAAAAGACAAACAACCCAATCCAAAAATAGGCAGAAGACCTAAATAGACATTTCTCCACAGAAGATATACAGACTGCCAACAAACACATGAAAGGATGCTCAACATCTTTACTCATTAGAGAAATGCAAATCAAAACTACAATGAGATATCATCTCACACCAGTCAGAATGGCCATCATCAAAAAATCTAGAAACAATAAATGCTGGAGAGGGTGCGGAAAAAAGGGAACACTCTTGCACTGCTGGTGGGAATGTGAATTGGTACAGCCACTATGGAGAACGGTATGGAGGTTCCTTAAAAAACTACAAATAGAACTACCATATGACCCAGCAATCCCACTACTGGGCATATACCCTGAGAAAACCATAATTCAAAAAGAGACATGTACCAAAATGTTCATAGCAGCCCTATTTACAATAGCCCAGAGATGGAAACAACCTAAGTGTCCATCATCGGATGAATGGATAAAGAAGATGTGGCATATATATACAATGGAATATTACTCAGCCATAAAAAGAAATGAAATTGAGCTATTTGTAATGAGGTGGATGGACCTAGAGTCTGTCATACAGAGTGAAGTAAGTCAGAAAGAGAAAGACAAATACTGTATGCTGACACATATATATGGAATTTAAGAAAAAAATATGTCATGAAGAACATAGGGGTAAGACAGGAATACAGACAGAGACCTACTAGAGAATGGACTTGAGGATATGGGGAGGGGGAAGGGTAAGCTGTGACAAAGTGAAAGAGCGGCATGGACATATATACACTACCAAACGTAAGGTAGATAGCTAGTGGGAAGCAGCCGCAGAGCACAGGGAGATCAGCTCGGTGCTTTGTGACCGCCTGGAGGGGTGGGATAGGGAGGGTGGGAGGGAGACGCAAAAGGGAGGGGATATGGGAACATATGTATATGTATAACTGATTAAATTTGTTATAAAGCAAAAAAAAATAAAAATAAAAAAAGTAAGTGGTGCTGGGAAAACTGGACAGCCACATGTAAAAGAACAAAATTAAAACATTTTCTCATATGACATATGAAAATAAACTTAAAGTGGATTAAAGATCTAAATATACAACTGGAATCCATAAAACTCCTAGAAGAAAATACAGGCAGAACACTTTTGACATTATCTGTAGCAATATTTTTTTGGATCCGTCTCTTAAAGCCAAAGAAACAAAAGTAAAAATAAACAAATGGGACCTAATTAAACTTAAAGGAAAAGAAACCATTGAGAAAAGGAAAAGACAACCTACTGAATGGGAGAAAATATTCACAAATGATATGACTGATATGACCCATAAGGGGTTAATATCCTAGATATATGAACAGGTCATACAACTCAATACCAAGAAAGAAAAAAAAATTTTAAATGGAGAGAAGACCTGAATAGACATTTTTCCAAAGAAGACACACAGATGGCCAGCAAGCATATGAAAAGATGCTCAACATCACTAATCATCAGAGAAATGTAAATCAAAACCTCAAAGAGGTATCACCTCAAACCTGACAGAATGGCTATTATCAAAAAGACCAAAGGTAACAAATGTTGACAAGGATGTGGGAACACTTGTACACTGTTGGTGGAAATGTAAATTGTTGTAGCCACTATGAAAAACAGTACAGAGTTTCCTCAAAATAAACCTAAGAATAGAACTATCATATGATCCAGCAATTCCACTGCTGGGTATTTATCTGAAGGAAATGAAAACACTAACTTGGAAATATATGTGCACCCCATGTTCTTTGCCCCAATATTTACAATACCCAATATATGGAAGCAACCTAAGTGTCCAACAACATTATATATATGTATATGTAATGGAATACTACTCACCCATAAAAAAGAATGAAATTTTGCCATTTGCAGCAACATGGATGGATGGATGGACTTGGAAGGTACTATGCTTTGTAAGTCAGACAGAGGAAAAAAAATACTATATGTTATCACTTATATATGGAATTTAAAAGGTAATCAAATGAATTAATATAACAAAAACAGAAACAGACTCATAGATATAGAGAACAAACTAGTTGTTACCAGTGGGGAGAGGGAAGGGGGGAGGGAGGAAAAGATCAGGGTAGGGGTTTAAGAGGTACAAAGTACTATGTATAAAATAAATAAACTACAAGGATACATTGTGCAGCACAGGGAACATAGTCAATATTTTATAATAACTTTAAATGAAGTATAATATATAAAAATGTTGAATGTTGTATACCAGAAACTCGTATAATATTGTAAATCAACTATACTTCAATATAAAAAATAAAAAGTAAACGTACATATTGAATATGGTATGAGTAGTGGACATTTAAAAGTTAAAAAATTAAAAATTTTATAAAAATTGAAAAATAATTCAACATGAAATGTAAGCCCATGTGAGGGAAGTGATGATAAGAGAATGGTGAAGGACATTTAAGAGATTGTGAGATCAGGGCTTCCCTGGTGGCGCAGTGGTTGAGAGTCTGCCTGCCAATGCAGGGGACATGGGTTCGAGCCCCGGTCTGGGAGGATCCCACATGCCGCGGAGCAACTAGGCCCGTGAGCCACACCTACTGAGCCTGCACGTCTGGAGCTTGTGCTCTGCAACAAGAGAGGCCGCGATAGTGAGAGGCCTGCGCACTGCGATGAAGAGTGGGCCCCGCTTGCCACAACTAGAGAAAGCCCTCGCACAGAAACAAAGACCCAACACAGCAAAAATAAATAAATAAAAATTAAAAAAAAATCTTTGCTAATCTAATGGCAAAAATAATGTTTAAAAAAAGAGATTGTGAGATCAATAGATTTTTTAGGTTTAATTTGACAAGTTTGGAAGGAAAAATTATTGGATTTGTGGCACTTAGTTGGAAAGACAAGAGGTGCTGGTAGGACAATAGGATGGTTAAAATTTATATTAAGAATGAGGTACAGTTATGGGTAATGACGGGTCTAGGAAAATACCATGGGATTGGATGGCGGAGACATTGGAGAAAAGTAAGTCATGGAACTGAGAGGCCAGGGTATTAAAAGGATCATCTTCAGGCATGTTGAAATAATGAAGAATTGTGACAGGACTGGTATTGGGCAGAGTCTCAGTACACCAGGAGCTAAAGTCATCAAGGAATGAGGAATGTTGATCCATCTGGGCATCTATAGTTGAAAAGTAGGGGTAGAGGCTGATATAATTTGATGGCATTAGTATCGGAGCTGGACAGGGGTAAGAGGGAGTTGGGTAGGTAAGAGGGCTAAAGGTCGGGAAGTGACAGAAGAATGGATGACAGATAGCTTCCCTATAGGAAATGTTACCTGTGATATGAAGGCCTGGAATTTTCTGACTTAAACCATTTGAGAAAGCTGTAGGGAAGGCAGTATCTTGAGGCAAAAGTTAGTAAAAAGCAAAAAGCAAAAACGTCCAAAGAGGAGATGTAAGTATGCAGGAGCTTTTGCTGATGACTCCAGAAGCATTTCAGAATATATTTAGTGCCTTGGAATATTTATTTAAATGTTGATGATCTTTGTACTGTACATATGCTTGAGTGACAGTTAATAGAGAACTCCAAAAGCCAAGTTTACTGTTTTATTGTTTTGACAGTTCTAGGTTCTCATCACAAAAAGAACAGTGTAATCACCAGATCCTCTCTTTGTACATAACGATGGGAATGGTCTTCGACTTTTCACCCAGAGGCACGATCAGACTTTTTCCCAGAGCATCAAGGCTCTGGGAATCACATTTCTTTCCTCCTAGACTGGGCCCTCAAGCCAAGATGAAAAACAATCAACTTTCAATTTTCTGTGCTTGTTTGCTTTCGGCCCAGAATACACAGAAAATGCATTTAGCAAACTTTTGGGTTAAGTTTTCAAGGACACGTTTCTGTTTCTGCCGGCAAAGGATTTCAGAGCCAATTGTTCCTCAGCCCCAGGAGCCCATTTTTATTATTTAAATGTGGGTCTCTTCACAGCAAAACAACCTCAAACAGTCAACCCTAGCCCCTCAACCCACCGCCATTTGCTAAATGAAGCAAAACACCATAATGGTCTTAATGATGTGGATTTATCTCTTAACTGTTGTTCTGAGATCATAACAAATCATTAAAATCATTAAGTCTTCTAGCTAAATTAGGGTACAGATCTTCTGTATTGCACGGCCAATGTGGTTTCTTCCATAACACCCTCCACTCAGCACCCCTCCACACCCCATAACCTCATCACCATCCTTCTCAGATTTCCTCTATGCAGAACGAATTGGCTTACTATATTCAAAGTCGCAGTTTTAAACAGCTTTGTTACCTCTCTCCATGCTCATTCCTCCCCTGTACCCCAGAGCTAATTCCCTAAGAAATGTAGGCAGCAGACACCTAAGCTTAGGGGTTTTGATCAGTGCTGACTCTGGGATCCAGCACAACAAAGTGTAACAGAGGAAAGAAAATAGCCAGTGGAATTATGGCTCTCCCAGCACTCCAATGTAAGCAGGAACTCTCACCAATCACCTTCTACTAGGTCTAGCAAAGGTGGAAGATGTATCAACAGATGCCACTCTCAGAAGGAAGATGGGGTAGAGTTGGGATTCATTCTGTTTCTTCTTAGGTCTGTCACTTATTCTCTCCCCAGTCCATTCAGTCCTACAAAAATGGAAGTAAGGAAGCATGTCCTCAGTTTCTGGCTCAGACACTGTGGAAGCATGAAAAACATGGCTCATGTGGGTATTGAGGAAATGGATGGGGTCTCTCAGTCCTATATATGTTGGAGAAGGTTACGTTCATTTTTCTAGAGGATCTGTATGGAAATAAGACAATGTGGTACTCGAGGAACTTGGGGACATTTATTCATCTCTCGGTAAGAAGAGCAAAGGGATATGTATCATGTAGTGAAGAGCTGGTTTAAGGAATCCAGTGCTTGATAAAGATAGTGAATTAAAAAGGGGTTTAGGGTGATTGGTTAAATTCAGCTGGATGATGGGATTCAAGTTTTACCTTACACTAATTGCTGAACTAAGTTACTGTAACACATAGCTCAGTGCTGGTCAGGTACCAGGAGATGTCCAATTAATGTTGGTTGAATTAAAGACTGTATCTAACAATCTCCCTGGAGGTCTGAGGGTTTTCTAAGGTAAACCCATTTTATAAAGAGGTTAATTTTGTATTTAGTCACCAGTGTACCCTCTGTATAGTTAGAGCCTGTAGGTCTGTTACAAAGCTGGTGGACCCAACTTTCTCAAAGTTGAATAGTTTGAATTCAGGTGCCAAAGTTATGTGTGACATCTAAGTGTGTGATTTACTATTAGGATGGGTGAGGTACTTTTGCTGGGGAGACCCCGTCCTGGCCAGCACTAAACGCTAAACTGGTCCCATGCAGTATGATTAGACTCCTCAACCTGTGCTTGGTAAGGATAGTGAATTAGAAGGGGTGGTAAAATAGGGGGAAAAAAATCAGCCCACTGGAGTCATGAGAAACACTCAACTCACTTCCATGGTTGGAAGCTTTACCTGTCTCTTCTGTAATGGGCTTTCAGAAGAACTGGAGTGGCATTACAGCTCCCTTATGTTTTAATTACATTCAGTGAGTCCAAGTGTGTGTGTAAAAGTCCATTTATCTCTAAATAGAAGAACCTGCTCTGAGCTCTATCTTTGGTACTAGAAAATTAGTCTTTTATCAGGAGAATTCAAGGGCCAAATGAAGGACGAGAGAATATAAAATCAATGACCTTTTGTAGACAGGCAAAGTCAAGAGGATGAGAGGCTGTGAGCTGGGCAAAAGGAATATATGTCTACCCTAAGTTGCTGCTTATAGGAGAGAAAAGCATAGGGTGAACATAAAGGGATGGATTTCCCACTTCAGGACAGTTCTACACGCAGCCTCAGAGAGATTGATGTCTGGGTTCGGCACATACATCTGTGTTCGTTTCTCTGGGCAATGTGGGAGCTCTTGCTTCAGACCCATCTATGTGAGCAAGTATCACACGATGTGGCCCTGCTACGTCACTCCAGACCTCTGAGAGTCTTGTTTGTGCTTTTCTCAGTCCAGGAGTTTGTGAGAGAGAGAATGGGGTGGGGGGAGAATGGCAGAGGGCAGAAAAGGTATCTAAGGGTAAAAGCCCAGAGTGGCTCCTATATGTGGCTGCTCCAGGCCTGCTCCTCCGTGCCATGCCCATCCCTATCCCAGTCCCTTGCCATTTTCTAAGTGAATCTGAGCCGTCTCTGCGGTGGTCAACCCTGTAAGAGCGACGCTGAAGGAGCCCTGAGTGGCAGCGGGTGAGCCTTGTTTACAGCCCAGTTGTTACATCCAGGGCTGTCACATGACTCCAGGGTGCTGTTCTGGGGGGTGGGGTCAGGAATCCCTCAGCAGATGTCCTCCTTTGCTCCAGTGCCTCTGCCAAGCCAGCCCAGGATTAGTGTCTGCCTCACTCCCCCGACCCCAACCTCACCAACTGCCAGAACTGCAATGAAGGAAAACATTAGCCGGGGGCGGGGGGAAGGATGCATACATAATGCATCCACAAGATATTCCTTGCTTCCTCCTCTCACCAGTTCCGTGAAGTATTATGATCTGCAGTTTACAGCTAAGGAAACTGAGGTAGAAAGAGGTTAAGGGACTTGTATAAGATCATAGAGCTAGTAAAATGCAGGGTTCGCGTTGAAACCCAGAGTCATCCAGTTCCTATGGCAGGATTTTGCTACCACCGCAGGTGGCCTGGTTGAGCTTGTTAAGATAAAGGGCAAATCATCCAGGATACTGGCTGGCCTCTAAGGGCAAGCTGAACAAATAAGAGGGTCAGCTGCCCCAGACACACACACACACACACACACTCACACACACTCACACACACACACACACTCACACACACACTCACACTCCCTGCCCTGCCTGTATTTTTTTCAGTCTTGCTCTTACTGAGGAGATCACCCAACACCCAGTCTCATATCTACATATCCATTTCCCCTCTGTGACTCTTCTCTGCTTGAGAAGTACAGGGCACCAGGTACTGTTATGAGAGGGCCCTAACCAAGGAATTATTCAGTTGGCAGCTATGACTTTGATTATTACATTTTTTCCTGTCTATTTTGTCTCTTTTGGGCAACAAAGCAGGACAGTCAGTCAGACCTGGTTCAGTTTCTGGGATGTGGATTGTTGTCCCAGGTGGTGTCTCTCTGCCTCCATTAGAGTCCATCTTGCCCTGAAGTAATGTGTTTAGGCTTAGTGCAGTGCTGGGCATGTAGCAGGGGAATATCCAATGCTTCTATTAGAAGCGTCTTTCCAAAATATCACTTTTATTATATCACTCTTCTGATAAAATACTTACAACGGCTCCCTGTCTGCTGCTGCAAGGCCATGAACGCAGGGACCTCATTCCATACCTTCTCAAACACAGGAAAGAAGGGACATTTCATTTACAGCTACTCATCTTCTTCCATAGGACTCTGGCTGGAATCCCTCTCTGTTCCTTCTTCACAGCTACAAGTTCAAGCTCCTCCAGGCAGCTGTACCTTGCTAGCCATTCTAACCCTCTGGAGTTTTCTTCTTGAGTTAAAGTCCTGGGTATTTACTATCTGAATAACTCTAGGTGCGTGATCACAGTCTCTCTTATTTTGTTACTTAATACTTCCTGGCTAGTGTTTTACAAATTGTAAACCAAACAATACCAAGATGATATAGTAAATGCTTTCTGTATTACCCAGAGTGATAGCCTGGTGTTAGGAATATAATAAGGATTTTAAGATATTTAAATTGAATTAAATGAAAATTCTATTCTGGTCAGAGCTTAGACAGTATATTGTTTATCACTCTTAAGTGCATGAACCCCTTTTAGAGAAAAATCGTTTCTCGTAAACACCCAATATTTATTATTATTGCATCACTTAAACATATAAACATAAAACTAAATATAAACTCCTAACAAACACTTAAGGTTCTTAAATCACTATAAAACCCAAACAAATTTATAAAATTAAGTACAAATAATAGTATAAACGCTGTAAAATTTAGATGAACAGTATAAGTTTATTGTAATATATGATGTTTGCCAAAAGCAAATCACATCAATGATATGGAATTGCTCTGATCCAAGTTCTTTGGAGATTTTGAGCTTGGCATGATTCATTTCTTACATTACTCTCCTGTGTTCAGTACACAATACAGCAAAACCTTTATTTTGTTGTGTGGTATCAGATCATTGGGGACTTATTTAGCCAAATGGCACCATTATTTTTAAGGCTGTTCTTTGCTTCCTACATGAGACAAAGTCATGATGTGCTGAAACCATTCGGCAGTGTTTAGGTTTATGTGATTGTCTAGAGGGTCCAGATACACTTATGTTAATTTTTTAGGATTATCTTTGAAATTAGAATATTTTATAAGAAAGCTTTTGGACCACCTACAGAATTTATCTGTAGATCCCTGATTAACACTGTCTAATGGGAGAAGAATTATTTAGAGCAGAAGAAATGGAATTGTTCTTCTTTCCTTACCATGGAAGGTTGTTGGCTAGAGATACATCATCTTTTTTTCTATTACTAAATAGATTATTTTAAAATTGTTACTAAAATATGTCTTACACACACAAAACAACGTATTTATCATAGAAAATTTTAAAGTTATTTATAAACTTTTTCAAGAAAAAAAACTGAGGACCACAGAATCCACCTTCCAGAGATAACTATCGATGTCCCATGAGAGTAATACTTCTATTGCTGCTAATAACATCAGCAACAGACACAAATTGATAGCTACATGCCAGCAAATATTCAAAGCATTTTGCATCTATTAATTTATTTACTCTGCACAGCAACCTTATGGCATAGGTTCTAGCAGTATTCCTATTTTACAAATTATGAACCGAGGCCTAAAGCTTGTCGACTGAAAAAAATGCACAACCTAAATGTTGAGAATTATATTTTATTCAGTGGACAAACTGAGGACTTAAGCCCAGGAGGCAGCCTGTCAGGTAGCTCTGAGGGACTGCCCCAAAGAGGTAAGGGAGGATCCAGGATATATAGGAGCTTTTGCAACAAAAACCAGGTAGTTGGAACATCAAAAGGTTACTGTTAATTAAAGAAGAACCAGATATCTCAAGTTAATGAATTTAGCACTTTTCTGTGTATGGGAAGTTGCAAGAGTGGGCTCATTAAATTATTCCTTTTGATATGCACCTTAACTGCCTAGGGCCAGTATCATGGTTTTCATGGTTTTTTCATCCTGAATCCCCTCAGTGGGGTAGCTGCAGTGTCTTAGGACTTGATGGCAGAAACATCCTTTGTTTACTGACAAGAGTTTACAGTAAGTTGTAGAGCAAGATTCTAATTGAGGCAAAATACAACAATATATAAATAAGACAAATTAAATCAAATATAAGATCACTCATTTTCCTTATAAATACATTAAGCATCTTTTTGTATTGATACCAATAATTTTTGTGGGTATCAGATGGGTATATTCCATTATAAAAATACTTCACATTATCAACCCATATTCCACTGACAGCGTTCTAGGTAGTTTTCAATCTTTATTATAAAAAGGGCTGAGATGAACATTCTTACACCTAAATCTTTGAGCATATTCTTACTAGGGAAATATTTTTTATTTCTTATTTTGCTAAAGAATCTAAGGAGAAAAGAATTGCTAAAGAATCTAAGAAGAAAAGAAGACAGAAATCTCAGTGTGCTCAGTCTCACATTGTTGTAACTGTTGATCTTATTCACTGGAAAAGTACTTGGTTTCACATGTTTTATTATATGCATTTGTTTAGCATTCTATCATAGTTTAAATTTTCCATAGTGCTAATAGGTGGTTTTCAGCTTTAAGTAAGAGAATGAGCTAGTATAAAACACAGAGTAACACTTTAATATATGTGTCGTAAATATTAGAAATTAAGAAGTCTCCTTTCAGTTGTTCTAAACCAGAAATTGTTGTTCTCAGTGGGTAGGTAGCATTTCATTAGTCTTTTTGTTTTTCTTGTGGTACGCGGGCCTCTCACTGTTGTGGCCTCTCTCCCGTTGTGGAGCACAGGCTCCGGACATGCAGGCTCAGTGGCCATGGCTCACGGGCCCAGCCGCTCCGTGGCATGTGGGATCTTTCCGGACCGGGACACGAAGCCGTGTCCCCTGCATCGGTAGGTAGACTCTCAACCACTGCACCACCAGGGAAGCCCTCATTAGGTATTTTTAAAACTCTCTTTTAGCTGTTTATTTGGAGGAGAAAAAGGGAATAAAGTTTTTAGACTAACCACAAATCTTGTTGCTTTTGCAAGCCTAATTCTAAATGTTAGTCAGTCTTCGAACATTTTATTTTATCAAAGTAATACATACACGTAGTTAGAGTTAAATACTACTAAAAGTTTTTGGTTTTGTTTTGGGAGGGAAGTCCCTTCACCCTCCAGTTCAGCTCTCCAGAGGCAACAAATTCTAACTCTTCTTTGTTGTTGGTGTCTTTCTTTTTCCTCACCCCTTCAGTTCTCCCTCTCCTTCCTCCTCTACCTCCTCCTCCTCTTCCTTCTCCTGCTCTTAGGATGATAGAAAATATAGCAATCTGGACTTCCCTGGTGGCACAGTGGTTGAGAGTTCGCTTGCCGATGCAGGGGACATGGGTTCGTGCCCTGGTCCGGGAAGATCCCACATGCCGCGGAGCAGCTGGGCCCATGCGCCATGGCCGCTGAGTCTGTGCATCCGGAGCCTGTGCTCTGCAACAGGAGAGGCCACAACAGTGAGAGGCCCGTGTACCGCAAAAAAAAAAAAAAAAAAAGAAAGAAAGAAAAAAAAAGAAAATATAGCAATCTTACAACCCCTCTTGCCAGTATAGTTATACCACAATGCTTAATTCCCTCATTTTTTTCTTTCCATTTTCTTATTTTTCTTTGAAATGTTGACTATCTTCCCAAAACCAGCACAGTCTCTGAATACAATTTTCTGTATAGTCAAATGTATCAGGTGATCTGTACGTTCCTTTACTATTATTTCATTTTTTTCTGAAAATATTCTTTCTGGATCTCTCTGGACTCCTGCTCCAATCTGGACAATTTAGTCTCCAAGTCTGTTCACTTTATCCTATGTTAAAGCCCCTACTTCCTGGCTTCCTTGCATTCTTTTTTTCTTGGTTTTCTTTCTTATTTTGAAAGAACCCATCTTCTAGAGTCTTCCAAGGAGAAAGGATGTGTGAGAAGCACATTTTTTCAGACCCTTCATATTTGCAGATATCACTATTCCACCATCACACTTGATTCCTCATCTAGCTACATTGAGCATTTTGAGTAGAAAATCATTGTCTCTCAGAATTTGAAGGCACTGCTCAGTTTTTTCTGAGTCCTGTTGTTGCAGTTGAGATGTTTGATGTCGTTCGGATCCTGGATACTTTAGATACAAATTCTTTTTCTCTATCTTTGGAAGTTTGTAGGTTTCTTTTATCCTCAAAGTTGAAAAATTTTATAATGTTGTGACTTGCTGAGATCTTTTATGATTCACTGGTCTTGGCATATATTTAAAATAAAATCTCCTTCATTTCTGGGATTTATTATATTATTTGTTTCCTAATTTCTTTCTTTTTATTTCTTCTTTCTTTCTAGAATGCTCTGTCAAATGTTAGATTTACCTAATTAACCCTATTTTTAAAAAGTTATTAACTACTATTGATCATACTTTTGTGTTATTGTCCAGCTTCCTTGTAGATGGTCTCAACTCTATCCTCCATCCTTCTATTTAAGTTTTTATTTGTAATTAACTATTATGTACTTAATATCCAGGAGACTTTCTTATTCTAAAAATCTTCTTTTTCCTCCTCTTTTCTTCTTCTTCCTCCTTAATCCCCTGTCCCTCCCATCCCCCTCCTCTTCCCCTTCTCCTCCCTTCTTCTCCTCCTCTTCATAACACCATCTTCATAATACCATCTTCTTCATAATACCATCTTCTTTTCTATGACAGCATTATCTTCCTTTATCTCTCTGGGAATATTAATTATCTTTTATTTTATGTGTTTCTTCTATTCCCTGCTTTATCTATTGTTTCATTTTCCTTGCTTGTTTTATGTCCTTCATGTAGATGATCCTTGACTGTCTATTTCTATTTATGATTGAAAAACTATAAAAAGTATATTTTAAGATGATAATTTCCTAAGATTGCTGAATAATTTTACACATGTTTGAGGTAGGCTCTACTATAAGGTAACCTATATTAAGGAACATCAAATATTAGTATCTGGGGGTTTTATTCTGAGTCTGTAGATACACTCCAAAGAAGGTTCTTCTAACCTTCTGCCATGGGTAAAGGAGAAGTAGTTGGCTGGCTGGGCAGAGTTAGGATGAGGGCATAGCATGGAAACAGAATTTCAACCAATCTCCTTGATTTATACACCACATCTGATTCCAATTCATTTTATTTGTGTCTACAACAAATAAATTTGTTTAAAAATTTGTTTATTTGTTCTGAGATTTTCTGGGTTTCTGTTGGGTGAGGCAGCTTGCGTCATTGGATTCCCTGTTCCTATTCAACTGAGTTTTAAATGCATTACTACTTATTCATCCACTTCTCATTTTCACGTATTCTGCATGTGAGTTATAGGTGTCCTGCATTCAGTAAATGCAGAATTTATGTGTCTGCTTTTTGTTTGTCTACTTATTCATCCACTTCTTGCTTTCACATATTCTGCTTGTGAGTTATAGGTGTCCTGCATTCATTAAATGCAGATTTTATGTGTCTGCTTTTTGTTTGTGTGTGCATTGACACCTGACATCTTTATCCACTTAACTCTAAAATGTGCTCCTATTTTTAAAAGCTTCTTCAAGAGTAAAAAGGAAGCCTACTAAGAGGAATTTAAGCCTACTAAGTTCTTGGGTTAGAACTAGTGTTCTTTGATAATAGACCTTAGAAAGAATCCAGACAGAGAATAAAATGATTAATTATTTAATTAGATTTTTTTTTGAGAATTACTCCATGAGATAAAATTCTGTAGTTTTACTTAAAATTTCCTCCTAGAGTGTTTCACTGTACCCCAACATTATGTGTACGACTTCTACCTATTAGTTTAAGTCTGTGTTAAAATACTGTCTTCTCCATGAAGCCATCTCTGATCGTTATAACTAATAATAATCCCTCCATTCTCTGAAATACATTGTATTTAATGCATTATTTTCTTATGGTGGTTATTCATTTTTTACCCAGAATTCTAATTATGGTTGCATATCTCCAGCAGGAGTATTTTCTGATGAATTATTTATTCCCTCTATCCTTGAGGATTGGATTCATATCTATTTATCTTGGACTAGCTCATGGCTACCAACACAGTGCCTGGAAAAGAACATGTACACAGTAAATGTTGAACAAATGTGTGAATGTATAGAGGCTGCAACAATTCTTGCTCCCGGAAAAATGGAAGGCACATTTTGAGGTTTTCTATTTTGCTGTTATTAGGAAACTTTACAAAGAATGGAGCAAGTGCACTTCTTAACTGTAAGTTTCTGGGTGTTCTGAAATTTGATCAAGAACTATCATGCTGTATCAAAAATGTTCCTCTGGGGCTTCCCAGGTGGTGCAGTGGTTGAGAGTCCGCCTGCCAATGCAGGGGACATGGGTTCGTGCCCTGGTCCGGGAGGATCCCACATCCCACGGGCTGGGCCCGTGAGCCATGGCCTCTGAGCCTGCGCGTCCGGAGCCTGTGCTCTGCAACGGGAGAGGCCACAACAGTGAGAGGCCCGCGTACCGCAAAAAAAAAAAAAAAAAAAAAAAAAAAAAAATGTTCCTCTGAAGTTCTAAGGTTGTTACCATTTTAGGAATAATCACATCAAGGAGTTGGCCAGCTTCTTCTGAAAAACTGCTGTAGGCACAACTTGTCTTTATTTCCTTCTTGCTGGACCCTCTTCCTCACCTTTTCCCAGTGATCAAGTACCTGGAACACTCTTGGGAGCTCCAATTGAATAATGAGAAAAAGTATAATTTCTTAACAGACATAGGTTTGAATGTTGCCTTTATCACTACAGGCTGGGCAATCTTGGGCAAGTGAGCAAATCTTTCATCACCTAAACATCCATTTGTAGAAAATGGAGAAAACATTATCCTCCACAAGATTGTCATAATGGTGAAATAACCACTAAAGTCCTCGGAACAGAAAAGACATGGAATTGATTATCTTTGAGTTTCTTCTTAAGCTATGCGTTTCATTTTTTCCAGGAATATTGGCATTTTTAAAGTAGATATAGTGAGAGAGCAATGCTTAACTCAAAAGAAAATTCCCTAGTGTGACATCTCATGATTTTTGGGTCAAGGACTTCTGGACATCCTATGTTAAAGCACCCACAAGTGCAGAATCACTTTCCATGCCCCCTCTTCTCAATGAAGAAAATATTTAGGGAGAAATGGTTCAGAAAGTTGAAGTAAGGCAAAGAAAACCACCTTTTCCCAATCTTGCTTGGAATTCTTTCAAGAATGTTTGGGGTGAACAGGTAAAATTTTGCTTCCTTCCTATGTCCCACCTTCAAAGTTTATCTTATCATAGGATATAAGCATATGTATTTCCAGGGAATCTGTTCTAAATACAATGTGTCTCTGTTTGTCTTTTTGAAGTTGGTGAGGCCCCAAATGATGGAGGGAGAGAGGAAAACTTTGTATCAGTAGGAAGACAGAAGTGTGGATGCTGTAGTTGTGGGGACCTACTATTTCAAAACCTTCACAGAGTACCAGAGTGCTTGGGAAAGCAGTGCTTGACAAGGTAAATCTGGCTTGTGATTAACTCTGCCAGATTTCCTCCTGTCCTCCAAGGTATTTTCAGACAGTTGTCCATCATGTGTTCTAATGTATATATTTTATTCTCTGCATGAAGGTGGAACGGATTATTGTCCTTTCATAAAACTCTCTGGCAGTCTTAGGAAAATCCATCCTGCCAGATTTCCACCAGTTAATGCTAATGACTAATAGACTAATCCACCTTCTTTTTTGTCTCAAAGTCAAGACAATTACACTTTTAGATGTGACAGAAGTGAAATGTTACTTCATAACAACAAAGTCTGTCAAAATCTAGGGAGAGGCCAGAGATTCTTCATTCTAGTAATTCATTAGGATGAAATACATAGCGTGCTCTTTGGGAAGGGAGAAAAGTATTTCATCTCAAATGCCACAAAGGGGAAGTGATGTTTACTGATGCCTACTATGTGCAAGGAGTTGAGCCCAAACTATCTGATGTCATCTGCCCCACTGGTCCTCTGAGGAAGGTGTTAACACTTTCATTTCCAAAATAAAGTAGCTCTGCAAGATGGAAATTTACACAAAGTGATAGAATCCATTAGGGATCAAGACAGGGACTCAGACTGTTCTTTTCTGATGATACAGACATACTTCATTTTATTGCTTCTCTCTTTGTTGCACTTCATACATAGTATGGGTTTTTTGAAGTTGGGGATTGGTGAACCTCTATTTTTAAAAATATTCTTCTTATTTATTTATTAATTTTTTACTGTTTTTAAAGGTTACTTTCCATTTATAGCTATTACAGAATATTGGCTATATTCCCCATGTTGTGTTGTACAATACACCCTTAAACCTATCGTATACCCCGTAGTTTGTATCTCCCACTCCCCCACCCCTTTTTTGCCCCTCACACCCTCCCCACTGGTAACAACTAGTTTGTTCTCTATATCTGTGAGTCCGCTTCTTTTTTGTTATATTCACTAGTTTGTTGTATTTTTTAAATTCTACATATAAGTGATATCACACAGAAGGTTTGTGGCAACCCTACATCAAACAAGTTTATTGGTGCCATTTTTAAAGTAGTTTATTGGTGCCATTTTTCCTACAACGTTTGCTCACTTTATGTCTCTGTGTCACATTTTGCTGATTCTCACAATATTTCAGACTTTTTCATTATTATATTTGTTATGGTGATCTGTGATCAGTGATATTTGATGTCACTACTGCAACTCGCTGAAGGCTCAGATGCTGGTCAGCATGTTTTAGCAATAAAGTATTTTTAATTAGGGACTGTACATAGTTTTATTAGTCATAAACTATTGCACACCTAGACTACAGTATAGCATAAACATAACTTTTATATGCACTGGAACACCAAAAAGTTTGTGTGACTCACTTTATTGTGATATTTGTTTTACTGCTGTGGTCTGGAACAGAACCTACAATATCCTGAGGTCTGCTTGTATTGTGTTCCCTTCCAGGGTGGGATGGACCAGAGAGATCCACAGAGAAAATGTCAAACAAATGTTTAAAGGTAGGTGTGAGCTCCAGGTGTCTATCATCCCTGCAGCTGACTGGCTTCTTGCCACTCCTGAGAACAGGTATGCCCTCACCACCCTCTTTCTCCTCCTTCCTGAAAGCTGAGTTGCACACACAGTTCACTAATGGTGTAGAAGGAGCTTTTCCTTGTTTTCATTTTCTCATCGACCTCCACACAAGAAAAACATATTTTCTCCTGGAGAGAAAAGATTGCTTTGTTACCATCTGGTCTGATTCCAGAGTCACCATATTGCAGGAATGAAAAGCTAGAGCTCCCAAGGATTCCATTTGCCATCATGTGGCTCCTATCATTGCAGCCTTGGGGTGCCCAAGAGACAAAATCTCCTCTCAGAAAACAACCTAGGCAGGCAGACTAGGCTTAACAGTCCTTCTCTGTCGGGGGTCACACCCACGTGGAGCCACTTCTCTTGTTCTTTTTCTTAGACCAAACCTTAGAGGCTGCTGGTCAATGCACATACAAAACAAGTTCACCATACTGTTTAGTTGCTGATGACAGAGTTAGAACTTCTCTCTCTCAACCTTTAGAAAACTCCAAACCCTGGTCACATGTGCCAAGCTGGCAGATGTGGTTCTTTTAGGTCCAAGCTGGGCTTCAGTAATGGATGCAGAGCATCAACTTCTCTTTTCTGGTTACCTTGAGCCAGGCATTGGCACAAGGCAGTATTGCCAGCAAGTGGCATTTTTGTGCCATTTGTGAAAATTAGCTTCCCTAATTAACTTACTCATACAAAGGTACTCAGGATAAAAACATTAGGATGATTACCTAGAAAATTACTACATTGGTACAGTCCCTTGTGCACCCTTTTGCCTCTTAAATGTGCCAAGAACAAAATTGCTCTGATGACATTGTTAGATCTCTGAAAGCAAATACCTGATGAATGAAAAGATGGTGCCACTTGTTGGGTCCTTTAACCCTAATTTTAGCTCATGGATTCTGCTTAGCATGGGGTGGCCAAGAAATTATTTTCTCCTTCCCAGAGGGGAGCACTGGTGAGGATCAGAATGACCTCTTGGTGCATATTCAAACACCTTCTCAAGCACCAGGCTACACAGCAATTATGGCTAAATGAGTTTTGTATCAATTAGGACTGCTAGGAGGGTACTGGGGTGGGACCAGCAGGCGGCCTACATTTCTGAAACAAGAGGTTTCATTTGTTTACCCAGCCTCCAAATGCAGCTTTATTATTTTATTTTATGAACCTGGGTATCTTCATGTAGAGCCATAACAATCTCAAACATTTCTAGCCCTGGGGAATTTTACTTCCTCTTTTGAAATACCCTTTGTTCAGGTGTTGGTCATTCTTATCAGGATCAAAGATTTCTGGAAAATTTCATTTTTCTGTGGTTTTACTTCTCTTTACTGTATCATATGAGTGAGTAACTCTTGAAATAAAATGTACACTTTCCCCAAATTTTATTCTATTTTCTTTGCTAGGTCAGGCATGGAAGGAAATCAGAAGATATGGGATGTGGTTCATGTTATTGGTACATGGAGGTAATGGTGTGTGCTACCTGCAAAATTGGAGGTAAATTTGTATTCTGACTTCAAAAGAATGGTTTTCAACTCTGCTGCACATTAGATTCATCTACTGAGTTTTTAAAAGTGCCAGTGCCTGAGCCCCATCTCAGACCAGTTAAATTAATCTCCCTGGGAGGTGGGGTCAAGATATCTTGAAAGTTCCCTAGATGACACTGATGTCAGCCAGGGTTGAGAACCAAGTATACATTACTTTCATAAATATGTGCTCATCACTTATTTTGTGCTAGGCACTATTCTAGAGGCTGGCGATGCAGCAGTGAACAAATCAGACAAAAATCTCTGCCTTTATAGAGGTTACATGCTAGCAGATTTTGACTGATAGCAAACAAATAAATCAATAGCATTCATGGTAAAAATGTTGGTGAAAAGTGCTAAGAAGAAAAATAAAAGATGGAAGGGAGGTATCACTTATAAGGGGAGAGGTATTGCAACATTGCAGGGTATCCAAGGACCCCTCATGAGAAGACGATATTGCACAAAGGACTGAAGGATGTGGGGAAAGAGTCTCTGAGTAGAGGAAACAGCAAATGCAAAGGTCTTGGGGTAGAGCATGGCTGTTTCAGGAAAAGCAAGGGGGCTAAGGTAGAGTGTAAATTACTGGTCTAAACTAACAAAATCCCCACACTAGGTATAAGATGAACTACTTGTGGGAGTAAACCAAGAGACTGTGTATAAATGTGTGACTAATAATTTTGAGAATACTCTGAACCAAATCAAGACAATCCGGCTATAATCTTAAGAAAACAGGCAAGGATGTGATGACAAGTTAGTAAACTGATGTGGAGTATATTCCATTCTAGCCTACTTGGAGAAAGGAGGTAGGAGTAGAAGACTGGTCAATCTAGAGAACAAAATAAGGAAGGTGAAGGAAGCAAGAGTAAGAATGGACCTCTATGCACTGGTGGGGGGTGGTGTGCATACAAGGAGGCCAAGGGTCACGAGAGGTCATGGCAAGTGTGTGGTTAACATTTGAATCACATAAATGACAATCATCATTGTTAGTCAGTGGTCTTCAAGCTAACAAAAAATTGGCTTAACATAATAAGATAATCTGTATGTCCGTCCTTGTTGCTACAAATGGCTTTATTTCATTCTTTTTTATGGCTGAGTAATATTCCATTGTATATACATACCACCTCTTCTTTATCCATTCATCTGTCAATGGACATTTAAGTTGTTTCCATGTCTTTATCATATTTAGAGAAGTAAGTCAGACAGAGAAAGACAAGTATCATAGATATCACTTATATGTGGAATCTAAAAAAATGATACAAAGAACTTATTTACTAAACAGAAATAGACTTACAGACATAGAAAACAAATGTATGGTTACCAAAACAGACAGCGGGAAGGGGAGGAGATAAATTAGGAGTTTGTGATTAACATATACACACTACTATATATAAAATAGACAAACAGAACCTACTGTATAGCACAGGGAACTACACTTAATATCTTATAATAACCTATAATGGAAAAGAATCTATAAAATTATATATATATATATATATATATATATATATATATATATATATAAAATGAATCACTTTGCCATACACTTGAAACTAACACATTGTAAATTAACTGTTAATTAATAAAAAATTAATAACAAAAAAATTCAAAAAAATTAATAACAAAAAGATATCTTGAAAAAAATTTGGCTTCTAATATATTTAGCTCATAGGGAATGGTTGTGTTGATGAGTCAGTGTGAACATATAGCCTAACTGTTATTTCTTATGATAAATAAAGGAATTACGATTGGGATTCCAGATATCAGTATAAGTGAATTTTGTATGAGCTAGTTTCCCTGAGCCAGATCACTCCAGTGTTAAACACTGAGAAGGTAAGGAATTGGAGCCTGTGGATGTGGGACAGTGAATTTGGGGCAAGACAAATGTCTCTTTGTTGGACCTCTCAGGACCCCCAGCCTGCTGACCTCTTCAGCTGCTGACTTTGATTGTCATGTGACATTCACATTTTCTATCCAAAGCTACAACACCCTGTTCAACCCCTATCTTGCTGCCTGGCTGTTGTTTTTCCATAGCATAAATCAGAATAATACCTAATATCTTATCTCTCTCTTATAGGTAGTAAGAAAATCAGATGTGATAAAATATATTAAAGTAATTTTAAATGTTAAAATGGTGTGTAAAATAAGGCACTATTTTTATTAACAGTGATAAGAGTAAATCTAGGTAAATGGATAGTCAGAAATCTAATAAATCCACCTGGTATTTACCATAGGTATAGATTAGATTCAATGTCTCTTGTAGATAACTATTTTTTATTTAAAACTAACTCTACGTGTACAGTTACATATAAAATTGTTTAGAAGGTTAATACATCAAACTATAAATAGTGGTTATATCTTGATAATAGGATTTTAAATCATTTTTTCTTTTTTACATGAATGCAGTTATTGTTTATGTTCTTTTCATATAAAGTATATATAATAATACCTTTATATTCTGAATATTCAATAACACCTATTTTGAAGATGAAACAATAAACTGAGTTACTTTTAAAAGAACCCCACTCAGCTTTTTATATAGTTGTTGAATAAATGGAGTGTTTGAGTTAACATCCCTGGTAATGAGCAGGGTGATGAGGGTGATGAATCAGAGTTTTCCTATGTCAGTCAAAAGAAGCAGTATCCCAGCGCTCTGAACAATCGGGTCCATGTGACCAAGCCCTCCCTTTGAACACACTACCCAAATAAGAAAACCATGGGACTGTTCCAAAGGCTATGCTTTTACTCTGAGTTTTCAAAGAGATGTTTTGTGTATTTTTTCTTTTCTTTTGCAAATGTCAACAGTTCCTCCAGAGAGAAGAAAGGATGGAATTAAAACTGAGATAGGCGAATGTGAATTTGGTAGGTAGTAAAGGCTTCTTGACTTCAGCTATGGAATAATTGGCAGAAGAACTTGGTTCGGTCAAAGAAAATTAGTCGCGTCTCTTCTAGGAACTTCTCTTGCTGAGGCACAGTCCAGCTATGAAGGCACCCTGAGAGAATGAGAGAGAAAGAAAAGGGGATAGACTGGGACCTTTCATCTTCTGTGAAGAGCAACCCTTAAGTCAGTTAACAGAGTCATACATGTTCATGTCCGCTGGCCAGAGCACCAGAACATACCTGTAGTTAAAGTTCAATTGATGGGCTTGCTTGCAGCAAGAGAGAATCGTTATTAATAGGGGAATATGGGGTGTCTCAAAAGGGAGCAGTTAGGGAAGGATTCTTATAGGTTGTGGGGAGTGGGTTGGGGACAGATTCATCATAGGATGGTCTTTGCAGAGATTGCTTAGAATTCATAAATTACAGAGTGCTTGCTCAGTGGTTTAATCTATAGAACACCTGAATCTGTGCAGGGTTACTGTGTGGCCAGTTTTTCTGCAGACATATAGAGCCTATGGGTCAGAATGAGCTGGTGTTTAAAGTTTGGGCTTACATAGTTTTCTTCTTTTTATGGTTTAATGCAGTTGATCTGTTTTGTGAGTCACGGTATAGTTCTGCAAATTATGACTTCTGTTTCAATTCCATTGGGTGACCACATTTCACGGGAGAAACGGGATAGAAAAGTGCAGGAAAAAATGGAGGAGAGGAAATAGGCACTTGAGCATCCCATATGTGCTAAAGGATAATGCTTGTAAATATTGTACATATGCTTCTCTCTGTACACTTTACTCTCCTTCCACTGATCTTTATTCAACAAACTGTTTTCCAGAAGGAAAAAAGTATTAACCTCTAGGAAATGTTTCCAGAGGTTAAAGTAGGGCTTTCTTCTCATTTGTTTGTCCTTTATAAAAGTCAGATGCTGACCAAACCTCTCCATTTCTTCTCATCCACATGATCAGCCATGTAGTCCTTGGACTTTTTCCCTGTTTCCCATTGATCCTAACAGACATAATACAATCAACTTGCCTGATGGGGACTTGTTACCCAAATGGCCCTGAGACTTCCTGTTTGGGTCCATTCCCACCTTCAAGAGACACACTCTTTGCAGATAAATCACTGTATCTTTTGTCAACAGCAGCATTTATTTCTCCTATCAAATATTTTACCCATTGGATCAGAAAGCATGACCCATGAAATCGATCCCCCACATATTTTTACTTGTCTTTTCCAAAGTTGGCATCAGGTGTGTCAGGGTCTGAGTTACTCCATATTCCTCCAGGCTGTTCATTTGATGCAAAATCGTGAGGATACAATTGGCATTTCTATAGCTTTCTCTTAGATCTTTCTTCAGCCTGAGAAACACCCCAGGGCCATAAAGGGTAACGTGGGAACCCATTCTGATCTGGGTAAATAGAGGGAAATAGAATTTGCCTGAGGGTTCAGACTGGGCTCAAAATTAGGGACTAGAACACACAGTAACTTTCTGATTTTCATTTCCTCTTCAGGCCCCTCAGTTTGGATGTCATACTCTAGCCCTTGGTTTTCTCTCTGATACAATCAGCTGAGAATCATCAGATACTAAGAAATCATTAAGGAGCCACAGTAGTCATTCTTTTTGCAAATCTTCATAAATTTGCCACAAGAGGGAAGTGGGGGTAAGATGCAGGAGGAAGAGGCTGAAAGTTAACTCATGGCTGTGGCCATTGGCCTTTCAGTAGAGTTTCCTTCATGGCTTCACACAATTTTTCTTGAGTTATGCTCCTTGAAACACATTCATTCACTGTGGAAAGATGGCAAGTTGCAGGTAGAAATAAGGCGTGTCCTTCATTAGATTTCTCTCCTTTTTTTGTATCTATTTCTTCCTGGGAAAAATGTAGCTCCCTTGTTCCAATCCTTTTCCTGTGGGTGGTTGTTTCAGCATAAGACCATACAATAAAAATGAAAGAAAACACTCCTCTAACAACCCATATTCTTCATTTTAAGCAGACTCAGAGCAGGCCAAGGACCCTAGAGAGATCAAAGCACCACCATGACTGGGCTAGGGAGCACAAGGATGGGTTAGTGTAAGGTGGGTGATTGTAAACTAATTTTGGACTCAAAACTTTTGTTTAATTTCTTTACACAGCAGCTCCCCAGTCACATTACATTAGATATGAATGGAGGGGGCAGTGCCTTGTGCAGGTAGAACAGGCTGACCCTAAAACATGATTCTGGCACTGAAGAATTGGCTCTTTGAGATTCAGATATCCCCCTGGATTTGACAGATTTCCAATACTAAGCCACAGCCTCCTCTGATGCAAACAGCAACCTGGGTTGCTGAGGAATTGAGGAGGGTCTTCAGAAATAGGTCTGCCACCAGGAAAGCAAGTTATGGATTTGGCTCACCAAGCCAGTCACAGAGACCAGTTTCATGGGCCTGGTGAAATACTGTTTTTTTTTTTTTTTTTTCCAGTTCAAATAAGTGGTGTTGATTTGTGTCTTTTTACCTCCTAGAGAGATTTATTGAAGAAAATTCTGAACATGACATGAGTTTAGTACACTTTCAGTGTTCCTATATGTTGCTCTTGTCTGGAATGCCCCTTTTCCCAAATCTGTTAAACAAAGTCCTGTTCAAACAATCTCCCCTTCTCATGCCTTCTTCCCTGGGCCTCCCATGTTGAGTCCATTACTCTGTCCCCAAAGATCTGGTTCTTTATGGCCAAATGGACTGAGAGCTGTTTCAGAGATGCTCTTTAGGCTTCTTATATCCACAGGCTTAACACAATACCTGTTCACAGGCACTCAACAAAATTGACTCCCTCTCCATTCCTCTTAGGAATATTTCGAGGTTGCCACTTGAAAGGGTGATCCCACTAAGGAGATTTCACATAAAATCCATTCTGCCTTAGCTCTTAGGCCACATCTGGAAAGTTCTTTCCTTCACAGAAGTTCAAGTGTGGAATTTTCACCTTGGACTTTATCCTTCGTAAGCTACTTGGAGAAACGATAATTTCAAGTCATTCTTTAAAGAAAAGATAGGGGCTGGGCTGGATGATTTCTCATTGACCTCCCAACCCCTGCCTTCCCTCAGCACACTCAGCTCATGAAGGAAAACTGTGATGTATTATAGGTAAGAGGACACTTGAGTGGGATCCTGAGGCTTGAGTTCCTTTGCCCAGCTCTACCATTGACAAGCTGAGTTAATCTGGATAACTACTCCCTCCCTGGGACTCAGGTTCATCATCTATACACGAGAGGGTTGGGTTCAGTGATGTCCAAATACAACTTCTAACTGACAATGGTCTTAAAATATTAATAGTCTGTGAAATACCAATGTTGGCAAACCAATTAATGGCTATTCTTCTAATATTAGTTTAGCAGATATGTTCCTCACCCTCCTGTTGTTTAGAAGTTCTTCATCATTAAAATAAATGAGTGGGATGTTATTTTTATTCTTTTGACCTCTCTGCTCTCCACTGCTTTAATGAAACTCTGCACTGCTATTTGGTGACCAGGATCCTGGGGCATTCTCTTTTGTGCTGTTGCAACTTAGAGGTGGAGTTGAAAGGGCCCCGGACTAGAAGTCAGATATTCTGAGGTCTAGCCTGGCTCTGCAACTAACTAGCTCTGTGGCCTTGGGCTTGTCAGGTCCCTTCTTGGGGTCTCCATTTCTTTACCTGTTAATTGTGGGGTGTGAGCTAGATGATCTTTATAGTGCTTTAACTCTTGCATTCTATGAATTCTAAGCAATGGTAACTCCCTAGAGAGTGAGGGCTGAAAGGAAACTTCATGTCACACTACTCCAGATGTCAAACAATTAATTATGGAATTCCAGCAATCAACCTCCTCTGCCTGCTCCCTACCCCCTGCCTGCCTGCCTTAAGGGCAATTTCAGAGCCTTCTGTTTAGAACAACATCTCAGTCCCAGACTAACTGGCATCTTTCCATCAATGTCAAAGGGAGTGAAAGGGGTCTCTTTACTTAGAACTCTCCTATTTCCCTTTGTGGGGTGGGGATAGGGTGTGCCTTCAGCTTCTGATGCTCCTCTAGTATCTGAAACCCTATACTGGCTGTATTGTCCCAGGCAAGCTTGTAAGCATATGCTAAAAAAGATCAAAGTTCAAGAAGGAAAACAAGGAAGGTACCCTTTCCTGTTAGTTCTAGTACCATGTAGGGTTAAAGGACTTGGACTCTGAGGACAACTGCCTTGGTCTGAATCTTTATTTGCCTGTGAGTCAGCCATGTGGCAGAGGGAAATCTACTTTCTGTGCCTGTTTTCTTATTCGTAAAATGGGACTAGTAAATAAAAGTACCAGCCTCACAAGATTAATGAAATTAATTAGTGTAGGGTTTAACACAGGATAGCTTTGAATATTCAGATGATGATGTTTACATTATTTTTGGCTAACCAACCCTTGCAACATGCCTATTCTGCTGGTGAAACCAGCTGTCTTTCTTAGTTTGGCAGCAGCTCATCTCTACCCACTCCCTTGAGTCCTTGTCCCTCTGGGCTCTTTATCATGACTCCTATGAGATCTCACTGTTCTTGGATGATTATTCAGTAAAGTGCTTTTCTGTTGGAGGAAGCCTCCTTCCAACACTTCCCATCCACCCAGGGAAGCTCTAACTGCTGACCTGTGCAACTGGGCAGCTTATAACTACCCTTTGTAGGAGAGAAGATGCTTAACCACAGAGGGGATTTAATCATTATTTTTGATGTGCACTCAACAAGCATGAGGTCCATAATCCACACACATTTAAAGCATCTTGTGCTGCTCAAAGAGGGGAGAAACGGCCCTCATTTATAGAACTTGCTGAATAGAGGTCTAGTCGGTGTTAATTTTTCAGTAACAGATTCCATTATTTTCTCTCCCTATTTCCCTTCCTTTAATACCAAGAGCTGGGACTACGCAGTGTGCAGCAAAAAGAATCAAGACTTTCTCACTGAGGTGGAGGAAGTAGGAGCAATTCAGTTAATGTGTTTTATTGATAGTACAGCACATTTACTCCATGGGTTCAAGGTACCACGTGTCCGTTCTCTCAAAGGCAAGTCCAAATCACTTACAGCATCTTTACGGAAATTCAAAAGTAAATGGAAATATGACTATGAAGCCATCAGCTAAAAAGCATTGGCTCCGGGCTTCCCTGGTGGCGCAGTGGTTAAGAATCCGCCTTTCAATGCAGGGGACACAGGTTTGAGCCCTTGTCCGGGAAGATCCCACATGCCCCGGAGCAACTAAGCCCGTGCGCCACAACTACTAAGCCTGTGCTCTAGAGTCCGCCAGCCACAACTACTGAAGCCGCCGCACCTAGAGCCCATGCTCCACAACAAGAGAAGCCACCACAGTGAGAAGCCTGCGCACCGCACTGAAGAGTAGCCCCCGCTGTCTCCTCGTGGGGGATTTTGCTTTTTTTTCTCTCTTTCTCTCTCTCTCTTATTTGTATCATCTTTCATAGCAGTAACCTTGAAGAAATGTCCCTTGGGCCTTCCCTACGGATCTTGGAAGGCCAGCTTTGGTAAGAGGTAGTAAAAATATCCAGACCATAGAACTAAACTGAGCAAGATACCTGATTTGGATAATGCATCATCACCATGGGTAAGCAAGCAGTCATTTAAAAACCAAACTAGACTGTATATAAATTTGGTTATATTTGTTAAAATCAAAATATGTATTTAACAACACACAAATTATGTAAACGCTGTGTATCTGGTTCCCATTAATGCATACTGGATGAGTATTGACTTCTGTGAGGACCAGCCCAAACAATTCTGGTGGTTATCTATGTATGGCTAGGTAGGCCAGGTATCTGGAGGAAAAATGTAAATTATAATCAAGGTAAGAAGCAAGGTAATATCTAGCAGTTTGGAACTGGATGTCAGTTCTGAGAATTACACACATGATGTCGGAAATCAGAAGTATGGCAAACGGGATGGAATGCGGCTTCAGGAGGGTTGAAGCAAGTGGCTCTGACCTAAGATCATATATCGTAATAGGATGACAAAAGGTCCACATTCAAATGATCCACTTATGAGACCTGAGAACAGCCCTGACATAGACTCTGTTCTTTCTTATTCCAGAAGAATTCTCATCTGTGTATTACTGGTGACTATAGATACTTTGAAGAATTAATTTGTTATGGGTCATGGATATATGGAGAGAAACTAGAGCAAAGAGGAAAAGGAGCAGCCAGTGGAAGTGGCCGAGAGAGATTACAACCACTTAAAAACTAATGCTCGGGCTTCCCTCGTGGCTCAGAGGTTGAGAGTCCGCCTGCCGATGCAGGGGACACAGGTTCGTGCCCCGGTACGAAAGATCCCACATGCCGCGGAGCGGCTGGGCCCGTGAGCCATGGCCGCTGAGCCTGCGCGTCCGGAGCCTGTGCTCCGCAACGGGAGAGGCCACAACAGTGAGAGGCCCGCGTACCTCAAAAAAAAACAAAACAAAAAAACTAAGGCTCTTTCCTGCCTACTCCCAACTCTTCACTGAAAGACCAAAATTTGGCTTCATGCTGCTGCAGAATTCAGGCTTCTTCATAGAAGGAAGGAAACCAAAAACAATTCATCTAATGCATTTTAGTGATTATACAACTCATATACTTCCTGGGTTCAAGATAGCACCTGGCCATTCTCCTAAGGGCAAGTTCAAATCATCCTTTGGTATCTATATAGGATCTTTCTCTTCCACAGCAGAGAGTAAGAAAAGATGAGGAGTGTGTGTGTGTGTGTGTGTGTGTGTGTGTGTGTGTTTGTATGGGGGTTGGGGGGGTGGAGAGAGAGAGAGAAAGATAGGAAGAAACCTAGAGGAAAAATACTTAAGAACTAAAAGGAATTCGTATTTTAAGGAAAAGTCAAGATCTGGAGAAAGACAGTCTGCCAATGTAATGCAGCCTTTACAGAAGAGGTTCTAGAGATGTCAGGGTCTGCATTAAGGAAGAATAATCCTCTGGAAGGTTTTGGATGCGTTGTTGCCTGGTACCAGAGAAGCAGCCCAGAAAAGGTCTTTTTTTTTTTTTTTCAGTACGCGGGCCTCTCACTGTTGTGGCCTCTCCCGTTGTGGAGCCCAGGCTCCGGACGCGCAGGCTCAGTGGCCATGGCTCACGGGCCCAGCCGCTCTGCGGCATGTGGGATCTTCCCGGACCGGGGCACGAACCTGTGTCCCCTCATCGGCAGGCGGACTCTCAACCACTGCGCCACCAGGGAAGCCCCTAGGTCTTATTTTCCATAAGAAAAACATTGTGAGAAAAACTCTGAGGAAAGAGAGTGCGGCAAGTTTATGGGTGACTGACAGCACTAAGAAAAGGGCCACTGGGCTGGGAAGGAGCTAAGGTTTACATGCAGAGTGAACTTGAAATCTGCTGAACTTAGCCTAGCTTGGGCTCCAGAATATTTGTGCTGCAGAGGAGAAACTCCTTTTACTATAAGAGAAAGATCGAGAGGGTGATTTTGCAGATTATTCCCTTCAGCAGGGCAGGGAGCACTGAGGAGGATTAAAAGAAGAGGAGATGGGCTCCGTTGGGTGTTGTCAGGCTTGGTCCGCACAGAGAACAAGGAAAGTATGAGGGGGGCCCTGGTCTTGGGAGCCTGAGTCTCCCTTAAACCCAGTGTAGAGAGCTTCATTTCCTATACTCCATACTTCAGCTGTTGGTAATTTATAGAGGCAACAACGTAGATTCTGACTGCCCAGAATTCTCTGGGTACCTTAAACCAATTACAACTCTTCACTCTGGCTACAGATTTAAAACCGTATCTGGGATAATGTCAAACAGCATCAGGAAAAGAGTTTGGGCCTCAAATAAAGCGGCGGTGACCTCCTTAACCTCAATTTTCCCTGGATGTCAGGACACCTCTCCACAGGGTGAAGGAGTGTATAAATTTAATCTGGTTGCACATAGCAGGGTTGAATGGAGGGACCAATCAGTGTCACTCTGGGCAGTGACAAGCTAGAAGCCTGTCAGTAATGGGCAATGAAGCACAAACTGCTATTAGATACACCCACGCCACCAGAGGAGGATGAAAAGGGGTGGAGAAATACACCCAGGATGCCTTTGGGAGGACGGTTTTTATAGACCTTGAGAGGGAATGAGCTCCCTAGATAGCAAATGAGAGAGGTCCACTCCTGAGCCAGTCAACCGATTCCTATTCAACTATCATTTTAGGAGATGCTGGAAACCATTTCGCAGCTATGATTCTACTCTCTCTCTCTCTTCAGATCTCAAAACACATGTTTGTCTACAAGGGACCTCCTGAGTACTCTTTTTATTCAAAACCTGGTCCACAAATTAGCAGCCTCAGCATCACCAGGGAGCTTATTAGAAATGCAGAATCTCTGACCCCACCCCAGGCCTCTTGAATCAGTACCTGAATTTCAACAAGATTTTCAGATGATTTGTATACATATTAATCACTGTTGTATGGAATTCTCTAAATATCCAGTTTTACTGGAAACAGTCATGTAGACGTTGCAGCTACTTCTTGGACAAGGAGCAGTGACTTCCTTTTGTATAATATGGAATACAGTAAGTCCCCTACATCCGAACGAGTTCCATTCCAAGAGGGCGTTCATAAGTCCAATTTGTTCGTAAGTCCAACAAATTTAGCCTAGGTACCCAACGAACACAATTGACTATTTAGTAATGTACTGTAATAGGTATAATACTCTTCACATAAAGAATACATAAAAAGCAAACAAACACAAAAAGCAAAGAAAACATGTTTAATCTTACAGTATAATACCTTGAAAAGTACAGTAGTACAGTACAACAGCTGGCATACAAGGGCTGGCATTGAGTGAACAGGCAAGAAGAGTTACTGACTGGAGGAGGGAGAGGAGGTGCGAGATGGTAGAGCTGAAGGAACGTCAGCAATAGGAGACGGAGGGCAAGCTGCCATTTCACTCATGCCTGACGTTGAAGGCACAGGTTCTGGATCCTTGCTGGATTCAATTCTACTTACTTTCTTGAAAAAACGATCCGGTGATGTCTGGGTAGTAGCTCTTTTTTTCTCATCATAGATGACACGGTGGCACTGGATTACATTCTGAACGGCTGCTGCAACCTTCATATACTGTTCTGCATTCGGGTCCTGTGCCTCCAAAACTAACAGTGCCTCCTCGAATAAAGAAAATCCCCTTGCCATTTCCTGCGTCGTGAATCTCTTTGGGTCTGCAGTTACTTCTTCTTCCTCTTGTCTCTCTTCGTCCCTTCTCTGGGCCTCCAATTCCATCAGGTTTTCATTATTAGTAAGCTCCTCATGTTGCACAGCAAGGAGTTGAATGTTATAAGAACGAGCAACATCTACCATCTTTTTGCCTCGCTCCACTCTCTCAATTATTTTCACTTTTGTTTCCATCGTTACCGCTTGGCGCTTCTCAGCAGTACCAGCTACATCACCGCTGACTTTATGTTTGCTTCCAGACATCCTGGGTTTAAAATAAAGATACTCTACTACTGTACTCTATACAGCACTACACAGTAAAGTACACAAAGCACAACCACTTGTAGAGGATACACGCACATGACAATGTGCACCAGACACATGAACTAGCTTACGTGATTGGACATGTGAACACATGTTCGCATGTTTGAAAGTTCGCAACTTGAAGGTTTGTATGTAGGGGACTTACTGTATAAACTTTTTCAGCCAATTAAGCTAAACTGGATCAAGAGAACATCAATTCCCTCCAGCCCCCAGTTGTAGCTTCCTGTGGAAACCAAACACAAATCCAAGAGAAAGGAAATGTTAGTAACTACTCAATTTCTTTTAGACTTGAAACTTGATTCTTTTCAGACTCAGGGTCAGTGTTATTTTCATGGCCCTATTGAGTTGTTCATCTGTCTGAGCATATGAGTGTGTGTGTGTGTGTGTGTGTGTGTGTGTGCTTTGCCCGCATAAACCTAAACATTCTCAGCAATTAGGTAATTTCTAGATCAGGCAACGTGTTTCATCTCTTTGCAGCATCTTTCATTTCTTGAAAGAAAATTATGGTGCATTTTGCCACAGAAACATGCTCTGTGAGAACACAGAGCAAATAATGCATTAGGGGAAATAAGTGAAACTGCTAAAATTGCCTTAACCCCTCTGTGCTCATCATCACCAATCCCTGTCTGCTCTCACCAACCCTTGCTCAGTGCATCCCTGCCCAACTCCCTGTCAGATTGCCTACTCCAGGGGACGACTTGGAAGTGTCCAGAGGTGAAGACAAGAGCACTGCCCTATCGTCTTTCTTTATCCACAAGAATATGGTGAAATGCTGGTCTGGGAGGGAAGACACTGAGAATGCAGGGACTCAGGAGCCCTAGAAAAAGCACAGAACTGGGGAGTTCATCTGGAGTTAACCTTTGTACTTCTTGTCCTTTTTTTCCTGCCCCACTGATCCCCATTCTACTCAGTAATCAAGATTCCAAAGGTGGAAGAGTCTCCCCACTTCTTCCTCTACTCACATTCTAGCCATTATCAAAGGCCTGAGATTCATTGCATTTATTCATTAAGATACTAACTGAGCTTTAATGAGGTGCTTGTTACTGTTCTAGTTGTTCCAAATACATGAATAAATGAGGTAGAATCCTGACCACTTGCATCTCAGTGCAGAGTAATGAAATGAGTGTGGGCTCTGGGGCCTAAATTGACTGGACTTTGAAAATATATAGTCAAGTTGCTTAAACTCTGCAAGCCTCATTGCTTGTGCAAGCCGGTCTTCTCTTAAAAATGAGACTGTAAATACCTTAAATATAATGACATGACACAGACTTCTTTTTATCCTCTTAGGCATATATTAGCTATTTAATAAATGCTAAACTAAATCAAATTTTGAATGCAATTTAAAAATCAATATATAGGAAAACCTGCAGCCCAGCTCTGCTACTGAGTAGCTGAAAGTCTTGTTTAAATCATTTAACTTCAGGGTATTTTATATATAAAAACAAGAAATTAGAAAATTACAAAGATGCTTTGTAGAAGTTCTTATATGTGATTCCAAACTGTTGTGAAATGTTACATCTACTCTTCTATAACTAATGCCATAGTCATAATTCACTAAGATTTGCATATATATATAGTTTATGTGTATACATATACATATATAAAATATATCTTATATCAATAATGCATATATTTATTTTTATTTACTTTCTGTACAAGGTTGAAAGTTCATAAGATATTTCAAAAGATTAAAGATACAAGATACCTTAAAGAAGCCTTTGGACTTGTTTAATACAGAATTTTCCAAACTTATCTTAATCCCTCCCTTTTTTATATAATGCCAATTAACAACTTAGCTTTCCCTAGCATATTCAACTCAAAGTTGAAGTAGACCGTCAGCTTTCTACATTTTAAAATTTCAGGTTGTATTGTTGGCAAATGATCTTCAAGTTCCATTTCATGTAGTGATTTTTAATTTTGCTAAGTCACCGATGTGTATCATATTATAGACTAGTGAGTGAGATCGAGTTACTACAGCTAATGACCAAGCCCAGTTGACTCTCCTGCCCATCACTCCTCTCACTGTCACTACCAGCTCCTGACACTGGCATATTGGCTAGATTGTGGACTCACAACGATCTTCTACTAGAAACCTCAAGAACATCAGGAGTTAAATGTAAATATTTCTATCTTTGGATGCAGGCTCCTGTTTTAGGCCACTGGTACCGCAACTAAAGATGGATCATCATTCTTCTCCTCAAGGCATTGGTACTCTGTTAGAGAAATGTGGTAGATGATCAACAGGCCCTTTCAATCTAATTGGTAAAATTCCAACTTTCATGAAATGTGAGACATATACCAGTGAATTATGTAGTGACTTAAAAAAAATCCTGACATTTGGTCAGCAAAGTCCAATGTTTTTCCTTTTAGAAATGACCTAACCACATATTCCTCTTGCCAAAACCCATCCTGTCACTTCTGTTAAGGGCAGCTTTTTGCAATATGATAGAATTGTTTCCCAAGTGCTCCTGGTCTCAGGACTGAATCGTGTAAGAGAGAAAGTTGAAGACATTTTTTGAAAGCAGAGCCTATTTCAGAGTCTGGGTTGAGACCATCAGTTCACACCTCCAAGTGATATCTTCTCAACTCTTCCCTGTTCCTTGTCTTGAATATTGGACACTGGGGCTGGCTCTTATTGATGATTATGGAGAATCACAGAAAGAAGAAACTGTTTTTCAATTCAAATGATACGGGCCTGGTTGGAGACAAAACTGTTTATTGACCTGCATTGTTCAGCAACTAATGAAATTAATTTTTTAAGAAGAGTTACAAATGAAATACTGCAGTCACTCTTCAATGTCCTGGCTCACTAGGATATTAGATGAGCCAGACTTAGGTCTATGGACTTTCCCCAAAAGACTGTTCTTAGAGAAGCCAGAGTAGATGATGCAAAGATTAAGCACTTCTCAGTAGAATGGTGCAGTATCATGTCTTGAGTTTTTTATTGTTTTTGTATTAGAGCCAAGAAACGTGGCCAGCAGTCTGCAACAAGCCCTCTTATTTTCAACATAGCAAATGATAATTCTTGCACTTGAATGTCGTGTGAAATTGGGATTGAAAGACAGAATTCATTACAAGTCAATTATTGATCTTTAAATGAAGGAAGAAAGTCATGGCTATCAGGACTCTCTAAGTCCTGTGAACCATCCTCTAGCCCTTGAAGCTTCTTTGGTTACCAGGAAAATGATAGAGGGCTGACTAATAGTGACTTCAGTTTGCAGAGATTGTTTCATCCATCACACTGGTGATTCTGGTTTCTCTTTATAATATCACTGATGATCAGTTGGGGATATTACTTATGACAGATGAAACTGAAGAGGGCTAGCAGAGCATTCTGTGAGCACAGGTAATACAGAAATGAGAAGCTAGGTCGGTAGAAGTGTTCCAAAACCATCAGGATGCAGTTTTGTAGGATGAATAAATCTAGAGGTGTAATGTACAGTATGCTGACAACAGTTAATAAAATGGGATTGGAACTGGAAATTTGCTAAGAGGGTATAGATTTCAGGTACACTTATCACCAAAAAAAAAAAAAAAGAAAGAAAAGGTAACTATATAAGGAGAAGTTATGTTAGTTAGCTTGACTGTAATAATCACTTCACTATGTATGTGCATTTCAAATCATCATGCTGTACACTTAAAATATACAGTTTTTATTTAAAAATTAATAAATCAAGGCAAAATCATTATATTTCCATACTTTTCAGATGAAAATAGAACTGAGCTAGAACTAGTCAGAGCTGGACACAGACAAGGTTTTTTAATATTTTTTTTCAATAAATTTATTTATTTATTTATTTATGGCTGCGTTGGGTCTTCATTGCTGCATACGGGCTTTCTCTAGTTGCAGCGAGTAGGAGCTACTCTTTGTTGTGGTGCGCGGGCTTCTCATTGAGGTGGCTTCTCTTGTTGCAGATCATGGACTCTAGGCGGGCGGGCTTCAGTAGTTATGGCGCATGGGCTTAGTTGCTCTGTGGCATGTGGGATCTTCCCGGACCAGGGATCGAACCCATGTCCCCTGCATTGGCAGGTGGATTCTTAATCACTGTGCCACCAGGGAAGTCCAAGGCTTTTTTCTTATGTTTATTTCCCTTAGTGGGAATGAGATCATACACAACAACAACAACACAAGGAAAATCTAAAAAAGAAGATATGAAAGACAATGACTCTGGGACAAATTATTAGATAAGATGGGTATTGAATGAAGAATTTATCCTTGTTGGATACCCTCATTTATAATTATGCTCATTTATAATTCCTTCAGGAACAAATTATTTGAAATGAATTTTGTAGCGCTTTAGGTGCAGAACTTTATTTTAGGCCATAGATAGAATCCAAACCAATGGAAAAGCAGAGCTCTTGATTTGAGAGGCTGTGCTTCACTTCTTCAACATTCATTCACTCAACATCTATTTATTGAGAACCTATTATGTGCCAGGTTCTCTTTTTATCTGAATATTCAGCAGTTAACAAAAAGGACAAGATGTATTTTTTTACAAAATAAAAAGAGAGCTACACTGTGGTGGGAAGAGAGACAAAAATGAGAAAATGAGAAAAATATCAGGCAAGATCATTTAAGTTAGTCATAGGTTCCAAGAAGACAATAGTTCAAAGAGAGTCATGGTAGAGTCAGCTACCTTAAACTGAATGGTCAAGAAAACTACTTCTTCTGGTAGGATGGAGTACTTTGCAATAGACCAATGTTCCAGCTGAGGAAAAACAAACAAACAAAAACCTAACCAGACAAAAGACAAAAATCATCTGTGTAATTGCATCACGGAAATAGTAGAATCCTTCAGACCAGACAGGCTAAATTTCTAGAGAGGTGAAAACTGTAGAAAGTGAGCTGATGCTCTGCATCTGCTTTGCTAAATCTAGCATAGACAAGTAACTGATATTATCCAAGGCATAAAGCCACTGCTGGGCCTCAGAAAAACCAGCAGATACTTTGATAGTTGTACAGAGATGGGAGTGACTAAATTGGAGATTTGAGAGGCCTAAGACATATAGGCAGCATCCTGCTCAGACATTTCCAAATGTTGAAGTCAGGCAAGGCTTTATGCTAAAAAAGCTACACTGAAACCCCCTGACAAGCACGGCAGAGGAGACAAAGATTAGAGTCCAGCACCCCCAAGAGAAGAAGTCCTGATAGTTCACTGAGAGTCATCCTTAAAGATCCCTGCCTCCCGGGCTTCCCTGGTGGTACAGTGGTTGAGCGTCCGCCTGCCGATGCAGGGGACACGGGTTCGTGCCCGCATCCGGGAAGATCCCACATGCCGTGGAGCAGCTGGGCCCGTGAGCCATGGCCACTGAGCCTGCGCGTCCAGAGCCTGTGCCCCACAATGGGAGAGGCCACAACAGTGAGAGGCCCGTGTACCGAAAAAAAAAAAAAAAAAAAAGATCCCTGCCTCCCAGTACTTACGTTCTTCCCACATACAAATCCACTCATCTACCTTTCTAATACTCTCAAAGGCATCAGCCTTGGGCTTGAGGTTCAGAATCTTACCCTCTAAATTAGTCCCAGGTGTTGATGAGGTTGCAGCCGCCTTCAGTAAATTTCTCTCAATCTGATGACTATAGACTAAAGAGACCAGTTACCTGCCCTCTACCTACACCCCACATCCAATGGTGAGACAAGGATTAGATAACCACAAGAGACACTCCCTATCAAAAAGTGGGGGGAGGCGGGAAGCACTTTGTAGTTCCTGATCCACACTGGACACACATGCTAGTTCCTTGATTAGAGTCCAGTCCTGCTCTATGGAAGTGGTTCCATGACACTTAGCTCTGCATTCTACTGGCTACTGTGAAGCAAAGGGCTAGCCTTCATTCAGTGGGGAGGGGACTACACAACAGCTTGAATAACAGGGGTGTGGTTCATTGGGGCATCTTTTGAGAAAAACTACCACAGTGACATAAAACATCTTTCATACCATACTCAGAGATTTGTCTATTGCTACTTTAAAAATAATGAGAGGGGCTGTAATGTACAGCCTGGTGACTAAGTTAATAATACTGTATTGTACATTTAATGGTTGCCAAAAAAGTAGATCTTAAAAGTTCTTTTCACAAGTAAAAAGTGTAACTCAGTGTGGTGCTAGATGTTAACTAGACTTATTGCAGTGATCACTTTGTAATATATACAAATACTAAATCATTATGTTATACACTTGAAAATAATATAATGTTATATGTCAGTAATATCTCAATATTTTAAAAGGAAAAAAAGGAAAAACAAAAGAGTGAGAGAGAAAAAAGTCTCTATTTTTCTATGTGGATTTGATGCTACACTGGCCTATAAACTTCAATCTGTTTTTAAGGGTAATTGCCCAATCTTGAAAAGTAATAAGAGCTGAGCTTGTCTTATAATTTTACTATTTTTAAAAGTGTGACCTTGGGTAAGTCACTTAATCCCTGGAAGTGTTATTATCCCAACTAAAAAAAAAAAATGATGTAAACTATAGAGCTCATATGGTTATTGTGAGGATTACAAGAGATAATGTGTGTTAAATACTCTGTCCAATGATGTGCGTTTTGTAGATGGTCTACAAATGACAGCTTAAAAGTATTGTTTACAGGACATATGCTGAGACAGAAGGATTTTAGGAATGACTTGAAGTTCTATGTTCACAAAATTCAACCTTGCATGGACAGTTGATATAAAATAGAAGGTAAATGACTTAGATTTTGAGAAATTCACTGTTTTGGGATCACTGTGTTCTTGAGCAAGCACACAGTGTTCTATCAATATTTCTGTGGATGATGATTGGAATTCTCCTAAAGATAAGGCAGGCTATCATCTTAGGACAGGGCAATCCTATTAGCAGGGGAAGAAGGAAGATCTTTGCCAGGTGGATGCATTCAAGAACTTGGGCAACCTGTAAGGAGAGCATGCATCCTTGGGCAAAGTTAGCAAAAATTTGGTTAAGTTATAACAATTTGTTTAGTAATTGAAATGTAACCTAACCTTATACTCAAAAAGTGATAAAGCTGGTACATGCCACTTGCCCATGGCTGCAATCATTATGGGCATATATCAAAGGGGTAAAGTCAGGTTGAACATAGCACCAGAAAATACTGGGCAATGAAAAGGGTTAATTAAACAGGAATTAAACACTTTATGAAGAGTGGACCAGAGGTTCCATAGTATTTATGCACATGACTATGATTTCCAAGCAACACTGTGTGTGTGTGTGTGACTGTGGGTGTGCATATGTATAATTATGGGCAATTCTACCAAAATCCCTAGTTTTACTGAACAGAGTAGGCAGAAAGCAATTTAAACTTTTCTTGATGAGAGAGGGTCATAAACACACACACTCCAGTTAATGTACTATATCTTAGTATAGAGATCTCTTCGAATTGTTTTAGTGATAGAGGGTGTAGTTTATCTTCTCCTTTAATTACCCCTACATTCACCTGTACATCCAAACCTTGGTGATTCTTCCAGAGCCTCCCTTGTCCTTTTTTTTTTTAATATATCTTTATTGGAGTATAATTGCTTCACAATACTGTGTTAGTTTCTGTTGTAAACCAAAGTGAATCAGCCATATGCATACATATGTCCACATATCCCCTCCCTCTTGAACCTCCCCCCCATCCTCCCTATCCCACCCCTCTAGGTCATCGCAAAGCACCGAGCTGATCTCCCTGTGCTATGCGGCTGCTTCCCACTAGCTATCTATTTTACATCCGGGAGTGTATATATGTCCATGCAGCTCTCACTTCTCCCCAGCTTCCCTCTCCCACCCCATGTCTTCAAGTCCATTCTCTATGTCTACGTGTTTATTTCTGCCCTGCAACTAGGTTCATCAATACCACTTTTTAAAATTCCATATATATACTTTAGCATACGGTATTTGATTTTCTCTTTCTGACTTACTTCACTCTGTATGACAGACTCTAGGTCCATCCACCTCACTACAAATAACTCAATTTCATTTCTTTTTATGGCTGAGTAATATTCCATTGTATATATGTGTCACATCTTCTTTATCCATTCATCTGTTAAAGGACATTTAGGTTGGTTCCATGTTCTGGCTATTGTATATAGTGCTGCAATGAACATCGTGGTACATGTCTCTTTTTGAATTATGTTTTCCTCTTGTTCTTTTCAGATGTCATTTCATAATGTATTGGTTTCTAGGAGTTTTCTACTCTTCATACCTAACTACTTTACCTCTGTTGTAGACAATAGCTTAAAAGGAATTAAATATTATTGGAGGAAATTAAATGGTAAAAACTTCTAACATTATTTTTAAGTTCATCCTCTGAAGGTGGCCCAATGTCTCTTCTATAAAGTAAAGTGTATGGTCTTTATGAAAGTTTCCTGTGTGCTTTCTGTTATGTCCAGCTTAACAGCTATATTCTGGATAATTCTGATTCATAGAAGGTTGACCATTGGGTTAATAGGGCATTTTTGTACTTCATGAATAAGCTTTGATTGTAAAACAATGTATAGTGTATCAGAACAGTTAAGCAGAGTGTTAGGGACTGTTATATCAGGTTGTCTATTTCACACATTAATACAGTCAGTGGATTCCCAGAGCCACTTTGAGAGACATACTGAACTTTATTGTAAGCCAGTATTTCCTGAATCACAGGTATGAACCTACATGTTGAACTATCCTTGCTTCTGACCCCCTGCACATGACAGCAGAGAAACAGAAATGAGCTAACAGTACAATGAGGGAAACACACATCTTGACATAGCTTCTGCCAGTGTAACCTGACCCCCCCTTTTTGCACCTTTATTTGCACATGCTTGCAGGGATCTGTTAAAGCTTGTGTTACAAAAATCCCTAGAGCTGTATCCAAGTTTAGAATCTTCCGAAGAAGAAACCTGATGAAAAAACATTTAGGGAGTGCTGGGTAGCCCTTGTGCATTGATATGGCCTGGAGGCTGGTGAGTTAGGAGGGAGGTGGACTTGAGGAAGCTCTGGAACCAGGATTGGCTTTCCACCCAAATTCAAAAGATTTTCTTTGATTTGCTTCCATTTATCACTTCATTTCTCTTCTACTCATTCCAGGGTCCCTGGCCAACACACTTCTCCCCAGGGCTCCCAGCATATCACCCATTTCTTTTTTTTTTTCTGCCCATTTCTTTAAGACTCTGTCCTCAGCATTTCAGGGACAGCACTGTGTGGCACTACCTAACAGCTCCTTAAGGTGGGATGCCTCCCAATGGCAGTGCCATTTTTATAGGAGCCCCTTCAAGGTGGAAAACATTTCAGTATTTAAAGGGATGACTCTAACGGCCCATTTTCTGGTTAGAGCCTACACAGAAGCCCCCCTTCAACCCACTATTTATAATTACCTGCATCCTCACTCCCAGCTCCAAGTGCTGCCTCTTGTGTCCTGCTGGGTGAATAATGCAGTTGGCTTTCTTACCTCCAGCAACAACCAGAGTAAGGTGAATTATAGTTTGGGGAAAAGATAACAAGAGAGAGAGGTAGGAATTTGGATTTAATTGGAGTGGAGGCCACCAGCTTTGTAGATAACTGTCTTTTATTCTGAATCTATTCAATGATTACAGCCCATACTCATCCACAAAAAATAGTGCACTTGAGTTCAGGAAGGGGTGAGCTAGGATTATTTTTCAGCCCAGTTGATCTAGATCCCCTCCTCACCCTTCTTGGCTTCTGCAGGCAGATGTTGAACATGCCTTGAGCAAAGGGCTAGGGGGTTTCTGCCAAGCAGTTCCAGAGGCATCTACAAACCACAGTCATTGAAGACATTTCCCAGAAGGCTTTCGGAGTACAAATCTCTTTAATTAAAATGGGAAAAGCCAGAGCGAGGGAGATGAGAGGAGCTTGGCTGAGAGCAGAAGGAGGAGGGGGATGAAGGGAAGAAAGGGAAGGAGGAAAAGTAATAAATATTTTAGAAGTGTTTTCAAACACTGCCCGTCTAACACCCAGTGGAAAATGCCACTTGATGGATTATATTTTGGGTTGGAAAGTGAGGCTAATTCAATGTAATGAGGGGTGAATGGGACTTCAGGCCCTTATCCAACCACAAGAGACCCCTTACAAAAGAGTCTGCTCTTTCAGTCATTAATTTTTTATGAAGTTTAATAGGCCTGAGCCTAGAGACCTTCTGTGGGGTTGATTAGCTTCATATTTCTCTCATTAATGTAGAATCTGATTAGCTCTTATGAAAATCATTTCATCTCAGGCTCCAGCGTGGCAACCACATTGTTCTGATATTAGGAATTGCAAGTTTGATTCACCCGAGAAAAGAAACATCTGCAGGGACAAAGGCCCTGGCCTCATACTGTCACAGAATGAGAAGACTGGGGAGACCGGCTGTCTCTTACATTTTACTGGCTGCAATAAAGAACCCTCAATATTTGGACCAGGATAACCTTATTGGAGGCTAGCAGTGTTGGTCCACTGCAAAGGGAACTGACTTGAAAGAATAGACAACTGCCAATGTATCAGTCAGGGTTTAAGAAGAAGAGCAAAACTGCCAAGTGATATAGAAGAAGGGGACTATGATAGGGATGAGACTTCATGCTATCATAGGAGCCGGCAGAGAGGTCTGCTGCCCTGAATCTGCTGTTGGGCCTGAAGTTGCTATAGGTCAGCTAGCCTAGGAGTCAGGAAGGAAAACTTGACATGGATATGAGGAGGGACACACTGAAACCCACAAGGACAAGTTGGAACCCCCAAGGACAAACTGTACTCTTTCTCTGTTTCTTACAATCTCCAGCCTTGAAGTCCAAGCCGACCAAGAGGAGATACCTGTGCTCTTCACTATGGAGATGTGTACACACTTGGCTCAAGACTTAGAGAAACTAATGAAGGAAATCCTTCAGTTCTGGAAAGCTTCTGGAAGAGCTGCAGGCCCAGGAGCAGCCCATATCCAGAAGAGTGGCCAGCTGATCAGCAACAATATACAAGAGCTGCCACAATGCCTGACACACTACATTTACACTCAGAAAAACAATGATCACTCCTCCATTTCTACCTTCTAAATCTCATGATTCTCTATAGCTAACACTAACCAAAAACCATACAGGGAAGAGAATTCTGGGAAATGTTTCTCCAGGATGGCTAATTTGACCCAGTACAAAGCCTCCACAGCCAGTCCTAAGTAATACACATTAAATAAGATGACCCGATCCTGTGGTGAGTTCCAATGTGCTAAGAGGACCAGTAAGAGGTGGTACTCAGTGAAGACCTGACTTTGAGAAACACAGAGAATTTAGGCTGAAGGAATCTTGCTGTCAATAAAGGTTATAGAGTACCCATGGCTATCCATGGCTATTGGGATTTTATGGAGGCTTCTTCATGTAGGCATGACCAATTATTAACTCCATTTTCAGCCCCTCTGCCCTCTCTGGAGAAGTGGCAGACAGGAGGGAATGAAAATAACAAGATCCTCATCAGAGACTGGTCTTTCTGGTGACCAGCCCCCATCCAGGAGTTATCTAGGAGCTTGCCCAGAATTGCCTCACTAGAACAAAAGATGTTCCTAAGTGCTCTTATCACTTAGGAATTTACAAGGCTTTTAGGACTTCCGTGCTGGGAACTGGGTACAGAGACCAATGTATGTATTTTCTATTATCTCCCAGACTTTGTAAAACCATAAAGAAACATAGGATTTGATAACTATAAAAATCAAGATGCTGAGTGTTGGATTGGGATTGGAATAGGGATGCAACACGTGAAGAGGCTTCTGGAGTAGCTGGCAAATTCTATTTCTTGCTCTCGGGTGTGATTAAAAGTGTGTTCACCTTTTAACAACTCATTAAGCCATATATTTGTTTTTGTGAGGTTTCTTTATCCATCTTTTATTTTATAATAAAAGGTTTCTGTTCTTTCTATTTCTAATTCCACTATGCTCATTCTCTATTATACTAAATTCAAGCTTTTGATCCCCCCGCTTCATTGGAACTTCTCCTGTAAGTTATCAGTTGCCTCCAGTTGCTAAACTCATGGCCAAGTCTCAGCCTCATCTTACCTGCATAGCTCTGCACAGTTTCTCACTGCCTCCTGCTTGCAGCACTTTCTTCCTTGGGCTATTGTAACGCTCTGCTCATTAGATTTCTTAGTTTCCTTTTCTGACTTCTTTTCTTCTCCATTACCTCTTAAAGCTGGAATACCCAAACCTCAAACCTTGGCTTCTCTTTTCTGTTGACACTCACTTCCTTTCATGATCCCATCCAGTATGATGACTTTAAGTAACATCTCTACACTGACAGTTCCCAAATTTACATATCTTCTTCTGCCTAGAACTTTAGACTAGAATATCCAAATGCCTACTTCCTATCTTCAATTGGGTATCTAATTGAATCTCAAGTTTAACAGATCCCAAACCAAACATCTGATTTTCCTCCTAAATCGGTTCCACTCATGGCTCTTGCTGCCTCTGTTAATATCTCCATGTTGCTCAAGACAAAAGTCTTGGGGTCATTGGCTTCTTTATTTTTCTCTTATTCCTCATTCAATCTCTAAGCACATTTTATTGACCCCACCTTCAGAAAGTATCCATGATCCGACTACTCCCCGCTTCTGTTCTGCTAATGCTGGGATCCAGACCACAGGCATGTCTCACCTCAGTACTGCAGTACTCTTCATGGTGGGCTCTTCACTTTTGTTGCTTCTCTATAACCCCCACAAAGGCCACTCTTTGGAGAGAGCCAAACTGTCTTTAACAATAAAAATAAATGCATTTTATTTCTTTGCTCAGAACTTATCAATGCCTTCACATTTTGCTCAGAGTAAAAGCCAAAGTTCTACAATGGCTTAAAAGGACCCACATGACCTGACTCTCCTAGTTTGCTCTTGACTTTATGCCCTATGACAGCTCTTCTCCTCCCTCCTTTATCTTTGACTGTACAGGCCTCCTTGCCAGTTGTTGAATAGGCCAGACACATTCCTATCTCAGGACTTTTGTTACTGGTTGTTCACTCTGCCAGAAATATTCCTCCTCTAGTTGTCCACATGGCCCACTTCCTTACATTCTTTCAAGCCTTTGACCAAATGTCATCATCTCAATGAGGCCTTTCCACACAACTGTATTTATTTGTACTTCCCAGTTTTCCCAAATTCTGCAACCCTCATCTATTGCTTCTATAGATTCTATCACTTTCTTTTTTTAAAACATGTTTATTGGAGTATAATTGCTTTACAATGGTATGTTAGTTTCTACTGTACAACAAAGTGAATCATCTATACATATACATATATCCCCATATCTCCTCCCTCTTGCGTTTCCCTCCCATCCTCTCTATCCCACCACTAGGTGGTCACAAAGCACCAAGCTGATCTCCCTGTGTCATGCAGCTGCTTCCCACTAGCTATCTATTTTACATTTGGTAGTGTATATATGTCCATGCCACTCTCTCACTTCGTCCAAACTTCCCCTTCCCCTTCCCTGTGTCCTCAAGTCCATTCTCTACATCTGCGTCTTTTTTCCTATCTTGCCCCTACATTCTTCAGAAGCTTTTTTTTTTTTTTTTTTTTTTTAGATTCCATATATATGTGTTGGCATACCATATTTGTTTTTCTCTTTCTGACTTACTACATTCTGTATGACAGACTCTAGGTCCCTCCACCTCACTACAAATAACTCAATTTTGTTTCTTTTTATGGCTGAGTAATATTCCATTGTATATATGTGCCACATATTCTTTATCCATTCATCTGTCAATAGACACTTAGGTTGCTTCCATGTCCTGGCTATTGTAAATAGAGCTGCAATGAACATTGTGGTACATGACTCCTTTTGAATTATGTTTTTCTCAGGGTATATGCCCAGTAGTGGGATTGCTGTGTCATAAGGTAATTCTATTTTTAGTTTTTTAAGGAACCTCCATACTTTTCTCCATAGTGGCTGTATCAGTTTACACTCCCACCAACAGTGCAAGAGGGTTCCCTTTTCTCCACACCCTCTCCATCATGTATTGTTTGTAGACTTTTTGATGATGGCCATTCTGACCCTTGTTAGGTGATATCTCATTGTAGTTTTGATTTGCATTTCTCTAATAATTAGTGATGTTGAGTATCCTTTCGTGTGTTTGTTGGCAATCTGTATATCTCCTTTGGAGAAATGTCTATTTAGGTCTTCTGCCCAGTTTTAGATTCGGTTGTTTGTTTTTTAATATTGAGTGAGCTGCATGAGCTATTTCTAAATTTTGGAGATTGATCCTCTGTCAGTTGCTTCATTTGCAAATATTTTCTCCCATTCTGAGGGTTGTCTTTTCATCTTGTTTAAGGTTTCCTTTGCCATGCAAAAGCTTTTCAGCTTCATTAGGTCCCATTTGTTTATTTATTTTTTTATTTCCATTTCTCTAGGATGTGGGTCAAAAAGCATCTTGCTGTGATTTATGCCATAGAGTGCTATGCCTATATTTTCCTCTAAGGATTTTATAGTGTCTGTCCTTACATTTAGGTCTTTAATCCATTTTGAGTTTATTTTTGTGTATGGTGTTAGGGAGTGTTCTAATTTCATTCTTTTACATGTAGCTGTCCAGTTTTCCCGGCACCACTTATTGAAGAGGCTGTCTTTTCTCTATTGTATATTCCTGCTTCCTTTATCAAAGATAAGGTGACCATATGTATGTGGCTTTATCTCTGGGATTTCTATCCTGATCCATTGATTGATATTTCTGTTTTTGTGCCAGTACCATACTGTCTTGATTACTGTAGCTTTGTAGTGTAGTATGAAGTCAGGGAGACGGATTCCTCCAGCTCCATTTTTTGTTCTCAAGATTGCTTTGACTATTCGGGGTCTTTTGTGTTTCCATACAAATTGTGAAATTTTTTTTCTAGTTCTGTGAAAAATGCCAGCTGTAGTTTGATAGGGATTGCATTGAATCTGTAGGTTGCTTTTGGTAGTATAGTCATTTTCACAATGTTGATTCTTCCAATCCAAGCACATAGTATATCTCTCCATCTGTTTGTATCATCTTTAATTTCTTTCATCAGTGTCTTATAGTTTTCTGTATAAAGGTCTTTTGCCTCCTTAGGTAGGTTTATTCCTAGATACTTTATTCTTTTTATTGCAGTGGTAAATAGGAGTGTTTCCTTAATTTCTCTTTCAGATATTTCATCATTAGTGTATAGGGATGCAAGAGATTTCTGTGCATTAATTTTTTATCCTGCTACTTTACCAAATTCATTAATTAGCTCTAGTCATTTCCTGGTAGAGTCTTTAGGATTCTCTATGTATAGTACCATGTCATCTGCAAACAGTGACAACTTTACTTCTTCTTTTCCGATTTGGATTCCTTTTATTTCTTTTTCTTCTCTGATTGATGTGGATAAAACTTCCAAAACTATGATGAATTATAGTGGTGAGGGTGGACAACTTTGTCTTGTTCCTGATTGTAGAGGAAATGGTTTCAGTTTTTCATCATTGAGGATGATGTTGGCTGTGGGTTTGTTGTATATGGCCTTTATTATGTTGAGTTAGGTTCCCTCTATGCTTACTTTCTGGAGGGTTTTTATCATAAATGGGTGTTGAATTTTGGCAAAAGCTTTTTCTGCGTCTATTGAGATGATCATATGTTTTTTTCTCATTCAATTTGTTAATATGGTTTATTACATTGATTGATTTGCACATATTGAAGAATCCTTGGATTCCTGAGATAAACCCCACTTGATCATGGTGTATGATCCTTGTAATGTGAGGTTGGATTCTGTTTGCTAGTATTTTGTTGAGGATTTTTGCATCTATGTGCATCAGTGATATTGGCCTGTAGTTTTCTTTCTTTGTGACATCTTTGTCTGGTTTTGGTATCAGGGTGATGGTGGCCTTGTAGAATGAGCTTGGGGGTGTTCTTCCCTCTGCTGTATTTTGGAAAAGTTTGTGAAGGATAGGTGTAAGCTCTTCTCTAAATGTTTGACAGAATTCTCCTGTGAAGACATCTGGTCCTGGACTTTTGTTTGTTGGAAGATTTTTATTCACAATCTCAATTTCAGTGCTTGTGATTGGTCTCTTTATATTTTCTATTGCTTCCTTGTTTAGTCTCAGAAAATTGTGCTTTTCTAAGAATTTGTCCATTTCTTCCAGGTTGTCCATTTTATTGCAATATAGTTGCTTGTAGTAATCATTCATGATGCTTTGTATTTCTGCAGTGTCAGTTGTTGCTTCTCCTTTTTCGTTTCTAATTCTGTTGATTTGAGTCTTGTCCCTTTTTTTCTTGATGAGTCTGGCTAATGTTTTATCAATTATGTTTATCTTCTCAAAGAACCAGCTTTTACTTCTATTGATCTTTGCTATCATTTCCTTCATTTCTTTTTCATTTATTTCTGATCTGATCTTTATGATTTCTTTCCTTCAGCTAACTTTGAGGTTTTTTTGTTCTCTTTCTTATTGCTTTAAGTGTAAGTGTTTATTTGAGATGTTTTTTGTTTCTTGAGGTAGGATTGTATTGCTATAAACTTCCTTCTTAGAACTGCTTTTACTGCATCCCATAGGTTTTGAGTCATCGTGTTTTCATTGTCATTTGTTTCTGGGTATTTTTTTAATTTCCTCTTTGATTTCTTCAGTGATCTCTTGGTTATTTCGTAGTGTATTGTTTAGCTTCATATGTCTGTATTTTTTACAGATTTTTTTCCTGTAATTGATATCTAGTCTCATAACAGTGGGAGCAGAAAAGATACTTGATAGGATTTCAATATTCTTAAATTTACCAAGGCTTGATTTGTGACCCAAGATATGATCTATCCTGGAGAATGTTCCACGAGCACTTGAGAAAAATGTGTATCCTGTTGTTTTTGGATAGAATATCCTATAAATATCAATTAAGTTCATCTTGTTTAATGTATCGGTTAAAGCTTGTGTTTCCTTATTTATTTTCATTTTGGATGGTCTCTGTATTCGTGAAAGTGGGGTGTTAAAGTCCCCTACTATGATTGTGTTTTTGTCAATTTCCCCTTTTATGGCTCATAGCATTTGCCTTATGTATTGAGGTGCTCCTATGTTGGGTGCATAAATATTTACAATTGTTATATCTTCTTCTTGGATTGATCCCTTGATCATTATGTGGTGTCCTTCTTTGTCCCTTGAAATAGTCTTTATTTTTAAGTCTATTTTGTCTGATATGAGAATTGCCACTCCCATTTTCTTTTGATTTCCATTTGCATAGAATATCTTTTTCCATTCCCTCACTTTCATTCTGTATGGGTCCCTACATCTGAAGTGGGTCTCTCGTAGACAGCATATATATGGGTCTTGTTTTTATATCCATTCAGCCAGTCTATGTCTTCTGGTTGGAGCATTTAATCCATTTACATTTAAGGTAGTTATCAATATTTATGTTCTTATTACCATTTTCTTAATTGATTTGGGTTTGTTATTGTAGGTCTTTTCTTTCTCTTGTGTTTGCTGCCTACAGAAGTTCCTTTAGCATTTGTTATAAAGCTGGTTTGGTGGTGCTGTATTCTCTTAGCTTTTGCTTGTCTGTAAAGATTTTAATTTCTTCATTGAATCTGAATGAGATCCTTGCTGGGTAGAATAATCTTTGTTGTAGGTTCTTCCCTTTCATCACCTTAAATATGTCCTGCCTCTCCTTTCTGGCTTGCAGAGTTTCTGCTGAAGATCAGCTGTTAACCTGATGGGGATTCCCTTGTACGTTATTTGTTGTTTTTCCCTCGCTGCTTTTAATATATTTTCTTTGTTTTTAATTTTTATGAGTTTGATTAATATGTGTCTTGCTGTGTTTCTCCTTGGATTTATCCTGTATGGGACTCTCTGTGCTTCCTGGACTTGATTGACTATTTCCTTTCCCATATTAGGGAAGTTTTCAACTATTATCTCTTCAAATATTTTCTCAGTCTGTTTCTTTTTCTCCTCTTCTTCTGGGACCCCTATAATTTGAAAGTTGGTGCATTTAATGTTGTCCCATAGGTCTCTGAGACTGTCTTCAATTCTTTGCATTCTTTTTTCTTTATTCTTCTCTGTGGCTCTTATTTCCAGTATTTTGTCTTCCAGGTCACTTATCCGTTCTTCTGCCTCAGTTATTCTGCTATTGATTCCTTTTAGAGAATTTTTCATTTCATTTATTGTGTTGTTCATCATTGTTTGCTCTTTAGTTCTTCAAGTTCCTGTTAAATGTTTCTTGTAACAATTTCCAAGATTTTGGATCATCTTTATTATCATTACTCTGAATTCTTTTTTAGGTGGACTGCCTATTTCCTCTTTATTTGTTTGGTTTGGTGGGTTTTTACCTTGCTTCTTCATCTGCTGTGTATTTCTCTGTCTTCTTATTTTGCTTAACTTACTGTGTTTGGAGTCTCCTTTTCACAGGCTGCAGGTTCGTAGTTCCAGTTTTTTTTGGTACCTGCCCCCACTGGCTAAGGTTGGTTCAGTGGGTTGTGTAGGCTTCCTGGTGGAGGGGACTAGTGCCTGTGTTCTGGTGGATGAGGCTGGATCTTGTATTTCTGTTGGGCAGGACCAAGTTCAGTGGTGTGTTTTGGGTTGTCTGTGAGCTTACTATGATTTTAGGCAGCCTCTCTGCTAATGGGTGGTGTTATGTTCCTGTCTTGCTAGTTGTTTCACATAGGGTGTCCAACACTGTAGCTTGCTAGTCATTGAGTGGAGCTGGATCTTAGCATTGAGATGGAGATCTCTGGGAGAGCTTTTCCCGTGGAGCCGGGAGGTCTCTGGTGGACCAATGTCCTGAACTTGGCTCTCCCACCTCAGAGGCACAGGCCTGACACCTGGCTAGAGCAACAAGACCTTGTTAGCCCCACGGTTCAGAAGAAAAGGGAGAAAAAGGAAAGAAAGAAAGAAAGAAAAAAATGAAATAAAATAAAGTTATGAAAATAAAAAATTATTAAAAAATTAATTTAAAAAGAAAGAAAGAAGAGAGCAACTAAACCAAAAAACAAATCCACCAATGATAACAAGTGCTACAATCTATACTAAAAAAAACCCAAAACAATAAACACAGCAACAATGGACAGACAGACCCTAGGACAAATGATAAGAGCAAAGCTATACAGACAAAATCACACAAAGAAGCATACACATACACACTCACAAAAAGAGAAAAAGGAAAAAAAAATATATATATATATGTATAAAAAAAAGGAAGAGAGCAACCAAATCAATAAACAAATCTACCAATAATAATAAACTCTAAATACTAAACTAAGATAAATGTAAAACCAGAAACAAATTAGTTGCAGAAAGCAAACCCCAAGTCTACAGTTGTTCCCAAAGTCCACCGCCTCAATTTTGGGATGATTCGTTGTCTATTCAGGTACTCCAGAGTTGCAGGGTACATCAAGTTGATTGCGAACATTTAATTGGCTGCTCCTGAGGCTGCTGGGAGAGATTTCCCTTTCTCTTCTTAGTTCGCGCAGCTCCCGGGGTTCAGTTTTGGATTTGGCCCCTCCTCCGCGTGTAGGTCACCTAAGGGCGCCTGTTCTTCGCTCAGACAGGACGGGGTTAAAGTAGCAGCTTATTAGGGGGCTCTGGCTCACTCAGGCTGTGGGGAGGGAGGGTTACAGAGAGCGGGGCGAGCCTGAGGTGGCAGAGGCCAGCATGACTTTGCAACAGCCTGAGGCGCGCAGTGTGTTCTCCTGGGGAAGTTGTCCCTGGATCACAGGACTGTGGCAGTGGCGGGCTGCACAGGCTCCCCAGAGGGGAGGTGTGGATAGTGACCTGTGTTTGCACACAGGCTTCTTGGTGGTGGCAGCAACAGCCTTAGCGTCTCATGCCCGTCTCTGGGGTCCGCGCTGATAGCCGCGGCTCGTGCCATCTCTGGAGCTCATTTAGGCAGTGCTCTGAATCCCCTCTCCTCACGCACCCTGAAACAATGGTCTCTTGTCTCTTAGGCAGTTCCAGACTTTTTCCCGGACTCCTTCCCGGCTAGCTTTGGTGCACTAGCCCCCTTCAGGCTGTGTGCAGGCAGCCAACCCCAGTCGTCCCCCTGGGGTCTGACCTCCGAAGCCCGAGCCTCAGCTCCCAGCCCCCACCCACCCCGGGAGGTGACCAGACAAGCCTCTGAAGCTGGTGAATGCTGGATGGCACTGATCCTCTGTGCGAGAGTCTCTCCACTTTGCCCTATGCACCCCTGTTGCTGCGCTTTCCTCCATGGCTCCGAAGCTTCCCCCCTGCCACCTGCAGTCTCCGCCCATGAAGGGGCTTCCTAGTGTGTGGAAACTTTTCCTCCTTCACAGCTCCCTCTGAGAGGTGCAGGTCCCATCCCTATTCTTTGTCTCTGTTTTTTCTTTTTTCCTTTGCCCTACCCAGGTACGTGGGGAGTTTGTTGCCTTTTGGGAAGTCTGAGGTCTTCTGCCAGCATTCAGTAGGTGTTCTGTAGGAGTTATTCCATGTGTAGATGTATTTCTGATGTATTTGTGGGGAGGAAGGTGGTCTCCATGTCTTACTCCTCCATCATTTTGAAGGTCTCCCTCCAGTCCATCACTTTCTAGTACAATATATTGTTTCCTTAATTTATTATGTTCGGGGTTTGATGTCTGTCTCTCCACAATAAAAAATAACTTCTATAAGGGTGGGGATTGCTGTCTGTTTTGTTCACTGATATATCACTAACATGCTGTACACCACCATAATCAGAATTCAAATTGCTATTATGAATAGTAACTCATAACAAGTAAATATTTGTTAATGAATTACTGTATGAAGCATCTTGCTTACTTCAAATTTCCATCTTCTCCCAACCTCCTTCTGGCTAGAAATTTCTCTAAGAAATAGGAAAAATATAGACCTTGTCTCAGATTTCCAAAAGCTGAAGGAAATAATAGATTTTAATCACTTATATAGATGATTTTACTAACCAATGTTTTGGGTTCTCTAATGATTTGATCTATGGTCTCTCAGCTTACTCTTTTTGCAAGGCAAGCACACATTTAATGAGTGTGGTACCCATGTGCATTAAATGAAGATGTGTCTAAAAACGATAAATTAGACATTATGATTGGATAGTGAGTTTTCTTCAAGAAGTCATACTATCATATAATTAATGAAAAATACTGTTAGTGAACTTTAGTTGCTAGTTACCTTTATTTTTATATGGCTTGTCTTCCCATAGTGAACATAAACTACTTATATTTTAATGTAATGTATTACTTAACAATTTTTTACCAAGCCCATCATAGTTTTTGTACATAATAGACTCTGAATCAACAAAGAAAATATATTCATTGACTTGTGACAAGGACACTGAATTCTGTGTAAGGACAGGACAGATGAAACCATGTATCCGATAAATGAAAGACATATACAGAAGGAACTTAGTATGCCACCTGGTTTTGCTATAACTACTCAACCCAGTAACAATTATACCTATATTTCAAGTCCTTCAGAGATGCTTTCATCACCTCCCACTCCTTGCTTATGTCTAAGTATAATCTTTAATCTGTCTCCCCTTGTTCTGTTTCAGTTCAGATAAAGTCACTTTAACTGAAAGACTACCTACATCCTACCCATCCCTGCCCTAATAGTGATTCAAAGCCCTATCTACAATTTATGATTAAAGGGGGAAGCTGAGAACATGAAAATAGGGAGTTAGGATGTCAGACCACTTTGGGATTTAATTTCAAATCTAAGGTCTTGTTTTTTTTCTTTATTGTTTTGTTAAACCATATATTTACAAGGTCAACCAAAACTAGGGAAATGAGAGTCATCTCCAATTTTTTTTTTTTTTTTTTTTTTTTTTGCGGTACGTGGGCCTCTCACTGTTGTGGCCTCTCCTGTTGCGGAGCACAGGCTCCGGATGCGCAGGCTCAGTGGCCATGGCTCACGGGCCCAGCCGCTCCGCGGCATGTGGGATCTTCCCGGCCTGGGGCACGAACCCGTGTCCCCTGCATTGGCAGGCGGACTCGCAACCACTGAGCCACCAGGGAAGCCCATCTCCAACTTTTTGAAGTAAGAACTCACATATTCACTCCTGTAAGGAGAGGAAAACACAAGGTTTTTCTGTTCATTTTTCATCCTTTAGCTCTAAGGAAAAGAAGGGGCTGAAGCTCTGAATTAGGTTCTTGATGCATGGCTATCTAATCTATTCCTGATTCTGCGTTTACTTTGCTCTGTCTGGAAAGGATGCAAAATTTGTCATAATGAATGACTCAGGCAATTTCAGCTAATGGCCAGAATTGAAACCTTTGATAATCCCAGGTGAATAATGTTGTCTCAGCAGACTGAAGGAGTCTTTTACCTGTCTGACACAATGATAGATGTAATTAGTTAACAGGGATAGTCAGAGGTTTTAGTGGAGGCATTAGCAGAGATTGCCCAGGTCATTCTTAATTATGCAAATTCTTAGTCTTCTTCAGACAGAATACAAAAAATAAAAAAAAATAAGAAGAGTAAGCACAGCTGGATGAAAAGATTTCAGGGAAACCAGAAGCTAGGAAACTCATCAGAGGTGTGATTATGCATCCCTCAGGCTAGGTGGGAGGGGAAGAAATAGCCACAGACAAAGGCTTGAACTGTGGGCAGTCCCCACTTTTAGCCAAGCCAAAGCAGCTGGGATACCTGCTAGGAATGCTTGTCCTAAGACATATATCACCTTGAGCAGGCATGACTGAAGAGAGGAATATTCCTACGGTTTTAATCCATTTCTAAGAAGCAAGCCTGATGTCTGGGGAGGACAAACAAGTAAATGACTTCGAGTATTCAAAAGCGGGAGCCAGAGAATGCTGAGTTGGGTTCCGTAGGGTTCCATTCCACAGGACTGAAGGAAGATGAGGGACATAGAAAGAAGGAAGGTTCTCCTCCAGCTCTAACTTTGCAGCCAACTTTGAATCAGCTGTTGTGTGCCCTTCTCTGACATTCCAGTTTGAGACCCTACATGCCTCCACTCAGCCTCCTAGCAAACAGTCACAGCCAGTGTCAGATCTAAGAGAAGGTGAATAATTCAACCTGGCATCAAAAACAAAGGACTCATTGCATCAGACGTGTTTATTTTTCTTGTAAGGCTTTGACACATCAATGGCTGTCACCCGTGGTTGGGTGAAATCTTGGCATGAAATCAATTTGATGTCCAACGTCAAGCAGCCTTGTTTAATGTCTCTAGATAAGGCAAGAGGGGCCTTGCATCCTTGAAGAGAGGCAAATGAATGACCTGGGGTCAATCATTCGGGCTTGACAAAGATCCAGCTGGTCCTCAACAGCAGTCAAGAGAAGTGAACATTTAGCAGGACCTCTTGCCAGTTGGTTTGCAAAAGCTTCGGAAGACAACCCTGGGAATTACTAATTACCTTCTCTCCTTTCCTGGGACATGGGGGTGGCTAATAGTAGGGCATGACTTTTCAGCCTCTCTCCTATGGTTTTCTTCTCTTTCTGTTGCTTGAACGTGGCAAACCTACAAAATGTTTTACATTTTAGGGAACTCACAGCCAAGAATTTTTACAGCATGAAAATATAAATTTAAAAGGCAAAAATGTATGTATTATAGATAACTATAGGTGCAGTACGAAATGTAAGAGAGTGAAAAGAACATTTGTATTAAAGTTATACTGCCCTGGGTTTAACCCCTGTCTCTATTCTTTGCTAGCTGTGTCACCTGGCAGAAGTCACTTAAATCCGTTGAGACAAGGCTTCCTCATCTGTAAAATGGAGATTATAGTGCATATTTGAGTATTAAATGAGTTAGAGTCTAGTACACATAAATCTTAAGGCATAATTTTATGGTGAGAAAACATTTTGAAGTAGCATCAAAGAAAAGACAAATCTTTCATACCCCTTATTGATTCTTTAAGAGAAAGAACACAGAGCTCAATATATTTTATACTGAAACTAATGTACCATTGATTATATTCCTATGCATCAAAATCAATTTTGGGGTTCCACTTTTCTGTTAAGTCTTAAATGGAGACTAGCAATTAAGAATTCATCTATGTGGTTAAAAAAAAGGAATCATCCAAGAAAAGGGGACAATTTGGAAGAGTCACCCCATTTTCACAAGTATCTACTTCCCAAATAGACATTCTTATGAAAAAATTATCCAAATTGGACTCCAGGGATTAACTTAACAAATCCCTATATGGTGCTTACTGTGTGTCAGGCATCTGTTCATATAGTGCTTTACAAATATTAAGTCATTTAATAATCATAACAAGCCTCAACTGTAGGTAGGTAGGTATTATTATTATTTCCATTTGGCAGATGGGAGATCTGAGGAGCTAATAGGTTAAGAAAGTTGAAAAGATAACATAGTAAGTAAGTGGCAGAGCCAGGTTTAATACACAGGGAGTCTGGCTCCAGAATCCTTAATTTTATCCAGTGAGCTGTGCTATTTTCTTCACATCAGCACTTTTCTGTGATGCCAAATTTGCTTCTTAGATCTACAAGAGTCTAAATGTGCTGTTTCTATGATTCCTTTCTAGGTATTCATCTATACATGAGGCACTGAAGTTAACATGTTACATTAGAAGTTCCATTCACATTAGAAGTTCCATTCACCAGCATCCAGATAAAAGCATTATTTAGAGTTCTATCCTGTACATATGAGGGAGGTCATAATTGCATAAAGTAATGTGAAGAGTACAACAATGCTGATTCCCATCACTTGAAGAATTCCTGAGATAAACACATAGTATGTGCTAGTCTGTGGTATTTTAGCATAAGTATAATCTTAAAATCTCAATCTTTTTATTGATCTATTTACTCAGGATTAGAAGGGACTTTAGAAGGTAAGATTCTAGATTATATTCTCTTTAATATCCATTCCAAGGACTGTCCAATTAGGTTTAGGCTATTCCAATAACTGCAAGTTTACTGGAAATGCCAGTCCATTAACAATTGCAAGGTGGTTCATGCATTCTATTTTTTAAAAAAAATTAACAACAGCTTTATTGATATATACTCTTAAAGTATACAATTCAGTGGTTTTTCATTTATCCACAGTTATGCAACCATCACGACTATCAAATTTCAGGACATTTTCACCACTTCAAAATAAACCCATTAGCTGTCTCTCTCTAATCCTCACTCTCCCCAGACCCTGACAAGCACTACTCTGTTTTCTGTCTCTCTGGATTTGCCTATTTTGGATATTTCATACAATATGTGTCCTCTTGTGACTGACTCATTTCACTTAGCATAATATTTTCAAGGTTCTTCTATGCTGTACTGTGTATCAATACTTCATTCCTTTTTAAGATTGAATAATATTCCATCATAAGGATATTCCACCTTTTGTTTATCCATTCATCAATTGATCTCCTTCTGGATGTTCTTTCCTTTTCTATTTTTTGGAAGCATGTGTGGAGGATTTGTATTAACTCTATAAACATCTGGTAGAATTCATCATGAAGCAAGGCTCATCTACTCTTTAGAACATTGAGGTTTGAGGAATGGATCAGAAGCATCTGCCATCATCTCAGAGATTGTTATAAATATGAACTATTAAGCTCCACCCCAGATCTATTGAATGATAATCTCAGGGAGTGGGTCAGCCTGTATTTTAACATGCTCTACAGGTGATTGTAGTGGATACTGAAGTTTGAGAAGCACTGCTTTAGACAACTTGGAATTTTTTTTTGTATTGTTTTTCTATCAAACTGTAATAGCTTTGGTAGCTTCTCCCTCCCTTTAGGTCAAGTACCTTTTTTTTTTTTTTTGTATGTTTGTTTAGCTTTCAAGTGTGTGAAAACAACTATTCTAATACACCTGAATACTGTGTTCTTGATAAACATCACCCATTTCTTTGGCAAAGTATAGGGACGGGTAATATGATATAGAACAGGGCAGAAATTTTTGTCTGTTTTGTTCCATGATGCATCTCAAATTGAAATAGTAGCTGGCACATAATATCTACTCAATAAATATTTATCAGATGAGAAAGTAAATATCACTGGCAAATTAGATTACTATGGTTCACTGTACTAGTTAACACTTCTGGTTGAGAATAGCAGAAACCCACTAAACTAGCTTAAACAAGAAAATTACATTTATCATGTGGATACACAGATGTCTAACGGAACCAAGAGACTTTATTCAGAGAATGAAGCACTGAGTAGAAGCTGTGAAGTTTCTCTCCCTGGCTCTCATTTCTTCCGTTTTCCCAGCATTTGTGAGTCTTTCTTCTCTAGTTTCCACAGAACTGACCAGTTTACATATCTTCAGAGCATAACAATGTTCTCAAAAATATCAAGAGTACCTGATGTTACAACCATCATTGAAGAATTAAGTCATTAACCAAAGCAGCTTAGTCTCAATTCCAAATTCCTGAAGGTAAAGATTCTGGTTTGCACAGCTTAGATTAGTACCTTCCTCCAAATCATCTTTGGATTTGGTCAAGGGTTTGGGGTTTTAGTGTTTGAACATGGCTGCCCTATCTGTTGTAACCATGTAAATACGGAAAGATGGTATTGAATTAGAAGGTGTTGAATAAAAAATGGGGAGGTATATATGGGGTGAGTAGATAAAATGATAGAAGTCTCATATTTTTGTTTATTGGTCAATATCTTGATTAATTAAACTTTTTTGAGAAACCTCCTCTACTCAGTGGTCTGTGCTATATGTTTCAGGTAATGTGAAACAATATGATTTAACCTTTGCACTAAGGAGAGGTAGAGTTTATATAGAAGGTCAAGACCTGGGCACAGGGAAACTTAATCCACAATCTAAGTAGTGCATGTTAAGGGTCAGTGAATGAAATAAACAATAGGTGTTTTAAGACCTGTATCATCAACACTAAAAGCAACAGCCATAAGGCATTCATTATTACACTTCCCCTTGGGATGTCAAGGGTAAAGACCTTACCTGCTCTATCACCAGGTGCCAGGTCCCTTTAGTAGAAACCTCAGCATACCTTTATTTCAGGTGTTGGTATCAGGAACCACTATGCAGCTTCTGAGTGTTTGTATTTTATGAATATTGTGATTCTTAATTCAACTGAACAATCAAACTTTTAAAACACATTTGGCAATTCCACAGAACCTCCTTGTTTGTATTATGCATGCTACCTCTATTTCTGATTTTATTTTATTTTATTTTTGTTTGCTACTTCACTGAATTTCCATAGTTATTTATGTTTTTACACTGTAGTACTGGTGTGTATATTTTCATATATTATATAACATATTTCCAAGTTTCCCCAAGTCCTTTTTTAAAACAGGATATAACCAACCAGGAAAAGCTACACTCTGTCTTGTGGAGTTCATAAGAGAGATGATTCACTGTAGGAAGGCAGGTCCAGAAAAAACCTTATACCACATTTTGCCTTGGTCCCCTTTGGATCTTTGTTGTCTGTATTTGGGCAGCATGGGAAATGACAAATTAATTGGGATTAAGTTACTGGAAAACCCTTTGTTTATGTAATTCTATTTTTTTCCAACTGAAAAATATTCCTTATGCTATTCAATGTAAATAGTACTTAATAATCTGGGTAGTTGTCCAAATATCTAGGTTCTTTACATGTCATAGATAAAAAAGTTTTTGAGGACAACCATGCAGCAAAAATGTTTAAGAAGTTGGCCTAGGAAATAATAGAATTTGAAAACTGTGAGGAATGCTTTTCTGTTTTGGCATTTTCTATAGAGAATTAGCTCAGTGGTACAGAGCATCTGCTTCTGGTTAGCTCAGTTAATTAGAGCATGGTGCTGATGATACCAAGGTCATGGGCTTAATCCCTTAGTGGACTCTTTGACTTTGTTTCTGTGCTTTCGCTGGAGACTCTGCACCTAGAAGGCTGCCTTAAACATGTGTGCCCTTCAGTCTATGGGAACCATTGGAGATACTCTGTAAGGGCTGGTGCTCAGTAGCATCTCTGGGCCAAAATCTTCCAAAGAGTACCTGTTTGGAGTGTACAGGATGCCAGTTATCACATATTTACCTTCTGTGGGCCAGTTCAGCCAGTTCATCTCTCTCTCCAATCCTATTGTGGAGAAGCAACTCCAGAATGTCTTTGCCATGGGTCAGTTAAACCAGTTTGCCTTCTTTGCATGCAGAGAGGACAGTGCTTTCATTAAAGTGAGATGCCCAGAATGTAGCTGGTTCTTTACTTGCATACATGTACTTTGGGATCATCAATCAATTCTCATTTGATTCCACAAAGCCCCTCCACTGAAAAACATCCAGACCTCTTCAACCAATATGACTCATGGGACACTTCTGATTAATACCAATCAGTTTAATGGCTTAGCTATAGATAATGGTGCCTGCTCTGTAGCTGCAGCAACAAGAATTAATAACAAATCCCCCACTCATTTTGAAAATCAAAGGAAAGATGCTAAGGGCCTGAGAAGCTCTAATCTTTATGATTTAATGGAATAGTGTTAGAGCACAGAGACTGCAGAGATTGGGAAAATGAAAAAAAATTCTCTGTCACATCCCTGGTTTTAAAGATCTGAGCTCTTTCTAGTACTCTGTCAACAGCTCACTGTCACTGGGGCTTTACAGGACAGGACAGCCCTGGTGACAAACCACCTAGAAAAAAAGATATAAGAGCAAGTGGTTCATTAGTGCAGATAACACACAGGAGGCTTAATCTCTATAGAAGGGGACAAAAAATTTAATAGGCATCTTATCATAATGAGCTGGAAAGTGTGTCTTAAAGCCATGAGGGATGATTCATTTTGTCTCTGCTGGTGACCTTTACTGATTCAATGTCACAGACACTCCAAGTGCTGAAGTATTTAGCATTGGACAGTCCCTAGGATAAGGCACTGGGAATTTTGTAGCCAACTGAAAAGTGTAACAAACTACCAAATGTCAAGCATTAGCATGACTTGAAGTAAGCTCTCAGAATCCCTGAAATACTTAGCACTGGGGTTAGTCATGTGTCAAACAGGTTTGCTGCAGAGGGAGGTTAGGATTGAGATGGTAAGTGCTGTTGGGAGGAAGAGGAAACCCTTCTGGAGAAGGAACCAATTCTAAGCTAGAATTTGGTATTCAGTTCATGGGCAATGATGGAGAATGGAAATCAGGGAGGAGACTGGCAAAGTCAGGCTTTATTTTAGATGCTGCCAAAATCTACATTCTTGGGAACCTCCCAGTGATAATGGCCGGGACATGGGGGAACATTAAGTCAATGTATGGTAACACGGTGGCTTGGTTTGGAGAAAAATCCCAGCTTTCAGCTGGAAGGAAATGAAACAAACGTGAACAAGAACTAAGCAGTCAGATGTAAGATGGCTGGTCAAAGAATTTGGGATTCTTGTAAGAAACTAGAGTACTGAAATTCATTTCTATGGAAAAAGCCAATACAACTGGGGTTGGGCAAACACCAGCATGGAGAGCTGTTTCCAGAGCAGATACCAGGAACCCCAGATACAGGGTCTATGGCAATAAGACTCATCCTAGACCCAACCTCAGGTAGAATTTCCTAAGGAGGTCTCTGCTTTTGTAAATGATGGTATGGTCAGAATCTATGGCGACAGAAACCAAGGGCGAAAAATCTAGACCCAGAACTAAAGAAGGCAGTACTGGATGGCATTTGCAAAAGTTGCCTTGCATGGTCTCTGGGTTTATTTTCTTTATTTTCCTAAATGTAGGTGTTTAGTCCTTTAACGTAGAATATAACCTTATTTCGGTACGTACCACACTACAGTGAACATCACTGTGAGAATAAAGTGCATACTCAGTTAAATCTCTTTGTTGTCTTTACAACCTTACTTTAAGTCTGAACTATTTTTTCTTGGGTTCTGGAAATGACAGGCTCAGGGTTAAATGGTTGTTGATGTGTCTCAAGAGAACATTCAAAAAAGGGTGTTGAAGGATTGGGCCTGTGCAAGGAATCCTCTTACAAAGAGCAGAAGGTTAAGGATCAGCAGCCGGTTTATGGTTGTTTTAACCACCACTTCAACAAGAATTTCCTCTACGCCTGCTTCTCAAGTGACAACTGGCAGGCACTACCTGGACAGCCAGACTTAAGACAGAGGTTGATATACCATGTCCGAATGGAACCTAGCCAGTGCCCTTGATAAGCAGTTATAAATGGAGGTCTGGCATATTATCCATTTGGCTAAATGGATACGTCAAATATGTCTCCACCGTTCCTCCACTCTCCACAATCCAGTTACATAACAGCAGTGGCTTAAGTAACTCCACTAATTCCAGAAGAGAGAGTAGGTAGATTAAAATCATCTTCTGTTACCTATTTTGACACTCAGAAATCCATGTCTCTAATAACAACAGATTACTATTAGTAGACCCACAGACAGAGAAAACAAACTCATGATTACAAAAGGGGAAGGGTCGGGGAGGAATAAATTAGGAGTTTGGGATTAACATATACACACTGCTATATATAAAATAGATAACCAACAAGGACCTAATGTATAGTACAGGGAACTATACTCAGTATTTTATAATAATCTATAATGGAAAATAATCTGAAAAAATTAGATATATATGTATACATATAACTGAATCACTTTGCTGTACACCTGAAACTAACACAACATTGTAAATCAACTCTATCTTAATTTAAAAAATTAAAAAATATTAATAACAACAGATTCCCAATGTGACCACTACTAGTTCATAGAGCTATTTACATTTAAAATTAATTCACATTAAATATTAAGAATTTAGTTCTTCTGCCACACTAACCACATTTCAGGTGTTCAGTAGCCACAATGGCTAATAGTTACCATATTGGACAGAGGCAAACTAGTACAAGTCCATTATCATAGAATATGCCATTGGACAGAATTGGATTAAACTGTCATTCATCTCTGTACTCTAGTACCTAGCACCCAATGAGAGTTTGCTGACTTCCTAATACAGGTTGGTTTATCTAGAACAGAGACTGAGATCAATTACTTTTTGCCTGCCTCTCCCACCACCCTCTCTGTAATGCAGCCTTCCTTCCCAGCTTATCTCTGTTCCCAACTCCTTCTAGACAAATGAAAGACATGCCTGTTTGTGATCTCTGTCTCTGTCCGTCTCTGTCTCTCTCTCTTCTTTGAAGGTTTGTTTGGCCTGGAACAGGTTGTCATTGAACTGTCACTGAGCTCTCAAGAGAGTACTTGAGAATGTGATTGTTCTGTCTAATATTCAGTGAGAACAAACTCAGGAGGGCTGAAGTGATGAGATAACTGGGATGCTTCGGATGTCTAATTTTGTCATCCAGAGGGGAAAGTGAGGGAAGTGGGAAGACACTGAGTAGTTGTACAAAGGGTTAACTCACTTGGCTCTCCTTAGCCAACAAATAGGGGAAAGAACTGTGGAGGAAACTGACATTTATTAACCCCCCACAATGATCTAGGTCTCCCCCAGCAAACACATGAGGTATATTTTATTTTCCACACTTAGAGAAAATTATACAAAAATTTAGGGAATTAAGATTTAGGAAGGTTAAGTGATTTGTTCAACATCACACAGCTAGTAAGAAGCAAATCTGGTATAACCAGTCTTTTTCTCTTTAAGTACATAAGCTCTCTCTGCTACTGAAGGGGACCTTGCAAAAACTGGATGGGCTGGAGATTTAAGCTGTATATTGAGGGTATGGTCCTAAAAAGAGAGTCATCACAAATTCATCAATCCTTATCTACGCCCTGTGAGGAGGAAACATGAGCACTCATATAAGTGTGAAGGGAGTTCATGGGCCTAGGCTCTGCTAACTCATGGAGTGCTCCAGCAGTTGGTATGGGGGAAAAAAGAGGGAGGAGGTTATCCTTTACCTGTTATGAAATATAGTCTGTTGATTTTGTAAAATGCATTTTGTGTTACTTTGTTGCTACCTACACTGCAGACTAATCTAGGACTAGGTCTTAGGGGCCTGATTGGTGCAGAATTCATTCAAGGCAGGATACTAGCTTCTTTCTTATTGCTTCATCTATGATTTAGGACATGGATATTGCCATAGCAAGTTCTCTGACAGAATTAGTTTTCTAAGTTTCTGGTTGTGGGCTATCCCCACTACATGAAAATCAAAATTTCTTCATGTTGCAGATATTTCTGATATTGCACCTTATATTTGTAGGCAGATTAGTAAATTTTAAAATATTTCACATGATTCTTACTAACATCCTGTGAGTTGATATAATCGTTCCCTTTCTTCAGGTGTGCAAAATAAGGCACGGGGTAGTTAAGGGAATGATGTAAAATCAAAGTGAATTAACCCAAACTTCTGATTCCCGAATCTTTTCTCATTTTTTCTATGAACAATAGAAAATATAGAAAAAGATAAACTCAAAATCCAGACCCTTCTGTGTCCATAATCTTGGTCCTTTTTCCTTCTTCCCTATATCTTACTCTTAGTTTGGAAATCTCTAACTTCCAAGCTGTGGAAGTTATTGGTTAAGGATTGAGGGTCTTGTGATAATAAAAACTCTTCTGGGTCACCAATGTCAGGATATATGGAAGGTATAGAACATGGAAGCCAATGTCCTGCCCCAAAGTATAAAGGCTTTGGACACAGTCCTTCACAGACGTTGTGTGACAAGCCAATCAATCAACTCACTAATTCATCTGCAGAAAGGCAAACTAGCAGCTTAACTGATTTTCCCCCCCAGATTCAAAGGCCATCATGATATCTAAACTGCTCAGATTAAGAAGGGAGCAAAGGTGCAACGTTATCTGGTAAATTGTTAAAAAAATATATTTTACATGAAACCATCCAGTAAAAGCCAGTTCTCTTCCACAGCTGAGTAAATAAACTAAGGCCTATTTGGGGACTAGAAGCTAGCCTTCATATCTCTGTTCATTAACTCACCCAGCCAAGAGATGAGAACACATACAGTATTCAGGTGGAAACCAGAATTATTAAGGGCTATTAATATTAATTGATATTTTGAATAAAAGATTCATCCATCCAGCAAATATTTAATGAATTCCTATTTTGTGCCTTATGCCCTCTGCATGGTTGCCTTACTGATTCATGAAAATAGAGCCATGCAAAATAATCTAAACCCCCAAATGAAGATTTCCTTCTTCCTCAGTGTGGATTATCCAGATAATTGCTTCAATACTCCACTTCATGGCATTCTGCTGATAAAGCTTTAAATCTTTTAAGGCTACAGGCATAAGGAAATGCAAACCAAAGCTGTATTCCCCCTAGATGCTTCCCAGGAGAGAAAGCCCCACACACTTGAAAGGAATGAAGAATTATCCCACATCAAGAAATTTGCCTTCAGAGGAGCAGGGCTGGTGAGAAGTCTTTTTACAACATTTTCCAGGACAGCATTAGATCCATTAATTACCTAATCCTCTGTGCCTTATTAGCCTTCTTTGAACCCTTTAGATGCCTCTAATTCCCTTATCCTAAAGGCCTCAGAACTGGGGCTACTAGTCCTTTGGTCCCAATTAGGTCCACGTGTGGCATATTGTGCTGCAAATCTCTGCAGCGTATTTACACTAATTATGAACATTAATTATAGGGTAGCCCTGGGAGCTTAATGCCCATTCCAAAGTCATGCCTGGAATTAGGCAGTTTGCAATCTTAGAAGCACACAAGGCAAGCCCAGATTATATGGAGTCAAAAAAGGAAATGAGAAACAGACATAGAAACAATCAGAGAGGCAAGAATTTCTAAGAAAAAGGGAGTTTTGAGTGCCAGAAAACAAAAAAAGGCAGATGCCCACTTAGTTTGCATAAATGGTGCACAGGGTCAGGACTAAACATCCAGGCAAATGTCTCTAGAATCCTTCTTCTCTAAGGTCAGAATTGATCTCAGGAGACCAGCATGAGCTGAGTCTGCAGGTGACAGTTAAATAACCTTAGCTATAGGAAGAACAGAGTTCAAAACTGGGATCAAGAGAGGGCTATGTAGAAAACAAGTCAACTATAAGGATATTTTAAAATAATATGCATTCATTCATTCACAGAATGCATACAGTGTGCTGTTCTGTAATTTAAATTTATTGTGTAACTTTTATTGTGTGTTTGTTAAATGTCAGACACCATTCTAAGCACTTTACATGCATTCAGACTTTGTTACAACAGGTGAGTAATATTATTATCCACATTTTATAGATGAGGAAACTGAGGCATAGAAAATTTCATGTATAGCTTCTCAAGAACACAGCTAACAAGCAACTGACTCAGGTTCCAAATCCAGGCAGAGTCCAAAGCCCATGCTAAGGAACACTGTACTATTCTGCTTGGCCTGGGTAGGAAAAGGTAAATGGAGCATGATCCCAGGCATAAAGGAATTCCTAGCCTGGGAAAGTTAGACATATAAATAATTATACAACATGGGGATAATACAGAGGCTTGGATGACACTGGATCCTATTCCTTTATGTGTAAGCAAGGGCATTGTTCCTTTGGTCTTCTGCATGATTAAGTTTCCTTTCTCTACTATTATTCTCATTAGCATATAAATATACTATAAAATCTCTCAATATAAAAATAATTTTAATCTCCTCTCGCTTTCTAGCCACGACCCTTATTTTCCTCCTTAAAAATAAAACAACAACAAAACAAAATCAAACAAACAAGTAAAAAGCAACACACCAGGCATGGAGGAGTTTTATTTACTATCTCACTTCCCATCACGTGGCTTGTGGGTTCCTAGTTCCCCAGCTAGGGATCAAACCTGGATCCCCTGCAGTGGAAGTGCAGAGTGCTAACCACTAGACCTCCAGAGAATTCCCCTATTCCCTCTTAATCCCATTTCAATCAGGTTATTCTCTCTACCATGCCTAAGAAATGGTATTCATTCATGTTGCCAAAGATTCATGTTCATTCATGTCCCCAATGCCAGTGAGCAATTCTCAGTCCTCTTCTGCATTTTCTCTGCAGGATTTGACATTGCAGATCACTCCCTCCTTCTTGCAACCTTCTCTTCCTTGACTTGCCAGAAACCACATTCTACTTATTTTCCTCCTACCTCATTGGCTGCTCCATTTTAGTCTTCTCTGCCAGACTCAGACCTCAGACCTCACCTCTACTGTTTTGAAACTTTTACTATGTGATCTCAATTTTTCCCATGGTGGAAATACTTGCCACATTTTATCAAATCTAAAACACAAATTGTTTCACCTTTTACATATCTGAAAAAAGATGCATCTGCAAATGGTTGTCATCATCCAGGCAGCAGTCTTGACTTAGTCTTCCTTGCCTGCACTGTGAGAACTTGGTCATTGCTGTTGACACTATCTTAATTCAATAAAAATTTGTGGATTAATGGTACTAGACATGTCGGATTTAATGCTATTTAAAATGAACTTAAAAATTAATACTGTGATTTGGCATTAAAAGAAAATTATTATTATATATGCAGAAAACCATGGAAATAGAGCAATTTGAAAGAATATGTACTGACAAAACTTTAATTTCTTTTTTCAAAGTAACAACTAAGAGCTTTATAAATCTTTGGAGTGTAAGATACCTTCAAGAAAATCTCTTTTATATTTTTTTACTGAGATATCTGCAAAAGGATTACTTATCACATACTTATTAAAGTAAGTGGAGAGAGGAGAATTTGTCAAATACTTTGGAAAAAATAAAGCAACTTATAACTGGCCAATTCATGCATCATACGGGACTATTAAGGCATTATGTCATAGTTTAATTTGTAGGTTTATTTTTCCTCAGGGGTAGAGCTTATAATCAATGGTGACTCAGATTTGAAGAAATATGGAACATACCAATGATTCCCATATTCCAAATTTCCAAAATCACAGTTCATTTGTGTTGACATTTTACCAGAACTAATTTTATCCTAGACATTTTATCCTAGAACTAATAATGGGTTCAACAAGGTTGAAGGACACAAGGTTGTAGGATACATTAAAGATGTCAATTCTTCCCAAACTGACATAAAGGTTTAACACAATTCCTATCAAAATTTCAGCAGTGTTTTGTACATATAGACAAGATTATTTTAAAATTTATATGAAAAGTAAAACAAAAATAAAAAACAGAAAAACAAAACTGTGCTAACTAAAGCAATTTTGAAAATGGAGAACAAAGTGGAAGGAAGTAGTCCACCTGATGTCAGGTTACGGTCATCAAGAGGTTGTATTGGAGGGATAGACACATAGATCAATGGAACAGAATATAAAACCCCAAAAATAGACAAATATGGCCAAACGATTTTTGACAAAGTACAAAAGCAATTCAATAGAAGAAAGATAGCACTTTCAACAAATCGTGCTGGAGAAACTGGACATAGGAAGCAAATAAATAAATAAATAAATGGAATCTTGACCTAAACGTCACATCTTAAACAAAAATTATGTCAAAATATATTACAGATGTAAAAGTCAAACATAAAATTATAAAACTTTTAGGAACACGTATAAGAGAAAATATTTGGAATTAGAACTGGGTAAATTTTTAGACTTAACAAAAGCCTGATCCATAAAATTTAAAAAAAGACAAATTGTCCTTCTCCAAAATTATAAACTTTTGCTCTACAAAAGGCCTTGTCAGGAGGATGAAAAGACAAGCTATATACTGGGAGAAAATATTTCCAAACTATCTACCCATCAGAGAACTAGTGTTCAGAATATGGGAAAACAAAAAACAAAAAACTCTGAAAACTCAGGAGAAAAAAAAAAAAACCCATTAGAAAATGGGCAAAGTATATGAAAAGACATTTCACTAAAAATAATACATGGATGACAAATAAGCAAATAAAAAGGTGTTCACTGTCATTAGACATTAGGGAAATGCATATTACAGCCCCAATGAGATATCACAACATACCTATCAAAATGGAAACACTAAAAAATAATGACAACACCAAGTGATGGTGAGGATGCAAAGAAACTGGATCACTCATATATTGCTGGTGGAACTGAAAAATGGTATAGCCACTCTGGAAAACAATTTGGCAGTTTGTTTAAAAACTAAACATGAAACTTACATATGTCCAGCAATTGCACTCCTGGGCATTGTTCCAGAGAAATGAAGATATATATTCCTATAAGCACTTGTACATAAATGTTTTATACTAGTTTTATTCATAAATTCTTAAGACCTGGGCACAGAAATCAGATAAGAAAAAGAAATAAAAGGAATCCATACTGGAAAGGAAGAAGTAAAACTGTCACTGTATGCAAATGACATAATACTATACATACAAAATTCTAAACACACAACCAGAAAACTACTAGAGCTCATCAATGAATTCAGTAAAATTTCAAGATACAAAATTATTACACAGAAATCTGTTGCATTTCTATACACTAAAAATGAACTAACAGAAAGAAAAATTAAGAAAGCAATCTCATTTACAATCACATCAAAAAAGAATAAAATACCTAGGAATAAGTCTAACTCAGAAGGCAAAAAACCTGTACTTGGAAAACTATAAGACACTCATGAAAGAAACTGAAGACAACATAAACAGATGGAAGGATATACTGTGTTTGTGGATTGGTAGAATTAACGTTGTTAAAATACTACCAAAGTCAATCACAGACTCACTGAAATCCCTATCAAAAGACCAATGGAATTTTTCACAGAACTAGAACAAATAATTATAAAATTTGTAGGGAGACACAAAAGACCCTGAATAGGCAAAACAATCTTGAGAAGGAAGAACAAAGCTGGAGGTATCATGCACTTGGATTTAAAATTATACTACAAGTTACAGTAGTCAGAACATTATGGTATAGCACAAAAACAAACACATAGGTCAATGGGACAGAATAGAGAGCACAGAAATGAACCCACATTTATATGGACAATTAATCTATGACAAAGGAGGCAAGAATATACAACCAGAAAAAGATAGCCTCTTTAATAAACGGTGTTGTGAAAACTGGACAGCTATATGTAAAAGAATAAAACTGGAATACTCTTTCTCACCATGCACAAAAATAAACTGAAAACGGATTAAACACTTAAATGTAAGACCTGAAACCACAAAACTTCTAGAAGAAAACATAGGTGGTAATCTCTTTAACATCAGTCTTAGTAATATTTTTTGGATATGCCTCCTCAGGCAAGAGAAACAAGAGCAAAAATAAACAAATAAGACTACATCAGGGGCTTCCCTGGTAGCACAGTGGTTGAGAGTCCACCTGCCGATGCAGGGGACGTGGGTTCATGCCCCGGTCTGGGAGGATCCCACGTGCTGTGGAGCGGCTGGGCCCGTGAGCCATGGCCACTGATCCTGCGCGTCTGGAACCTGTGCTCTGCAACAGGAGAGGCCACAACAGTGAGAGGCCCGCGTACCGAAAAAAAAAAAAATTACATCAAACTAAAAAGCTTTTGTACAGTGAAGGAATGATCAACAAAAAAAGTTCACCTACTGAAAGGGAGAAGATATTTGCAAAGATTTTTCCAGTAAGGAGTTCCAAAATATACAAGAACTCATACAACTCAACATCAAGGAAAACAAACAACTCAATTAAAAAATGGACAGAGGATCTGAATAGACACTTTTCCAAAGAGATACATCAACAGGCACATGAAAAAAATGCTCAACATTAGTAGCATTAGGGAAATGCAAATCAAAACCACAGTGAGATATTTCCTCACACCTGTCAGAAAGGATATTGTCAAAAAGACACCAAATAACAAGTGTTGGCAAGGATGTGGAGAAAGGGAACCCTCATGCACTGTTGATGGCAATGTAAATTGGTGTGACCACTATGGAAAACAGTAGAGAGATTCTTTAAAAAATTAAAAATAGAACTACCATATGACCCAATAATTTCACTCCTGGTTAGTTATCCAAAGAAAACACAAACATTAATTAGAAAACATATAAGCATGTACAACTGAAACTAACACAACACTGTAAATCAATGATACTTCAATTAAAAAATTAAAAAATATATATGTAGTCCTATGTTCATTGTAACATTATTTGCAGTAGCCAAGATTTGGAAACAACCTACATGCCCATCAATAGATGAAAAGATAAAGAAAATGTGATAAATACACACACACACACACACACACACAGTGGAATATTACTCAGCCATAAAAAATGAAATCTTGTCATTTGTGATAACATGGATAGACCTAGAGGGTTTTATGCTAAGTGAAATAAGTCAGACACAGAAAGACAAATACTGAATTATTTCACTTATGTGTGGAATCAAAAAACAAAAATGAATAAGCATAACCCAGAAACAGAGTCATAGACACAGAGAACAAACAGGTGGTTGCCAGAGGGGTGTGGGATGGGGTGGGGGGAGGCTAGAAATAGATGATGAAAGAGATTAAGAGGTACAAACTTACAGTTGCAAAATAAATGAGTCATGGGTATGAAATTAAGAGTGTGAGGAATATAGTCAATATTTATGTCATATCTTTGAAGGGTGACAGACAGTAACTAAGAATTTTCATGGTGATGATTTTGAAATACGTGGAAATATCAAATCACTATGTTGTGTAATAGGACCTAACATAGTGTTCTAGGTCAATTATACTTCAAAAAAATAAACAAACAAAGAAACTCATAAAAAAGAGATCAGATTTGTGGTTACAAGAGGCAGGGGGTGGGGGGAGGCAGAATTGGATGAAGACAGTCAAAAGTACAACTTTCCAGTTATGAGTTAAATAAGTGCTAGAGATGTAATGTTCAACATGATAAATATAATTAACACCACAGTATGTTATATATGAAAGTTACTAAGAGAGTAAATCTTGAGTTCTCATCTAAAGGAAAATGTTTTTTTCTATTTCTTTAATTTGGTATCTATGTGAGATAATGGATGTTTACTGACCTTAATTGTAGTAATTATTTCATCATGTGTGTAAGCCAAATCATTGTGCTGTACATTTTAAATATATAAGTGCTGTATGCAAATTTTATCTCAGTAAAACTAGAAGAAAAAAATAAAACCAATGACTTATTTCCACCTTAAAATGCCAGAAAAAGAAGAGTGAATTAAACCTAAAGTAAATAGAATAAAATAATAATAAAGATCAGAGCAGAAACAAATTATAAAATGAAAATCACATAGAATCTATGAAACCAAATGCAGTATTTTAGAAAATAATAAAATTAATAAACTGCTAATAGATTGATTAAAAAAAAAGAGATGATACAAATTACCAATATCAGGAACTGAAGAGGAGACATCACTACAGATCCTACAGAATTAAGAAAATATTATGAACAACTTTATGCCAATAAATTAAACAAAATATATCAGAAGTATAAAATTCTTTTTTCAAATTTTAAAAAATTTGTTTTATTATTATTATTATTTTGTCTGTGTTGGGTCTTCATTGCTGTGCACGGGCTCTCTTTAATTGTGGCAAGTGGGGGCTACTCTTCGTTGCGGTGCACGGGCTTCTCATTGTGGCGGCTTCTCTTGTTGCAGAACATGGGCTCTAGGCTCATGGGCTTCAGTAGTTGCAGCACATGGAACAAGTAGTTGCAGCACACAGGCCCTAAGGAATGCAGGTTTCAGTCGTTGTGGCACACGGGCTCTAGAGCACAGGCTCAGTAGTTGTGCTGTACAGGCTTCATTGCTCCACGGCATGTGGGATCTTCCCAGACCAGGGATCAAACCTGTGTCCTCTGCATTGGCAGGCAGATTCTTAACCATTGTGCCACTAGGGAAGTCCAAAAGTATAAAATTCTTGAAGACAGAAATTGCTAAGATTGATTCAAGAGGAAATAGAAAATCAGATTTTAGGTATATATATATTTGTAATTGACATTTCAATTTAAAAAATTCCACAAAGGAAACTACTATCCTAGATGGATTTACTTGTGAATTATATGAAATATTTAAAGGAGCAATGACCAGTAATAAACCTGCTCTTTACAAAGTTAACAAAGAAACACTTTTCAAGTCATTTTATGAGGCCCACATTACTTCATTAAATAAACAAAACATTGCATCAAAGAAACTAGACAGACATCTCTCATAGATATAGATACAAAAAATCTTAAAGACATTTATCAAATTGAGTCTAGCAACACATACAAAGGATAATGCCTTGTACCAATTAATTTAATCCCAAGGATGCTAGGATTTTTAAAATTCAAAAAGCAATAAATATAATCAGTCTTATTAACAGAATAAAGGAGAAAAATCATACGATTATCTCAATACATTCGGAACAGGTATTTGTCACCATCTCATATGCATTCATCATAAAAACTTTCACTAAACTAAGAATAGATGGGAACTAATAAAATAATTAGTCCATAAGCTAATAAAGTCCATAAACTAATAAAAGTCATTACAAAAAACTTACAGCTAACTTCATACTTAATGGTGAAATAATTGCATGCTTCCCTCCCTAAGATTAGGAACAAGGTAAGAATGTTTGCTCTCACCACTTCCTTTTTTATCTTTGACATGGAGCAATAAGAGAGGAAAACATTAATAAATGGCATACTGATTGGAATTAAAAAAAACAATTTGCTTATTATTGAACTATATACATACGTGATTTACTTTATATGAAACTCTAGAAAAGATAAACTCTAATGGTGACAGAATGACAGATTTACTGGAGCTGGAGTAGGGGAGATTGACTAGGAAAATGAAAATTTTTATATGTTGAATGTCAGCAGTGTTACTTGGGAATATACATTGGTCAAAACTCATTGAACTACACATTTGAAATTGAATTATATCTCAGTTAATTAGAAAACATTTTTAAATTGTATTCTTAAATACCATCAAAATACAAATAGAAGGTGAAAATGGTAAAAGATACTCTTTACCATAACAGCCAAAGAATAAGTAATATAACAATAAATCTTTCAAAATATATGCAATATAGCAAGATATGTAATGGGGAAAAATAATATTTGAATAACATAAAAATAGAAATAAATGTGGAGATATGCTATACTTGTGAATGGAGATAGTTATATGAAGATGAAAATTCTCCAAATTAAAAAAATATTTCAAGGCAATTCTATAAATATTATAACAGAGGTTTTCATAAAAGTTGATTAATGCTAAAACTGATGGGCAGAGCAAAGGCCAAGAACATCTAAGGAGATTAAAATATGAGGATTCACTGTACAGGTTTATGAGTGCTTATCAAAAAATGTATGAATTAAGATAGAGAGGCACTAGTGTAAAAATAGTCAAAAAGACCCATAGAATATATTTAGAATACACTTAGAAAAAAACTCTTGCCTGTATAAATAAAGCATACTACAGAATGATATTTTAAATTAGGTAGAGCAGGCATAGTCTAATGAAGACATAATATTATAATCTTTAAAAATATATAATGGGGCTTCCCTGGTGGCGCAGTGGTTGAGAGTCCACCTGCCGATGCAGGGGAAACGGGTTCGTGCCCCGGTCTGGGAAGATCCCACATGCCGCAGAGCGGCTGGGCCCGTGAGCCATGGCCGCTGGGCCTGTGCGTCTGGAGCCTGTGCTCCGCAACGGGAGAGGCCACAACAGTGAGAGGCCCACATACCGCAAAAAAAAATAAAAATAAAAAAAATAAAAATATATAATGTATGTGTATATGTATATACATATACACACAAATAATAACATGATATCTCTGTTCCACACCATTCACAAAAAATCAATTCCATATATATTTGAAACCTAAATGTAAAAAGCAAAATTTTATTTTTAGCAGAGAACATATAAAATATCTTTACAAACTTGCAGTAAAAGAGGGATTTCCTAAACAAGACACACACATACACACACAATAAACTGTAAAGAAAAAACTGACCACCTTGACCATGTTAAAATTAAAATCTTCTGCACAACTAAATATATCATAAAGGAAATGAAAAAGTAAATATTTGTAACACATATAGCAATTAGTAACTGGAATAGTAAGCACTTTTTAAAGAGTAAAATAAAGATTATCCAATAAAAAATGGAAAGAAAATTTGGACAGAAACACTCATAAAGCAGAAATATGAATGGTCAGTAAGCATATGAAAAGTTCAACCTCATTTGTAATAAAGGAAATATAAATTAGAACCAGAAGGTGTAAATTAAAACCACAATGTGAGGAAATGTGAAATATTATTCAGTGCTTCTAGTATAAAAATTGGCACTTTGGAAGACAATTTGACACAATCTAATATAATCAAAGATAGGAATACTTTATAACCCAGTGACTCCACTCCCAGAGAATTTCTTGCATTACGTGCTCATGTAGATATATAAGAATGCTTATTGTAGCATTTTTTTCACATCTTTATTGGAGTATAAATGCTTTACAATATTGTGTTAGTTTCTGCTGTACAACAAAGTGAATCAGCTATATACATACATATATCCCCATATCCCCCTCCCTCTTGAGCCTCCCTCTGACCCTCCCTATCCCATCCCTCTAAGTCATCACAAAGCATTGAGCTGATCTCCCTGTGCTATGCAGCAGCTACCCACTAGCCATCCATTTTAAATTTGGTAGTGTATATACGTCAAAGCTACTCTCTCACTTCATCCCAGCCTCCCCTCCCCAACATCCCGTGTCCTCAAGTCTGCTCTCTCTGTCTGTATCTTTATTCTTGCCCTGCCACTAGGTTCATCAATACCGCTTTTTAAAATTCCATATATATGCATTAGCATACGGTATTTGTTTTTCTCTTTCTGACTTACTTGACTCTGTATGACAGATTCTAGGTCCATTCACCTCATTACAAATAAATCAATTTTGTCCTTTATATGAATGAGTAATATTCCATTGTATATATGTGCCACATCTTCTTTATCCAATCATCTATTGATGGACATTTATGTTGCTTCCATGTCCTGGCTATTGTAAATAGTGCTGCAATGAACATTGTGGTACATGTATCTTTTTGAATTATGGTTTTCTCAGTGTATGTGCCCAGTAGTGGGATTGCTGGGTCTTATGGTAGTTCTATTTCTAGTTTTTTAAAGAACCTCCGTACTGTTCTCCATAGTGGCTGTATCAATTTACATTCCCACCAACAGTGCAGGAGGGTTCCCTTTTCTCCACACCCTCTCCAGCATTTATTGTTTGTAGATTTTTTGATGATGGCCATTCTGACTGGTGTGAGGTGATACCTCACTGTGGTTTTGGTTTGCATTTCTCTAATGATTAGTGATGTTGAGCATCTTTTCATGCATTTGTTGGCCATCTGTATGTCTTCTTTGGAGAAATGTCTATTTAGGTCTTCCACCTATTTTTGGACTGGGTTGTTTGTTTTTTTGATATTGAGCTGCATGAGCTGCTTGTATATTCTGGACATGAATCCTTTGTCAGTTGCTTCATTTGCAAATATTTTCTCCCATTCTGAGGGTTGTCTTTTTGTCTTGTTTACGGTTTCATTTGCTGTGCAAAAGCTTTTAAGTTTCATTAGGTCCCATGTGTTTATTTTTGTCTTTATTTCCATTTCTCTAGGAGGTGGGTCAAAAAGGATCTTACTGTGATTTATGTCATAGAGTGTTCTGCCTATGTTTTCCTCTAAGAGTTTTATGGTGTCTGGTCTTGCATGTAGGTCTTTGATACATTTTGAGTTTATTTTTGTGTATGGTGTTAGGGTGTGTTCCAATTTCATTCTTTTACATGTAGCTGTCCAGTTTTCCCAGCACCACTTATTGAAGAGGCTGCCTTTTCTATATTGTATATTCTTGCCTCCTTTGTCAAAGATAAAGTGACCATACGTGTGTGGGTTTATCTCTGGGCTTTCTATCTTGTTCCATTGATCTATATTTCTGTTTTTGTGCCAGTACCATACTGTCTTGATTACTGTAGCTTTGTAGTATAGTCTGAAGTCAAGAAACCTGATTCCTCCAGCTCCATTTTTCTTTCTCAAGATTGCTTTGGCTATTTGGGGTCTTTTGTGTTTCCATACAAATTGTAAAATTTCTTGTTCTAGTTCTATGAAAAATGCCATTGGTCATTTGATAGGGATTGCATTGAGCCTGTAGATTGCTTTGGGTAATGTAGTCATTTTCACAATATTGATTCTTCCAATCCAGGAGCATGACATATCTCTCCATCTGTTGATGTTATCTTTGATTTCTTTCATCGGTGTTTTACAGTTTTCTGCATACAGGTCTTTTGCCTCCTTAGGTAGGTTTATTCCTAGGTATTTTATTCTTTTTGTTGCAATGGTAAATGGGATTGTTTCCTTAATTTCTCTTTATGATCTTTTGTTGTTAGTGTATAGCAATGCAAGAGATTTCTGTGCATTAATTTTGTATCTTGCAACCTTACCAAATTCATTGATTAGTTCTAGTAGTTTTCTGGTGGCAGCTTTAGGATTTTCTAGGTATAGTATCATGTCATTGGTAAACAGTGACAGTTTTACTTCTTTTCCAATTTGTGTTCCTTTTATTTCTTTTTCTTCTCTGATTGCTGTGGCTAGGACTTCCTATACTATGTTGAATAATAGTGATGAGAGTGGACATCCTTGTCTTGTTCCTGATCTTAGAGGAAATGTAGCATTGTTTTTCAACAGAGAGAAATTGAAAACAACTTAAATATCATCAACAAATTAGGGATAAACTGTAGTGTATTCATAAAATGAAATGTCATTCAGATAATAAAATAAAATCAGTGTATCTATACTGAGAAGAAGTAATTTAAAAATACATTAAATGAAAAAAGGCAAGTTGCTTACAAATACATATAGTTTATATACAAACTGTACTTATAAATACAATTTATATGTATTTAAAATTACACAAAGCAATAATACATATGATTGTAGGTACATTAACATGTAGTAAAATTGTGAAAACCATACTAATGATACACCATCAACTCCAGAATAGTGATTGCCCACAATGAGAAGGAAGGTGTCTGAGATGCATGAAGGTCAGCCTTTCGTGATGTTTTAACCTTAAACATATTGGAAAATTTAAAAAATGTGGAGCAAATACGTTAATGTGTTAACATTTGATAAATTTAGATGTTGAACTTATTGGGTTTCTTGTATTATTTTGTTTCCTTTGTTCATTCCAAATATTTTCTTATGTAAAATAACAAAATTCCAAATTGAAGAGGTGCTTCAAATACCCACACAGCCTGCTTTGGGTGGGAATCTGCTTAGAGGTTAAGGAAATGTTTTATGGTTTTTAGGGAGCTGAGGGTTGGAGTTTTGCCCTAGAATTAAGTATTAGTGTTCTCGCTGCTCCTGCTTGTTTCTGAATTCCTTACATCTGCACTTGGTTCTTCAGCTTGCCCTCACCTCTGTATACAGTCCCTGCTTTAAATTGTCTTTGGATGAACCAGCCGAGTGCACTTTTGTTTTCCTGCTGTGACCCCACCTGTTTTCTCTGTGAGGATCATGGGCAGTGAAGCCCTATATTTTAATATATTTATAGAACACAGAGTAGAATGACTGGAACTTCCTGCCGAGGAAGGCCAGGCCTCTCCTGACTGTGGAGAGAGTCCTTCCTTACCTCTATACGAAGCCAGAAGAGAGAAGCAAGTCAGAGCCGACATTTCAGCCAGCCTCCCAGGGATGGAATCCAACCCTGCAGCTTATTAGCTCTGAGGTCTTGGGGAAATTACCTAACCTCTCTGTTCTCCTCTAGACAATGGGCTTATTAGCACTTACCTCACAGGGCTGTTGTGAAGGTGAAATGAAACAATGAATGTGCAACGTGCTCGGAGTCACGAAGTATAAACACTTCACTAAACACTCTCCAGTCTGAGAGTCCAACGGTTGCTAGCAGCGGATAGGTCCTGTGACTGGCAGTGTGTCTCCTTCCTCTCCTCTCACTAGCTTACTTTATCTCTGATCATCTTGATTGTCTGCTTCCTTTGCACTGAGCTTCCTAAAGGAGCCACAGTTGTAATAATAACAACAAACAAGTTAGGAAGAATTACCCTCCCATCTCTCTTGTAAAGGTCGACAGGTTCCATCCTTACATTACAATCCCAATTAAAGGGAAATTCCCCACCAAGCAGTAAACCTAAACTGAAAAAGATCCTATAGGGGTGAATAATCCTTTTCCGTGAACAAACCTGCTATTTATGCTTTTTTTTGGTCACTGCTTATGTGCACTCAAATCCCCACTGAACCAATCCTGCAAGCTGATGAAGAAGTAAAGCTACGGGCATCCATCGGTGGGTCTGTCAAGATGTTACTTGTAACGAGTCTCCCATGGATTTGATTATTACTGGGTATTAATTATTAATGGTATTTCCTGCAGGAGGCCAGCATAGGCTTCCCTCTCCCCAACCTGTATTTTCAAATGGAATTAAAAAATAACCAAAAATCTCCCTCTGAGGAGCAGGAGGAAAAAAAGGAAGGAATCAAGGGTATCCCTTCCTAGTCTTTCACCACTAGCACCACTTGATATTCTGGGGCTGATCTTATAATTAAGTGTAGGGGAAGCAGACCTGCACATAGCCTCCTAGGCCTCCTGCAGCTGCGACCCCTCTCAAAACCACAAAGGAGGAACAAAGCGCCCTTCTGCCTTCACCCCTTTCCCCCTAGCCTCACTACCCTGCTCTGACCTTGTCTTTTTGGCAGTTAATTTCCTCTGATGGTTATGTTCATTTTTATGGCTTCCTAATGATCAGAAATATTTGGCAGATTAACATCCTTTAACTTTCCCCTCCCTGTGGAGGTGAGGAGGGTGCAAGGAGACTGGGAGGGGGCTAAATGGCGAGAAACAGCTGGAAAATGCAAGGATGAAACTCAGAATTCTGTGCCAAGCATGTCAAGAAGACAGTGAAAGATGGACACAGTGAAAGCCTGGAGAAATTCAAACCAAATTAAAAAATAATAATAAGGCTGAAAGATCAGAAGCAGAGCCTCTCCCTCCCCCGCTGCATGGTTTTATACTTTATTCACTGCTGACAGTCCATATGTTGCTTCATAGCAATGCTTCAAAGATGGCTACACCTGTCAGGGTGTCTGGGAGGTAAAGACAGAGCAGATGTTGAGATTTGTGTCATGGAAAGGAGAAATTCATCTTGTCTAGCAAAAAATGGCATGCTCATGAGTGTCCTGAAGGGGTCTCTCCTCTATTGCCACACTCCCCTTTTCCATGAGGCAGTGGTCCCTTCTTGGTGTCGCAGATGGGAAGATGGAATTTCATTTTACTGGCGTTCAATCAAAACAGAATAATGTGTTTAATATCCCTGCAGTGTAAGTGAAAGGGAGAGATTCATGAACTCATGGGAGGTGAGGGATTCCAAGCAGTGCTTCGATCTCCTCTAGTATACATAAACGTAGAAAGCACAGTGGAAAATATGGATAAATCCAGGTTACGATCTCGGCCTGCTCCCCTATGTTGCTACTTAAGTTCAAGCCTTTCTGACAAAGGTATGGCACTCACCAAGAGAACAACTGAATTAATACAAAGGTAGTCAGGTGCCCTGAGCTTAATCCCAGAGGAGGGTGATTTGGTGGCAGTGTCAAGGGAGGAGATAAATGCTCCTGATTGGCAGAGGTAATAAGTAGGGGAGAGCCTTACAAAAGAAGTCACTGAGACTTCCACTTTAAGTTTCATTTAAAATCCAGTAGGTAGTAGTCGCCGGGTTTTAAGTCTGCTTACAAACAGCAACACTCCATGTACATCGGGGAAAAATTTGGAAGTCAATAAACCAAAATGCTACAGGTAGTTGGGTTAGGAGAGTAAAATTATGGGTAATCATTGTCTTTTATAATTATTCTAATTTTTTTCTAATGCAATTATGTAATATTTATAATGACGGATGTGTGCATGTGTGTGTAGGTGTGTGTTTCTCTACCTTTGGTGTGCATATCTAGGGAGCTTGTAAAAAATGTGAATGCCTGGGATACACTTTTAACCTCCTGAAATAAGTAAGGAATTAAAACCAAATATAATAAAATGTAAAAATCTAGTCCTACCCTAAACTAATCTAGCTTTCTCAGATCTGTCTAGGTGGTGTGGAGTTGTCTAGCAAGCTTTCCTACGTGGTCTGCATTGTATTCATTTTGGCCACCTCAAGCTTATTCCAAAAGAACACTGCTTTCTATGTAATTTTCCCAGAAAATATTTTGCAGTTATGCATATACCTAATTCTTTTTCATAAAAAAATCTTTAAACGCTGCACTTTTCTCTCTTAGATGTGCTTTTCTATATCCAAATAATAAAGCCCAATGTCTCCAGAATCCACACTTGTTCCTGTCCATTTCTCATACATTTATGCACACTTCTACCTCACATCAGGGGTGAGTCTACACACATAGACATGATTCCTTTACTATTATATAAATTTAGTTAATTTAGTAAAAAAAAAAATCAGTGTTAATCACATTTGCGGTTGATTGAGTGAAGCATTTGGGAGGATTAAGAAAAAAAAAACCTTTGTTCAGTGTGTATCACTGTTAGTCAAGAGAGTTGACTCAGTTAATACTGAGGATGTCAGTGTGCAGGTGCAAAGAGGCATTCTTCTTATTTTAGCTCTCTGGTGACAGGGCACAGTCATATAATATAGTTTTCTCATCTTAATTTCCATGAGTCCAGTTAATAATGGTAATTGTATCAAAAACAAAAACCCTCATGGTTACAGTGCTACCTCAGGCACAGTTGATTGTACACACACGAACACACACACACACGCACAGAATACACAATTAGAGCTCTGGAGATTACCACCACATTTGCATAAGGGTGTGGTGATCCACATGAGTGCTTTTTTAAAAGACGTTATCAATGGGATTGAACAGGTGCTCTCCCCTCCCCCAGTTAACTGCACAGCACCGCAAGAAAAATGCCAGGACACTTCATTTTGTTTTTGTCTAAGCAGGAACTACTGATGTAAAGGAAACTCATTTCCCCCGCCCTCAGTCTGTGCCACTAAATGGCTGTTATTACATAGAGTCAGCTGGCTCCTCTGCCGGGGCTGACAGCTGTCCATTCTCTGGACCTGGATTGGATCCCAGAGCTGGGGCACAGGGTTCCACAGCTAATGAGATGTCAGCTTCTTCAAGGAGGGACCACCCATTTGTTTAGCTATTTGTAAGACAAGATCTTTGAACTTGCGTGTTGCCCATTTTTCCCAGACCGAGCATTTTTAGATAGATAGCACTTATTAATAATAATAACACACTACTTGATTAGTCTTTTCTACTTCCCAGAGCATTTGCACATCCATTATCTCATTTAATCTATTATTGCATCTTGAAATGAACATTAGTCTTTGCGATTCACATATAATTCTCTGACAAGCTAGTGACCTGGCCTTGGATTACTCATAACTTCTCATAGACCCAAACTCAATATCTTCAGTGACTGAAAATGTTTCCTTTTATCTACCTGATATCCAGCTGAAATAAATTTCTGTTCAGTCTAGCCTGAAGGCAATGTCAGCCTACTGTTTCTTCAACGGTTTGTCTGGCTTTCTGACCTTGTGATTCTCCCATCTTCAGAGCAGGGTCCATATAACAACACCTTTAGTTTCAGCCTTATGAGAAACTCTGAGAAAACTCTTGTCCCTGGGGAATGGGAAATGTTGCACGTAAAGTTTATGCATTCACTTACCATTACTGAGCACTTAAAATGCTCTTAACTCCTACTGTTTCATTTAATATGTGCAACATCTCTTCAGTGGGTGCATCTGTTCCATTTTAGAGGAACGGGAACTGAGGTTTAAGGCCACATGCCTGTAAGCAGAGAAATGAAACAGCATTCAAACCTAGTTCTACATGAATCTGAAACCACTGGTCTTTTTCTCGAATTCCTTGCTGTCTTTCCACTAGGAGCGGCCCTTGCAGGCAGTGTTAGCTGTTTCTCTCTGGAGAGTCAGCAGAGTTCCTTTAGTCCTTTGACTATTGGTAGCCATATTCTACCTGGTGTTCCCCCAGGCCCAAACACCATGTGTTATCATAGAAGCTGTATCTTTCTCTCCCCTCTCACATTGTACAATCTTTATGGGTAGTCACAATTTCTTACTTATTCTTATAATGCCAGCCTCTAGTAGAATTCCTGGAACATAGTAACTACTCAATAAATGTGTATTGAACAGATGACCAAATGAGTAAATATATCCACACTAGGCCTGTGAAGGATGAAATTTTGAGATTCTGCCTTGAAAAGCAGATGCTCACTTCTTTAGGGCCATCTGGGTCCTATATGCTCCAAGTTTGGCAGCATTCAACATCACTAACCATGCCTTCTCAGCCTCCCTAGTCTTGCAATCATTTTAGCACTCCATATAGAGACTCAGAACTGGCAATTTCTGAAAATGATGGGAAAATGTTCCTTTTTTCCTCCTTTGCGTGGCTTCTGAAGCATGTCTGCCCTGGAGCACACTTAGCCAGCCTCCGACAGCTGCCTCCACCATCCCAAGTTTCTAAAGCCTGTGACAGCTTTCTCTGACCCATTGAAGCTCAGTCTTATGATAAATCCTCAATGTTCCTTCAACTATCTCTGGTGAAACAAAAAACTGTTTTTGTCCCAATTTGTTATAATCATTAAACATCACACACTTGGATGTCATTGCTATACCTAATTGATGTAAAAGTTTCTAGAGCCTTCCTCTCAAGTTCTGCACCTATCTCCTCACTGACTAGGAACAGCATATGTATTGATGCCATAGACAGCACTTGAAGAGGACCCCAACATAGATCACCAAATTCTGATTTTACCTGTGGAGAAGGGGATCCAACAGAAATAGAATCCAAGTCACAGAGTAATTTTAATTTTTCTAGTAGCTGCATTAATAAACATAAAAAGAAACAGGTGAGGGCTTCCCTGGTGGCGCAGTGGTTGAGTCCACCTGCCGATGCAGGGGACACAGGTTCATGCCCCGGTCCAGGAGGATCCCACATGCCGCGGAGCGGCTGGGCCCGTGAGCCATAGCCGCTGGGCCTGCGCGTCCGGAGCCTGTGCTCTGCAACAGGAGAGGCCACAACAGTGAGAGGGAGGCCCGCGTACCACAAAAAAAAAAAAAAGAAAGAAAAGGAACAGGTGAGATTAATCTTAATACTGTATTTTATTTAACCCAACATTTCCAAAATAGTAGCATTCTAAAATGCAATCAATATAAAATAATTAAGTTATATTCTTTTTTTGTGTTAAGCCTTTGAAATCTGGTGTATATTGCATACTTACAGCACATCTCCATCGGGACTAGACACATTGCAAGTGCTCAATGACATGATGCTAGTGACTGTTGGATTGGACAGTGCAATTCTAGAGCCCTCACCGTTATCATGCTTATTGGCTCCCCAGACCCAAGAGCCCCTTAGGGATTTCACTGTTGCTCTACCGAAGGTCCCTCAGTTATCTTCTAGCTTCAGAAACTTCCCCACTCATCATGACTCTTGCATTCAACTTCAGGCAATCCTCTAGAATGAAACATTTAGTTCTAGTCAAAATAGTGACAGAAAAGATAAAGGCAGCAACTGGTAAGAAGAAAGATACTCTCACACACAGGAGATACAGATTGTGATTCAGCATACCACTTTGAGCCTCTATAAGGTGTTAGGCATGGCTACTATGTGGACAATTGGCCAGAATCTGTGCACTGTGTCTCTTTATTTTGTGTAGTTGGAACAAGCCCATTCTTAGATTCTAAAGAACCTAGGATTCATTCTAACACAGGAAGAGAAAAGATCCCAAGATCAATAGGCTGCCTTCAGTTCAACCCTGAGTCAATTTCGCTCCTGGTCTTACCTTGAATTCCTAGGTCTGCATTGACTAGATTGCATGTCTTTCCACAGTGATATCATATCTGCCTGGGTTGTTGCTCTTGAACCTGTCTTCTTTTGGTACTTGCTACCAAACTATTTAGATGCTGATCTTTTTACTATCCTTGTTTCTCCTTAAGAACCATTCTGAGTCACTGTAGACTGGCTGAGGATACTTGTGATCCATTCATCCTCTGCCCTGCAGAGTAGTTTTCAAGTTTTACTTCAACTACTGCACTTAACTCCTGTTATCCATTCCTTAATCCAATCTTCATTTGATCTTGCATCTTTGCCTTATATGTGCTGTATATACATAGATTGACCTAGCTTTCCATGGTTTAATCCCTAGTCTTGACAGTTATTATTATTAAGAAATATCTATACTCCCCCAAAGCTAACATAGGTAAAATGACTTATGTTTTAGTGACAGGTATTTAGAGTCAAAGACCATGTTATTAAAAAAATCAATTAGCTATAGAAAGATACCTTCTCTCCAAGGTTCTTTCCAATTTGCAGCATAGAAGCAGTGGCTGGTTAGCATCTGGGTATCCTCGAGACATACTGAGCATTCCATTCATCATACATGACATTTGCATATTGCAAATATCATACTTTATGCACATGCCTTCCAGGCTAGTCTAGAGAGTATGATTGCTGCCTAATCCTCACATAAATCAATGCACCAGGGAGTGCCACTTCTAAACAGGGGGGAAATCAAGGGTTTCTTTGCCCTAGACTCTTCCTGGGACCATCTCATTCTCTTCACATCCCAAGTAGATTCAGTGCTTTCATTTTCTCTTCTTTCTTGAAGCTATCCAAATTCTATTAGCCATTTGTGAATATTATTTTATACCATCTTCATTTTCTCTAAGTTGTGATAGTGACAGCTGCAATCATTTGTATGCATCTTCTGTGCAGGATTTTTTTGTGTGTGTGTGTGGAAGAACAAAACCTTTCCTTTGTGTGACAATGTATCCAAATAGAAAGATGGTTTGTTTGTAAATCTGTTTCTACTCCAAACAATATTTTATTTGCTGAGGAGACAGAAAGAGAAGATATTGAAAGAGGAAAGGCAAAAATATTTGATCTGAAATGACAATGTACGTTTGCTTTTTCTCATTCCTTGGTTTGCTGCCTCTTAATCAAAGTTGACCTCATAACTACCATTAGATTCTGTTTTCTGCTTGATGGCCTTCAGGGTATTTTCCCCATGCCACCACTACTGTAAAGTCTCCCTCCTTCTCTTTGTGTCTCAGCAGAATAATGCATGTAGTCAAGCTCCTCCTTTCTTTCTTACCCAAGAATGAATTTTGTTTTTCTTTGGGAAAGGTGTAAGCTAGGTTGGAAGGCCAGGGAAACCAGCCATAATCTATCACATTGGGAAGTCATCTGTCTGTCATTGTTTCAGAAGGGTGGGTTTCAGACCTGGGAGCAGAACCTGCTCCTTTATGAGATCACCTGATACATCGTCCAAAAATTAAAAACATGCTGGACTCCAATTAGGATTTAAGTTGACCTATTCATGAAAGGTTTAAGTAAGTGTTTCAAGGAAGTTAAGTCAGAGGAATGTCATTCGCAGCTTGATTCAGCTAACCAATTTCCTCCTGCCAGGCAAGGAGCCACTTGGCCACATCCTAGTGCAGGTCTTTGGGAGCTGTCCTAGTTGCATAAGGCTTTCTTTCATAACTGCCAACGTCACCCAGTCCTACTTGCCTTCTTCTAATAGACCCTTCTGGAAGGCTTTACTAATATTCAATGGCTGAAGTCTTCATCTGGATATTAATGGTAGGAGTTGGGATAGCTTTCTTCCAGGGCTCTCCCTGATGTCAAAAAAATAATTGAGTGGGCTTTGCTCTGATGGGATATGTGAAGGAGGTAGTGTCTCTTTCAACCCAAGTTTGGTCCACCAGCAGAAGTAGCTATGGTTACATGTCTCCAGAATAACTTAATTGCAGACCCTCTTAGCACTAGGAGTGTAAATATTCTTCTAAAATTTCCTCTAGGCCTAATCTCGCATAAGATGTACATGTTTCTTCTATTGAAATGTTTTTGCTTTCTGTAAAATTATAAACCCCATCAGTATTTTGCTAAAGTACCATACTGCCTCCTTATTACACTTATTTCCATTTCATATGGTCCCTCGGTTAGCTAAGAATACCTCTGTTATCAAAGCCACCTGTGATGGATATACCATTCCAAATAATTGTTCTCTGATCTCCAAATTTCTCCCTTGGTTTAGGGTAAGAGTGGAGGATATGTTCTCAGTTAATCATGTCACCTTCTTGTTGGTAATGATTATAAAAGAGGGAAGTGGAGGATGGGAAGAAAGAAAGGAGAAAATGGAAATTTAAAAAAAGAAGTAATAATTTTACAGTAATAATTTTTCTTAATCTTTAAGGAAGATTAAGAAAATGGAGTCAAATCACATCAAAACCTTGAGCCTGTGCTCTTGTCTGGTAGAAAACAGGAATCTGTCTATAACTGAAGAGATATTGCAACCAGGTCATAGTGCTGATGGGTCCTCATATATCCTGACATAGAGTTTCTTCTGAGGAGTTAAAGCCATATATATTTCTGTGCACTGGGAAGAGAGAAGAGGTAAAGAATAACCTTGGCATGCATGGAGAAGCTAGCTTCACTAAGCTAAACTTGGTAACGTAAGTCACCCAAAGCATTCTTTACAGAAATAAACAACATAGTTGATGACTTCTAATCTGTGACTACAATTGGGAATCAAGGACCAATGGCTATCATTAGTGGTTTATCCTTTGGCTTAAGCAAAAAACAATGAACAAACAAAACAAAACAAAAAAAAACACACACACACGCACACACAAACTAGCTATACTTCACACAGGCCTGGGACTAGGCTAGGGAAAGTGGGGCACTGAGGGTGCATAATTTAAGGAGATTGTACAAAAGTGAGTGAGTGTTTCCCAAAAATATGCTCTCAAGTGCTTCATTTACTTCACCTTCATCCCAACCCTGCTTTCAAATATGGAAAAGAACTTCCCTATGGGTCAGGGAGGCCTGCTAGCACAGATATAATTGAATGGCTAAAACTCAGCTTGTATATGTTTCATGTAGTCAACCCCTGGACTTGCCAATTAAGTTTCAGATCTGTCTTTTTAACTATGGATTGCTGATTTCATATGTTGATATTCATAATGACTTTAAGGCAGTAAAGTTGATTATGTACTTTCTTCTGTGTAAAGGGACAATCAGGCCCTTGAGAAGAGGGTAACAGGAGGAAATGAACATTTATTGAACACCTACTGAGGTAAGTGACATTATTTGACCAACCTAGTATTATGTCCTACTCCCTTTGTCCTTTGCCAACTATGAAGAATGAAAGCATCAAATACTTTCCCGGCCTCCTTTGCAGTACTGATTACAGAGTCACAGAGACTGGCTAATGAGGCTGCAGTGAGTTCCTGGCATAGGAATGCCAGATTTAGCAGATAAATACAGGATGCCCAGTTAAATTTGAATTTCAGACAAACCACCGATATTTAGTATAAGTATGTCTCAAATATTGTTTAGGAAATACTTATCCTAAAAATGTATTCATTGTTTATCTGAAACTCAAATTTAACTGGGGATCCTGTATTTTACCTGGCAACCTTATCCAGGCATATATTTTCACTTTGTGCGGGGTTCACAGTGTCTCCGCTCCTTTCTTCTTGTCTTAAACAAGGACTAAACCAGTCAAAGTAATTGCAGAGATGCTGACTCAGAGCTCAGACATCCTGAAGTCTCTGACTAAATGTGTAAAACATCCAAACTCTGGACTATTTTCTTTGTGAAAAAATAAACTCTCTTTAGATTTAAGTCATTGTTAATAGGGTTTTCTGTTGCTGAGACACAAAAGCATTCAAAATTAACACACCTATTCTGTGCCAAACATGATGTCGTGTCTCTATACCTTATTTTATTTAAATATTTATAATTACTCTATGAAATGAGTGCTATTGTGTCTATTTTCAGATGAGAAAACAGAAATAAAAAGAGCTTAAGTATTGAATACCTTGCTCAATGCCTCATAATAATAATGATTAATGCTGATTGTGTACTTAGTAGGTTCAGACACAGATCTAAGTGTCTACATGTATGCACTCATTTAATCCTCCCAGCAACTGTTGAGAAAAACATTATAATTATTGTCCACTTTATAGATGAGAAAACTGAAGCAAAGAATGGTTAAGGAACTTATCCAGTGCAACAGAACTGGCTTCAAGTCCACACAATGGGGTTTCAGATCCTACACTCCTAACTTGTATACATACTGGCCTGAGATAGAGCTGATATTCACACTAAGCCTTACAATACTAAAATCAGTGTTCTTTTCACTGAGTCTGCCTGGTAAAATAAGGAGTACTGTGCTGGTCTGCTGGATTTCCCAAAGCTTCTCTCTCTAACCCTGATAACTGTAACTTACTTATGCTCCCCTGCAGGTTCAACCTTGTACAAATAGGCTTAATCTGAAACAAATTCTGGCTTTAAGCAGGTGGCATGAAGCACCTTCCCTCTGTTGCTCATGGGGTTGGCATCAGTGATTTCTAGTGTTCCAAGAACCCGGTCACTGCATTCCCCTTATTCCCGAGAAATTAGGTTCATGCTCTGTACCACCAAGCTGCATAGTGAGCCTGGTCCCCCAGAGGCAGTTTCTTGCCTTTCCCAATATCCTCTTACTCATCCCAGTGCATATTTCCAGCCTACTGGAAGCTTAATGATTTGTCCCTTTTATCCTTACTGAGAGAAATACCCTGGTGTTTTCTCCCTACTTATTTTCTTTTTCTATGCCTCAAATAAATCACCTCTTTGGGGAATCTACTCTCTAGACTCCCATTTCTGTCTGACTTGCCAAAGATAACAGATCTTTGACTGTGTTCTCATAGTTGCCTCTAGCTTACCATGACCTTCTGGGACTACTTGGACTCTTTCTTGGTCCCAGATAACTTCACTCGGCCTATCCTGCCTGTGATCAAATTCCTCTCATGACAAGCAGGTATTTACTTCCCAGTTTTGCCTGGAGCTTGTCCTAATCTTGGAAAGAGCTTAGGTTTTGCCTTAATGCCCTCTGACAGCACAAGAATAAACACATTTTATTTTAGGGGTGTATTGACAGGTTGTCTTTTCTAAACAATCCCCAAAGGCAAGGAGGTGTGGGCTGGGCATTCACATACTAAATGAGAGAGTGTTTATTCAACCTTGTTTCTTGGGTCACCAATCATTGAAATAACAGTGAACTCAGTATCTTGAAATAGAAAGAATCACTGTTTGCTTGTACAATGATATTTAATTTGCCATTTCTAAGAGGAAAGACATGTTCAGAGTGACAGGAACTCAAGTTCCTTAATCTCATCTATTAAAATCATATCAAACCATTTACATATTCAAGCTCTGCTCAATTTCCATCTGAGGTCATCTCTCTGGATCATTTTCTATGCCCTCTGCAGATCCAAGTTTAGTCTTCTTTTTCATAATCAGGTATGTGGCATGCAAGTATGGACAGAGGAGCCTGGGGGTAAGAAACCATTATCTCCTTTGTTCTTGAATTGCTCTCTCTGTGTGTCCCTGTTTGTAAATATACAGAACCAAGCAATGAACAAGTCAAATTGAAGGACTTCAGAAAAAGCTTTCTTGATTTCATCTCAATTCCCAGCAAAGCAATTGGTGGTACCATTTTAGAAGTAAATGAGGTTTGATTGCAGAGAGATTTGTCTTTGGAACATCTCTACCTAGCCACTTTATTCCTTACTAGAATGTTTAAAGGTTGACTACCCAAAATTCAAGATGGCAGAGGAGTAGGTGGAGGTGGAGTTCATCTCTCTTCACGGATGCATCAAGAATACATCTATAGATGCAACAATTCTCACAGAACACCAGCTGAAGACTAACAGAAGACCTTGGACACCTGAAAGGACTATAAAGATCCTTGCATAAGTGGATAGGACAGGAAAAAAAAGGGAGAAGAGGAGGAGAGGAAGCGGGAAGGGACCTGCACACTGAGGCAGGAGAGCTGAAGCAGAGGAGAGACTCCCGAATTCAGGGAAACCCCCTCTCCGACAGGGAAATAGATTGGGACAGAAGGGAAGCATTTGAGGCTGTCAGAAGAGGGTGAAGCAGCCAATCAGTGGCAGATGGGACAGAGTGAGAACTACACAGACGGTCCGTACCACGGACCTATGTGCTTCGGACTGGGATGTGTATTCACAGGGATGCAAGGGGGCTGGGAGCTGGTATGTGGGGATTGGAGAAGGGGTCCAGAGAGAGAACTGCTGTTGGCTGTGGGGAGACAGACTGAGGGGATGGGAGGGAGGAAATCTGCAACAGGGAATGACTATGGAGGAAGACTGGACTGCCATGGAAGCAGGGCACTACTGCTGAGTCACACTCAGGGGAAGGAACCACTATTATAGCCTCTCTCTCCCCACACACCGATGCCTGCCGATGACAATAAAAAAATCCTGCTCAGGGATGGCCCTCATGCACCTACTGCAGGGTGCCAGAAAAACCTGGCCAAGGCTGGCCCCCACGTGTCTTACACTGAGCACCAGAAAAGGCCGTCACTAGGGTCATATCTCCTGCACCCATGGCCACTGGCTTCCCTGTGCATTCAGCACCACTGGGGCTCCCGTGATCCAAACAGTCATCCCACCTCTGCACCTGGTCCTCACAGGGGCAGACCCAAGAGCTCCAAGGCAGCCTCAGGACCAGACTCCTGTGGGTGGACCACATGCAGAGGTGGGGATAAAACCAAAACTGAACCCCAGGGAGGAGGTGACTAAGGAAGAAGATCAAAAATCTTTCCGTCAGCTGTACAAGCTACAGATTAAATCCCTGTGATTAACTAGGTAGACCCTGCATCTATGGAATATCTGAGTAGACAATGAGTGTTCCCACAAATGAGAACGGTCTACCTCTGGCAGCTCTGGAATTTGGGGGCAAGCACATGCAAGAATTGGGCCAGATCAGAGTCTGAGTGGTCCCCATAGGGCCCACAGCAGGTCCAGAGACCAGCCCAGAGGAGAGGAGGACCTCTTGGGGAGGTGGAGATGGGCTGTAGCTCACAGTGTGTGCAAGGACACTTACAGCTGAGATCCCAGGGAAACAATTATTACTATTAATTTTATTATGGTTTGATTCATTCTGTTGATAGTTCTAGCTTTTTTTTTTCTTTTTTGGTTTTCCTTTCTTTTTTTGTTTGTTTGTTGTTCTTTTAGATTTTTTAAAAAATTTAGTCTTTTGGAATCTCCATGTTTTATAACATATATTTTTATACATTTTATTTTTACTTTGCTTTTCTGTTGTCCTGTGTTTTTTTCCCTTTTAATTTATTTTATTATTTTAAAAATCATTTTTATTGGTTTGTTCTATTTCCTTGCTTTATTCCTCAGTTGGTACACTGCTTTGGTTTTGTTTTTAGGTTATGTGTTTTTGTTAGTTTTAATCCAAATTGTCTGATTTCATTTTTGAGTTCTTCTATTTGTCTGGTTGTTTTCTTGCTTCTTGTTTTATTTGGCTCTGTTTTTGTTTCTTTTACAGGTGTGTGTGTTTCTTAGTTTCTGTCCTTGTTTGTTTGATTTTGTTTTTACCATATCTCTGGTGTTTTGTCTTTTTTTTTCTTTAATATATTTTATATTTTTAAAAATATTTCTATGTTGCTTTTCTGTCATTCTTTCCCCTTTTTCTTTATCTTTTTTTCTAAATCTTTTTTGTCATTTCATTTTGTTTCTTTGTTTCATTCCTCAGTTGGCACTCTGCTTTGGTTTTGTTTTTTGGTTTTGTGTTTTTGTCAGCTTTCTTCTTAATTGTTTGATTTTGTTCTTGGTTTCTTTTGTTTGTCTGGTTGTTCTCTTACTTTTTAATTTATTTGGTTCTGTTTTTGTTTCTTTTGTGTGTGTGCATGTTTCCTTGTTTCTGTTTCTGTTTGATTTTACTTTTTACCATTTGTCAGGGGTTTTGTTAGTCTTCCCCCGCACTTTACTGCTGGGAAGAGTGACCTGCAGGGTCTTGGTCCCTCGACCAGAAGTTGGGCCTAAGGCTCTGGGGTGGGAGCACCAAGTCCAGGATGCTGGACCAGTAGTGAATTCCCGGCCCCAGGGAAGATTAACTGCTGAGAGCTCTCACAGAGACCTCTATCTGAATCCAAGACCTGACTCCACCCAACTGCCAACAGCTTCCAGCACTGGACACCTCACACCAAACAACAAAAAAGACAGGAACATAAACCCACCCACCAGCATACAGACTACCTAAAGTCATACTAAGCTCACAGATACCCCAAAACACACAACCTCACACAGCCTTACTCACTGGAAGGAAAAGACTCAGCTCCACCCACCAGAAAATGCAGGCACCAGTCCCTCCCAGCAGGAAGCCTACACAAGACACTGGACCAACTCCACCACTGGGGGGCAGAGAACAGAAGCAAGAGGAACTATGACCCTGCAGCCTAGGGAAAGGAGACCACAAATACTGTAAATTAGACAAAATGAGAAGACATAGAAATATCTTACAGGCAAAGGAGCAAGATAAAAACCCACAAGATGAAATAAATGAAGAGGAAATAGGCAAACTACCTGAAAAAGAATTCAGAGTAATGATAGTAAGGATGATCCAAAATCTTGGAAAAAGAATAAAGAAAATAAAAGAGATGTTTAACAAGGACCTAGAAGAACTAAAGAGGAAACAAACAGTAATGAACAACACAATAACTGGAATTAAAAATACTCTAGAAGGAATCAATAACACAGTAACTGAGGCAGAAGAACGGATAAGTAAGCTGGAAGATAGAATGGTGGAAATAACTGCTACAGAGCAGAAAAAAGAAAAAAGAAAGAAAAGAATGGACGATAGTCTCAGAGACTTCTGTGACAACATTAAGCACACCAACATTCAAATTATAGGCATCCAAGAAGAAGAAGAAAAAAAGAAGGGGTCTAAGAAAACATTTGAAGAGATTATAGTTAAAAAATTTCCCAACATGGGAAAGGAAGTAGTCAATCAGGTCCAGGAAGCGCAGAGAGTCCAATACAGGATAAACCGAAGGAGAAACACTCTGAGACACATATGAACCAAACTAACAAAAATTAAACACAAAGAAAAAATATTAAAAGCAACAAAGGAAAAGCAGTAAATAACATACAAGGTGATCCCTATAAAGATAACGGCTGATCTTTCAGCAGAAACTAAACAGGCCAAAATGGAGTGTCAAGATATATTTAAAGTGATGAAAGGGAAAAAACTACAAACAAGATTACTCTAGCCAGCAAGGATCTCATTCAGATTCAATGGAGAAATCAAAAGCTTTACAGACAAGCAAAAGTTAAGAGAATTCAGTACCACCAAACCAGCTTTACAACACATGCTAAAGGAACTTCTCTAGGCAGGAAACACAAGAGAAGGAAAAGACCTATGATAACAAACACAAAACAATTAAGAAAATGGTAATAGGAACATACATATCAATAATTACCATAAATGTAAATGGATTAAATACTCCAGCCAAAAGACATAGACTGGCTGAATGGATACAAAAACAAGACCCGTATATATGCTTTCTATTAGAGACCCACTTCAGACCTAGGGACACATACAGACTGAAAATGAGGGGATGGAAAAAGATATTCTATGCAAATGGAAAACAAAAGAAAGCTGGAGTAGCAATACTCATATCAGACAAAATAGACTTAAAAATAAAGACTATTACAAAAGACAAGGAAGGACACTATATAATGATCAAGGAATCAATCCAAGATGAAGATATAACAATTGTAAATACCTATGCACCCAACATAGGGACACCTCAATACATAAGGCAAATGCTAACAGCCATAAAAGGGGAAATCAACAGTAACACAAGCATAGTAGGGGACTTTAACACTCCATTTACACCAATAGACAGATCATCCAAACAGAAAATAAATAAGGAAACACCAGCTTTAAATGACACATTAGACCAGATGTACTTAGCTAATATTTATAGGACATTCCAACCCAAAACAACAGAATACACTTTCTTCTCAAGTGCACATGGAATATTCTCCAGGATAGATCATATCTTGGGTCACAAATCAAGCCTTGGTTAATTTAAGAAAATTGAAATTGTATCAAGTATCTTTTCCGACCACAATGCTATGAGACTAGATATCAATTACAGGAAAAGTTCTGTAAAAAATACAAACACATGGAGGCTAAACAATACACTACTTAATAATGAAGTGATCACTGAAGAAATCAAAGAGGAAATTAAAAAATACATAGAAACAAATGACAATGAAAACACAATGACCCAAAACCTCTGGGATGCAAAAGCAGTTCTAAGAGGGAAATTTAAAGCAATACAATCCTACCTCAAGAAACAAGAAAAATCTCAAATAAACAACCTAACTTTACACTGAAAGCAATTAGAGAAAGAAGAACAAAAAACCTAAAGTTATCAGAAGGAAAGAAATCATAAAGATCAGATCAGAAACAAATCAAAAAACAATGAAGGAAACAGTGGTGAGGATCAATAAAACTAAAAGCTGGTTCTTTGAGAAGATAAACAAAATTGATAAACCATTAGCCACACACATCAGGAAAAAAAGTGAGAAGACTCATATCAACTGAATTAGAAATGAAAAAAGAGAAGTAACAACTGACACCGTAAGAATACAAAGGATCATGAGTGACTACTACAAGCAAATATATGTAAATAAAATGGACAACCTGGAAGAAATGGACAAATTCTTAGAAAACTACAACCTTCCAAGACTGAACCAGAGAGAAAAAGAAGACATGAACAGACCAATCACAAGCACTGAAATGGAAACTGTGATTAAAAATCTTCCAACAAACAAAAGCCCAGGGCCAGATGGCTTCACAGGTGAATTCTATCAAACATTTAGAGAAGAGTTAACACCTATCCTTCTCAAACTCTTCCAAAATATAGCATAGGGAGGAACACTCTCAAACTCTTTCTATGAGGTCACCATCAACCTGATACCAAAACCAGACAATGATGACACAAAAAAGGAAAATTACAGGCCAATATCACTGATGAACATAGATGCAAAATCCTCAACAAAATACTAGCAAACAGAATCCAACAGCACATTAAAAGGATCATACACCATGATCAAGTGGGGTTTATCTCAGGAATGCAAGAATTCTTCAATATATGCAAATCAATCAATGTGATGCACCATATTAACAAAATGAAGGATATAAACCATATGATAATCCCAATAGATGCAGAAAAAGCTTTTGACAAAATTCAACACAGATTTATGATAAAAACTCTCCAGAAAGCGGGCATAGAGGGAACCTATGTCAATGTAATAAAGGCATATACGACAAAGCCACAGCCAACATCATCCTCAATGGTGAAAAACTGAAAGCATTTCCCTTAAGATCAGGAGCAAGACAAGGGTGCCAACTCTCACTACTATTATTCAACATAGATTTGGAAGTCCTAGTGATGGCAATCAGAGAAGAAAAAGAAATAAAAGGAATACAAATTGCAAAGGAAGAAGTAAAACTGTCACTGTTTGCAGATGACATGATGATCCTAAAGATGTCACCAGAAAACTACTAGAGCTAATCAGTGAATCTGGTAAAGTAGCAGGATAAAAAATTAATGCACAGAAATCTCTTGCATTCCTATACACTAACAATGAAACACCAGAAAGGAAAAATTAAGAAAACACTCCCGAATTAAGAAAGAACAGGCGGAAGAGTAAGACGCGGAGATCACCTTCCTCCCCACGGATACACCAGAAATACAGCTACACGTGGAACAACTCCTACAGAACACCTACTGAACGCTGGCAGAAGACCCCAGACCTCCCAAAAGGCAAGAAACTCCCCACATACCTGGGTAGGGCAAAGCGGAGAGATTCCCGCACAGAGGTTCGGTGCCGAGCGGCACTCACCAGCCCGAGAGGCTTGTCTGCTCGCCCGCCGGGGCGGGCGGTGCTGGAAGCTGAGGCTCGGGCTTCGGTCAGAGCGCAGGGAGAGGACTGGGGCTGGCGGCGAGAACTCAGCCTGAAGGGGGCTAATGTGCCACAGCTAGCCGGCAGGGAGTCCAGGAAAACTCTGGAGCTGCCGAAGAGGCAAGAGACTTTTTCTTCCCTCTTGGTTTCCTGGTGTGTGAGGAGAGGGGATTAAGAGCGCTGCTTAAAGGGGCTCCACAGACGGGCGCGAGTCACGACTGAAAGCGCGGAGCCCAGTGACGGGCGTGGGACGCTGGGGCTGCTGCTGCCACCGCCAAGAAGCCTGTGTGCGAGCGCAGGTCACTGTCCACACCGCCCTTCCGGGAGCCTGTGCAGCCCGCCATTGCCGGGGTCCCGGGATACAGGGGCGGCTTCCGTGGGAGAACGCACGGCACGCCTCGGGCTGGTGCAACGTCACGCCGACCTCTGCCGCTGCAGGCTCGCCCCGCACTCCGTGCCCCTCCCTCCCGCCCGGCCTGAGTGAGCCAGAGTCCCCGAAGAGGCTGCTCCTTTAACCCTGTCCTGTCTGAGCGAAGAACAGACGCCCCCCGGCGACCTACACGCAGAGGCGGGGCCAAATCCAAAGCTGAGACCCAGGAGCTGTGAGAACAAAGAGAAAGGGAAACCTCTCCCAGCAGCCTCAGAAGCAGCGGATTAAAGCTCCACAATCAACTTGATGTACCCTGCATCTGTGGAATACATGAATAGACAACAAATCATCCCAAATTGAGGAGCCAGGAGTCAGTGCTGTGCCTCTGAGGTGGGAGAGCCAACTTCAGGACACTGGTCCACAAGAGACCTCCCAGCTCCACATAATATCAAACGGCGAAAATCGTCCAGAGATCTCCATCTCAACACCAGCACCCAGCTTCACTCAACGACCAGCAAGCTACAGTGCTGAACACCCTATGCCAAACAACTAGCAAGACAGGAACACAACGCCACCCATTAGCAGAGAGGTGGCCTAAAATCATAAAATTCCTCAGACACCCCAAAACACACCACCAGACGTGGACCTGCCCACCAGAAAGACAAGATCCAGCCTCATCCACCAGAACACAGGCACTAGTCCCCTCCACCAGGAAGCCTACACAACCCACTAAACCAACCTTAGCCACTGGGGACAGACACCAAAAACAACGGGATCTACGAACCTGCAACCTGCAAAAAGGAGACCCCAAACACAGTAACATAAGCAAAATGAGAAGACAGAAAAACACACAGCATGAGAAGGAGCAAGATAAAAACCCACCAGATCTAACAAATGAAGAGGTAATAGGCAGTCTACCTGAAAGAGAATTCAGAATAATGATAGTAAAGCTGATCCAAGATTCTATTTCCAAGATCCAAAATCTTGGAAATAGAATAGACAAAATGCAAGAAACAGTTAACAAGGACCTAGAAGAACTAAAGATGAATCAAGCATTGATTAAAAACAATAAATGAAATAAAAAATACTCTAGATGGGATCAATAGCACAATAACTGAGGCAGAAGAACGGATAAGTGAGGTGGAAGATAAAATAGTGGAAATAACAGCTGCAGAGCAAAATAAAGAAGAAAGAATGAAAAGAACAGAGAACAGTCTCAGAGACCTCTGGGACAACATTAAACGCACCAACATTCGAATTATAGGGGTTCCAGAAGAAGAAGAGAAACAGAAAGGGACTGAGAAAATATTTGAAGAGATTATAGTTGAAAACTTCCCTAATATGGGAAAGGAAATAGTTAATCAAGTCCAGGAGGCACAGAGAACCCATACAGAATAAATCCAAGTAGAAATACGCCAAGACACACATTAATCAAACTGTCAAAAATTAAACACAAAGAAATCATATTAAAAGCAGCAAGGCAAAAACAACAAATAACACACAAGGGAATCCCCATCAGGATAACAGCTGATCTCTCAGCAGAAACTCTACAAGCCAGAAGGGAGTGGCAGGACATAATTAAAGTGATGAAGGAGAAAAACCTGCAACCAAGATTACTCTACCCAGCAAGGATCTCATTCAGATTTGATGGAGAAATTAAAACGTTTACAGACAAGCAAAAGCTGAGAGAGTTCAGCACCACCAAACCAGCTTTACAACAAATGCTAAAGGAACTTCTCTAGGCAAGAAACACAACAGAAGGAAAAGAACTACAATAACGAACCCAAAACAATTAAGAAAATGGGAATAGGAACATACATATCAATAATGACCTTAAATGTAAATGGACTAAATGCTCCCACCAAAAGACACAGATTGGCTGAATGGATACAAAAACAAGACCCATATATATGCTGTCTACAAGAGACCCACTTCTGACCTAGAGACACATACAGACTGAAAGTAAAGGGATGGAAAAAGATATTCCATGCAAATGGGAACCAAAAGAAAGCTGGAGTAGCAATTCTCATATCAGACAAAATAGACTTTAAAATAAAGACTACTAGAAGAGACAAAGAAGGACACTACATAATGATCAAGGGATCGATCCAAGAAGAAGATATAACAATTGTAAATATTTATGCACCCAACATAGGAGCACCTCAATACATAAGGCAAATACTAACAGCCATAAAAGGAGAAATCGACAGTAACACAATCATAGTAGGGGACTTTAACACCCCACTTTCACCAATGGACAGATCATCCAAAATGAAAATAAATAAGGAAACACAAGCTTTAAATGATACATTAAACAAGATGGACTTAATTGATATTTATAGGACATTCCATCCAAAAACAACAGAATACACATTTTTCTCAAGTGCTCATGGAACATTCTCCAGAATAGATCATATCTTGGGTCACAAATCAAGCCTTGGTAAATTTAAGAAAATTGAAATTGTATCAAGTATCTTTTCTGACCACAATGCTATGAGACTAGATATCAATTACAGGAAAAGAGCTGTAAAAAATACAAACACATGGAGGCTAAACAATACACTACTTAATAACAAAGTGATCACTGAAGAAATCAAAGGGGAAATTAAAAAATACCTAGAAACAAATGACAATGGAGACACGACGACCCAAAACCTATGGGATGCAGCAAAAGCAGTTCTAAGAGGGAAGTTTATAGCAATACAATCCCACCTTAAGAAACAGGAAACATCTCGAATAAACAACCTGACCTTGCACCTAAAGCAATTAGAGAAAGAAGAACAAAAACCCCCCAAAGTTAGCAGAAGGAAAGAAATCATAAAAATCAGATCAGAAATAAATGAAAAAGAAATGAAGGAAACGATAGCAAAGATCAATAAAACTGAAAGCTGGTTCTTTGAGAAGATAAACAAAATTGATAAACCATTAGCCAGACTCATCAAGAAAAAAAGGGAGAAGACTCAAATCAATAGAATTAGAACTGAAAAAGGAGAAGTAACAACTGACACTGCAGAAATACAAAAGATCATGAGAGATTACTATAAGCAACTCTATGCCAATAAAATGGACAACCTGGAAGAAATGGACAAATTCTTAGAAATGCACAACCTGCCAAGACTGAATCAGGAAGAAATAGAAAATATGAACAGATCAATCACAAGCACTGAAATTGAAACTGTGATAAAAAATCTTCCAACAAGCAAAAGCCCAGGACCAGATGGCTTCACAGGCGAATTCTATCAAGCATTTAGAGAAGAGCTAACACCTATCCTTCTGAAACTCTTCCAAAATATAGCACAGGGAGGAACACTCCCAAACTCATTCTACGAGGCCACCATCACCTTGATACCAAAACCAGACAAGGATGTCACAAAGAAAGAAAACTATAGGCCAATATCACTGATGAACATAGATGCAAAAATCCTCAACAAAATACTAGCAAACAGAATCCAACAGCACATTAAAAGGATCATACACCATGATCAAGTGGGGTTTATTCCAGGAATGCAAGGATTCTTCAATATACGCAAATCAATCAACGTGATACACCATATTAACAAATTGAAGGAGAAAAACCATATGATCATCTCAATAGATGCAGAGAAAGCTTTCGACAAAATTCCACACCCATTTATGATAAAAACCCTGCAGAAAGTAGGCATAGAGGGAACTTTCCTCAACATAATAAAGGCCATATATGACAAACCCACAGCCAGCATCGTCCTCAATGGTGAAAAACTGAAACCATTTCCACTAAGATCAGGAACAAGACAAGGTTGCCCACTCTCACCACTCTTATTCAACATAGTTTTGGAAGTTTTAGCCACAGCAATCAGAGAAGAAAAGGAAATAAGAGGAATCCAAATCGGAAAAGAAGAAGTAAAGCTGTCACTGTTTGCAGATGACATGATATTATACATAGAGAATCCTAAAGATGCTACCAGAAAACTAATAGAGCTAATCAATGAATTTGGTAAAGTTGCAGGATACAAAATTAATGCACAGAAATCTCTGGCATTCCTATATACTAATGATGAAAAATCTGAAAGTGAAATCAAGAAAACACTCCCATTTACCATTGCAACAAAAAGAATAAAATATCTAGGAATAAACCTACCTAAGGAGACAAAAGACCTGTATGCAGAAAATTATAAGACACTGATGAAAGAAATTAAAGATGATACAAATAGATGGAGAGATGTACCATGCTCCTGGATTGGAAGAATCAACATTGTGAAAATGACTCTACTACCCAAAGCAATCTACAGATTCAATGCAATCCCTATCAAACTACCACTGGCATTTTTCACAGAACTAGAACAAAAAATTTCAAAATTTGTATGGAAACACAAAAGACCCCGAATAGCCAAAGCAATCTTGAGAACGGAAAATGGAGCTGGAGGAATCAGGCTCCCTGACTTCAGACTATACTACAAAGCTACAGTAATCAAGACAGTATGGTACTGGCACAAAAACAGAAAGATAGATCAATGGAACAGGATAGAAAGCCCAGAGATAAACCCACGGACATATGGTCACCTTCTCTTTGATAAAGGAGGCAGGAATGTACAGTGGAGAAAGGACAGTCTCTTCAATAAGTGGTGCTGGGAAAACTGGATAGGGACATGTAAACGTATGAGATTCGATCACTCCCTAACACCATACACAAAAATAAGCTCAAAATGGATTAAAGACCTAAATGTAAGGCCAGACACTATCAAACTCTTAGAGGAAAACATAGGCAGAACACTCTATGACATAAATCACAGCAAGATCCTTTTTGACCCACCTCCTAGAGAAATGGAAATAAAGACAAAAATAAACACATGGGACCTAATGAAACTTCAAAGCTTTTGCACAGCAAAGGAAACCATAAACTAGATGAAAAGACAACCCTCAGAATGGGAGAAAATATTTGCAAATGAAGCAACTGACAAAGGATTAATCTCCAGAATTTATAAGCAGCTCATGCAGCTCAATAACAAAAAAACAAACAACCCAATCCAAAAATGGGCAGAAGACCTAAATAGACATTTCTCCACAGAAGATATACAGACTGCCAACAAACACATGAAAGGATGCTCAACATCTTTACTCATTAGAGAAATGCAAATCAAAACTACAATGAGATATCATCTCACACCAGTCAGAATGGCCATCATCAAAAAATCTAGAAACAATAAATGCTGGAGAGGGTGTGGAAAAAAGGGAACACTCTTGCACTGCTGGTGGGAATGTGAATTGGTACAGCCACTATGGAGAACGGTATGGAGGTTCCTTAAAAAACTACAAATAGAACTACCATATGACCCAGCAATCCCACTACTGGGCATATACCCTGAGAAAACCATAATTCAAAAAGAGACATGTACCAAAATGTTCATAGCAGCCCTATTTACAATAGCCCGGAGCTGGAAACAACCTAAGTGTCCATCATCGGATGAATGGGTAAAGAAGATGTGGCACATATATGCAATGGAATATTACTCAGCCATAAAAAGAAACAAAATTGAGCTATTTGTAATGAGGTGGATGGACCTAGAGTCTGTCATACAGAGTGAAGTAAGTCAGAAAGAGAAAGACAAATACTGTATGCTGACACATATATATGGAATTTAAGAAAAAAAAATGTCATGAAGAACATAGGGGTAAGACAGGAATAAAGACACAGACCTACTAGAGAATGGACTTGAGGATATGGGGAGGGGGAAGGGTAAGCTGTGACAAAGTGAAAGAGCGGCATGGACACATATACACTACCAAACGTAAGGTAGATAGCTAGTGGGAAGCAGCCGCATAGCACAGGGAGATCAGCTCGGTGCTTTGTGATCACCTGGAGGGGTGGGATAGGGAGGGTGGGAGGGAGACGCAAAAAAAAAAAAGAAAAGAAAAAAAGAAAAAAAGAGAGAAAACACTCCCATTTACCATTGCAACAAAAAGCATAAAATACGTAGAAATAAACCTACCTAAGGAAGCAAAAGATCTGTATGCAGAAAACTATAAGACACTGATGAAAGAGATTAAAGATGATACAAACAGATGGAAAGATATACCTTGTTCTTGGATTGGAAGTATCAACATTGTGAAAATGACAATACTATTGAAAGCAACCTACAGATTCAATGCAATCCCTATCAAACTACCAATGACATTTTTCACAGAACTAAAAGAAGAAATTTTACAATTTGTAGGGAAACACAAAAGACCCCAAATAGCTAAAGCAACTTTGAGAGGAAAAATGGAGCTGGAGGAATCAGTCTCCCTGACTTTAGACTACACTACAAAGCTACAGTAATCAGGACAGTATGGTACTGGCACAAAAACAGAAATATCAATCAATGGAACAGGATAAAAAGTCCAGAGATAAAGCCATGAACATATGGTCACCTTATCTTTGACAAAGGAGGCAAGAATATACAATGGAGAAAAGACAGCCTCTTCAATAAGTGGATCTGGGAAAACTGGACTGCTACATGTAAAAGAATGAAATTATAACACTTCCTAACACCATACACAAAAATAAAGTCAAAATGTATTAAAGACCTATATGTAAGGCCAGACACTATAAAAGTGTTAGAGGAAAACAGGCAGAACACTCTTTGACATGAATCACAGCAAGATATTTTTTGACCCACCTCATAGAATAATGGAAATAAAATAAAAAATAAACAAATGAGACCTAATGAAACTTAAAAGCTTTTGCACAGCAAAGGAAACCAAAAACAAGATGAAAAGACAACCCTCAGAATGGGAGAAAATATTTCCAAACAAAGCAATTGACAAAGGATTCATCTCCAAAATATACAAGTAGCTCATGCAGCTCAATATCAAAAAAACAAACAACCCAATCCAAAAATGGATGGAAGACCTAAATAGACATTTCTCCAAAGGAGACATGCAGATGGCCAACAAACGCATGAAAAGTTGCTCAGCATCAATAATCGTCAGAGAAATGCAAATCAAAAGCACAATGAGGTATCATCTCACATCCAGAATGTCCATCATCAAAAAAATCTACAAACAACAAATGCTGGAGAGGGTATGGAGAAAAGGGAACCCTCTTGCACTGTTGATGGGAATGTAAATTGATATAGCCACTATGGAGAACAGTATGGAGGTTCCTTAAAAAACTAAAAATAGAACTGCCATATGACCCAGCAGTCCCACTACTGGGCATATACCATGAGAAAACCATAATTCCAAAAGATACATGTACCACAATACTCATTGTAGCACTGTTTACAACGGCCAGGACATGGAAGCAACATAAATATCCATCAACAGATGAATGGATAAAGAAGATGTTGCACATATATACAATGGAATATTACTCAGCCATATAAAGAAACAAAATTCAGTTATTTGTAATGAGGTGGATGGACCTAGAGTCTGTCATACAGAGTGAAGTAAGTAAGAAAGAGAGAAACAAATAACATATGCTAATGCACATATGTGGAATCTAAAAAATGGTACTGATGAACCTAGTGGTAAGGCAGGAATAAAGATGCAGATGTAGAGAATGGACTTGAGGACATGGGGTGGGGGGAGGGGAAGCTGGGACAAAGTGAGAGAGTAGCACTGACATATGTACATTACCAAATATAAAATGGATGTCTAGTGGGAAGCTTCTGTAGAGCATAGGGAGATCAGTTCCATGATTTGTGATGACTTAGAGGGGTGGGATAGGGAGCTTGGGAGGGAGGCTCAAGAGTGAGGGGATATGGGGTTATATCACGAAGCTGATTCACTTTGTGTACAGCAGAAATTAACACAACCTTGTAAAGAAATTATACCCCCATAAAGTTATTTTAAAAAAAGGTTTGACTTCCCCTGTCATCACTAAACCCCTTCATCCAATCATAAACTTTTTTTATTCCATGTGCTATCCCTGTGGATTTAAGTTTAAACATGGGGAACCTAAGATGCGTGTATACTTTCTGAAATGCGTTGCCTTCACAGAGAATGAAAATTTGTCTTCTAGAAGCACAGAGTTTTCAAATTTTCCCTCTTCTTATAAAGCCTCCAAATAATACTTTTATTCTATACTAATCATTATACTTTTATATTGCTACCAATAAAGGAGTAAAGCTTACTAATTTTTAATTTCCTTAGTATTTTCTCTCTAAATGAGGAACAGATTATGGAAGGGAAAATTTGAAAATCAAAGTTGGTTGCTAGCTGCTTTTTTAGCACAATCTATTTCTGAGATTTTATGAGATCTGGCTTACAATGCATTCGTTGATAAATGATTCAATATTTAACCATGATTTACCTGTGCCATGTGGAAGAAAATTATGCTGATGGAGCTGAAATCACCGGAACAGAGATTTTTACATCCCATAAAGTACATCAACATAGTGTTGAGTGTGAATCACTCACTTGGGACATAAAATATTCCTATTTTCTAGGACCCAGGATTATATCTCAATATAAATGGTTGATGGAAGTCAACAAAACGAGCCCAGTACACTGCCTGGTGACATGTGGTAATAAGGATCAACAGTGAAGGATGGAAGGTCTCCCCTGCCATCTCTAGGTGCCACAGTAGTTTTTAAACTCTTTGGGTGGTATGAGCCTGGAAATAGAGAAACATTCAGACCATATGGAAACAGATACAGATTCGTGGAAAGAAAGATGAGAAGCAGCCTTGCCTCTTTAAAGGAATGACTCACCAAGGGAGCATGATACATGGGTTCCTCCCTGAAGCTTCACTACCTATGTATTTAACAGAAAATTTACTTCATCTAAATTGATGAGATCCAATGTTACAATCTAGGAGATTTCGGTTGGAGACTATACTTGTACAGACATTGGAAAGGCAATACCAATTCATGTTGACTCCAATTAGCACATAGAGTCAATAAACTAATACAATATTTATATATTATACCCATATGCTAAAGAAGGCAGAAATAAAAATGGTCAAAGTTTTATATTCAAGATAGGAAGGGTAGTAGATAGCTCATTTTCTGGGGAATCTGGAAGTTTTATTTTGCTAGACAGTAAACTTTACATGTGTAGGATCACCTATGTTTTGATCATTACTATATATCTTATTCCTTCTGCCACTGTTGGCCCAAAGTAAATTTAAAATAATTTTATTTTGGTCTGGCTTCTTGGAGACCAGGAAATTTCAGAAGCAATATGAATTTTGGAAGGGAGGTATTTTGAGGGGAAAAATGGGAAAATGGGAAATAGCTGATCTTGCTGTAGGAGAAGCTAGGAAGAAGACCGAGGGGTCCAAATTCTACTCTCACTATATTAATCCTTAAACCCTGGGAAGTTTTCCTGGGATGCTATTCTAACTTAAGGTCAGGCTACTATCCTGTGTCTTATTAGCCTGATGCATCTATAGCCAAAAGCAAATCTGGCTTTGCTTCATCCCTTTTTCTATAAATTCTCATCAAGTTAACCAGATCTGCAGTCATGGCCAATAAATACACCATACCTTGGCCTTTCTCAAGGCCCGAGGCATTTTAGCTGGTGTCCAGGCCAAGAATCAAAATGAGATTTCAAGTTCCTTAAACTGATTCTGGGTCTTGCATTTAGGCTGACAAATGACATTATTCTTGTAGAATCCAGTAAGTGCCAAAGCCCTTATCCTCAAAATATGGTGGCTTTGGATGTAGATAAAGGGCTGATTTTCCTAAAGGTGATATGACTTATACCACCCAAAATGTTTGGCTGCTATTGTCTCAGACTTACTTGAGGCAATTTAAAAAAAATTTTTTTGAGGTGGCAGACATCTTGAAAATCATGGTGCTCTTTGCATAATACTATGAAATATGGATGTATTTAATTCTAGCATTTGAATTAGGAACAATTTTCCTAGCAGAAAATGACTATATTATAGGTATGCAACATAAAATCACAACACATGTGCATGCAAACAACAAGCTCTTGAGGGAGGCATGATCTGTTGTTTCAGACTTTTGCCATTAATATTCATTGGCTGCTTGTTCATTTGTTTTGTTGTCTGCCTCACAGACAAGCAGTAGAAACCACGAAAGGTTTAAGAAAAAATTATGGAAGGAAAATTTAAAGTTGAAAACATTCTATCCATTAAGTTATTATTTCCTCAAAATTGGCAATGCTGCCATTATTCAATTTCAGCAGTGAAAAATCTTGGATCAGCGTGTGGAACATTGAGGCTCTTTGGGAAAGCAGTTTGAAAATTACAGATGGAAATTAGTATAATGTAGGTTAACAATTTGAAACTCAGGGTCAGACACACCCAGATTTGGGTCCATACTCTGTCAGTCTTACTAGCTGTGGGATTCTGGGCATGTCATTGAATCTTTCTGTGCCAAACTTTTTTCCACAGTGAAATGGTCACAACCATAGTATCTTAGAATTGTGTGTTAAGTGAGGTAGTACATCCTTAAGGACTCTTTGATTTTGAGCAAAAGAAATCAGCTTTGGGTAAATTAAGCAAAGTAGTTTATTGGAAAGATATTGGTGCTTGACAATATCCATGAGAACCTGAAGAATCTGGCATGGAAATGGGGTTGAACCAAAGCGGTTCTGGAGGCTCAGAAGCAGAAAAGATAGCAGTAATTTTATAACAGCAACTCCAGTCCAGTCATCCTCAATCAAATGGAATACAACTTCTTTGACTCTCTGGTGGTGTTCAAAATATCACAGAAGAAACATCTAACTGGCCTAGGTTGGGTCAAATGTCACTTCTTGTTCAGCAGTGAGGAGTACATTTGATTACAGTTTCTTGTCAAGACTCTCTTCAGTGAAGTATTCTTTTTTCTTTTTTTTTGGATTATGGTCATTTGGTTATGTGTTTAATTTTGGATCAGAAAGTTTGAAACAATAAGTCCATAATCAACACAGAGTGAGGGCCAGCCTCTGAGTATCAGCTTATATCAGCTTACAGAGTTCTTTGGGATCCTTGTTAGAACAGTGAGGTTTTGAACAGGGAACCAGAAAGGCAGACATCTGTTTCTTGTGACCACTCCATTAGATAATATGTACCTCATGCCCTGGAATCCTATCACATAGGTCCACATGTATTACAGTTCTTTTTTTTGTTTTTTTTTTAATTTTTATTTTATATTGGAGCATCATCGATTAACAATGCTGTTAATTGTTAGTTTCAGGTGTACAGCAAAGTGATTCAGTTATACATATACATGTATCTATTCTTTTTCAAATTCTTTTCCCATTTGGGTTATTACAGAATATTGAGCAGAGTTCTCTGTGCTATATAGTAGGTCCTTATTGGTTATCTATTTTAAATATAGCAGTGTGTACCTGAGGTATTCTAATACCTTTTCAGTGGAAGAGGTATTCTAATGAAGAAAAATGGGATACAATTGGAAGGGGAGATGAATACAGGTGTTCTAAAACAAAAATGTCTTCTTTTTTCAGCTTTTTTGAGGTATAATTGACAAACCGTAATAAATTTAACAGGTACAAATATGATGATGTGATATTTGTGTACATGGTGAAATAATTCCCATAACTGAGTTAATTAGCATCCATCACCTTACATGTTTACTTTGTGTGTGTGTGTGTGTGTGTGTGTGTGAGAACACTTAAATTCTACTCTCTTCACAAATTTCATTTGTCCAAACAGTATCATCAACTATAGTCACCAGTAAACAAAAATGTCTTCTCTAGATGGAGTATGCAGGATGCCTCATACCTACTAGGTACTCAGTATATGGTATTTAACCTCACCTTCCTACTTCATTTAAGGCATTCAGATGATGCACAGTAAGTGGAGTTGACTTGGGATACTGGGTATTACTCTGTAATATTTTGACATTAGTCCAGTAATTTTTAAGAGTGTCAGAAGCCCAGTATTAGTGGTTTTCTATCTCCCTGGAATGAGCCCCTTCACTCACAAAGGGGCTTTGATGCCAATCCTTCAAGAGGAGTCAAAGGATTTTTAAAGATGCAGTTTCTCAAACCTGGGGCCCACAGAGGTAGCTTAGATAGAGTAACTCTACTCAATGAATTATTATAGTGACCTCCAGGGATGTGTGGCTACTTACATCATTGTTTCCAAGGATATTGAAGATCTTGAAGATCTACATTTGGGATCACTATAAAAGAAAGTTCTATGGGAAATTTTCTATTCTCCAAAGTGTGTATCTTTTGATAGATATTTTCAGAATAAGCATGGCCAAAAAAAAAAAAATACTCTTTTTTATCTCTGCTGACTACAAACTAAATCTACAAATACCCCAGAGAGTTTGGCAAATCTTAGCCATCACAATATGATAATTTCACTATTTCTCCTGGAGTGACTGGGAAAATTCACTTTGTGGGTATATTTTCATTGCCAACCATTCTCTAACATTTTCCTTTTATCCCTCTCTCACATCTTGTTTACCCTAATTATTTTATTTGCTAAACCACAGTCCAATTTTATTCTTATACACATTTGTACTTTAAGGAGAACTTTCTAACTATGGTCTTTTGAAACTCCAACAACCTGTACTCTGATGTCAACATTTTAAAATAGAGTAATCCTTCATTCCCCCCCCAGTTGTAATTCAGAAAACAATGGCGGGGAACAGTCCCTGTAGTGGACTGTATCTCTTCCCCATTTCAATTTTGTGACCAAATTCACCACATCACCTCTAGAGTTCTTCATTAAATTATCAGGACTCTACTGCATTTAGGATTGATTTGATGGGGGACTCAGAGGCCATCAGAGCTGCAAGGTCTGTATCTCCAGCTTTCTTTTTCCTTTTTCCTTCTTAAATCAAAAAAAGACTTTGGTTTGTCACATCCTGACCCATCTATTCAGAAGTTTGTTCCATTAACTCTTTTAATAGTCTCTTCTCCAGGGCTCTGATGAAATTAAAGTCATTTCCACCCTAGACGCTGGAGGGCTCCTGTCTTTCACCATAATTCACTGGCTCCAGCTAATGGGTGGGGGAGGGGCGGAGTGGAGGTTATTGCAAGGCTAGGCCATACTTTGCAGACTGTGTGGTGACTGAAGATGTGAAATGGTAGGTGCTTTTTGTTTCTTCTTAGATCTTTGTTAGAATGCTTATTTTGTCCCTCCTATCCTAGCTCTGGTGGGATGTAGGTAGAGTGGCCTCCATCTTAGTCTATGTAAGTTGTGCTAGGACAGATCTAATCTTTCCATATTCTTTTCCACCCCTTTGACAGAGGCCTGAATTCCCACTATTAGTAATTCATTCTTTCAATTTAAGGTTTTAGATTTTCTAAAATTTTTAGAATAACATATTGAGTTTTATGAGTCATTAGCAGCTCATAAAATTTTTATTTTACATTTACTAGATAACACACTTTGAACCAGAAAGATGAGAAGAGTCAGAGAATACTGGGTCCCTGAGTTAGTGGGTAGAGGTGTGTCAGAAAAGCCAAGAAGCTGACAGCAACTATGGCAGCTTTTGCCGAACTTTATGTTATTTAACACAGAGCTGGCCAGTCTCTATTCCCTACACTCAAATATTCTGGATTTCTAAAAGTGTGGATACTATTTTCTGTTTCTTGGAATTAAAGTTTATCAATCACTCTAGTCAAAGTGTATCCTAATCTTTTTTTTTTTTTTTTTTGGACATAATTGTATACCCTATTTAACCTCTTTTTCTGGCAGGACTGGGGAGGAAATTTCAGAAAAGATTTCCAAAAGAGAAGTCATAGACACTGCCAGTCAACAAATAACATAAGAAATGTGAACGAATTAAAATCCAAGTAAAGTAACTTTTTTTTTTTTTTTTTCGGTATGCAGGCCTCTCACTGTGTGGCCTCTCCCGTTGTGGAGCACAGGCTCCGGACGCGCAGGCTCAGTGGCCTTGGTTCACGGGCCCAGCCGCTTCGCGGCATGTGGGATCTTCCCAGTCGGGGCACAAACCCGTGTCCCCTGCATTGGCAGGCAGACTCTCAACCACTGCGCCAACAGGGAAGCCTCAAGTGATGTAACTTTTGTTTCCAACCATGATACAGTCATTAGTCCGGGACTTGCTCTCCTGGCATAAAAGGATAGAACACTCAAAAAAATATATGAAACAACTGTAAAAAGCAGTAGAGAACTATGCAGGAAGAGAAACAAACTAGGTGAGCTCTACAATTGCCTTGACTTTCTGCTTGGGGACAGTTTTTACTGATAAGAACAGATACTACACTTGATCTTAGCCAGAAGGCTGAGAAGCAATAGGGGGCAATTTTTAGAACACAATGCAGAGATGGGAACACATGCAGAGTACAGTTGTCTTGCTAAGTTGAAGGTACAGCAATCAGAGTTTTGTGAGGATAAGGGTTAATCCAGAGTACCAGAGAGTGGAGGGAATTACACAGATTAAGAACTCTAGAAACCAGCATGGAAGTTCTTTTGAACAGGTTGCTGAATATTAAGTATGCACTTGTTGGATAAGGTAAGGCTGAGCAATGTGCAAATGTCATGAAAAAAAAATTGTGTAATGGAGAGCTACAAGCTGAATAATTCCCAGAGAGAATAGGATATGCTTAAGTTCTAACCAGCCAGATTAGAGAGAACTTAGAAAGTTCACATTTTAATAGTAGGAATAAAATAGATATAGATTGAAAGCTATTCTAGACACACCTTAACAAAATTTATAGGTTTAAGAGGATTTCACATAATTTAGCTGCCTGACCAAACTAAACTCAATATTCTTTAAAAGAAAGCAACAAAATTCAGTATTCAAAAATGTAACATTTACAATGTCAAGCATCCAGTAAAAAACAAAGAAATAAACAAGCAAAAAAAAAAAACAGGGAAATATATGTGACCTATAATAAAGAGAAAAATCAATCAATAGAAGCAGATTGGAAATGACAGAAAGGGCAGACTTAATACTAAAACTATAAAACTTATAGGACAAATGCATAGAAAAACATTTGTATTTTGGGATAGGCATATTTTTTTAGACAAGGCACAAAAAAGCTGAAACATAAAAATTATAATTTGGACTTCATCAAAATTTTAAATTTCTGCTCTTTGAAAGACACCACTAAGAAAATTCAAAGAGAACCCTTACAATGGGAAAATATATAGCACATGGGCAAGGGACTTATATCCAGGATATATATTAAAAAAAAAAAACTCTCACAACTCAGTAATAATTTAAAAAGCACAAATTTTTAAAATAGGAAAAATGCATGAACAAATATTTCACAAAGAAAGATATAATAATGGCCAATAGAAACATGAAGAGATGCTCAACATCATTTGACTTCAGGCAAATACAAGTTTAAACCACAATGTTACCACTGTATACCTAACTAAAGTTGAAAAGACTGACAATACCAAATTTTGACAAAATTTAGAATCACTGAACACCTACACATTATTCTGGAGTATAAAATAGTTGAACCACTTTGAAAAGTACTTAACAATCTCTTACAAAGCTAAATATATAACTCACCAATTACACCACGAGGCATTTATTTGTCCACACAAGGTCTTATAAAATAATGTTCATGGCAACTTTATTTATAATAACCAAACACTGAAAATTAACATGTGAATAGATTACAGATTATGGTATATTTATTCCATGGAATATAGATCAATAACGAAAAGGAATGAGCTATTTTACATGGAACAACATGGACAAATTTTAAAAGCATTATGCTGAACAAGACATTCTATATACAAAAGAATAAATACCATATGATTCAATTTAGATGAAATTCTTGAACACACAAAATGCATCTATAGTGACAGAAAGTAAATCAGTAGTTTTCTGGATCATGAGTGAGGGGCAATTGACAACAAAAGGAAACGAGTGAAATTTTGGAGGCTATGGAAATATGACATATCTTGATTGGCATGATGATTACACAAGTCTATGTATTTGTCAAAACTCACTGAATTGTACACTTTAAACTGATACATTTAATTTTTGGTAAATTATATATCACTAATGTTGATTTTTAAATTAACAAGAAAAAGTGAGGAGAGTGGGTGCTTAAAAAAGGCAGTTTATTCTCAAGTTTAAGCTTGTTCTTAATTTGTGGGACTTGTGACTAGAGTAGAAACAGAGGTTCCTATATGCTTAAAGACTTACGAAGTATAAATTCTAGATACTAAAGTCTACATAAAGTATGTTCTTAACCCACTACCTTCACTCAAATACATTTATTATGACCTGGAAGCCAGATCTGAGTTAGTATTCTTGGACCTCTCAGAACCTGGCACGTTATTGTATAGACTCCTAGCCAATTCTCTTTCTACATACTTATGCTTCACATACGACATATGGGAGTCTCAACTTTTATGTGCAAGTTCTGTTCACATGGCTCACAGATGCCTTTTTTGGGCACTTTTATGGGGGTGCACGCTGAGAGTGGAAAGATAAACCCTCCCAGGAACAAGGCACATGGAGGCCCTGGACATAGGCCTGGTGCCATTTGGTTAAATTACAAGGTCTTAGAATATGATCTAGAGGGGGGCATGGGATTCAGTTGAGCACATATCCTGGTCCCAGGGATGACTTGTCTGATGAGGAGACTGTGGCTGGATGACAGACAGGACCTCAAATGCAGGGTTCCAGCCTGATCTGAGAGCAGCATTGATCAAGAGCAGGCATCGCAAATAATTCTGCCAGGAAACTATCCCTAGACTTCCCCCTCCTCATTCTCAAAACAAGGGAGAGGAGAAGTAGAGTTAGAAGAAATAAGCCTCACTTAAGCCCTGTATAACTGAAGCTTAAAATATCAAACTGGAGGAGGTGGCAAGTTCAGCCAAGGAAAGAATAGGTAAATATATTTACAGCAAGAGGCTGTTCCAGTTATTTGTGGAGGGCAGCATGTAGATGTTTCAACTACTAAAACTTTAGATGTTTTAGTTCATCATCTAAAACTGTGTGGATGCTAAAGCAACTATATGAAGGATCAAGAATTTAGGAATCTCAGTACATGAAAAAGAATTCTTCTTTCCATTCCTCCTTTTATCTTCCATCATCCCTTCCTTCCTTCCTTCCTTCCTTCCATCCCTCCTTCCCTCCTTCCTTCCATCCCTCCTTTCCTCCTTCCCTCCTTCCTTCCTTCTTTAAGCATGATTTGAAACTGTAAATGTCACAAGTCTTTATAGTTGTGCAAAGCAAGGTAACCCTTGATGGTACCTGTTCTTCAAGGAATTTACAAAACGATGAAATAAGGTGTAAACATGTGAAAAATAAGACATAGGCATATTATGATGCAATATGTTATTGGCTATAAGTTCCCAGGAGAGAGAGATTAGTGAGAGTTTGCATAGTTAGAACATACTTTGATATGTAAGTTAATCAGTAAATTGAGTTGGGAAAGTTGAGTAAGGATTAGGGAGTTGGGAGCAAGAGATACTCCCAGGAGGAAACGGCATCAGCAAAAATATGATTATGGGAATAAACATGGCAGGTTTTAGGTAAGTAGAATGGATCAGGCAGTTCAGCAATAGATGAATACGCAAGTAAAAGAAAGAGCCTAGGTTTTGAAGCTAGAAATTTGAACATAAATTGAGAAAGCCAGGTTGGGGACAGATTATAGAAAATGTGTCCCTATATTAAGTATACAGTCACTAACAATTAAAACATCTTGTAGCACTTGAAAGTTTACAAAAGCTTGTTTCCATACATTATTTAAGCTGGACTTCATGAACTTTACAGGACAATTTGTAAATGAGAAAAAAAAAGTCTCAAAGAAGAAAATAACTTGCATAGCTTTACAGTGTTAGGTATGGTAGAGTTAGGACTCAAGCCAGGGTCTCTTGGCTTTATGACTTAAATTCTTATATTGTTAAACACTACCTTCTCAATAAAGTATCCCCCGGTTACTCTCACTTACACGATTTCATCTTTTATAGGGCACTTCGCCTGTGTATTCATCTTGTTTCTTTCACTGGGTTATAACTCTCCTGTAGTTCAGAACCGTACCTTCCACTTTTTTTCTGTCTTCCATAGGGCATAGCATAGTGCTGGACTCCTAGAGGATATTATTACATTAATTATTAATGAATGAATGAATGAGTACATCAAGTAATGAGCTGAGATTTGAGAAGGAACTGGATCAAACTGCACATTAGAATCACCTGGTGAAATACTTAAATATCCCAATGCCTATGATCCAGAGATTTTTATTTAATTGTTCTAGGGTAGGGCTGAGGCACTGGTATTTCTTGTTTGCTCTTGGATTCCTCTACACATGGCAGAGTTTAGCATCTAGGCTTCCCTTACATGTGTTTGAGAGGGGGCTGGGAGCCTTCTTCCAATGGAGATATGGGCAACTCAATTCTTTCAGGACAGAAGTAGAGTATATATAATTTCAGTAAACAAAACAAAAGTGAACAAGGCTTCTGTAGTTATAGGTCTCAGGTCTTGGGATGAGTGTGCTTGTGACAGGCCTGCAAAATATAAGAGGGAGGACTTTTTTTTCCCCTCTTGTCTTTGTAATATTTCCAATAATATGCCATTAAACTCCTTAAATGACATTAAACATTGTTTAACAGAGAGCACTAATGAACAATGGGGTGAGAAGCTCCTGTCTGGCTGGTGTGTGTACCAAGCAGGCACACTGATGTTCATTCCAGGCTCTCTGCCTGGTACACACAGGACAGAAACCAGGAGAGCAAGAGACTGAGACAGAGGGAAAGGGAGGGTGCCCATTTCTAGGTAACAATGCGGATGAGCTATTTTTCCTTAAGCTCATCCAACTTCATTCCCAGAATGTTCCTGCCCTTGTATGGTTCTCAAAGCTTTGGAAACATAGTGCAAAGGCCTGACAGTAACAGCTGTTAAAGCCTCCCTGCAGATGGAAATGAAAGCCAAACTAGCATGCACACGTGAAGGGGATTATCAACCAAATATGTTGACTTCATCCCTGGATTTTTGAAGTAAAAAAAAATGTATGTTTCCAGAATAATAATGATGTCTTCCACTTCTATCATGTCCTTCTGTACAGGACTCCAAGACAGTCTATTTTGTCATTTGTCCACTTAATGGGAAGGATGGAGGAAAGAGTATAAATATTTCATAGTATGACCAGCCATCTCAGTTTGACTGGGACTATTGGTCACCATCATTTTTTTTTCCCAGTGTTACTGTTGTTTTTAACTTATATGATACAAATTATTCATACTTGTTAAAAAACTAGAAAGCATACACACACACACTAAAAAAAAACCTCAAGAAAACAAAAAACAACATCATCCTATTATCCAGATATAAAAAATTTATATTGTCTAGGAATAAATATGTATGTCATATTTATATGATATATATTATATAATTATATATTTATATTTTAATAAACATTTATATGCAATTTATATAAAATATAAATTTATATATATATATGAATTTATGGAATTTTGTGTATATATATACATTCACACATACACACATACCTACAAACACACATACACACACACTACTTTGTTACCTGATTTTCATTCTTCATGAAATTTAGCATGAGTGTATTTTCAGGACTATACTGTACCGATAACTATAATTATTCTTAAAAGCTGCATGGTGTTTCATTGTAAAACTATTCTCTGCTATATTCAACCAATCTCCATTGGTTGTCTCCAGGTACACACACACAAACCAGATTTTTGCTCTTAAAAATAGAGCTGCAAACAATACCATTGACATATAACAGAGGATTATCCTATTATTCATTGGTGACTTTAATGTCCACATAGCTTATCCTTCCCAAACCCCAGCTATCTTAAATTGTGTTTCCCCAAAACAGATCCTGAGACGAGGATTTGGGTGTAGGTGGTTTATTTGGGATGTAATTCCAGGAAGCCCAGTAGGAAGTGAGACAAAGGAAGAAAAGTCAGTAACAGGTGGATTACTGAGTGAGTTTCATGTGTGGGAACTGGGGCTCAATACAACTAAAGACCTTCAGAGAGATTGTAGAACATACTTTAAAACTGTATGTCCGAGGGCCAGTAAACTTGGGAATTTATCCACTAATTCTCTTCCCTCATTGATTAAGAGTCACATTAACTCCCCACCCCATGAAGGCCAAGGACATGCTTGTGTCCAGAGAACACCCTCAGGCAGAGACATGCAGGAAAACATCAACATTTCTGAAAACTGTCTAGGGTAGATTCAGGGGTGGACCAAGGAGACATAGGAGAGCCAACAGCATCTGTTCCATGGCCCTCTCAGTCCTTGCCTTCTTCTTCTCTGATGGTGTTGTGTTTCCCCTACCAGGGCACGTTTTGTCAGCAATATCTACACCACCTCCATAACATCATACCCTCCAACTCCCTCCTGTCTTTCTCATTCCCTCTGGTACCCATCAACATGACAATTCTTTTATCACACTGGAACCTGTAATACATTGATACAACCACCTTTTCCCTGTCAGCCAACCCCTTCAAATCGTCATGTCTATTCTTAGCCATCATTATAATCACTCTCTTGCATATTTCCTCAACTCTTTTGCCCATCTCTTTATGAACAGAACTAGCCTAGCAAAACTCCTTTCCTTAGTTAAATCCAAATTTCTGTCTCCTCTGTGCATGTACTCAAACTCCCTTCTAGACATATCATCTTCTTCATATCACCTTGTCTCTTCTGAAACTTCTGATATCCACCCCATCCTCACACTCAGCTGATTATCATGTTCTACTTCTTTAAGAAAATGAATCACTCAGAAGAGAACTTTCCAAGCTCCCACCACAACCATCTCCCATCTACACTGGTGTCCTTCTGTTACTGTTTGTCTGTATAAACAGCTTAGTGTCCTGTCTCAAGGACTGAGTTTTGTCCCAGATCTTATCCTCTCTTACTTTCTTGAGAACACAATCAATTCTTTGTTCATTCCCCTGCATCATCAACTTTTACCCCCTCTTTTAGATCATTTTTATCAAGTCATAATCATGGTAAGTATTTCTGCCATCTTAAAAATACCATCTTGAGACCACATGCCCCTTTAACTTCTGCCTCTTTTCTTTGGCCTCGTTTTAGTAAAACTCCTCCAAATAGCCACATTTACTGCCTGCAATTTCTTCTCCTTATCTCAAATCCCGGCCAACTAAGCTTCCATTGCCACCACTCCATCAACGCTTCTCATAAATGGCAACAAAGGCATGCATCTTACTAAATCCAATGACTAATTCTCACCCCTATTTGACTCTTAGCTGTATTTGAGTCAGTTGATCACTTTCTTTTCCTTGAGATATGTTCCTCACTTGGCTTCAGGGACAATATGATTTTCTGGTTATCATCTTATCTCATTGATCTCTCCTTCTCAGTCTCCCTCCTTATCTCCACAAAGTCTAAGGTTGGAAATGCTGGAACCATCAGTATATTCTATTTACACTCAATTCCAACATCTACTCTTTATCTACACTAATGTCTTTAATCAGGCTCATGGCTTTAAGTACCATATGTTTGCTAGCAAGCCCAAATTTATGTATTTAATCTAACCCTCTCCCAGATCTCTAGAATCATTTATCCAACTCCAGCTTTAATAGCTCTATTTGGATATCCAAAAGGCATAACAAATCTCTGACACCCAAACACAAATACCTGATCTTGTCATCCAAACCTGCTTTTTTCTCAGTCTTTCCATCTCAATAAACAGCAACACCATTCTTCCAGTTGTTCAATCCAAAAACCTTATAGCTATCTGTATGTCTATCTTTTTCTCACATTTTATAACAAATCAGCAAATCTTATCTCCAACACTCAAAATATATACAGATATCAACAACAGGGCTGGTCCAAGCTGCTTTTATTTCTTTCTTGGATTACTGTCATAGACTCCTAAGTGGTCTTCTGCTTCTGGTCTTGCCTCTGTGATGTTTAATTTTGACACCAGAGCTAAAGTGATGAGTCAGATCAGTTATTCTTTGCTTGAAACTCACTAATCATTTTAGCACTTATTCAGTAAAAGCTTACAGGGCTTGGCATGATCAGACCCCACATTGTCTCCATGATCCCATCATCTCCTCTTCCTCTCCCCATTTCCCACTCCATTCCAACCACACCGACCTCCTCATTATTCTTCAGTTGGGTCAGACAGACACCCACGTCAGCGTTCTTGCCTTGCTGATATCTATGTAGCTCATTTCCTCAGCTACTTAAACAGGTAACTCAAATTTCACTTTCTCAGGTCTTCCCTGACCACCTTATTTAAAATTGTAGCCACCATTTCCCCACATCCTCCCATTCCTTATGCCCTTCCAAACTTTATTTTTACCATAGCACTTGCCAACACATGACATAATATTTTTAAAAATGCATTCATTTATTTTATATCTCTTTCTTCTAGAATGCAAGCTTCATATGAACAAGTGTTTTGTCTATTTGGTTCTCTGTGCATAGAAATGTGGCTGGCATGTAACAGGTGTTCAATAAATATTTGTTGAATAAATGATTAAATGAGAATACCGTTTGGTTTCACAAACAGGTTTTAGCTGTGTGACCTTGGGCAAGTGTTTTGAACATTCCAACTGTATTTCCTTACCCATTCAATCATATGGCAAAACCCAATTTATTGTACTGCTCTGAGGATTAATGTATGCAGAAGAACGTATTGTATCATTTTGCATGAAATATACATTCAATAAACATCTACTGAATCTATTTTTCCTAAATAGAGATTACCAAAATTTCTTGCAAATTTTATTTGTTCCATAGTCCCCATCCTACTGCCTGCTCTTGGGTATTTTCACCTCTACTTTATATTTTCCACTCATTTTGCTAAGCCAACAGTAATCATTTACCTCCAGCTGCTCAACTGATCTTGAATGGATTAGTGCTTTGTGTCAAATAATCAGTTCCTTCCTTCCATTCTTCCATCCTTCTCTTTATTGTCCACCTAAAGACCACATGTAGGTAATGTATAAGACTTAACAAACTTCAAAGAAACTTTTCCAGGTGCTTGAAATTTAATTTTAAAGCTAAAATGTACATCACTGAAGGAAAATGTCTGAGCTTTTAGATGAATGCAGAAATGTGTTAAATGGTTATATATTTAAAGAAAGATATCTTGAGAGAGGTAATACTTGATTTTAACCCAAAGGATGGATAGGTACATTGATCAGAGTAATGAATGTTAACTGCAGCAACAAGTAAACCCCAAATAATATGGGCTTAACACAATAAATGTTTATTTATTGCTTATGGCACAGTTTGATGTGAATTGAGGGGCTGTTCCTGGTCATACCTCCCCCAGGTGATGATGCCCATGACCTTTTCAATATGCCATCTGCAATATCTGGCCCCCAAGATCACCAAGCATATCCTTTATCTGTGCTGGTCCTAGAATAATGCAGCTTATAGGCTTAATACAGAGTCTTGAGTCAATGTGACTTGACTCAGGGAGCACCACTCTGATCCCCAGGAGGGCATGGGGCTGCCACAAATGGCTGTACGTTTCAGAAACATTTGAAAACAACAGAGCATTGTGGCCAGCACCCCAGAGAGAATTTTCTGAGTCTCACAGTGTGGAATTGGAGAACAATGGTGCACCATTCTCAACCTATTACCATAAGACAGTAAGATATTCCTGATATTGGCATGGAAATTTATGGGTCTGTTGAAGAGACAGAAACATCTATAAATCAGGTAAACAGGTGTGCCCAGGATTACAGGTTTATTAATGAAGTGATGGGCCTTTGAGAGAGAGAGAGAGAGAGAGAGAAAGATTGCATTTTAGCCATTGTCATAAGAGGTTTGTTTATGATGAGGACTGTGACCTTGGAGGCCAGCACAATGACAGTCTGCATCTTTTGAGAAGATTATAGTGTAATTATAACTCTAATGGGCTTCAGGCAAAGACTCTTAAGTATCCAGAAAGTTCCTGTTTTCTCTCTCGGTAAGGCATGTGCAGGTGATATATTGGGACTAGCTCACAGGTATGGTACTTCTCAAAAACATGTCAGCAATTAAAAGAGAAGACAAATGAATTTCCAGAAATAAATTCCTTACATTTAGAAGGAGACCTTCAAACATAAGCAGTAGCTACTTTCCTTCAGTGTGTTTCTTTATCTCTCCCTCTTCCTAACTCTACTTTTACCTCTGATTTCATTTCTTTGTCTCTGTATTATTTTTGGTCTTTCTATCTGTGCTGTTCCTCTGTAAACCTGCCTTATCTCTAGTATCTGGCCTGTGCCTCTGTCCTAAAGGAGGATCAACTCTGTCTCGAGGACCATATAATCCTTTACACTCTAATGAAATAATACTTTAGTGTCTATTTTTCAAGATACTATGCCAGGCCAAAGGAAAAGAAACCCAAACCAAAGCTCTTAATTCCGTTGTCTCAATGAATATAAGCAGGAAGTGTCATATAAAGTAACATTCCGAAATGTTATATTCCAGTGGATATAACAGATGAGCTGTAATCAGCTTATAATTTCTGTAACAGTCTATACTAGACCAGCCAGACCTAGATTTTTACTCTTAGCTACTTCTGGCTATGCAACGGAATTCTCTGATGTCTTTCTGATGATCTACCTGAAGGCAGTTTTATAGCAGCTGAGAATTTACCTCAATCTGGAAAGGACTTTGAGAGGCAGTATCATCCATCCTCTTGCTCTTCATAAGAAAGATATGCATAGAGATAAAGAGAGAGAAGAAAAGAGAGGTGGGATTCCCTTCTTCTTTTTAAGGCTTTGTCCTGGAGGAAAGGAGAAATTTCTATGAAAAGAATCTAATGGTATTTAATATTCATTAAACACCTAAGGTGTGCCAAAGACTGTGCTAAGCATTTTGCATACATCAACTCATTTAACGTGTACAACAATCCTGTGAAGCAGGTGTTATTATCAGGAAACTGAACCGTGGTATTGTGTGGTTACTGTGAGCTGGTTCTTCACACACACTAACCTCATTCAACTGCTGAGCAGTTCTTCATAGTAGGCATTATTATCTCTATTTTATGGCTCAGCAAACTGAAGTTTAAGAAGTTTAATATTTGACTAAGTTAATATAGATGGTAAATGGTAATTTTGAATCTATATTCAGGCTCATAGAGTACTCCACATCTTACAGTACTCCCTTTCCCTCCCATCATGCTCCCTCCTGAGCTCATTCCAGTCAAGATTTTATGTTCTATGTCTAACCTAGATCCCCATAGTAGAGTTTATCTTTTTTCCGTCAGTATCAATCACTAAATCAAAAATATTTATTATGATTTTTCAGTGTCTACTCTGTGCAAAGCCTAGTGCTCAGAAGGGAAAGAGATAGAAAAATAAATAAGAACTGGTCCCTGCCCTCAAGGAGTGATGATCTTAATTGGGAAGAAGAAAGAGAATCTCCTGATGAAGTTAAATGGCTTTTCCACACAACAGTGGAAAACATGTCATGAAGCAGGATATGATGAATGGCTGAAAGAATGTCACAGACAATATGTGCTGGAGACTTTCAGATGAGGGAGAAATGGGGAGCAGATGGTCACTGTTCTCTGCATAATATACCTTCATATATGTAAAGCTCATCATTAGGCCCTTCAGGAATCCTTTGTTTAGGAAAAATCTTCTCATCTTTCCTTGAGAATATTATTCCCGACTCCTTTTATCCTTTCCCTGACTCTGTGCAAAGCATGGCTGTACATGTTGAATGCGTTGATGTTTCTTAGACAAGGTGGCACCTAAAAAACAATTCAACAATATGAATCCAGAGACTCTTTCCTTTGAGTTCCTGTGTGAGTGGAGCCTTTTCTTCAGGTCATTGGACCACTCCCAGGCAATAACGAAAAACCAGTGCTGTCCCAATGTACTCTTCGTTCTGATATCCCGGAGGAGATGAAAACATACCCACTGGTATTTTCACATTACTCTTGGGACTGGAGCGCGTGACCATTCCTACACCTCAGCCCGTGTGGTAGACTTCAGGATGAGTGGGAGGTGGCGGAGGAAGCATGGGAAAATTTCCCAGCACTCTCTTAGCACAAAGATGCACCCTTCCCTTCCAGGTAGTGGGGGCACCTTTATAGATACATTCTTAGGTGACTCCTTTAAAATATAAATACTCTTGACTCCTGTGTTACACAATCTCTTACTTAAAAAGGCCTAGGGGTGTGTTTATGGGGCCAGATGAGGGAGGGTGGGTGATGCAAAGTAAGATAACTGCTGTTTGGGCTGAAAACAGAGTAGTTGGGAAAGAAATGCAAAATACTTAAAGGGCCGAATCCACAAAATGCAGATAGAGAGCCCTGAAGTAAATCATACCTACTTCACCATCCTGCCAGGGACTAAAACCTGGTGAAAAGTTCACGGCTATGGAAATATATGCACTGATTTTTTGTTTTTTTTACCCTTCTGTCAAATGTCAAACACAAATCCTAGGAGACCAAAAAGTTAGGCCATCATAAATGCCCTCTATCTCGAATCAAAGATGACAGAGAGAAGGAAAATCGACATGATGACCTGGAGAGGTTTTATCTCCTAGACAGTTTTCAGGATACATGTTTCACAAAGAGTTGTTCAAAGTCACTTTTGTGTCCCTTCCTATTGTCACCTGATAAGTTCAAGGCATCTAGTTTGCCAGAAGACAAGTCCCTGCAAAGAAACTGCCAACAATCTTTGATTCATGTTCTCTGTTACAGTATGTTAGAAACTTTCTCAAGAGCCTTTAATTCCCCTCTTAGGGTGAATTGAATTCTGTGACAAGGAACACAATCACCAACCCAGGCTGCTCCTGAGGGGCCCTTGTGCAGCCAAGCCCATGACTAACTCATCCAGCTAGAGACCAACAGGCAGCAGGGAGCCCTACAGGCACACAGAGTCGTAGGAAGAGGACTCCAGTGCTGAACTCTGAGGCAGAAGACTCAGAGCTTTAGCTGGAGATGTGCCATTGTCATTTAAGCTTATTCACCTTCAGATTCATTATCTTTAAATGGTGCTAATTATATTACAGCATATACCCATGGGTGTTGGGATATTTAAGATATTCTGTGTTACAGCATATCAGGAAATAGTTGTTTAATCTACGTATCCCATTGTCCAAGGAGAAAGGAGTTTGTAGGGAAGAAGTGGGTCAAAGAAAATAAAGACAGAACAAAGTGATGGCTTCAGGACAGTTACCTAAACCCTGTACAGTAGTCTATTTTGGTGGCTGAGGATATTAAATTTGAACTTTCATGAAGCACATTGTTTCCAACTCAACTTCATATTGTTCACTTTTGCATTCTGTGCATGTAACTGTTGCTCACTAAAGGTTACATGGGAGATAAATGGATGGATGAATGATGGACTCCCTTAAGGAGTCACTTGATATTTTCCTCAAAGTGATGGCCTAATCAACCATAGCAGGTTATGTCTCAGAGACCATGGGGGTGACCCCTTCCAAGCGTGACAGTAACACACTACTTGGAAGGACATCATCCTGGAAATCATTTCCATCTGAAACTCTACAAAGCACATCAGAATCTCACTCTCGCTGTGCTGGCAGCAACTTTTACAGCCCGAGTCCTTTCCTATTTCTGCTCAAGCCCATCTTCACATGGGTTCACTATGTAATCTTGCCTGCTATAGGACTACTGATGACTGACAGCCATTCCCTGAGAACATCGAGTCTGCCTGTAGCCTGGCTGTGCATGGATGCTTCATGGTGACAGGATTAAGTGCTGAAGCTTCTCCAGGGACAGCCCATGCTCAGGATGTGTGTCTGAGATACTGTCAAACATGGCAGCCAAGGGATGGCTACTAGGCAATGATGCTTCCTGTGCATGAAGAGCATTACAGAAACAAAGCACCAAGGCCCACTTGCAGGCTAGCTTCCCTGAGCACCTTACATTTGTCTGTCTGGTCAGGAAGATGTTGGTGGGAAGCAAAGAACCCCATCTGACTTACCTTCTTTATTTTGATAGGTGTTTTCCCAGTAATTAAATGTGTGATAACCTCAAAACCCAGCTGGATGCCTTGTAGACATACAACACACTCTCATCTAAGTCCAGGGATTAAACTTCCTGAACCAAATGTTTGACAGGACATATGAGGAAGAAGGAAGTAGGAAAGTAAACAAATGATTGCAGTTTCTGGAACCATCAGAACACACTGGGGTTTGGCCACTGACAGGGAAGAATCAGCCCACTGAATTCATAAGTAGGATTAATACGTGTGCTGATTTTTTTTTTTTTTTTTTTTTTTTACTACTCAACAAGTTAGGTTCAGAAGAACGTTTTATTCTCAGGAACACTTGACTTTCAATTGTTAACTCTTAGTTTGTGGTGAATATTAAGGCTTCAGTGAAAAATATAGGTCTTATATAATCTAGCTCACAAATGGAGCTAGATTGGGGGAAAAGATCCCCCACATCCTTTGTGGATCCCACTACATTTTTAATCAGCCCAGTAAGCTGAAGTTAAGAACATGCTCCAGGTTTGGGATGAGAACAGGTCTTAATTCTTGTTATTTGCATCCCCCTCTCCTATCCCACCACCTCTTCCAACCCTCCATGGCCTCGCAGCCATGGGGGCACTGCCCAAATAAGTATTCCCTCTCCATTTGCCAACTGGGCTCAAAATTCTTCAGAAGGAGAAGAAGTGGTACCATCTAAAGGAAAATTCTTATCACTGTTGTTAAAACTAAGAGTAGGAAATGACAGACCTGGGGGACTGAGGTAATTGGTCTTGTTCAGATGGACCCTGATCACAGTAATTTAGGTCTTTGGGGAAGCCTGTCCCCATGTGCTCTATCACCTTGCTGGGCAGGCAGAAGGTGACTTTCTTACTTTCCTTGAGTGATGACATGGATCGCTTCTGAGAGAAGCTGAGATATGAAACCAGCACATCCTTTCCTCACTTGCTCTCTTCTTGTCCCTGTCATTTGACTACCCGGCATTGCTCTGCTTGCTATTGGTTATTAATGATCCTCTCCTTATTTTGGCCAGTTTCTTGAAATCTTTAGCCACCACTGGGGCTGTCTCTTCTAAAAATACTAACGTTAATATAGGCTTGTTGCCGATGACTCCTGTGGACATAAGGTCATTTAGAATTATATAATGATAGAGATCATTCACTTCTACATCCTAGTTTATAGAATGGGACACAGAGGCCAGAGAGTTTTAATGTATTACCCAAGTTCAAATGGATTATTGTGGCTGAACAGGAATGAGAATCCAGGTGTTCTAACTCTAAGCTCACTGATCATCCTGGCCACTGAGTTCCTTACCAACTCTTTTCAATGATTCTACTCCATACTCCATGATTAAACTTCTCTTGTTTTCCTATATTCATGTGCCTGGGATTTTTGCATCTCACTTTTTGTCCATCTTGTTCTCTATAATCTCTGTGCCTACTACCATGTTTCCTCCTTCTGCACCCCCAACCCACCCCAAATATTGCTCTCTGTTGTTCAGTCACCTTTAGGAAGACACAGAGAATGGGGTGAATAGAAAATAATTTCTGTTATTACTTGTCAGTGAAGCCTGAGGGAAGTTATTAAGAAGCAGCTCTTCCTAGAGATATTTCTACTATCCCTGTTATAATTGTGGCTGAAATTTCAATATCAAAGTTTAAAGTATTTTGGTTTCCCTTTCACTTTCTTTTATTTGCAGTTACCCTGGGAAGAGAACATATCCAAGGAGGAATGTTCAATGCAGTACTTCCCAACCCAGGTCACACTGCAGGATGAAGAACCATCTAAATGTGCTATCTTGGACTCCAGGAGTACAAAATAGATGGAGATGGGTATAGGGAAAGGGGTGGACGGAGAAGATGCCAGAGGACGAACAATCTGGGGGGTGGGAGGGTGGACCACACCAGTTGGAGGAAAGGATTTTCCAGCTTTGGTTTGGTATTCTAGCACAGATGGAAAAGAAGGCAGGTGAGTAAGTTTTGTTTCAAGAAAAGGAATAGAACTGGATTAGAAGAATGTGGTAGTGATTAGGCCCCCTAGGAACCAAGGTAAATACAAGAGCTCTAATACTACTGTGGCGGTTTGGAGAGTCAGAGAGAGACTTAAAGCAAAAGGAGATGGAACACTGCAGGACTGGACATTAGGAGATGCGGTTTTACTGTCAAATTTCTTATGTGACTTTGAATATGAGATTTCTCCTTCCCAGGCCTCAGTCTCTTTAACTGTAAAATGAGTCAGTTGGACTTGATTATCCCAAGGTCTTGATTTCTTCCAATTCCACTGATGCCCAAATTCCCTAACATTGCAGTTCCACTTGACCAACCTGTGCAGGTGTAACTTTCTCTTGACATCTCCACAAAGAAGCTGAGTCATATCCTTTCTCTTCTCTTGCATGCCTCTCCTCCAAAAAGCAAACTCTTTTTGAGTGTTTTATATCAAACAAACCCAAGCATCTTTTTGAAGCCTTGTTTTGCTGAAGGCACAAAGCCCTGGGGACACAATTCCTGGTGAACTCCCTCCCCACATTACCCCTGCCTTTCTTTTTTCCCAAACTCATCCTCTATACCTAGCAGGTCGAACTCATTTAAAGTGTAAATGATAGCAAATCAGGAACCTCCTGCTGCTTATAATGATAACACTTCCCATAATTTACATGATAAAATTCAACTGATTTCAGACAGCACTGCTTAGGACAGATAGGTGACACTGGGGCTCTATGAAGGGAATAAATTACCACCTCAGGTTCTATGCCATCACAGCTGTGGATATGTATTGGCTGACATTCAGCCTCAAACAAAAGCACAAAGCCTTGTCTAATGGAGCAATGAAAAAGCATATCTAGGAAATATTAACAAGTTCCACATGGTAATTTATGCAAATACATGCCATAACCTAGCTGAAGAGGTTCAGCTTACACCTATAGAAGGGAGCTGCACTAGCCAGGGATTTTATGGAACTGATACCATCTCATTACATCTCAGAACTTGTGGGTTTCCATACAAATTAGCACTGGAGAAGGCAAAGGTGGCAATTAGTCCTCAGACCACCTGCATCAGAATTACCTTGGGGTGCCTATTAAATGCAGTTTCTTATGGCAGACCCATTAAAATCAGAAGCCCTTCGAGTGTGCCTGAGAACCTGCATTTTAATAAGCTCCCCTCCCCCCACGCCCCAGGCAGTTTAGACCATCTTTCTGAACTTGGCCTCCCATAGTCAGTACTGTCTATATCTAGGTTAGTCACACAATGCCCTACTCTCTTACTCAATGAATTGTCTAAGTCGCTTCACTATTCTCACCCTCAAGTTCCTCATCTATAAAATAAGAGGTGGACTCAATGACCTCTTAAGTGTTTCAAGCTGAGATTCTTTTGTAAGTCCAAACACAGGCCAATTCTGCAGGCCAAACAAAACATACGTGCAGGTGGCAGACTGTCCGGATGGACCATGTAGCCACATATCTCTGCAGTTCTGCGGCCTCCCAGGAACCAGGAAGACTGCACAGCCTCCCCATCCATCATAAATCTGCCCCTCTGATTTCTTGCCATATGGTCTCTTTTTAGTCTGGAAGCCATGCTTACCCCACTGCTTCTGCCAGAGCTCTGTCTAGACCCAAGTCTTTTCTCCTATTGGTGACTTAGGCTTTTTTAAAAATTTAAGTATAGTTAATTTACAATGTCATGTTAGTTTCAGGTATACAGCAAAGTGATTCAGATATATACATACATACATATATATATATGTGTATATATATATATATATATATATATATATATATATATATATATATATATATTCTTTTCAGACTCTTTTCCCTGATAGGTTATTACAAAATATTGAGTATAGTTCCCTGTGCTATACAGAGGTCCTTGTTGGTTACCTATTTTATATGTAGTAGGGTGTATGTGTTAATCCAAACCTTCTAATTTATCCCTCCCCCATTCCTTTCACCTTTGGTAACCATAAATTTGTTTCTATGTCCGTGAATCTCTTTCTGTTTTGTAGATAAGTTCATTTGCATCTTTTTTTTTTTTTTTTTAGATTTCACATATAAGTGATATCGTAGGATATTTGTCTTTCTCTGTCTGGCTTACTTCACTTAGTATAATAATCTCTAAGCATATATCTAGAGAAAACTATAATTCAAAAAGATACATGCACCCCAGTGTTCACTGCAGCACTATTTACAGTAGCCAAGACTAAATAATAAATGTCCAAATAAATGTCCATCAACAAATGAATGGATAAAGAAGATGTGGTGTATATATATACACAATGGAATATTATTCAGCCATAAAAAACAATGAGATAATGTCATTTGCAGCAACATGGGTGGACCTAGAGATTATCATACTAAGTGAAATAAGCCAGACAGAGAAATGTTTAGGTTTCTGAAGGTAAAAGCCATTATGTTCTTTATTTCTTTGTTTTGCTTTTGAAGCCTGGTTATATTTTCCGCTGGTTATATTTTCCACTCTTTAGTGTCTGTCCTCTAGGGAAATAATACTTTGTATATTTTATATTCTACAATATTGCTAACACCTTCTAGGCACCTGTTATATAGTAGGCTCTTAGTAAATATTCATTGACTGAAGGAACTCAAGGAAAATTACCTGCTGGGATAGGGAATGGGAAAGAGGGAACTAGAAAGCTATATGCCTGGCAGAGGTATATTTTAATAGCTCAATATATTAGTACATAAAACTAACATTTATTTAAAACCAAATATGCTCAAGTTTTTCTACACATAGTATCACATTTATTCCTTATACTTCTATGAGGCAGCTATTAATATATTCATTGTACCTGAGGAAAGTGGCCTCAGATAGGTTAAAATACTTATCCAAGCCTTCACATTTGTAAGTTGCTGAGGATGGATTCAGTGCCAGGTTTGTCTGACAATAAAACCTAAGTATTTCCATCTCAGCTCTGTGTCTCCCAAGGGAAGGTCCAGCAAAAAACGTGTTAACCCATTGTTTCATCTAAGTCAGTATTTCCCCTACTTATTGTTATTTTCTTCTTTTCTGAAACTAGTTTGTCTGCCTTGTTAAGAGACTAAAAGCAAGATTGGAGTTTGTTTAGGTTGGAGCTCAGCTGTTTCTGCAACCAAGACAGCCAACTACTGATTCCTGGCATAGCTGGGTTGAAGTGAAGCTCAGAGGACCAAACCACACTGCCACCGCGCAGGGACTGGGGGCATTTCTCAGAGCTCATGTCTCCAGGTTACACATAGCCTTCTCTTTAATCTTCCACACTTTTCCAGGCACCCGTTATTCCATGAGTGTTTCCTAGGTGTTCCCGTCTGCACTCCTCATGATTTCTCAGGTTACATAAGCTTTGGGAATGATGGAATGTGGCCAGATGGAACAAAGGTAATCCAGGCAGAGGGATCAGCATGGGCAAAGACTCTGTGTAGCTCTAACAGTCCAACAGAAGTTTTAATCCTACATTGTCTTCATTATTAGAGGTACTCAGAGGCCCTTTTTCTTATTTCTTTTTTCCTTTTTTCCCTCTCTTTATCTCTGCATGGCTCACATACAAAGTCCCTGAGAAAGAATCTCACAATTCAATGGGTCCTTATCATTCCTGCTGAGCAGAGCGCTTAAGCCAGGCCATCTGACAGCTTGATGGCCAAACAGAGACCAGTGGTCCATTTGCAGGGTCAGGTTTCCTCATGAGGAGAGTGGGCGTGGCAGGCCCTTGGTGCTTAAGAGTTTCCTCTGCAATAGCCTTTCCTTCTGCTCAGCTGAATGCCTGGCCATTCAGCACACGCAAGTGTAGACACACGGGCAAAAGTTATTGCTGGGCAAAAAGGTACCCAGACATAGCTGTGTGTGCGGGGATGGGGTGATGTGGAAGACGTAGTCAGCAGCAGTGGATAGATCATGATAATGAACAAAGAACATGTATTATAAGATGGCCCACTGTTGGTGATCCACCACTTTCTGTATTTAGAGCTGTGCAAAGGACGTTCCTCTGTGGACTCAGTTTCCGAACCACAGAATCTAGTCTCTGTCTCCTTAAACTCTTCCCCTCTCCTTTTTATTGGAAGGCATCAGGCCATGGAAAACTGTCAGCCCACCACGTGGCCTGCAGCCACAGCTCCTGTTTCTTCTTAGGGAAGAATGTGTATGTCACTGGTAGAAGCACAGCTGGGGCACATGCAAACTGGGAGGCAATGTCTATGGTTTTTCCTAAGTTCAAAGCACAGCCTGTATTCTGGCCCCACTGGGCTCCACGTCCTCTCTCTCTCTCTGTTTTGGTTCTGAGCGTGCCTTCCTTTGGTTGCGGTGAGGTCTGGTTTCATCACTTTCTTCCTGAAGTCTTTTCTGTAACTGTTCTCTTTGCTCCCAGAGGCCCACTGCATGGGGCTATCTTTGTTTTTCTCACAAATGGAGTTGTCAGCATTGAAAGCTCTTTTCAGAGAGGCAGGGAGGAGGCTCTTGGTTTTCTGAGTCACAATCAGATGCGTTATTTGCGCTTCTATCTGCTTTCAGACATGTGGCATAAACATAATGTCATAGAGAGATCCAGTATTCGTGGGCTTAGGATGGAGTGAATGTGTGTGTGTTGGGATAGGGCATGTCGCAATTCATAAGAGGAGAAAAATGAGACAGAATACAAAGGGGAAGAAACAGAGGACGAGAAGAGGAGCTTGTCACAGGAAACCCATTGGTAATGGTACCACAGCCCCCAGGCTTCAGTATCTTCCCCCCAGGGGAGTGTTTTTAATGTCAGATCTTTTCAAGGCTCCCTTCAGCTCAGGGATTTAGTGGGTGTTTGGGCATCATCCAGTGTGACATCCAGAGTGACATCCATCAAGTGCCCCTTTGGGATCCTCTTCGGGCTGATGAAATTAGAGTTGTCACTGTGGAGACAGGCAGCTCCACAGTGGCTGTGACCAGGAACACCAGCCCGAGGAAGGAAAACCACAGTGCATGCTTTATTCTGGGCAGTCTCCCTGGGTGCCAGGCTCTGTGCCCCAAGGGCAGTGCTTCAGCCTTCACTTTTCATTTGTCACTCCTGTTTTATGCCTGTCCTCCCTAAAGGTGGTCTAGAGCTGAGGAATGAGCGAGACGGCCCTCCTCTGCAGGCTGGAGGCCAAGTTCACACGTTACCAGAAGGACCCCAGTTTGGCTTTGCCAGCTTTTTCACACCCTGCACAGCTCTGCAAAATGCCCTTTCATGAGCTGATTCTGATGGATGTGAGCTCTACTTTGGGACTGGCTGTTGGTCCCTGTGTGATCCTGGCTTCATGACCACACACACAAGGACTGCTGATGGGGACGTCAATGAAATAACGCCAGCCACTGCTTTTCTTTCCCATGGCGCTCAGCACTGCTAGGGAAAGGTGCTTTGCAGTTTATCAACAACAACAATTAATGGAGAGGTAACTGACTGTGAAAGGAGGCCAGTTAGGGTGGCAGGGACCATCTAACCTTACATTCCTGGGGCCAGGACTTCCCAAGGGAGCAGAACAAGCAGTCACTGAGCTGTGGAGGAGACACATCTTGAGTTCCATGGGGCCAAAATTTAGGCAATGCTGGCCCGGGGCTGGAGTGAACATAACATTGCAATGCCTGACAAAGTCTCTTTGTTGGATGAAGCTTCTGATTCTGAAGGGAGAGTCATTTCCTTAATGTGCAAAGCCACAGGTTCACAGGCTGGCCATTAGAGCTGGAAATGACATTCATTGTGTGATCTGGGGCCATTCCTGTAAATTCCTGCAGAAGATAATTTGCCTGGACTCAGTGATAATATCTAGTCATTTCCCAGAATTCAGTGATAGTATCTAGTCATTCATGGTTGGAGATCCAGTTATGTAAGATATTAGTTCCTGCTAAAATGCAAAAACCTCATGGAAAGGATAACACACTGAGTACTGAAAGTCAATAATGTGATTAGGATAATAGCAATAACAACCAACATTTATCAAGATGTTATCATCATCACCAGGATCGTCATCCTCATCCTCACCATCACCATCAAGCCATTAACATGTACTGTATTGAGATATATTTGTTACAGGTACCATTTTAGGCACTTTCAGTGCATTTTACTCCTTTGATCTTCATTACAACACTATGAGGTCAGCGTCACTATTATCCTCTTTTTTGTAGACAGGGAAAGTAGAACAGAGTATTTAAGTAAGTTGGCCTAGGCTACCAAACTTAGGTGTTGTACAAGCAAGCAAACCTAGGTGCCAGAATTCTAAACTACGAGCTCTTCTGAGTTATCTGGTGTCTTTGGCATTAACCACCATGTAGCTGGGGTAGAGCAAACAGATGGGTCTTTATGTCAATCCTAGGGCTGTGTGACTATGGGCCTCTCTATGGCTGATTCCATATCTCTGACATGAGAATAAAAGTACACATTGAGTCAAGAGGTCCAGAATTAGGTGGAGGCAAGGGAGATGCCTGGGTACAAGATTGAAGGAGGTGCTCCCCTCAGGGTAGTGCATGAGGCAGCCCTTCACTCTGACCCTAGGAGTCAGTGCCTCCTTATGTTTTGTGGTCCAAGCAAGTGGACACCCACTAGCCTCATCCTCGTCTTGGCCCTAGGAGCAGAGGTCAAATGAGATTCTTTATTCGGGTTTCTGGCATATAATAGGTTCTTAAATATGCATTTCCTTCTTATTCTTGAGACTAATATTATTAGATCTTTCCTAGGGAGCACAACCGATTACAAGACAAGGAAGAGATGGCAGAGAACTACCGTCCTTGGATTGGGGTATGAGAGACAAGAAAGGGAACCAGGAGGGCTCTGATGACAAACTCATAGTTGCTTAGGCTCTGCTTGGTTCACTGGAGGCCACCAGTGGCTTTTCTTCCTCACGTGTTGAAGATCTCCCTTTAAAGGAGAGGGGAACCAATGCATCTGCGGTCCCCGAGAGCCTCCTGTTTCTGGGCTCCCCAGACACTTAACTCTGTGTCGTGTTCAAGGTGTTTGTGTTCCCCCAGCAGTCATGCTTGCTCTCCACAGGGCACCCACATGCACTTCTCAGCAAAGAGGCCCCTGCCAGGGGAGGGGATCACTTTGTATAAGCAAAATGACCCTTTGGAATAGCAGGATATTATGGCTTGAGGGCACCTTCCAGACCATTTCATCAAACCCTCTCATTTTAAAGATGTTGCACCTAAGGCCCAGGGAAGAGGAGTGACTTATCTTTTGTCCATAGGTTAGGGTGCACTGGGTCTTCTGTTCTGGTTTTACATAGCTTTCTGCACTGTGCATGCAGTGTGCCACCAACGAGCTTAGCAGTGGACATTGCAGGGCAGGAAGCTTGCTCTTAACAGCCTAGCCTTTCCCCTTTTGGAGAAAAGTGCTTTTAGAGAGCTTGAGGATGACCCACCCTTTCCTGTCCAGAAATTCCAGATTATGTATCAGTAACTTTCATGAAAGAAGAAACTATATTACATACCCCTCCTCTCTGGGTAGGGGGGAAAGAATAAGTGAACTCTGTGTGTGTGTGTGTGTTTGTGTGTGTGTGTGTAGCTGATGGAGAATTTGGAGCTTATAGTAGGTAACAAAACAGTTTCTCTTCCTGTGAAAGCTAATTGCAACATCTTCCATTCCCAGGATCTAGCACAGGGCTTGGCACACTACAGGCTCAGTTTCTGAGCATCTCCCTTTCCTCCCCTGCCATCTTATATTCCCAGCCCTACGCTCCTAGAGGAAGAGCTGAGTTAATCTCGAACATATGGATACTGCCACCACAGCATGACATTTATGCTTTAGGGGACTACTGCTTTATGCACCTTTCTCCTCCTTCCCTATCTTCCTAATGATGACAAAGTCACAAGGCCAGTTCTGTTCTCTTTTCCCTCAAGTCACAAAGTGGCTCCTTCTAGGAGTCTGGTTGCTTTTTAATTACTGATGAAATCTGATCTAATGGAGCCCCCAGCCTTATGGATGCTCTGATTCCCTGAGACCTGGGAGCTGAGTATTTAGATGGGTATTTAAGGTAATGTCTCCCTCAGCCTTAGGGAAAGTAACGAAGTCAACATCGACCCCAAGTACCAAATGCTTCTGAGAGAAATGCTTGCCATATACTATTGTCCCTCCCAGATGATTTCTCTCTGGTCACAATGATTCATATAATCCAGCCAGAAATAATTTTGAGGCAATTTGGAATAGCCAAGTAATTATGATATCTGCTTGTAGGTTTGTAGTCCTAAATTACCTTGGAAGCTGGAAAAATTGCCTCTGCATCATTCATTCCTGTATATTCAGTGCTTGTGTGCATGTGTGTTGGTGTAAATACTTATTTAGACTAATCAGCTTTGATAATATAAAAATAATTCCATCAACATAATTTTATTTAAACTTTGCAATAACCCTGTATGGTTATTTCCATTATCTACATTTTTCATTAAAAAAAAAAGACATGGGACTTCCGCAGTGGTCCAATGGTAAAGAATCTGCCTTCCAATGAAGGGGAACTCTGGTTCAATCTCTGGTTGGGGAACTAAGATCTCACATGCCGTGGGGCAACTAAGCCCGAATGCCACAGTGCCACAGCTAAGACCTGAGGCAGCCAAAAAAAAAAAAAAAAAGACTTGTCTGAAGTCATCTAGCCTTAAGAAGCAGAGATGGAACTTAAAACCAGGTGTATTGATTTCACATTTAGTGATTGTTCAGTGACACCAGAGTTACTTTCAGAAACATTCCCAACATGTATTGGTGCCCTGCTTCTCAAAGTACGGTCCACAGACCAGTGGCATGGGTATCTCCTGGGAGCTGGCTAGAAATGCAGCATTTCAGGTCTCACCCCAAACATACTGAATCAGAATCTGCATTTTGACAAGATCCCCAGGCAATACCTCTGCACACTGAAGTTGGAGAAGCAATGCTTTAGAGCAGTGCTACTCAATAAATATATGGTATGTATTACATATGTACTTTGAGTTTTTTTATAGTCACTAAAAGGTAAAAAGGAACAAGTGAAATTAGTTTTACTTTTATTAATATATTTAGCCTCAACTATTGAGCATATTATCATATTAATATGTGTCAATATAAAAATGATTAGTGAGACATTTTATATTCTTTGTTTTTTGGACTAAGACTTTTGCAATCTGGTGTGTATTTTATACTTACACATCTCAGTTTGGGCTGGACATATTTCATGGATTCAAATGCGCTTGTGGTTAGCGATAGCCCTACTGGATTGTACAGATATAGAATGGTGATGGAATAGGGTTCTCAAACTTCAGCACAGATCAGAATCATTGGGAGGGCTTGTCAACACACATGGCTGAGCCTCCACCTACAGTTATTGATTCAGTCACTCTGGGTTGGGACCCAAGTATTTACATTTCTAATCAATTCCTGGCTGCTGCTGCTGCAGCTGCTCCCAGGACCACGCTTTGAGAATCGCTGCTCTACAGGTTCCTTGGCCCCTTAGAAATCATAAGCTTCTGTATTTAAATGAGAAAAACAAAGAGGACCCAGGAATGCAGGGGCACAAACCTCAACCAGAAGAAAGAACATCAGCTTCTCAGCCTGCCGGGAGGAGTGACTAAGATGGCCGCTGGGTCCTGGACCTAGCTGCCCACAGTAAGACAAATCAGAACGCAGATTTTTACCTGCCTTACAAAGGATGTGTATCTGAGTCTAGATGCACTGACTGCAGTGTTCATTCTTACACTAAAGGTTAGTTTCAGAGGGTGTACCTAGACATCCATGGGCTTTCTCGACACTTTCCTCCCCCTGGACCCAACACAGAATCTCTTACCACGTTGTATCCTCTTCCTTGAAAACTACCTTGGATCTTCTCATTCCTTATGTCTCCACCCCACCTCCCTCCTGTCCTACCTGGAAGCCCCCTGGTAGTTATCCCTGCTTCTAGGCTTCTCCCACCTGCCAATTCATCCTGCACACTGCAGCCAGAGACCTTTTTCAAAGGTAAATCTGTTCGTGTCTCTTCTCCGATTTAAACAACCCCAAACTCTTCCCCTGAACCTCAGCATAAAGTTCCACCTTATTCGCTGACCTTTGATGCCCTTTATGGCAGTCTCCGCCCACTCGCCAGTCACACAAGGCATTGCTCTCCCTTCAGCATCATGCTCCGAGACACTGACCTTCCTCCTTTTTTTTTTTTTTTTTTTTTGTGGTATGCAGGCCTCTCACTGTTGTGGCCTCTCCTGTTGCAGAACACAGGCTCCGGACGCGCAGGCTCAGCGGCCATGGCTCACGGGCCCAGCTGCTCTGCGGCACGTGGGATCTTCCCGGACCGGGGCACGAACTGGTGTCCTGCATCGGCAGGCGGACTCTCAACCACTGCGCCACCAGGGAAGCCCGACCTTCCTCCTTTTTGAACAAGAAACGGAAAGCTTTTTCTGACTCTGGGCCTTCACACACATGGTCCCTCTGCTTGGAATTCTCTTTCTCCTCTGATTTGTTGGGTCTGCTGTGCTTCCTTCAGGTCTCAGCAAATGCCACTTCCTCTGAGAAGGAAAGTAGCTTTCCCATCCTCCAGGTTTATTAGAGCACCTGATCATTTTTTTCATACCATTTAACACCATTTGTTATTACTTGTTTATTTATGCATTTTCTGCTTCATATTGGCTTCCCTCAATAGTCTACAAACAACCAGAAGAAAGGTAGCACATATTTGGATGAATGGATAATTCTGTCATGTTAATAAATTAAATGGCATAAATGACAGAAAAGATGATCTTGAGTATGTTTTCAACTGCTCAAGGCCACTGGCTAATAGTAACAGAGGAAGTATTGTTCTAGTCAACAATATTAACGTTAATATAAGCATATATGTTCTGAATGTTCAGAAATGGTCCCAGAAAACAAAAATGGACCAGTCCAGGCTAGCTGGGTTGTGAAGGTCAATGTCAAGAAGAAAACGTATCAGTTATCCACAGCAAAATATTTGTCGGGAGAGGCAGCCTAGTGCCATAGAAGACAACGATTATTTTCTTTATTTGGACAACACATAGAGCCTAATAGCTCCTTTGCCATTTTAAGTTAAATTGAATCCAGCATCGTTGCTTACTGTAGAATTTTATTTTTAGGCTTTAGTTACAATCTCTAAGATGTATCCCGTTTCCTTTTGTATCCAGACCACAGCTATTAATTCCCAGTATCTTTGTTGCTTCCCTGTGTAGGTGCAGACTATACGCAATCTCAGGAAGAAGGGATTGCCTGCCCCTCAAAGGGGTGCAGCCCGAGAAATCCCAGAGGTGGCTTGGCCGCAGTCTCGCGTTTCATAGCTGCTGGTCCAGGCTGGACTGCAGAGCACAGGGGCTGGGGAGTAGGGGCACTTCATTGCCCGTTGCAGAGGTTCTAATAAATCGGGCAGAATCCCACAGAGGGGCCCCACCAACTCCAGCATTTAGGCGAGAGGCGAGCAGGAACAGCGCTAACCCATTCTTCATCGTGCCTGGCGCTGCCTTTCTCCTGGAGGTGTCTTTTGTTGTGCCCTGACTAAAACGGAGTTCTGGAGCCTGTGCTATTGTAAGCCTCATGAGCTGGCTCCAAGTGTGTTTTGGGGGGGGTGGGGGGTGGGAGGGGGGCGCACACCTCATATGCCTTTCCTCCCTCCTTTCTCCTTTTTATTATCATTAATAATGCAATATTGAGACCAGCCTGCTAATGAGCCTAAACTCCCTCCTGTTCGTTCATTTTTTGCCTTCAGACCGTCACTTCAGAGTAAATTACTTTTCTCTGCATCTTGTTCCAGTCATATTACACCAGCATGACCCTCCCCGTCCCACCCCGTTCTAATTTCAGGATTATTCTGTTTCTCTCTCTACAGTTTACTAAGCAAGGGAGGGCGTCCCATCTATCATCGTTAAACCTGCGCCACATGGCCCCTCCTGCAATTGAGACATCACTCTCGTCGCACTGGATCCAGTTGGGTTTTAAATACTTACACAATACACATAGATATAACCTATAAATAAGTAAGTAAATAAATAACGTATAGCCATCTCTGGATGTTATTTCTGGAGTTCTGTGGAGGAAGATTTAGAGGCGAGGAGGCAGAGTGAGACCTGTTTCGGAGGGAGGGAGCCGAATACAGACAAGCTGTAGTCCTCGCCATCCGCTGCCACTGCCGTCTGCTCAGTCCTGGCTCCTGTTCATTTCATGGCATGCTAAGCATTTCCTTGTCAATTGGGAGATGTCAGGATGTGAAAACAACCAACATTAAGTAGATATTTTGTGCCAGCACGACAGCAAGTGTCTCAAATATGCTTTTGTCTCCTGTTCAAAGATGCTAAACTGGTCTCCATCAAGCAGCCACCATTTCTGTGTGCTTCCTGTGCTATTTGGGATCACAAAGGACTGAAAACTCAGTACTGCTTTCTCTCCCTTTAAATTCCTCCCTGCTTCCTTTCTCTCTTCCTTGTCTTCATATAAGGACGCTCAAGCCTTAGTTGAAATCCTAGCTCTGTCATTTGCTACGTGATCTTGGACAACTAATTTAACCTATCTGTGTCTGTGTCCTTGTCTATGAAGCAGTGATAATAATAGTATTTACTTCATACTGTTTTGAGGACTAAATGAATTAATACATGTAATGTGTTTAATATGACACTTCACACTTTAAAACACTCCATAGATCTTTTTCTTATTCTTCCTTTTCTTCTTCTCCTCCTGTCTGTTTTTCAATCTCTCTCTTGCCTTTCTTTTTTACCACTGGAAATTCTGACCTCAGAGGATTAACTTTTACTAATCACTCACCTGTCTATTCTACACAGAACTGAACGTGTTTCCACGGTTTGATTGACAGTTGCAGACAGTGCTATGTAGAACCATCGGAGCCTAAAGCAAAAACTCAGTAATACTGATCCTGTATTTGTTCAAAAATTTGATCTTTTGTTCATCATGGATCTTTTTGCTTTAATTTTGATTTTTTTAAGTAGTACATTAAAATGTCATTTATGTTGATCATTGAGCTTTTTGACAACATTTTACTTTGTGCCCAAGGCAAGTGCACTGTGGGCCTTGCTTGCATTACTTTAGCCCCAGCCCTGGCTGTCACAGAAATCAATTTTCTTCTAGTCATCCCATCTTTTCCTTTTAGTCTGTGTGTGGACCCTTGTAAAGGACGTATCTTCTCTACAAATGGCCACTTACCTGGTATTGATCATTGCAGAGGAAAGGAAGTGAGACTCAATTTCATCCAGAAGCAAAAATTTCTTTGGACTGAACATGAAACAAAAGGTCAGCAGGGAAACACATGTGAGATCTATGTGCCCTAAAGGTTAGGCCTTCAAATCTTCCCAGCTAATCCATGAAATCTCTTCTTGCCAGTCTTGATAGGACATGAATTAGGGCCAGCCAGGAGGTGGGGTTATTTATGAACCTGACACTCTGGGTGCAAGTTGGTGCTGATGGAAGGGTCAGGCAGAAGAATTCAAATGGCGTAGCTTTTCCTTTCCCATTTCTATCCAAGTGAGTAAGAATCTGCCCTGGGATTAAGCATTTTTATGGGCGTCTTCTGCTGTGCCCCATGATAAAGTAGGGGCTGCACAGCATTTATCCCTTACAGTTCTTTTGATTTAAGACTAAAATAGTGCAGTTTTTGGTCAAACAAGAGGCTGACTACACAGGCTTCTAGACTCTCTTGCTTATAGAACCACCTATCACAGTGCTGAACCCACTTCCCCTCAGTGCTCAGGACACTGCTGGAATATTACGTAAAGCTTTCTAAGCTTTGAGGGTCTTGGGGGGAGTCTCAGCTCCTTTAAATATGCCCTAGAAAGAGCTACTCTCTAGTAAATGTTGAAGCTATTCTATCTCTTCCAACTCCACACAAATCCTCTAGATAACACTACCCTAATGGCCAAGACAGGCAGCGTACATGCTTGGGATCACACAAGTCACTGAGAAAACCTGATGCACGTTAACCTGATGCAAGGTTTTTTTTTTTTTTTCCCAAGTTGATTCTGGTTTGAAGGAGAGTGTCAGTATTGTCTTTGTTCCAATTTGTTTTTCCAATGTTCTCAAATATGCCTGAAGAAAATACCAAAATGTTAGAATTAGGAGCATTGGGGCTCTTACCTATGTGAAAAAGTTTCAAGATCTATCTTGGTACTGAAATCTTCAACACAATGATTCTCAAATTTCAGCATGTATCAGAGCCACCAGGAGGGTTTATTAAAATTGTTGGGCTCCTCTTTTGGAGTTTCTGATTCAGGAGGTCTGGGGTAGGATCCCAGAATTTGCATTTATAATATGTTCCCAGGTAATGTTGCTGCTGCTCCTTTAGAGATCATGCTTCGAGGAACACAAGCGTAGACTCTAAGTTTCATTGGGTCACAGCTTCAAGTCAGGGCTTTTCCTGATCAGTGAACTACCTTACAAATTTGGTAGAGAGAAAATGTCTTTCCCTTTTTATCAGTCAGGGTAGGTTATATTCTTACTAACATAAATTCCTTTTTGGGGTCCTATCTTGTATTATCTCTGTCCTTTTCTGTGTCCTTGTAGTCTTTTCCCGTCAGCTGGTGGGTAGGAAAAGACAGTAAGGGGAAAGCACACCCACTTCTTAACCAATTTGGCACATATCTGGTGAGGCACATATCACTGGAAGAATGGAGGAGAATGGAGTACGGCAGTGAGCCTAAGAGGGAAAAGAAATATGTGTTGGTGAATTTATAGTCCTCTCTGCTACACCCCTCAAGAATATTTGGGAGTTCCCTCTTGTTTTGTATAAATTCTTCCAACAATGGTCTCATTTTTCTACTTTACATCAACTGTATCAAACACTGGTAGTTATATCCTGTGTTCCTTCCCTAGTTATTTGGTAACTTGACATAATCCATCACCCCTTCCTAAAGAGAAAGTGTTCCCTCTCTGTGTAATTGGGATTTGAGGAAACATATCACCAGGTAGGGGAAGATGCTGGTTCTTCTTTAGAGACTTGTGATTCCCTTCTATAAGAACTTCTGAGACAATAAAAAGTAACTTGACAAACCCCTTTCTATTTTAGATGTCCCTTATTTCCTATACTCTTGTGTTAAAGGGAAGAGAATGGGGGTGGGTAGGGAGTGGAAGTGAAAAAGAGTAACTTTTTAAATTCCTTTTTACCCACCTGACTGCTTCTATATTTCAATTACGTGTGGTCTGTGTGAGAACATGAGAATGAACATCTGCCCAGACATCAATTTTTGTTGCAATCAGGATTCTGACAAATTGTATGGTGTATAACTATGTATGTAGGCAGAGATACTTAAAATAGTCTGGAAATCATCACTTGCATGCAGGCATATTGTTGCATATGACGAAATAATGTCATTGTGTGTCGAGGAAGGTTAAAAGGAAGACACTGAAATCAGTTTCTCTCCCACCTTCCTGTAGTTTACAGGGAGAGAATGAATTGCTATAAAATCTATTCTGGCTACTGGCAACTCTGACCATATACTTATTCATACATTATTCCTTGTTCTTTCCAGGGTGTCTATTTTCTATCTAGAAAGTCATTGAAAGCAGCTCCTCTATAGAGCTTTCATATCCCCTAGAAATCGTTAAGACGAGGAACTGCTGTACTAAAATCATTTCGAAAAACAACAAACTATTAAATGTATGTAATTCTTTATACTTTTTGCAGTAACCTTGCATACATTTTCTCCTTTCTCCTTCCTTCCTAAAATCATTTCGAAAAACAACAGACTATTAAATGTATGTAATTCTTTATACTTTTTGCAGTAACCTTGCATACATTTTCTCCTTTCTCCTTCCTTCCTAAAATCATTTCGAAAAACAACAGACTATTAAATGTATGTAATTCTTTATACTTTTTGCAGTAACCTTGCATATATTTTCTCCTTTGGTGTTATTTATAATCTTGCAAAAATATATATGTATAGGGTGGGTACTATCTGTTCAGTTTGCAGATGGAAAAAGTGACATACAAAGTATCAGAGTCACTTGCCTAAGGTTACCAAATGAAGACGGAACTAGGTCTAGAATTGAGATATGTATGCTTAATAGAATATTGGGCTCAGACACATGTGAATATTACCCCAACCCTAATGTTAGGGACCGCTTTCCACTTCCTTCCCACAACCATTCCAATGGTTTGTGACGTTTACGAAGTTATTACTTACATAACTATAATAAAACTTAGGCCAAACAAATTCTTTTGATGATATAAATTTTTAATATGTTCAACCATTAGCTCCAGGGAATTCTAACACATACACATTTTAGACATCAAATTATCTATCTACAGCGAAAGTGGCAATATCAAAATATCATAGGCGGGGCTTCCCTGGTGGCGCAGTGGTTGAGAGTCCGCCTGCCAATGCAGGGGACACAGGTTCGCGCCCCGGTCCGGGAAGATCCCACATGCTGCGGAGCGGCTGGGCCCATGAGCCATGGCCGCTGAGCCTGTGTGTCTGGAGCCTGTGCTCCGCAATGGGAGAGGCCACATCAGTGAGAGGCCTGCATACCGCAAAAAAAAAAAAAAAAAAAAAAAAAAAAATCATAGGTGTAGCTTAAGCAAGCAAATGATCAAATACTTTCTCCATCAGCCTCTCTGTATTCTGAAGAGAGAAAAATACAGCTCCAAACACTCGTGTATGTTTCTGTCTTCTCCTTATCCAACTTATTTCCCAGGAAACAAGGATCCAAGTAAGCCCAACTTAGATCTATCATAGAAGCTTATAATGGCAACAATGACCTAGCACTTCAGTAACATTTTCCTTTTTCAAAAATACCTTATCCCTATTACTGACAGGACCCATTCTACCATTTCAACTTTCAACTATTGTTCCTATGCACAGTGCTCTACATTATCAAATGTCTCGCTATCTCTAAGTGCGATGTCATTATGCAAAATGAGTGCACATTCTACAGAAAAGTCTTATTTACATATCTTATGACCTATCAGATGAGGCACATGTAAAATGACATAAAAAAAAAAAAAAAAGCAAAACAAAGAACTTCTTTAATCCTTTCCGTTTTTCCCCCAGTGTGTGCTCCCTTTCTTACAAAACTCTTCCTCAAATTGTTTTTGTATCATAACCTAATGGTAGAGGATCAGATCGGAGGCATCAGGGAACATGTCTTGGCATTTCCTGTGAATTCCCCTCCCTCCAGGTGGGCTTTAAATGCCCTCGTGGTGTTAACAATTTGATCTTCATCCAGAGCACTGAGCCCTGCCGGCATTATGATTACATTTTTTTGCATAGTCGACATTGCTACATTAAATTCCAGATGCTTTCTCACAAGTCACTAAATTAACATCACATTCATTTGGGGCTCATTGACATTACACTAAGACCACAATAGGATTATCATCCAGAAAGGTGATCCTGTGCTTATCTTCTACTCTCCTTATCTCTTCCCTTTTCATTTTTATAAAATTCGGTCTGGGAAAAGGAGGGTAGAACCCTAAAGAAGACCCATGCCTAACACGTCATCAAAAAAGCTGTGTCCCTATCAATAGAACACAATCACCATCCTATGTCTGTCAGTAGGTTAACATGTTTTATGAAGTGCAAGTGACAACCTTTAATGTAAGTACTAATGAAATTACTGTCGGAGGGCTTTTTATTATTTATTTATTTATTTATTTTAACATCTTTATTGGAGTATAATTGCTTTACAATGGTGTGTTAGTTTCTGCTTTATAACAAAGTGAATCAGCTATACATATACATATGTCCCCATATCTCCTCCCTCTTGCATCTCCCTCCTATCCTCCCTATCCCACCCCTCTAGGTGGTCACAAAGCACCGAGCTGATCTCCCTGTGCTATGTGGCTGCTTCCCACTAGCTATCTATTTTACATTTGATAGTGTATATATGTCCATGTCACTCTCTCACTTCGTCCCAGCTTACCCTTCTCCCTCCCCATGTCCTCAAGTCCATTCTTTTTTTTTTTAGATTCCATATATATGTGTTAGCATATGGTATTTGTTTTCCTCTTTCTGACTTACTTCTTTCTGTATGACAGACTCTAGGTCCATCCCCCTCACTACAAACAACTCAATTTCATTTCTTTTTATGACTGAGTAATATTCCATTGTATATATGTGCCATATCTTCTTTATCCATTCATCTGTCGATGAACATTTAGGTTGCTTCCATGTCCTGGTTACTGTAAATAGAGCTGTAATGAACATTGTGGTACATGACTCGTTTTGAATTATGGTTTTCTCAGGGTATATGCCCAGTAGTGGGACTGCTGGGTCATATGGTAGTTCTATTTTTAGTTTTTTAAGGAACCTCCATGCTGTTCTCCATAGTGGCTGTATCAATTTACATTCCCACCAGCAGTGCAAGAGGGTCTTAGAGGGCTTTTTAGAAAACAAATATATTTTATAACATGAAATATATTAAAACATCAGTGTTTTAACCAATGTTTATAAAAATATATCACAGCCATTTATTAAATTTGTAAAGCACATTATAGACTAACAAGATAAAAGATGTTTTGCAAATAAAGTTGCTTTTATTTAGAATGTGTATCTGCTGCCTTAGTATACTGAGTGTAGAGACATGGCAGATTTGACATCTTTTAAAAAGAATATATTTGCCAAATGCTTTATTTCGGAAGATAAATAAATTGGTCTCCACCATAGTTAGCACTCACTTAAGCAAACGCCTTCGTACTTCTGCACAAGTACTTTTGTGCAAAGTCCTGTACACCTTGAAATATTTAGTAACTATCTGAGAAATTGGTTCACAAATCTAGCACTACAATTGCCTGTCCCACTGAAATTGCCCATGTACTTGACTGTAGACCCTGATTAGACCCTCAGCTTCATGAATCAGGAGGGATACATTGTTTTCCATTGTGTGCCCAATGCCTGGCTCAGGTCAGGACACATAGTAGGTAATCAATAACTGTTTGTTGAGTAGATAAATTAAGTAATGAATGAACAAAGCATAACCTGAGTCCATTGACCTATCCTGTAATCAAAAATTTGAATGGGTAGAGATAGTGTGTCTATTTCAAAGAATGGCTTTTCTAGTTGTGTTGGCCTGAAAAAAATCAGACTTTTTAAAATAACAATTATTAACCGGAGAGGTGCAGTTTCAGATGTTTTAAGCTTATTAGCAAATGGCATCTCTTCTGAGACAAGAGCCCTGAATTCAGGCTGTGACCCTGGATTTTTCTCTTTTCAGGGAGAAGAAATTACTGAGTGAACGAACCTTCATGTTGTATGACTCAGGGGTGAACATCCATGTGGTTAATTGGTCTTCATATGTCAATAGCTTTCTACTAAAAATTTGCGATATTCCTTTATGTAAAACTGTCACTGAAGGAGGAAAATACTGGGTGAAAGACATATCGTTTTGTCTTTTAAAGCACCTGTTTAATTTCACACAACACCAGGCTATTGTCCTTTGCCGTGTCTTCTCAGCTTCTTCAAACTTCTGGGAAACACAGTCCATGGTACCCCAATGCTGAGAGGGGTGACACATGGTTTAGGCACAGAAGCTGTTTTATTTTGCTGAGCACATTCAATTCAGGAAGGCGTTGGAAATTGGCTTTCAAAGAGCCAGAGCCACAAGCTGTCATATGTCAGGTGCTAAAACTAAACTCAGACTTAATGTAGCTGCAGTGTTTTCCACTGTTCAGAATGAAGTTCATCTGAAAACATATTCACATTGTAGAAAATCTGAAAATTAGAGAAAATTATAAAGAGAAGGGATAATGCCACGACATAATCCCACCCTGAGATGTAGCCACTGTTTATATAATAGATACACATATATTCATATACCTTTGCAAGTAAATATATTTTATAGATAATCCCAAGGCCATGTATATCATTTTGTATCCTACTTTTTTCACCTGGATTATGACAAAGGCTGGGATGAGGTTAAAACAAATTTATCCAGTGATAGAAATGTTGCCATTGACAATTTAGAGTGAGATATTAATAAAATGCCACAGACTGAAGTAGTTTAGAAATTATTTACTAAACCTCGCTTCTCTTTCCCACTCCATAGATCAGGAAAACAAATTGATTGCTAACATCACATTGGCCTCTCCTTGCTTGCATGGTGCTCCTTTATGCACAATAGGACAGGAGTGCAGGGCAGGACAGCACAGGTTCTGGACTCACTGTCTCTATTCAAATCCTGACTCTGAAACTTCCTAGCTTTGCAATTTTGAGTGACATATTCACATTCTGTACATTACCATTTCCTCTTCAGTAAAACAGATATAATGATATTGACTATCTCAGATGATTGTTATGGAAATTAAATGAGTAAATACTCAAAAAGCACTCAGAACAGAGCCCGGGAGTTAATATGTTGTCAGTAAATGTTAGCTATTATTATTATCAATGCACATACTATTTTAGGTCTAGGAGAAAATACATTTACAAGTCCATGGTCATGGTGAATTCCATTTAGACACTCTCTCAAAGACTGAACACAAGTTCTACAGGGTAAGTTTTCAACCAATCAGTTGAACAGGAAAAAAAAGTGTAATCAAATATATTAATGGACTAAGCCTTATGGGGTTATGAAAGAAATATGCAATATAGCTTACAAATTTTGCTGTATAAACAAAACATAAAAATGAAGCAATCTTGATAAATGTTTACAAGTATCTAACCATGCCTAAAATTGTGCATTATTAATTTTCATTCCTAGAGACCATCCATTCTAATGCCCCCATTTTACAGAAGCAGAAACTGAAACCTGGAGAAGTTACAGATTTGATTAAGGAGCCAGAGCTCATTAATACAAAGGGACCAGAACCAGGGACTCTGATTCTCAGCCTGACACTTCTTCCAGGGCACGACAGCTACATGTTATAGAACAAGGTTCAGAGAAAAGAGAGAAAGGTAGGTATTGAATGATTCAGGAATGGTTCCATGGAAAAGGTGGCATTTCAATTAGGCTTTAAGGAAAAAATTTGGAAATGAAGCTAGAAGGAAGAAGAACTATCTAAGTACAGAGAAACGAAAGAAAGGACTCCACAGAGGAACAGGCAGAGTGTGTTCAGACGGTGGGTCCAAAAGGCAGTGAGGAGTCTGGTCAGCCTTAAAATGCTTCACCTTACACGGAGAGGTCTTTTTGCTTATACACCAAGCTTTTCCACTGAGATCCTTGGCATATGGCCTAGAGCTTTTGTCCTGAAGTAAAAGGAAAGGCAGTGGTGTCCACTCGGCTCAGAGCTAATAGTGGACAGTGCAGGGTTGAGTAACACTCTTCTTTCCCCATCTGCAGCTACAGGGACCCAGAAGTTCTGGGAAACAATGGATAGAGGAAGCGTGTTTGAGTGTCAGCTCTGTCACTTACTACCAGTATAGTGTGAGTAAATCTCTCAATCCCTCATTTGTTCATCTATCTGATAGTCATAAGAATACTATCTTGCTGCTGGATTGTCATGCAAGCAAATAAGAAAATACATGTGCTCATGCTTTGGAAACTGTAAAGGGCTAAAACTTTGGTTCATCAAATTTCCCCAGCTTTCCCTTTATCATCAGTGGCCAGCCAACCCAGCTAACTCTTAGCAATTTACCTTGCCCTCCCAGGATCACCATTGCAGCTGGCACCTAACCATGGAACAGCTGCACCAAGCAATTGAGAACATTTCTTAGAAACCACAGCACAGTTCATGAGCTGCACATGTATTACAATGACTGATTAAAAAATACAAGATGAAATATTGCAGCTATCAATAATTCCTGCACATGGTTGACTTCTAATGAAAAGGTAAAGTTTCTGAGGGAGAGAGAAGAAATGAAGGAAAGGATTTTTATCAGTTTCAGAGGAACACTTGATATAATCCTGAACATTTTTCTTGGTGAAATATTTTCTTTTATTACCCTCCATCATACAGGGTTTGTTTAATTTTCCCTTTTCAGCAGGTATATATTTCAGTTTTTAATTTAAAAAACATCATTACCCCTCATTGCTTTCCTCACATCATTTAATTTCCTATTTGCTCACTTTTCCTTGGAATTTTTTGCTGCTAGTGATGAGGAATTTCTTCTGATATTTTATTCTCCAAAACTTTTGTATGTAAAGGAGAATATAACCACAAGCAATTTGATTTTGCTAGACTTCCTTTCCATATCTGCCCCTAAAGCAATATGTAACTTCTGTTTCTACCTAACACTTAGAAGTTCAATATTACCTCCATCAATATGGCCCTCTGAAATATTTTAGTGAAAATATTATGAAAAATAATCTGTTGTATAATTAGTGGGTGTCTTACCACATGGGTATGGAAAGCTTTATGAGGCTGTGAGAAGCTGAAAGCTCTCTAGCTGGTTGAAAGTTTTGGCAACATAAGGATCACTCAGTGCAAGGTCCCAAGCATCTTTCTCCTCATCCTCTTGTCTTTTCCTTTCTGTCATCTATTCCATCTTCCCATGTTACTTGTCTTCCTAGTCCTTCCACACAATCAGGGCTTGGTGAGTTCCTCTGCTACCTGGGCCTTGGGTAAGGAAAAAAAAAAAAACAGCAAAGAGACAAGAGCATTTTTGTCTTTAGCTCTCTCCCACCAGATTCAAGTGTAGGGCCACCTCCACAATGAATCTAAGGAATGACCTTCATCACAGTCCTCAAAATAACAACTCTTGAATAGGTTTTGTAAGTCTGGCTGAGTTCTGGACATCCAGATATGTAGGAGTACCCAGGAAATAGCAAACTGAAGTTAAGAGGACAGTCCTGTAGACTGTCAAGTTTTCCTCAAATTTCTGACACCAGCTACAAGTTTGGGAGTTTCCCCAAACCACGCTGTCTAGGAAAACCCTCACCGTTTCCTCTACTCTCACACATTCAATGTTTCTGATACCAGATATGTAGATGTTTTTTTCCCCACACTAACCAAGTCTCTGATACCAGTGGGGTGTCCTACAGTTCAGTTCAATCCTAACCCCATAGGTTAAGGGTTTAGTCTTATAAGACTGCTCCCCAGTTTAGATGTCAATCACAAGTAGTAAGTCCCCAGGTTACCCATAACTTCCATCTGACTTGGCTGCAAATCAGAGGTTCCCATTGCCCCCTTGTTGAGTTCAATAATTTGCTATAGCAGCTCTCAGAACCCAGGAAAACAGTTCACTTACTCTTGCCAATTTATTACAAAGAATATTTTGAAGGATACAAGTGAAATGTCAGATAAACAGATACATCGAGAAAGGGCTAGAAAGGTCTGGGAAGGTCCTGAGTACAGAAGCTTCTGTCTCTGTGGAGTTTGGGTCAGCTACCCTCCTGGCGCAGAGAAGTATTCGTCAACCCAGAAACTCTCTGAAGTCTGTAGTTCAGGGATTTTTATGGGGGTGTCATCATGTAGCCATGATTGATTACTAACTCATGTTCCAGCCCCATTCCCCTCTCTAGAGGATGGAAAGTAGGGCTGAAAGTTCCAAGCTTCTAAGCATAGCTTGGCTTTCTAGTGAAAAGCCCTCATCCAGGAGCCCACCAAGAGTTGGCTCATTAGAACAAAAGATGGTCCTGTCACCCAGGAAATTCCAAGGGATTTAGGAACTCTGTGTCATAAACTGGGATCAAAGACCAAGTATTAACAAGAACTAGGGGCAGATAAACATATATAAATATAATTATTTTACATATTCGTAATTTCAGTAACTCAATAGAAAGACTCAGGGAATTCACTAAAAACTATTGTACTCATGCGTCCATGTTTATTATAGGTAAAGGATCAGTCAAAGGAAGAGACTCATAGGATGGGGCCTAGGAAGGTTGTAAACCCAATTTTCCATCATCCTGAGGATGCATTACCCATGAAGCCCCCTCAAGCTTGGTGTGCAGAGTTTTTATTGAGGCTTCCTTACATAGTCATGATTGATTGATTGCCCATGTGGTTGAACTCAGTCTCTAGTTTAACTGATACCTCAAGACCAAAAGCCTCCACCCTCTAATGATACTGTTGGTCTTTCTGGCATAGCCAGTCCCACCTTAAGACTATTAGGGGTGGCCAGCCCCACCTTGAGTCATTTTGTGAGATAGATAAACTATCAGGCTTGCGTTTGGGGGACACCATAAATAACAAACACTCAAGGCCAAAGGCCAGACCTCTGTTTAGATATGGCCAAATTCCTCACAACTCCAGGGGTAAGATACAAAGCAGAAAAGCCACAGCAGCCACCCAAGTCCACCTGTTTCACTGAGTAACTCTCAGCCCCTTGCCTCACTCTTTGCAATCCTTAAAGGGTCAAGTGTATTCTAAATAGAGTATTTTTTTTTAATCTTACATTTATTTATTTATTTTTTTAATTAGTTTCTGCTTTATAACAAAGTGAATCAGTCATACATATACATCTGTTCCCACATCCCTTCCCTCATGCATCTCCCTCCCTCCCACCCTCCCCATCCCACCCCTCCAGGCGGTCACAAAGCACCGAGCTGATCTCCCTGTGCTCTGCGGCTGCTTCCCACTATCTATCTACCTTACGTTTGGTACTGTATATATGTCCATGCCATTCTTTCGCTTTGTCACAGCTTACCCTTCCCCCTCCCCATATCCTCAGGTCCATTCTCAAGTAGGTCTGTGTCTTTATTCCCATTTTACCCCTAGGTTCTTCATGACATTTTTTTTTTAATTCCATATATATGTGTTAGCATACAGTATTTGTCTTTCTCTTTCTGACTTACTTCACTCTGTATGACAGACTCTAGGTCTATCCACCTCATTACAAATAGCTCAGTTTCGTTTCTTTTTATGGCTGAGTAATATTCCATTGTATATATGTGCCACATCTTCTTTATCCATTCATCCGATGATGGACACTTAGGTTGTTTCCAGCTCCAGGCTATTGTGAATAGAGCTGCAATGAACATTTTGGTACATGACTCTTTTTGAATTATGGTTTTCTCAGGGTATATGCCTAGTAGTGGGATTGCTGGATCATATGGTAGTTCTATTTTTAGTTTTCTAAGGAACCTCCATACTGTTCTCCATAGTGGCTGTACCGATTCACATTCCCACCAGCAGTGCAAGAGTGTTCCCTTTTCTCCACACCCTCTCCAGCATTTATTGTTTCTAGATTTCTTGATGATGGCCATTCTGACTGGTGTGAGATGATATCTCATTGTAGTTTTGATTTGCATTTCTCTAATGATTAATGATGTTGAGCATTCTTTCATGTGTTTGTTGGCAGTCTGTATATCTTCTTTGGAGAAATGCCTATTTAAGTCTTCTGCCCATTTTTGGATTGGGTTGTTTGTTTTTTTTGCTATTGAGCTGCATGAGCTGTTTATAAATTTTGGAGATTAATCCTTTGTCAGTTGCTTCATTTGCAAATATTTTTTCCCATTCTGAGGGTTGTCTTTTGGTCTTCTTTATGGTTTCCTTTGCTGTGCAAAAGCTTTGAAGTTTCATTAGGTCCCATTTGTTTATCTTTGTTTTTATTTCCATTTCTCTAGGAGGTGGGTCCAAAAGGATCTTGCTGTGATTTATGTCATAGAGTGTTCTGCCTATGTTTTCCTCTAAGAGTTTGATAGTGTCTGGCCTTACATTTAGGTCTTTAATCCATTTTGAGCTTATTTTTGTGTATGGTGTTAGGCAATGATCTAATCTCATACTTTTACATGTCCCTGTCCAGTTTTCCCAGCACCACTTATTGAAGAGGCTGTCCTTTCTCCACTGTACATTCCTGCCTCCTTTATCAAAGATAAGCTGACCATATGTGCGTGGGTTTATCTCTGGCCATTGATCTATCTTTCTGTTTTTGTGCCAGTACCACACTGTCTTGATTACTGTAGCTTTGTAGTATAGTCTGAAGTCAGGGAGCCTGATTCCTCCAGCTCCGTTTTTCGTTCTCAAGATTGTTTTGGCTATTCAGGGTCTTTTGTTTCTCCAAACAAATTTTGAAATTTTTTGTTCTAGTTCTGTGAAAAATGCCAGTGGTAGTTTGATAGGGATTGCATTGAATCTGTAGATTGCTTTGGGTAGTAGAGTCATTTTCACAATGTTGATTCTTCCAATCCAGGAGCATGGTACATCTCTCCATCTATTTGTATCATCTTTAATTTCTTTCATCAGTGTCTTATAATTTTCTGCATACAGGTCTTTTGTCTCCTTTGGTAGGTTTATTCCTAGATATTTTATTCTTTTTGTTGCAATGGTAAATGGGAGTGTTTTCTTGATTTCATTTTCAGATTTTTCATCATTAGTGTACAGGAATGCCAGAGATTTCTGTGCATTAATTTTGTATCCTGCAACTTTACCAAATTCATTGATTAGCTCTAATAGTTTTCTGGTAGCATCTTTAGGATTCTCTATGTATAGTATCATGTCATCTGCAAACAGTGACAGCTTTACTTCTTCTTTTCCGATTTGGATTCCTCTTATTTCCTTTTCTTCTCTGATTGCTGTGGCTAAAACTTCCAAAACTATGTTGAATAAGAGTGGTGAGAGTGGGCAACCTTGTCTTGTTCCTGATCTTAGTGGAAATGGTTTCAGTTTTTCACCATTGAGGACGATGCTGGCTGTGGGTTTGTCATATATGGCCTTTATTATGTTGAGGAAAGTTCCCTCTATGCCTACTTTCTGCAGGGTTTTTATCATAAATGGGTGTTGAATTTTGTCGAAAGCTTTCTCTGCATCTATTGAGATGATCATATAGTTTTTCTCCTTCAACTTGTTAATATGGTGTATCACATTGATTGATTTGCATATATTGAAGAATCCTTGCATTCCTGGAATAAACCCCACTTGATCATGGTGTATGATCCTTTTAATGTGCTGTTGGATTCTGTTTACTAGTACTAAATAGAGTATTGATACAGAGCTGTTGCTTTTACCTCGTATGTATTTTAAAACAATATTAAAATCCTTATAAAGTCCCATAACTGATGTGTTCTGGCTCATCAGATACTATTTTAGCTAATATTTAATGGTGCTTTTCATATCATAAGCCTTCTCCTTAACATTCTGAATGGAATTCACGTTTCTTTAAAAGATTTCTACATTTGAGATAGTGTTTGCACACACAAAGTGAGTCACTGGAGGCTCTGTTTGTTGACTGGGAGTTGGCTGGTCTAGATATAGCACATGTGTTTTCCAAACAAAACATTTTAGTGAATATCTTTCCTTTTTATATCATTTCATGTGACTTGAACATAGAAGAAATTGCTACAAGCTTTGTAACTGTAACTTTTTATTTGGTTCTGTCTTACCAGTGCTTTCAGCATCAAAGAGTGGTCTAAAAGAGACTTAAAACATTTCTATCCATTAAGGGCAACAGGAGGGAATTCCTTTGTGAATAGACATGCAAGTCCAAATGTTTTGTCTGTAACACAGTACTTGTCACGAAAATGGTTAAAATGAGGTTGCAGTATGCATCCAGGCACAACCATCTGCATCTTCAGGATATGTCAATTGCTTGCATGTTCACAGGCGGTGATTGACTGAAATGTACCTGTGGTGATTGACTGAAATGTACCTGTCCGGGTAATTTGGTGTGTTCAGCTGCTTGCTTGCTGCTGTGGGTGTATTTCACAGAAACAGGTTGGGCAATAAATTTTGAAACTTTATCCTCATCTTTGGATAGAGTAATAAAAGTTTGTAGGCTTAAGAAATCAATATTTCCTGGAACTGCAATATATGGGAATGATGAAACTGAACTAAAATGTACAGTAATCTCTAAGGCGTACCCAAGCTAGAGAGGTGCAAAGTGAGAGCTATAAAGCCAAATTTAACACCCGCCACACTAAAAGTCATTTTTGGCCTCTGACCAATTTCACACAGAATTGGGAAATATGACTAATATCAAGCCCAGATTCCCTGGAGGGGCTTAAGAAGGAGCATGTCAGGAAGAAGAGTGATGGTCTATTGTTAGTGGAACCAGTGAGAGGTCAGTGCTGGTATAAGAATGGCCCAAAGTCTCCCCAGCAGTAGCTTGTCTTCCCTTTGCTTAAATTCCATCTGCTGTGCAAAACAAGATTTGCAGCCACCCTTGGGTATTTGGGATCTCTGTAGGTTAAAAGGTCTCCATGGCAGAGACCAAGGATCTTCCTCTCCATGGGGTATAGTTTAGGGTATGACAGTCAACTCTTTCCCATGATGCGATGTTTGCAATGTGCAATTTACTGGCGCTAAGGATGTCCCCATGCAACAGGCTTAGAGAGGCAAAAAAAATTAACCAAACCCGCATAACTACCCAGAGGATCTGATCAACACATCCAGCCAACCTAAAACACTTATGTCCACACTTCCCCAAACCTTCTTAACCAAAGGCTAGAAATGGTATTCTATTTTTTTTTTTTCTGTCTTAGTTGGATGATTATGTTGGGTTCTGGTACTTGGGTTCCCCTTTTAAGATCTTTTTCTTTTTATTATCCAAATACTATAAGGCTCTATATAGTGAACTTGTCCTGTGTCCAGAATGACCATCTCTTTCTGTCCCTGACCCAATGATAAGCCCCATCTTTGATGATGGTGGACACAGCTTCACATGACTATCAGCTCTGGTTAATGTCTCTGCTTGCAGGATCACTGCCATGACAGGAACATGTCAGCAGTGGGTGATTTCCACTGAACAGTGACTCCTAGACAGTGGCTTTGCAAGCAGAGCAAGGAAGAAAGATGAGCAATTATGCAGTGGATTTGATCCATGTTGACAGCCAATCTGGATAATTCAAATAGAAACAACTTCTTTTGCCTCACTGGCAGGTTTGGGACTTGATTTAGTGAGATCTTTGTTTAACTTTCTTTGCCTGTGGAAAGGCAGTACATGTGTTTGCTGGTTAAGTGAGGGTTTGGGGGTTATAATCACAGCATCTGTTAATTTAACATTCAAGTTTCACTCTGGTTTGGAAGCCCTGTGCCTAAAATTTTAAAGCAGCAATACCTACCTATCTTCCAAATGTCTGGGAACTCAGACTGCATATGCTTCTTGGTTTTCTAATCTGCCCAGAGAAATAAAACCATCACCTGAGCCAAAGAGTAGTTTGCTTAACTGGATTATTTTTTCATTTCAGAGATACACAAAGTATATTCTAATGTTGCAGTTGTCTTAGTGACATGGTGAGCTGAGCCAGACCACTTACCTAGAGTTGAAGATTTACATTTTGATGATGTTTTTTCAAGTGCTGTTTTTACCTGGAGGAAAAAAGAAAGAATTTCAGCAGCTGCAGAGTTCCTCGCACAGCTGAAGGAAGTCTTTCCTTCTGCCCTGGGCAGTGCAGAGTAATGGCTAGATCGTAGGTTTTCGAGTCAATTTGACCTGGTTCAAATACCAGTTCTAAAACTCTTTAGGTATATTCTCTTGAGCAAGATACCAAATCTTTTCAAACATCAGTTGCCTCATTTATAAAATGGGGAGGTGACCATCATTCTGATAACTTCAAGACTGCTATGAGGATTAAAGATGATTTATTCCATAAACATGTACTGAGTGTCTACCATGTGTCAGGTACTATTTTAGGCACTGGGAAAACAGCAGTGACTAACAGAGATGAAATCACTACCTTTGTGGAGCTGATAACATACTGAATGAGACAGACAAATCAAGATTAATAAGGAAAATAAATAGCAGGTGAGATGGTGGTAAGAACTCTGGGAGAGACATAAAACAGAAGAAGGACAGGAAATGGCAGTGGGAAGGTGAGGTGGAATTTGTGATGAGGTGTCAGAGAAGGTTTCAGTAACACGAAGTGATAAATAAAGAGGTGAAAGCATAAGATACGGGGATATTTGGGGGAAGAGTGTTATGGGTTGAATTGCATGCCTCCCCCTAAAGATAGACTGTGACCCTATTTGGAAATAAGATCTATGTAGAGGCAATCAAGTTAAAAGGAGGTCTTAGGATGGGTCCTAATCCAATATGATGGGGTCCTTACATAGAGAGGAAATTTGGGTCCAGAGACAGATGTTCACAGGGAGAAGATCATGTGAAGAACCTCAGGGAGAAAATGGTCCTGTGACTGGAATGATGCATCTACAAGTCAAAGAAAGCCAAGGAGTGCTAGCAAACACCAGAAGCTAGAAGAGACCAGAGAGGATGCTCCCCTACAGCCCTCAGAGCATGGCCCCACTGACTCCTTGATTTCAGACTTCCCGCCTCTGCAACTGTGAGGTAATACATTTCTGTTGTTTGAAGCCATCCAGTCATGGACACTTTGTTACAGCAGCCCTGGGAAACTAATACAAAGAACATCTGGGCCGAGAGAACAGCAGGTGTAAAGGCCCTGGGGCTAGGAGTGTGCCAGAACATTGGAGGAACAGCAAAGAAGACAGTGTGCCAGGAGAGGCACAAGTCACGGGAACAAGGAGTAGAAGATGAAGTGAGAGAGGCCGGGGGTGCAGAGCAGGCCACCCTCAGGTCTGTGCCTTTACTCTTCAATATAGAAAAAGCCATCAGAGGGCTTTGAATTGAGGGGGGCTGTTATCTGACTCACATTATCAAATTATGTATGTGAAGTGCCACCTGACTAGAAATGATTATTTTTACTCCTCTAGCCCACTTCACTTCTGATAAATTCTAGTTGAGGGGTGGGAAGGCAATGTTTTAATATTCATTATTTATGCAGCTGTTACTGCTCTGTGTGCTGTTGAGGACTTACACTCACACTGAGTGCCATCCTTCGAAGTTTACAGTGACAGAAAGCTTCTCTCTCTGCATGACCCAAATGCCATTTATTCAGGTCTCACACACTAGAGGATGATTTATTTAGATGTCTCTCTTCATTTAGTTTTGATTCTGCTTTGCCTATGTATTTCATTGGCTTGGCTGGAGAAAAATAAGCTCTCACAGAGCTAGTTGACCAGTTCTGGAGAGGTAAACAAAAGTTTCACCAGGCAAGATAAAAGAACAATCTTGGAAGTAGCTTCAGTTGCTGGAGATACCCAGGTTATTGGTGAGTGAGTGATAGGAATAGAAGAGCTGAAGGAAAGGAGGAGATGCCAATCTCAGGACATGAAATAACATGGCAGTGTTAATTACAGTGGATTGGGAAGAACAATGAGTGCTGGGACATTACTTCATTCATTCTCCTGTGTTTATTAAGCATGCCCTGCATGGCATTGAGTTAAACACCGTTAACAAGATCTGACCCCATCTATAAGCAATTCCCAGTGTGTGTGAACAAAAAAGAAACAACACAGAAGAAGGAGATTCATTCATTCTGCTCTGGGATTGGAGAAAACATGAGGCAGGAGGAACATGGGACCTGGAGAACATATGGTGAGGCCCAGGTATTAAGCCGCTCAATCTGGCAGCTGGCAAGAGGGCTGTCAGGAAGATGAAAGTTGAAAGTTGAAATGGGGCAGGTGACAGGTGAACAAAGCATGATGGAGGGAATTCTAGAAGTGCTGGAAGATCCAGAAAAACAGGCAGGACATCTGAAAAGTGTTTTCACTGTAGCAGAGCCCAGACATAGTGTTGGGATTCAGGGGAAAGACTCCATTCCATGGGGATGGTAGGGGCGAGTGTTAGGCAAGAACAGTAAGGCATGGTCCTGAGGGTGATATATATCCTGCTTGTTATCAGAAAAGGATTTTGCATTTGTACACAGGGAGATAGGATGGATAGTTAGTTAAAAAAATACTTGAGCATAAGATGGGTTCAGGGTTTGGAAACAAAGCAGCTCCCCAATTATTATAATGTAGGGAAAAGGTTAGCCAAATTCAGAGTATGGGATGCTGAGGTCAAGCTCCGCACCCCCCTCACATCGCCCCAAGGCTGGGGTGCGGCTGAGTTTGCCCCCAATGCCCCCCTTGGTGAGCTGTGGGGAGAGAAAGCCTATAAAGAGAACTCAAGGGGCAGTGAATCAGCATGAGCTTTCTTGCATGACCTGGGAATTACTGAAATGCAGGCTAAACCACATGATCCACAGAACGGAGAAAAGAAAACTGCCCATCTCCATGGACCAGGCCTATCACCAGGCACCCTAGCTCCTGCCACACTACAGGCCACCTACATTGGCCAAAAATTAGTTGCTTCATGCAAAACAGCTTATCTTCCTAGTGAAACAAAGGAGAGGATGAACTTATAGGGTCTGAGATGGGTGGGACGTTAGACCCCATGTATTCCTGCTTCTTCCTTTTACAGAGGAGGGATCTGAGATCCCTAGGTGTTACTTGGTTTACAAAAAATTGAAAAAGAAAAGAAAAAAGCCAGCTGCAGTTCTTTGCTGGTCTGTATCTTGATTTAGATTTTCTCTTTTCCTCAAATGGCTGGAGAGGAGAAAGAGAGCCTTTTAGACATAACCACTGTAATTTAAACAACTTCTTCTTGGTTTTCTTTCTGGTATAAGGAGCAATTCTGGAAAGTAGAGTCACATGTATGCTCACTGTTAGGAATAAACATCTCAAGAGAATGAACTAGAAATATCTTTCTCTCCTAGATGCCACTGGAAATACCCGTGTATCTGCATTTTACTTCGTTTCTTCTGTGTGGCCACCGTTATCTTTATCTTAAACAGGGGCATGGAAAAGACTTTCTCTTCCTGTCCTCTCAGCCAGAATGTTTAAGAATGTTTAAGCCTGTAATAAGTGCTCTGAGATCAGAGTAACTGTGTTGAGTCCTGGCTCTACCTCTTACGAGTAATGTAGCCTTGGACAGGTGACTTTACCTCCTTGTGCCTCAGTTCTCTCATCTGTGAAATGGGGATGTTACAGTAACTATGTTATAGTGTTAGGATGAAACAAGTTAATACTTGTAAATTTCTAGAACAATGGTTGGCACATAGTAAACACACGATAATTCTTTGCTATTAATGTTAATATTATTACTTTTATATGTGGCCTTACCTGGGTGACCTTGGGCAAGTCACCAAAGCCATCTGGAAATCATTTGTAAAAATGAATGGAGTGGGAAAATGAATCTCTAAAACCTTTCTGATGCTAAGTTTCTAAGTTTCTATCCTACGATGTTACCATAAAAGTAAAATCAATAGTTACATTTTCACATTGACTGCAACATTTCTGGAAAACCATGCTTTGGGGGTTTAAAGATGAATGTCACTGATAATTGGAAAACTTTCTCATTTTCATGAATGTTCTTCTCCATTTGCTCCTTATTGCTCATAAATTGAAAAAGTTGTCTTGAACTTCAGTTTTACCAAATGCGAGCATTAGTGAAGGAATGCGGATTTGAAGGATGAAGACCATTAGTGCTCCTTTGCCTTTTCTGTCTTCACTGTGTGGGTGTTCACATTCTGCTGGCAAGGAGACTCCAGCTCCCTCTGACCCTGACCTTTACATAATATTTATTGGATTAGAAAAAGAAACAATTCACAGAGTAATAAAGATTTCTGTGTGCACATTTATTATACACAGAACTGTGCTTCATTTTGGAAAATCTGTCCCAAACCGACTCAGGCAAATCAGCCATTACAAGGTCACTGCAGACTTAGCAGAATGCCCTACAGGTATCTTTTGTTTTAGCTGGGATGGCAGTGACGGGATGAAGAGAAAGAGAAGAGAGACGTTTGTGTGGAGGGAGAGACCCTTCACTAACTCTGTGCAGATAAAATAAAAGCATCCAAGGTGATCTTGGGATGGCTGATTGGCTATAGAGGAGCCATTAGCGTTTAAGGGAGACTCACTTTCATTCCCAGGGGATGGGGTCCCTCCCCTGCCTTTCCTCCCCCTTCTCCCATCTCCACTATTGCCTTTCTTTCTCCTTCTTGAAAAATCTCACAGATTCAAACTTTCTTCTCTGTTCCTAATGACACCAGCCCAGGCCAGGATCTCTGTACCTCACACCTCAATCCCTGCAACCATCTCTGAGCACGTCTTTTTGCCACTCCTTGGCTCTAACAAATCTATCCCACGTGAAGCTTCCAAAAATATTTATCTTACATTCTACTTTCCATTGGTTACTTAAATGATAAAGCTCAGAGATATGTTCTTACTTATCACTTAAAATCAACACTTCTTAGACCAACACCCTCAGCTCTCTATCAATTAGTCTCTAAATATCTATCCACTTTATTTCTGGGAGATCTGATATCTAGTTCCGCCCATTCAGCAAGATTCATCTCTCACCACTCAGCAAATACGTGTACCCACCCCACACACCTAGCTCCATCCTCATGCACCTGTTAATTTCCTCCTCATTGAATAACGGCCCACATCCCATCTTCCATCCACAGAATTTCTTTAAGTTAAGCTAAAGAAGCATTTTCTCTGAGAATTCTATTTGCCTTAATCAATAATAATTTCTTTTTTAAACATTTGGGGGAATTCACTGGTTGAGGCAAAAGGCCTGGATATCTCTTAAATAAGAATTTTTAAATTATGGATTCAATTACTCATATAAATATAGAACTTTTCAGATTTCCTATTTCTTTTTGGGTTAATTTTGACAAGATTTTTTTCTATGATTCTATTCCTTTTTTTTTCTACCCATATATTTATGTTTGTAATATCATGTGTTTTTAATATTGCATGTTGGGTTGATAGTGATATTCCCTTTTTCTTTCTTTTTATTGGTAACTTGTGCTTTAAAATTTTTCATCAGTTTTTTTTTTTTTTTTTTTTGCGGTACACGGGCCTCTCACTCTTGTGGCTTCTCCCATTGCAGAACAGAGGCTCTGGACGCGCAGGCTCAGCGGCCATGGCTCACGGGCCCAGCCATTCCGCAGCATGTGGGATCTTCCCGGACCGGGGCACGAACCCGTGTCCCCTGCATTGGCAGGCGGACTCTCAACCACTGCATCACCAGGGAAGCCCTTTAATCAGTTTTTATATACAGTTTCCAAATATTTTTTGCCTCATCAAAGAAGAAATTTTTTGCGTTGTTGATTTTCTTTATTGTACATTTGTTTTATATTTTATTAACTCCTCTTATCCTTATTATTTCTTTCTATCTTCTTTCTTTGGTGTAATTTACTGTTGTTTTGTCTAGCTTCCTGAGAAATTACTTACAAATTTAATTTTTACCCTTTCCTCTTTTCTAGTACTATATGCATTTAAAGCACTAATTTCCCTTTAAGATGGCTTTGGCTGCATCTCAAAAATTTTGATATCATTTATTTTTATCATTCAGCTCAAAATTTTTCTAATCTCCATTGCAACTTCTTTTCTTCTCTTTTATCCAGAGGGTTACTTATCAGTCTATTTCCTGATTACCAGAGTGGAACATAGGAAGAGGAGGATTTCAGGTATGGATTTGTTGGCTTACAAGTGTCCAAGGGAAGCAAACAGATGGAAAACGGAGTCCAGAGCCTGAGAGATAGATCTGAGCTAGAGATAAAGATCAGGGATTCCTCAGAAAAGAGATGGTCATGAAACCCTGTAAGTAGATGAATAACCCAGGAACTGTGAGTTGTATGAATAGTCAAAGGCCAAGACAAGATAACTGAGGAACATCAAAATTTAAGGAGTAGGAAAAATAGATGAATTTTAAAATAGATTTTTTTTTAAAAGTGCCTAGAAAAGTGGTGTACAACTTATTGAGGTTGAAAAGTGAGTGGGAAGAAGAAAAAACAATTCATTGTACTCTATTATTTTCCTGCAAAGGGGAAACTAAATATTATGGTGGTGTCTGAACAAGGCCATGGGGCTAAAGAAACACTTTTTAAGAGATTAAAGTCTTGAGTATCTGTTAATGAAACTTGGTAAGAACCACAGAAATCTAGATATTGAATATTGATGGAAAAACATCTTTGAGGATGGCAAGTGTCAAAAGGATCCCCAGTAGAGCAGGAGGTAAGAACTCTGGGTGGGAAAAGGGACACCTCATTCTCTGCAACCAACAAAGAGACAGACAGATAGACTGAGTGTAAACTCACATGTATAGGTTTGGGGGGCAGGAGGCTAAGGGGCTTCTCCTGGTGTTTTGTGCATTACTTCATTAATGTTTTGTGCATTACTTCATTAATGATATGTCTTGTGAGAATTTTAAAGGTAGAAAAAAAGGATTCCACATTTAAGTCCTGGTCCACTTTTAGAAGTTAGTAATAATGATAATTGAAATCTAGACGGTTTACAAATTTCTCCTTTAAAATTATTCTTCACATCCCTCTCTGGAAAGATTCCAAAGAGAGACTGTGATACCTGAGCAGCTGGGCTAAGGCTGCATGACGTAGAGTAGTAGTTCTCAAAGTGTGGACCCTGGATCAGCAGCATCGGCACTGCCTACTGACTCATCAGAAATGCAAATCTTTAGGTCCCATCCCAAAACTACTGACTGCAAAACTCTGGAGGTGGGGCCTTGTATTATTCTCCTAGGTTTCCTGTAACAAATTACCACAAACTTAGGAGCTTAAAAGAAAAGCTTATTGTCTTATAATTCTGGAGGCCAGAAGTCTGAAATTACGGTGTTGGCAGGGCCATGCTGCTTCTGAAGGCTCTAGGGGAGAGTCCTTTCTTGCCTCTTCCAGCTTCTGGTGAGTCCAAATGTTCTTGGCTTGTGGGGGTATAGATCCAATATCTGCTGCTGTCTTCACATGGTCTTCTCCCTTGTGTCTCTTTGTCTCAAATCTTCCTCTGCCTTTTTCTTATAAAGACACCTGTCATTAGCCTAGGAGCCCACCCTAAATCCAGGATGATCTCATTGCAATATCCTTAACTTAATTATATCAGCAAAGACCTATTTCCCAAATAAGTTCACATTCATAAGTTCTGGGACATATCATTGGACATATCATTTTAAAGGCTATGGTTTAACCCATGACAAGCATGGTAATCTGCTTTAAGATGAGAGAGTGTAGTGGGTCTCAACCCTGGCTGGACACTAAAATCACCTCTAGAGCTTATAAAATCACTGCAAATTAAATTAGAATTTTTGAGAATGGAACCCAAAGTTCACCAGATGATCACAATATCAGCCAAATTTGAAAATCCATGGTACAGAGAAAAGAATATTAACTGAGGAGTTAGACAAACCTGGGTTCCAGTGTTGCCTCTTTATCTTATCAGAAAGGCTTACTCTTCTATAAATGGAGATAATCATAGCTACTTCATATTATTATATTATTATTGTGAAGCTTAAATAAAATTTTATATGTAAAGCACTTGTATTTTTAGCCATACGCTGTATATCTTTAGAGCTTCATTCATACATTAGCTTGTTTATTTTATTTTATTTTTTTAATGAACTTTATTTATTTCTTTTGGCTGCACCACACAGCATGCTGGATCTTAGTTCCCCGAACAGGTATCAAACCCATGCCCCCTGCAGTGGAAACACAGAGTCTTAACCACTGGACCACCAGGGAAGTCCCTCATTAGCTTGTTTATTGAAGCATCTGAAATGACTTTCTGTTGAGAATTTTCATTCTACCTACAGTCCTCCCTCAGGTCACCTCTAAAGGCAGGTGGAAGGATCTCCTTTGTAGCATTCTCCTTGTATTCAGCTCAGCTTTCAGAAAGGAACGTATTCCTGCCTGCCCCACTTCAAGATCTCTTATGTCATTGGGTTTATATTTAATTGGACACACAGAATATCTGGGTTCTAGGCATTTTCCAGGAAGTACGATCTTGAGCTCATATCCGCTCACTATTTATCAAACATGCTGTTGAGCAGAATACTTTTCCAGGAAGATTGCATAAAAGACTGAAAACATGCTAAATTCCAGATATTTTATGCTTCTTTTTTTTTTTTTTAGAAAAAAAGAAAAGGAACCTGCTATCAAACATCTAAATGTCAAGGACCAGAGATATTGTGATGATAGTAGTCATCCTATACCTTGGACTCTAGTCAGGAGACAAAAAAACAATCAAATCATACCACAAACAAATGTAAAATTGCAACTGTGGAAAATGCTGTGAAGGAGGCTTGTTTAGTAAGATGTTGCAAACCTATAACAAGATTGAACAGAGTCAGAAAGATCAGGGAAGGCTCTCCTGAGGAGAGACCCTTAAGCTGAGATGTCAGCTATGACTAGGAATTAACCCTGTGAAGAAGGGAGGGAAAACATTCCAGACAGAAGGAATAGCAGGCAAAAAGGCTGTGAGGCAAGAGTGAATTTTCCCCTCCCCACCCTTTTCTTTGCTTCCTATTTTTTCTTCCTCTTCCTTATCACCTCATGGTAGTAAGATGGCTACCAAAGCTCTGGACATTGAGTCCACATTGGAGTCAGAAAAAAGGAAAAGGGGGAAACACTAGCTTTGTCTGCCCCTTTTATCGGAAATTAAAGACTTTCCCAGAAGCTCCACAGCAGACTTCTCTTATATTTCTTTGAGCAAATGCTCATACTTAGGTCAATCCCTGACAAAGAGGAATGGGACCAACATGACTAGTCTAAATCAAAAGAGCTCTTTCTTTTATTCCAAGGTCAAATATGGGTTTTCAGAGCAGAGAAGCTGTTGCTGCAAGAATTCTGTTGGGTAGGCAATTAAAAGTGTCTGCCACAGGGACTGCAGCAATAGTCCAAGTAGAAGATGGAAAATAGCAGGCTTTGGGTGATATTTAGGAAGTTACAACAACAGGGTTCACTGATTAATTTACCAGGAGGTTAAGAAAGTGGTATCTTCTTATAGAACAAGTAGTCATATGAGCAGGGGGTTATGTAGGCAAGGAGCATGGATCTTCTGAGAGCAGAATTTCTCAGCCTAGACACTAGTGACATTTGGGGCTGGATAATTATTTTTGTGGGTGGCTATATTCAATTCTCCAGAGAAACAGAACCTATATATGAGGAATTAGCTCATGTGAAGGAGGCTGAGAAGTCCTGTTGAGGCAGGAGACAGATGGGCCCCAAATTAGACATTTACAGCTAGACTCCTGTTTACACTTTGAGACAAAGATAATAACAGGAACAGGATAAGAATCTGGGCTTTGTCTCCTGTGAACACTTCAAGATAACAGGAATGGCAGGAACAGAGAGAGACTAAGCCCTGCTTAGGTAAAAGATAAGGAGGTCGTATATTTTTCATTCTTAAGGTCAAGGAGACCCCCACCCCCCACCCAAACTACGTGTGCACAGAAAGGATCCTCAGGGGAGAGGGTTCTATACCATAATATGTTCTGCTAAGCTCCCAGAGACCTTCACGCTGGAATACATCTTGGCTAAAATAAGTGTGCACACAGGGGAGGGCCCTGAACCAGACCAAATATGGATTGGGAGCCTAACAAAGCAAGATGATTGGCCAGAGGAAAACCAGAAAACTGCCCCCGTATAAGTGATTTAAACCACCCTAAATGTGTGCTTCACTCTCTGTCTCTCTGTCTCTCTCTGAGATTGCCCATGCTTTCTCTGTGTGTATCTTTTCTCCTAATAAACTCTTTACTTACCTCACAGTACTTTTTGTCTCTTTGGTGAATTCTTTCTTCAAAGCAGACAAGAGCCAGGGCCCTGCTCCTAACCACTAGTCTCTGGTGGTCTGGTGGCTAGGATTCAGCACTTTCACCGCCGTGGACTGGGTTCAATTCCCGGTTGGGGAACTGAGATCTCACTTCAAGCTGCTGTACACCAGGGCCACCCCACAGTCACCCAAGATCACCATAATCTGCTGTCTACCAGCTGGAGATCCAAGAGATCCAAAGTGTAGTTCTAGCCTGAGTCTGAAGGCCTGAAAGCCAGGGGAGCAAAAGGTATAAATCCCAGTCCAAGGACAGGAGAAGTTAAGATGAGCTGTCCCAGCTCAACCAGTGAGGCAGGAGAGTAAGGGACAGATTCTTCCTTCTCCCACCTTTTGTTCTACCCAGGCCCTCAAGGGATTGGATGATGGTGACCACACTGGAGAAGGTCATCTGCCTTATTGAGTTCACCAATTCAAATGCTAATCTCATTCAGAAACACCCTCCCAAACACACCCAGAAGGAATGGTTAATCTGGGCAACTATGGCCAGTCAGGTTGACATAAAATTAACCATCACAGTGGCTGTCCTGTGCACTGAAAGATGTTCAACAACAACCCTGGCCTCTACCCACTAGATGCCAGTGCCACCTGCCCAGTAGTGACAATATCTCCAAACTTTGCCAAATGTCTCCTGGGAAGAAAATTCACCCTCTATTGAGAACCATTGCCCTAGAGAATTCTTTCTATTGAATATGGCTTTGAATGCTGTGATCACAGGGACAGGACTAGAGGGAGAAGGGTGGTTTCCTAGGACACAGAATTTCAGAAGACACTTGCACAATCCCGAGAGTGAGTGTCTCCTTCAATTTGTACCCTAGGAGCCTCACACGCCTCTCCCTTGTTCTGACCATGTGGCTTGTGGTATTAGCATATGTTTTAACAAGAATAAACCCAATTCTACTTATAACTGGCTCTTGTTCAAGGATGTTGTTGAGGATATTGCTCTGTATCCAATGCAGAGTGGTCTATTTATGAGAAACGCCAGGAGAATTCTTGCTTATTTTTTGTCCAAAGAATAGACATGTTTTTTTTTTTTTGTTTTTTGGGGGTTTTTTGCCGCACGCGGGCCTCTCACTGTTGTGGCCTCTCCCGTTGCGGAGCACAGGCTCCGGACACGCAGGCTCAGTGGCCATGGCTCACGGGCCTAGCCGCTCTGCGGCATGTGGGATCTTCCCGGACCGGGGCACGAATCTGTGTCCCCTGCATCGGCAGGAGGACTCTCAACCACTGCGCCACCAGGGAAGCCCTAGACATGTTTTTTCCTAAGCCACTGGTTTGCTTTTATCTGATGCATGTTATGAATTGTACAATCATTTGGTTCCCTTTCTGCATTGGTTGTTATTAATGTTTCCCCTTTTTTTTGTATTGACTGCTATCAAACTTGGAAACCAAACTGGTAGCTTCTGTGGCAAGAATGTATAATAATATTCCTAGCATTTTTCCTGGCTATATTTGAATTTTTTTGCCTCTGTTTTTCCTCTCTGTTTTGTCTCAGTTTTTCCTCTCTGTTCTGTCTCAGTTTTGTTTGGGGTAATCATACATTTTATGTATTCTTATAAAATACCTTAAAGATGTTTGGAACTGTATCATAAAGTACCCAGCACAGGCCCTGGTCCCCAGAATCCATTTGGTACATAGCCATTTCCTTCCTTCAGTACTAAGATTGGAGAGCAAGATGCTGTCAGGGACAGACCTCTGTAAATGGCCAAATGCTCTGGAAGGATAAGAGCAATATTTGTCATGAGGGTGTTTTCTGAGGACAAAGAAACAGAGACAGCTTATGGCAAAACATTTTAAAAATACATTTACTTCTCCAGGAAAATAAATAACTTCCAGTGGTAGACTTCTGACCTGTGTCTTTCTTGATCCAAACTCTTGGGGGTTAGAGAACTTTCATAAACCCACTGCCTACATCCAGTCCTGAAAGCATTTATTAGCCTGTGTTCAAGTGTCTGAGGTGTCATCCTCCTTCACAATGGGTGCATGTTATGACTGGGAGTTGTGTTCCATTTACCAAAGACAAGATGCAAGCAGAATGACAAAGAGGGATGAGTTAAGAAGCACTTGGAAAACTGAAAGCTATGGTTACATTAAGTGAGAGAACAATGAGCCCTGATCAGCAAAGACAGAGCAGAGGTTGGGGGAGGGGGAGGGGGTATTCTAACCAGCCTCTGCCTCTTGCAGTGAGATTACTGCATTTTCATCATAATGATTCAATCTTGGCAAGAGGCTCAGCAGCCTGTTACCCACCTCCCTGATGTCAGGCTGCTCTCCCCACCCTGCAATTTCGAAATCTGGTTGGCAATGGCACCCTGAAGAGCAGTTCTAACAAGGCTGCAGCAAACTTCCCCCCACTTGAAATCTTCAATTATAAATGTATAGACTAATGGCAATCTACACCCTACCATTTTCTCCCTCTGTCTTTTTTCTTATCGCCATATCATTAGCTTCAACAAAATTAAGTTAGGGACATTTAGTGCTCAGAGAAACCAGGGGAATAATAGCAGATGGATTAGGATAAAGGGAATAAGGCAGAGAAAGGACTATTTGACTTCCTTTTAGAAAAGTTTGAGCCACACAAAGAGAAAGACATATATGCACAAAGATAACATTGAACTTTGCAGAGAAAATTTCAGCCCATGGTGAGTTGAGCTACTAGAAATCCTTAAGATACTAAATAATCACCAATCCTTGCGGGGGAACGTGTGGGGCAAATTGGAGAGATAACATGTTTTGTACAGTGTAAAAGCACTGGAAAAAATAGAAGAGATGTGATAAAGTTCTATTATCTTCCCCTAGCCTATTTAAATTCTTAGTTAAATAAATAACAAAGGTTCTGGAGTAAAATCAACAAATCCCTGCATGTTAGGGACACTAGGGAATGGCATTTGAAGGACTCTTCAGAAATATGGCATCTGAGCTTTGTTAGAACCCAATAAAAATCAGATCTCAACAGGCACACTTTGAAGGGCTTATTTAACCTTACCCATATATTGTTAGCATTAATTAGCCTCAAAAGTCAAGTCTGGCTCTACTGTACTGGCAAAAGTGTCTTGAACATAGTAGGTATTTAATATGTGTTCACTGAATTGAATTAAGGTTAGTGTACATATATTTCTAAAGCAAAATAGGTAAATACGAGAGAATGTCATTTGGAAACATTTCTCTAAAATAAATATATTCTAAGATTTCACAGATCTATGTTCCTGATGAGGAATGAAAATCAGAGTTTTATAAGATGGATGTAGCTTTTCAGAATTTAAAAAGAAACTCTGTTTTGATTATCTTATGTAATTTTTCACAACATTCCTATGGGAAAGGTTTTGTTATCCAAATGAGGTAGATAATACTAGTGCCCTTCTAGTCCATGAAAGAGCTCCCTGCTGTTGGGTCAGGCTAGGAAATGAGTTCTGACCTATCGGCTGCTAGAGAAAGTGACATGGGTCATTCTGGAGGAGGTGATGAGATGACCATGGGTCATTTTCTAGCCTCTTTTCCAGAATTCATTGATCAATGAGGCTACATATTCTACAGGATGAAGCTACAGGATGAATTCTTTATCAGCCTGGACTTTAAAGTCATCACATAGAGGAAAATCGCCCTAAAAAGTCATCTAGATTCACATGGATATTTGTGGATACGAATGAACCTTTGTTGTGTTAAACTACTTAGATCTCGGCTAGTTACAGAGCATTATAAGGTCTATCCTTATTAATATGCCAAGCTTTATAAATGCGAAAACTGAAGCTCAGAGAATTATTTTAAATTGCTTCAGATCACATTGCCGGTATGGGACAAACTGGTATATGAACCCAGATCTTGCTGAAAAAATACCAATACAAAGAAAAACCTAGCTCTTCTGCAGAACAGGAGGGAAAACCATATTTGTGTTTTGTTTTTTTCTGTTTGTTTTTTCTGGTTATAGAGATTGGCAGCAGTATCTACTTTGGGCAGCAGGGTCAAACAAAGAACAGAAATGATGCTCCTATTCTGAAACACAGACTAGCAGAGAAACAGCGGAAATAGGTACTTATATGCTTTTTGCACTGTCTGGAGAGCTCCTCCCACAGTGGACTATTAAATAACTTTTGTTTCTATGAAAGGAAGGCCCACATCTCAGTGGGCTGACACACAAAAATGTTTATTTCTAACTTATATAAAGTCTAATCAGTGGAGCTTGGGAGCTTAGCTTCACACAGTTATTCAGGAACTCAGGTTGATGGATTCTACCATATGCAACACATGGTTTCCAAGGTTGCCCTGGGCATTGACACAAAGCCAGCAGATAGAGGAAAATCAAGTGTAGGGAATTGAGCTGGTCTTTATGGGCCAAGCTTGGCAGTGGCTTATATCACTTTGCTCTCATTCCACTGGCTAGGAGGTAGTCATGTGGTTCTACTTGCCAGTAAGGGAGCCTGGGAAATAATCTAGCTAGGGGCCTAGGAAGAAAAGGAAACCTTTTTTTTTTTTTTTTTTTGCGGTACGCGGGCTTCTCACTGTTGTGGCCTCTCCCGTTGCGGCGCACAGGCTCCGGACGCGCAGGCTCAGCGGCCATGGCTCACGGGCGCAGCTGCTCCGCGGCATGTGGGATCCTCCCAAACTGGGGCACGAACCCGTGTCCCCTGCATCGGCAGGCAGACTCTCAACCACTTGCGCCACCAGGGAAGCCCAGAAAAGGAAACATTTTGTAAACATATAGCAGACTATACTTCCAGTCACCAAATAAACATTCCACTCTTTTCCCCAAGAATAAAACACATTCACTCACCCCAACTCCACCATCCATCCATCCAAGGGAGGCAACTCAAAGCCCTGTATGATCCCTCATCCAACTCAAAGTCCAAGATCTTCAGGTGATATTCAGTCCCCTCCATCAGGTGCCACTTTATTTCCAGAAATTTGAACTAGGAAGAGAAGTAAACTGCCTTCACAAATAATGGTGACATAAGGACAGAAAACTGCAAAAGTTCTCCCATTTAGGAAAGAAAAGAACAGAAAACATACAGCAATCACTGGTTCCCTGCAGTTATGGACTCCTGGGGGGCAGGTCTTGTGGAGGCTCCTAGCCTGAAGTTGTGCAAATTTCCTTGATTGGTTCCTAACTATTCTCTTTCTGAGGAGTTGCCTTGCCCATAGTCTCTGCAGCACCTGGTGATACCCTCTGAGTGGCCTTTCTTTGCCTATTGTTCTCTAAATCCAAAGGTTCTTGAGGGCTGCCTAGATTGTACAGCCTGCTTTTTTTTTTTTTTTTTTTTGCTAGTGATGTTTAGGGGCTTAATAGTTGTTTTTAGTTTCACACAGTTGAAGAATTTTTAGTCTGGACTCATGGTACCTTTGGTCCAATACAATTACCCCCAAATCTTAGGAGGGTTCTGATTCTTTTTGCTTCCAATCAGCACCTTGTACCAGAAACCCAACCCAAATTTATTTTCTAGACAAAGTTCTCAATCTGTTTTATTTCTTTACCTTCTTACCTTATGTCTCTCTTTCTTAACTTAATATTGGTTTACCTTTAGACGTCTGGAAAAATACATGGAAAGGTGACATCCTTAATCTCATCTTTGTCATAGGGAAGAGTCATTTTGTTCAACTGATGTATTATAAAGCCTTTGCTACTAAGCATATTTTTCAGATTACATCTTCTTAAGGTTTGAGTTTACATGCACAGGACTTTTCCAACCTTTTGAAGTTCCCGAATATTTGGTCTCCTTTATTTCTTTTCATTCTAATTGAAAATCAGCCAATTGTGTCCTGAGATGATCTCTTTCTTACAATAGCTTTTCAATGATGGACAATCATAACTATTTCTCTCTGATTCTTTCAGCCATTTTTCTTAGAATCACTGGCTCAGCAGGCATGTAATCTTATTTCCATGTTTTATCAAATATTTTGATAAAAATTTTGCTTCTAAACAGCAGGTTCACTTGTGCAGCCCCCAATATCAGTTTCTTGGTTCCATCTCCCCGACTGCCAAGTCAGTACCACATATTTTAGGTTTTTCATCCAATCATACCCCAATTCTGATAATATTTTTTCTATTTGTTAAGTAACTCTAGCTTCTAAGACAGGCAAACCTGAAATCTCAATGACCTAATGGATGTTTATTTTCTTTTGTCATAAATTCCAAGTGGTGGTACATGGGGGTACACATATGTACTGGGTGGTACAGCCCACAATCACTGAGAATCTCTACCATCTTGTTTCCAACAGTGCCACGGTCATTGACATCCAGCTTGCAAATATAGGGGGTGTGAATAAAAAGGGTTTTACTAGATATTTTTAAGTGCCAGGCTTAAAAGTGGCATATCTCATTTCTGACCGCATTTCATCTGAGGCTAGGATTTTACAGAGTGAGTGAGGCAGAAGAACAGGAACCTCTGAGAGCAAAGGTTAGAGTGAGGAAGTGGTTAGGGTGATGGAGCTTATTCAGGCGGTAAAAGGATTAAAGTCAGGAAGGTGCTTATGAGCGGGCAGAAATGTGGGTTTGAAGAACTGGTGGTCTTGTCGAGGTCTAATAGCACAAATATAAATAAGAAAATGAGAAAAATGGAAATACAGGAATGATGATCAGAGAGGAAGATTTTGGAACTGATGTTTTCACAGGTGGGATAGGTCCACATGATAGGAAGATTCCTGGTTAGAGAGGTGGGTTGCTGAAGCCTGGCTAAGGTGTCTTTGTTCTAATGTTTCAGTCCTTTGTGAGTCCAGCTCAGAGGCAGTGACATGGTGCAGAGGTTAAGCTAGCAAGTTCTAGAATCAGACTGCTTTGGTTTGAATCTTGGCTCCATCACTTACACAACTATGTCTGTCCCTTGTTATGTTAACCTCTCTCAACTACTCACCTGTAACAGGACAATAAGAATCACTTCTCCTTCATAATCAGGAAGTTTATATGTATAAAGTGTTCCATATACTCAAGCCCATTGTAAACAGTCATTTATAATCTACATTCTGTCTATGTCATTCCTGACTAGTTCTTCTGTTCTCAACATTCTCCATCTCCACCTCTACCCCCGTTCCTACTCTAATTCAATGGAACTATACAGTATCCAAAATACACTGAATGATGTGCTACAACTTCAACCTTCTCTCCAAATTGATCACACAACGTATAAATGGGAATTTTTCTTATATCACGTTAAATATCCAATTTCAGAGGTAGTGGCTTAGTCTAACATGGTTCCATTTCACTAAATTTCTATTGAGAAATGGAACCAGAGAAGTTGTTTTTGTTTTGTTTTTGTTTTTTATAATAGAAAGTTTTGTCCAAAGGTATGGCAGATGATGCAATATTACATTCCCATCATAACCATTACCATCACAACCAGGAAGGTATTTCTAACGGCAGTCCTCATGCTTCTCCCCTTGCCTTGCCAGAAATCTCCCATAGCCTCCATAGCCTTATTACTCAAAATGTGGTCCATAGACCTGCAGCATCAGCATCATGTGGGGTGTTAAAAATACAGAATTGCAAGCCCCATCCAGACCTACTGAATCCAATTCTGCATTTTAACAAGATACCAAGAGATTCTAATACATTATAGAGTTTGCAAAGCACTGGTTTACAGCAAAGAGATGACTTTCCATTCCTTTGTCTGAAGGAAGGGCTGCATCTTAAAATAATGTATTCTGTCAGACATTAGGCAGAGCCCACTTGGGATTCATCCTTCCTATCTAGAGATATGAAACTTAAGTTCTATTGTTGTCTAATGCTCTTAACTTGAGATTCAGAAATGAGGGAGGGAATGATAAGTGGTAGCTGGTTTCTCAAAGGAATTTCTGGCTCTGAACAACAAGATTTGGGGAGTGGCTTTAAAATCTTTCTTTTAGGTTGCCTGAGGAAATTTGCCAGTTTCCCAGATATAATCTTTCCCCTACTTCAGAAGGGGAAAAACAAAAAAGACTGAAAGAAAATGCAATAGAAGTTGTGTGTGTGTGTGTGTGTGTGTGCGTGTGTAAAATCCTCAAGAGTCTGTTCCATCTGGAGAGAAGTCTAGTAATAGAAATCAGTTTGACTGGGGAAGTGGTAGTCTCTTGTATGTAAATATAGCAAGGGGCTAAGAGCCAGCTGCTTAGAGAGAAGTGGGCAGTTGCCCCAAGGAATGTGTCTTGAAGTTGTGTTAGTATAGCAAGCACGCCACTTTTAATCAGACTACATGCTTATTTGGAGGGGGATGGTAGTCATTGATAGAGATTATGGTGGAAGCTAAAGCCCACCCAAGAGTTACCAGCTTGGAAGATAAGTTGTCTATCTGAGGGGAGTCCTATCATTCAATAGCTATTATTCTACAGAGATTAAATTCGATGATTTCAGGGTAGAAGGTTTCATCTCGATAAACAAACAAACACAAAAAGCATAGTTTAGTGGAAATTTTCTTTATCATCTCTATAGATAGTCTGGAACATTAGACCAAAAGCAGAGACTATCAATAGCTTATAAGGTTCCCTAACCTTTCTAACTGCTCCAAGTTTGTCTGAATTTCTCCCCAGCTATGTATTCTGGTGATTAGGAAAAGAAAATTACAATTTAAGTCCCTGGTAAACACCACTTTAACCAAGTGATCTGGGTTAACATCACCATCGGTCAGCCATATCAACTTCATCCACCCTCTGATACGATACACTGAGAAACACACCATGTCACTTCTGCGGTATTCTGGCCAAAAATGTATAACTTCATTCTACTGGAGCTTTTCATGAGAAAACATCAAGCAAACTTCAGTTGAGGGACATTCTACAAAATACTTCTTATACTCTTCAAAAATATCAAGGTTATGTATGACAAGGAAAGCCTGAGTGACTGTCTCAGATTGAAAGAGACAACTCAAAGCAATGTGGGACAATAGATTGGATCCAGTAACAGAAAAGGGGCATTAGTGAAGAAAATAGCAAAATTCTACAGTCTGTAGTTTAGTTACTATTGTATCAATGTTAATTTCCTGGTTTTAATTCCTGTACTATGGTTATGTAAGATGTTAACATTAGGGAAAGATGAGCGAAGGATATAGGGTCACTTTTTATACTATTTTATGTAAGCCTAAAATTGTTATTTCAAAATTTAAAAAAAAACCAGGAACTTAAAGCTCTTTTGTGTTTGTTTTTTGAGAGAGCTACAAAAAATGAGTCCCAATCTTCTCTATCAGTCTTAGGAGGAAAGCCTTAAAGGGAATGGGAAAACAGATCAAGATCCTGGGGACATAAGAAGAATAATGACAGCCCCAAGCATTGTTCTGTGTCTGGGAAATGGTCCTGAGCTTTACTCAACTATAGCTCATGAAAATCTAAAACAATAACACACATTAAATATATATGTGTAGGGCTTCCCTGGTGGCACAGTGGTTGAGAGTCCGCCTGCTGATGCAGGGGACATGGGTTCGTGCCCCGGTCCAGGAAGATCCCACATGCCGCGGAGCACCTGGGCCCGTGAAGCATGGCCTCTGAGCCTGCGCGTCTGGAGCTTGTGCTCCACAACGGGAGAGGCCACAACAGTGAGAGACCCGCGTACCGCAAAAAAAAAAAAAAAAAAAAAAATATATATATATATATATATATGTGTGTGTGTGTGTGTATATATATATATATACACATATAATATATAACTATATTATACTATATTAGATCTATATTATACTATACTATTATATTAACATAATATATATTTTAATATAATAGTATAATATAGATCTAAATTATAACCTAAAACAATAACATCTGAGATATATATATATAATGTGTACCAATAGTCATTGCTATGGGTTGAACTGTGTACCTCCAAATTCATATGTTCAAGCTCTAGCCCCCAGTACCTGAGAATGTGACTATATTTGGGGTTAGAGCCTTTAAGCAGGTGATTAAGTTAGAATGAGGCTGTTAGGGTGGGCCCTAATCCAATCTGACTGGTGTCCTTATAAGAGGAAATTTGGACAGGTGCACAGAAGAAAGACCATGTGAGGACACAGCCAGAAGGAGGCAGCCTGCAAGCCAAGGACAGAGGCCTCAGGAGAAACCAAACCAGCCAATACCTTGATCTTGGATTTACAGCATCCAGAACTGTGAGATCTGGGCTGTGAGCCACCCAGCCTGTGATATTTTGTTATGGCAGCCTGGGCAAGTTAAAATAATCATGTATATTTTAAATAAATCTATATTTAAATTGGTGCCTTCTGACTTCTCTAAACAATTCATACTTTTTTCCTGCCTTCATGGATGAACATACTGTTTTCCCAGATGTAAGACTTTCGACATATGCTTTGGTTAGTCTTTAAGGCCTATCTTAAGACTTTCATCTAGAGGATGCTCCATTATGTTCGTGGTGAATATTAGATATATATGATGTTTCTCAGATAACGCTTACAATGCTTTCTTCAATTTATGGTATTGCATTTAAAGACTTTGGCCAACTACAGTACGTTCAAAGGAAGTTAACCTGGATTAGGAAAGGTCTATAAACTGTGTCATTCTAGGAGCAGTGGTAGAATCTGGATTTGCCAAGTGCAAAGAACTGAGTAAGGAAGGACATGATAGATTCCTTTAAGTGTTTATAGAGCTGGCAGTGGAATAGATTAGGTTTATTTCATTAATTTTTAGAAAGCAATCTAGGACCAGCTGGATGTTAGTCCCAGGGAACATATTTTGTACCAACATAAGAAAATACATTTGAACAATTGGTACCATCCATAATAGAATGGTCTAGCTTGAGAGGTAGTGAGTTCTCTGTCACCCAAGGCATTCAACCATCTACTTGTGTCCAGCTGCCAAGGATTATGTAGATCAGGTTCTTCCATTGGGTAGAGGGTGAGAAATGTTGAACTTTTAGAGTTTTCTAACACTAAGAGTCTAAGAGAATTCTCAGGGTAAGATGGGAGAGTGAAAGGATTCAGGATTTGGGGGGAAATACCCTGAAAAGAACTATCAAAGATATTAGCAAGACCATGTCCCATGGAGTAAAAGATTATTCAAAAGTCATGCATCTACCTTGCCCCACAGGGAGTTGGTTTAATTGGTCTGGGTTAGACCCAGGCATGGGTATTTAAAAAAATCTCCTCAGGTAATTCTAGCTTGCAGTCAGGGTTGAGATTTTTGATTTAGCTAAAGTATTTAACAACATCCTACATGATTATCTCCCAACTCCTTAGAATTTCCAGCAATTCTCAAAATCCTGATATTTACATCAGACTTCCTGACAAAGATGATGACATAAATTCTTCTGAGGAATGCTAACACCAAGTCACCAAAGAATTATGGACCCATCACAGACTTTTTCACTGTCTACACTTGTCTGACAGCAATCATCACACCCCAACTTAATGCAAAATATGTGTATCAGAACCTGGCACTTAGTATAAAAGTGTTTTCCAACTCCCCCATTGCATGATAAATTGGGAGAAGTTGAGTAACTATTCTAGATGCTGTCCAATACTTAGCACACATCTATCATCCTGCACAGGCAGCTGGTGCCTAAAACGGGTAGTCACCTTTGTTTAGAGGGAGTATGGAAAGATACCATAGGAGTTAATGAGACATGAAAAAAAATATTGAGATTCAGCAGCTACTGAAATGCAGGAAAAGTTTTCCCTTCTTTAGGAGTTAGGATAATTATGAAAATGAAATAACAGTTAACATTTCTTGAGGAAATATTCTATGCCTGACGGTATTCTAAGTAAGCACGTTGCATCCATTGCTCCATTTAATCATCACAACAATCCTTTGAAGTAGGTGTTATTTCACCTTCCTATCCAGTTATATGGATTTGGAAACCGATGCACAGAGAGGCTAAGTGAATTTCACCAGGTCTTAGAACTAATATGTGACAATGCTGAGGTTAAAATAAGAATATCACAGTTTAGAACCCATGCTCTTACTACACCCCCATGCATACAACTAGTATGGTGTCATCAAAAGATAGTGAAACCAATTTGATGTCATCTAGTTCAACTCTTCATATTGTAGATACCTACAAGGGTACACGACTGACAAATCTGTCAAACAGATTGTTATAAAGAACTGGCCACATGCAACTCAGCAGATAAGCAGATCAAGGAACCCATAACATGTTTCTTTAGTCAGGGACTAGATTATATACCATCTATGTCACTGCTTTCATTTCAACCAATTAGCTCATTCCTCATATATAGAGGGAATTAAGTTTAATTAAATTTTTTTAAAAATCATAGAATTGGGACAGACTATTCAGGTACCTCTGTGATTTGATTTTTGTCTTATGCTGTTAAGGCCTCCTTCCGAAGTTATCACTATTCTGGTTCTACATTGCTTCAAATGTAACTTTCGCTGGCTGAGAATCCCTACCTACTAGCTTCCTTTTATGCTTGCTGACATTATCTTTAAAAATAAAGGAAAGAAACTAGCCCTGGGAATGTTATTTTTTTATTAACACATTTGTTTGAATTAATATATCAGATCATCTAAAGGTAGTTAAACATTTTTCAACTGAGTCCATGTTTTTGTATAGAAAAATACAATACAGTCAATCCTTCTCAAATTAACTTATGAAATGAATATAATTCCAATCAAACTTGTACTTTTGACTAGATAAAATGATCCTAACATTTTTCAAGAAGAGCCAACAGAATTGCAGCTAAAATAATTTTTTTTTTTTGCTGTACGCGGGCCTCTCACTGCTGTGGCCTCTCCCATTGCGGAGCACAGGCTCCGGACGCGCAGGCCCAGCGGCCATGGCTCACGGGCCCAGCCGCTCCGCGGCATGTGGGATCCTCCCAGACTGGGGCACGAACCCGTGTCCCCTGCATCGGCAGGCGGACTCTCAACCACTGCGCCACCAGGGAAGCCCTAAAATAATTTTTGAAGAAGAATAAGGTAGGTTTCTGCTAGCTGATATCTAAACATATCGTAAAATTTAATAAGTAAACAGTACAAAAAAATGGCATGAGAAGAGAAAGAACAATGGAAGATTACATTATTTCTGATTGTAGATTTTAACATTTTTGGATTTTCATCTGCAAGGGGATTTAACTCCTTGGAAATTTGAAAATAGGAGAAGGTTTACAATCAAATTTGGGCCATCTAAATGCTGTTGGTATTTTATTATTAGAGCCTTTTATTTGTAAAATCCTTTTATTTGTGTCTTTATGTTGTATTTAGTCTCCTGGCAGAATCTCTGATAATGTACATGGGACAATGTAGCTAGATATAATTTAGGATGGGAAATAAAATAGGGAGTTTTCAACTTGGTGGGTTGGGGGGGTGGCTTGAAATTGTTGATTCATGTGCTGTTTTGATCCATTTCAGAGCTTTCTGGAAACAAAATCTAAACTATCTTCAGAAAAGTTACTCAAAAAAAGTAGTGATCAGTGTTGGAGATAATAGCCTAAAGAAGGTAGACACAAGAGTTCTCCTGATATATCTCCTCCCTGGGGAGGTAGCCACACCCATTACTCTTTATGGTGAAACCCAATGGACTTAGAGCAATGTGAGAGAGGAATGTCTTTTTTCCACTCCCAGGATCCCTTGTGAAGGGATTTTCTCTAGCATCTCACTCATTACACTAAGGGAAAAGGGAGTAACTTACTTAATTAGTAGAATTTGAAAGGATGAAACAAGCTTGCTAGACACAACACTGTCTGTTTTTTCTCTTGAGTACTGGCTACAGTCTCCAGTCTGTAAGTCTTAGCTGGGAAGGCAGCCCTTGGAGAGAGGAATTGCCTATGACTAAGCAACTAACCTTGAATTTTGGGGTTTGGTTAGCAGGGCCCATTTGGCTCTCCCAACAGAGAGCTACATCCTCTAACACACCTATTGCCAATAATAAAGGTAATATGTTGACCCCCATCTGCCCTACTGATCCTTATTCTCAATTTATTGAGACCCCAAGTGTACTACATACATGCTGGGCCTCTTCAAACGCTCCAAGCATTTGATAAAGGTGGCTTCTTGACCTTCCAACTTATATACTCACCATGTCTTCTATGGAGTATTAGTTTCTTTGATGCTAACAGATGGTGTTTGTACAAGGATTACATGGCTAAATGCATAATTCTAGGTAAGGCAAGATAAAATAGGTATTTTTTTTCCTGCAGGACTTTTTGAAGCCTTTAAATGGAAATATGCTACGTGAATCTTAATGAAGAACTGGATTATTCAGCATGTCTCAAATGTATACGTATTTGAAAGAAATTTTTTTTCTATTTCAAAATCATGAAGTATTAGTGTTCCCTGGAACATATTTAGGGAAATCCTGAATAATTTCATAAATAATGCTGGGCCAATTGGCAGTTTGCAAAGATAAAACAAAATAGAAAGAAATTACTACCCGTGAAGCATACAAAACTAAATCACAGATGCATTTTTAAAAGTAAAAATGAAAATATAAACTATTAGTGATTATAAAATCTCAGAACATGAGACATTTTCCAAATACTAGAGCAAAGAAAGATCCATCCCAGAATAATAAATTTAACTTAGACAACATTAAAAGTTTAGGTAAATAACAACAACAAAGCATATCATAAGTAGAGGGGGAAAAGAAAGTAACAAGCTGGGAAAAAGATACTGTTAAGGATATGTGGAAATGGTTCAATATGTAATAACTCTTACAAGTGAACATTCAAAACATCAGTATCCCAGGAGTAAACTGAGAGAAAGGTATGATTTAACAGTTCACAAAAAGAAATCCATTCAATAACTATAGGAAAAAATATCTGATCTCACTGGTAGTCAGAATTACAAGTAAAAATAATGGTGAGATATGATTTTTTGTACTTTATTTGTTAAAATCTTTACTTATCTTTCCCGTATTGTTGGTTCTGGGTATGTAAATTATTGGTTCTGGGAACCTTTTCTGAGGAACAACTTGACAATATGTTCCAAAGTCTTTAAAATGTACATACTTTTTTTTTTTTTTTTGCGGTACACGGGCCTCTCACTGTTGTGGCCTTTCCCGTTGCGGAGCACAGGCTCCGCACGCACAGGCTCAGCGGCCATGGCTCATGGGCCCAGCCGCTCCGTGGCATGTGGGATCCTCCCAGACTCGGGCACGAACCCGTGTCCCCTGCATCGGCAGGTGGACTCTCAACCACTGCGCCACCTGGGAAGCCCAAAATGTACACAATTTTTGACTCAGCAAATCCACCTCTAGAAATTTATTCAAAAGAGATGATCATGGCTGCTTGAAAAGATTTATATTCAAACACAGCCATTTTATCATTGCTTATAATAACCCAAATGGAAATATCCATAAAGTCCGATTGTAAATAAAACAAATTCATGAGCTAGAATACTATGCAGTCATTAAAAATCATGTTGTACAAGAATATTTAATGATGTGGGGAGATAATGATGATATAGTAAGTGAAAAAGCATGTTTTAAAGCTGTAAGTTCAACATAATCCCATTCTATTAGAAAATATGTAGAGTAAAAAGGTTATACACTAAAATGTAAATAGCATGTATATCTGGGTAGGTGGGGTTATGTGACTTTTTTCTTTGTGTTTTACTGTATTTTCCAATTTTTCTGCAATTAAAATATATTGCTCTTTGAAACCAGAAAAAACTAAATTTCAAAAGGATTATACTAGTAAAGATTGCATTTTATAAAGAAGGGATCTGTAGGCATACTTTATTAAAATATCATAATTAGTGAAGCATTAGTCTACTATATTTTTAAATGATAGGATCATGACTTCACTGCATTGTGTAGAGCAAAAACCAAGATAGACACTTAAATCAATGTCATGTATAGTACAAATTCTTTCAACAACACCCATGGATTGCATGGTCTGAATGAGTGGCCTTTTGAGTTATATATGGACCATGACAGTTACCCATCTTCAGGTTACAAGCATGCAAAACCATAAGTAAAACTATTTTCCGATGTAAACAGGCTCTGCAAATTCAGTCTTCCCAAGTAATCCATGAAGTCCAAATTTTATACTCAATTCAACTAGAACAGCTATCAGCTCCCCCAAGCTGCATCTAAACCACCCACATTATCTGAACATCTCCACAACCATCAGATCTGTTTACTCACAACCTAGGGATAAAGGGTTAGTGGAAAGGAAAAGAAAATTGTCCCACTCAGATATCTCATATAACATAACAGACAGGGCAAGACCCTTTATTCTTCAGAGAGCCAGAAAAACATTGTCTCAGATTCAAAATGGAAACACTTACTCTTTTTATCTGGTATTCTCCTATTATGTTCAGTGAGGCCATGCCATTTAAGGCTGTTTCTTTCTACCTCTGTCTCTTTTCAAGCACATCTGCAGAATTAAATTCTGTGCACTGACAGGGATGCTTTCAAAAGCTCAGAATCAATTCTTCAATCATTCCACTTTCTTAGCTGTGATTAAAAACATGTGTCCCCTGATTAAGCTAATGAGAAATTGTTAATTGGCACAAAGCCCCCTTCTGTGCACACTTGTTAATGTCACCATCACTTTGACAGGAGAAAAGATCAGAATCAAGGGCAGAGAGTTCTTAAGTGACTTCTACATTGGACTTAAGTACAGGAGCTCTATTTGGGAAGTGAGGGCTGCCTGTTCTAGGACTTACGTGGAGGAATAAAGAATGTCATTTTTCTGCTGGCTTTTTAGGGAAGCAGAAGGCAGAAATGCAATTGTACAGCAATTGATCTGTTGATTTCTTTTTTTCCTCTTCATAGAAACGATGCTATTCATTCTCTCATCTGCTTTCCAGGTAACATTGATTCTATGTGGATAAGCCACAGCTGAGCAGGAATACATCTTTCTGAAGGATTGTTATTGAGGTTATTGCACCAGAATCATACCCCTGCCTCTCCCTCAAATAGAAACCAATTACTCTTTTCCAAGTTTCGGGAGGAAGCTGCAGAGAGAAAAAAAACAACAACAAACAAACAAGGACTGGTTAGAATCAACTAGGCCCAAGATAGCGGAAGGTTTGACTTTCAGTAGACCTTGAGCCTCATTATATGCTCATTGTGATACATTAGCATGCTAAATGATACACCCACCAGAGCCGTGATAGTTGAAAATTGCCATGACAACAACCAGGAAAGCCCTTACAAAGACTGAAAAGGAGAGTTTCATCAGTTCCGGATCTAAACCACAGCCCTGTTCTGGGATAACTCATGAGTATTCCTCCCACTCTTTCCAATTCCTTCCCTTTTACCTCGACCCTACTATATATTTGGTGTCTTCACCTAAATTGGGTTGAGAAGTTGATTTGCACACTAGGTTCCCACTTCTCCATTCTTTGGCCATTGAATACAGCTTGTGCTGTTCCAGTCTCAGAATCGGTTTTGTCATTGGCTGAGGGAATTTGATCAGAAAAGGAATCTCCCTGGCTGAGACAAGGGGGTCTCAGCCCGGACTAAGACCCCAGCACGGGTCTGGTGGACCAACTTTGTAACAGGACCATGAAGAAGGAGTCTTCCTTAGTCATTCACCTCACTGTTGGCCCATTTGTTTCCTCTTGGCCTCAAATGAATAATATAATTATTGCAAATTATCCCACACCCAAGGCACCTTGTGGGTGGGAGGACTATGCTATGGCAGAGGAAGCATGTGCTTTGGTGAGATTTTTCTACAATTTCCATTTTGGGAATATCAGAACTTTTTACTTGCCTAGGGTGTCCCCAGTTTTTCCTGTGTTCCTTTGCACACCAAAAGTGATTAATTCTCAAAGTCTTGGAAACTTCTGAAGATGAAATGGGCCAGGACTTATGGAGGGTTCTCAAGAGAGCCTTAAGCAAGACAGGAGGCCATACACAAGGAGAACTGAAAATACATAAGTTTATCTTTTTGTTCAGAGTAGCAACTTCCAGGAGATGGAACTTGCTACTCTGAGCAAGCCCAAACTCAGACCCTGGATTGATCCTTTCAGAAAGGGACAAGCCTAGAGACCAGAGTGGTTAGGTTACTGACAAAACTCTGAGGATGCCTAAGAAAAGCAATGGATATTTGGGAGAGCTGGTGCCTACATCTGAAAGTCCACTGACTTATGAATCATTGATGGGGGTTAGAGGTGAGGAGGTTCTGCTGACTTAGGGTACCATTTATCCATCACCTGCCTGAAGCCAGGTCCACAGTATTCTTGTAGATCATATCGGGGTAGGGGATGGGACTGGGGAGGATGAACGCTTTGCTGTGTGAAGGTGTGTGAGTCCCTGCCAGAAGCCTGAGATGGTGGGGCAGCCAACTGGTTCCCTGGCTGGGTATATGGGGTTGGTTAATCCTCGACAGCAGTTCCAGTGAGTGATTTGATGAGAAGAAGGGGAGGCCTGTGTAGGGAAGGAAAATAATTTTCCCTCCTTCCTTCTAGGTCCTTGTCTGAGAACTCTCTATAATAAAAGGTAAACAGAACAACAAACAGAAGTTAAAGGACATGTATACCTCCTGTACACATTGGAGATCCCCAGGAAAACTGAGTAACTCCCCAAAATGGCTCATGTCAGAACCTTAAATAACATTGCCAGCTAAAGACCCCAAAGAGATGTTGCGGGGAGTGGTATTTAGTTTATGAGAGGCTACCAGGAAAAGCACAGTGAATGGGGTAAGGTTGTCATTCAGATTTTAGTCATTGCCTTCTCCCTGGATAAGAGTTTCTAGAGGGTTAGAGTCATTCTCCTCTTCTGGTACAGAGAGGGAGACACCCTTACAGATGGCGATTTTCTTTATAAATATAAATGTCTTACAAAAGAGTAATTTCTGCCCAGTTTTCAGAGCTTTTCCAGTGTCTGTAGTTTCTTGAAAACAATCAGCTCAAGATAATTCTTATACCAAAGGGACATATTTGGGGGTGACAAATTCTGCTCCCTTTTACTTGTTAAGGAGAAAGCTGTTTCCAGGGTCAGACATGAGGGACATGGGCAATGTGGTAGTGATAGCTGGTGTCTTCCTTCCACCCAATGCCTTGGGCTGTATTTGAGTTCAGAGAGACTATTTGATATGGGCTCTGATTCTCAGAGAGGAAGGATAAGGAGCACTCTCAGCGTCCCCAGCTGAGAAACGATGACAGTCAATGGAGGAGACAGGCATTGTCCTGACTCCTGCAGAGCTCAGCCTTGCTTGGGGAAGCAGCCTCTGGCATAGATGCTGGCATTCCACAGTGGGCATCTACATCTGAAATAGCAGTGAAGCAGCCTGCAAAGCTGAGGACCTTGATAAGGGGCACTGGGTGAGCAAGAGAGGAAGAGCCCTGAGACCACTGCGTGGTAGCTGCAGCGATCAGGAAGCCTGCTCTTGCCAGACAAACATGGAGGGCATTGCAGGAAAGCAGATGCCCCGTGTGTGTCTACAAGGTTGGAAGGCCCGTGGAGATTTGAGTCACACCCTCCTGTGGGTTACAATGGTGAGTGGGGAGAGTTTCAGGAAGTCTTGGTGTGGGGTGAGAATGGGAGGAGGAGTGCAGGAAGTACATGTACCATCACGTAAAGGTCTCTAAGATCCCATCAAATCACGGCACATGCACCTGAGACTGTATCGTTTCAACCTACTCATGTTTTCCTTCCTTATAATCTCACCCGGGGAACCATATGCACAAAATTCAATCAGGGGAGCCTCCATTAGCTTCTATCTGGTGCATGAAGAGGAGAGATAAGAACATACCGGGATGTGCTCCCTGAGTAACAGCTGGGAGTTCGCAGGGAGGGGAGGAAAAGGCAGAGATTGAGTTGCTGTGATGAACAGGATGTCCTTGTCACACTCTTCAACACCCTGCCCCCAGGAATTTGCTGTTTAACAGAAGAGTTCTATCCTACGGCCAGAAGTTATGATTGAGTGTTTTGCAAATCAGTGAATCTGTTTATTTGTGCTAAAAATGTTTAGGTCAATCCATAAACAGATGGAATGGGGACCAGTAGGTCATGTTTTGGGATTCATCTGAGATAATTCCTTTCTTTTACCCCATTGCTTACCAGAGGGACAGGGACAAGATGAGGTGATGTACATGAAAGTGTTTTATAAACACTAAAGCACTCAGAACACAAGGTGAAATCTGCTGAGAGTAGAAGAACAGTCAGTTTTTAAAGTACGGATGATAAGTCATGATTTGGCAGTTTTAAAATTCTGTTAGCTCAAGTCACCAAATGCATTAATTCCAACTCTTGTCCACCACATGACTGCTAGCCATGACTCTGGTGTCCATGAATGTGTCTGTCTTGGCAGAGAGGCAGAGCAGACCAAGAACAAGAAACAAGTTCGTTATGCTCCAAGCATACAACACATTTGTCTATTTACCTTTAGAAAAATGAAAAGAGAGTGTTTTGAGATAAGTTCTGGGTGAATTATTTTATGGACACTTAATTTAGCCTATTCTTAAAGTAATGAAGACCCTATATCTCTCATTGAATTTGTTTCAAACTTAGTAAGTGTTGCCTATTCCTGTCTGAATATTCTTAGTTCCTTTAACAGGTCCCTTACCTTCTGAGAGAGGATGCAGGAGTTCCAGGCTCTAGCTTTCTGTTTTCTTTACTCACCCTTCAAGACATACTTGTTTTTTATTGCTGTTTTCTTCTACTCAGTTGTCACCTCTAGACCATTTACATTTGGACCTTCTCCTTGGTTACCATACCTACCCACAGATGCTGTCAGTTGGGGTAGCTCTTAGTTTTAATCACTTTCCTTAAGAGTCAGTACCATATCACTCCTGTGTCCACTGTAGACTTCTGGAACTCCAGGCAGAATCAGTGAGATCTTGTATTGGCATGGAAAGAGAGTTTGGACAATTCTACTCTTCAACTCCAATTTTTAAGAGTAGCAAGTGGAGAAGCTCCAGTGTATATCCTGAGTCAAGGGTAGGTCTAGGGTCTAGATTTTGTTTGAGCTGTGGTGCTCATCACTGGGTCCAGAAGGCAGAATGTAGAGGTGAGACATTTTATCCAGGCCATGTGAGTAATAAGGAAAACAGCCAAGACATGATAGTTAATAGTCTTTGACTCCTGAGCCTTCCCACTAAAGCCATGAGAATCCAAGCTATAAAATCTCCTTCTGAACAGCTTCACATATATCCTTTATCATTTGATTCTGCCCTCATTGCTCTCTGCAAGGCCACCTTGAGGACCCTGGGGGTGACGAGAACACAGTGGTAAAGATGAGTGTGGAGAAGCCAGAGTGGTGATGCTCAGTTTCCTGATGGTTGGCTGCTTTTTGATCCAGAATGGTACCACAGAGTTAAGGGTAGGTTTCTCCCCAGCTATTGAGAGGTGCCCTCTCATTAAGTGTGAATGATTGGACTTCAGTGGGTACAATTCTTTTTTATGTTTTTCTTTCAAACTTGGAAGCCAGCTTCCCAAGGTCTGGGTCAGAGGTTAACATGTACTCCTGAGAGGTCTGAAAATCTCTCTGACCCTATCACGGCATACCCATGTCCCAGGGAGAGCCAGGTCCTGGGGCCTACTAGAAATCTGCCACTCCCCACCAACCAATGCATGCTGAAGTAAACTTGACTCCAAATTTTTTAGAATGTTGACCGAAGAATGGACATGATATTCAGTCTTCCCCAAAATACATATTGATCACATAGTATGTGCTAGGCACTGTTCTAGACATTGAGGATACAGCAATGAACAAAACAGATAAAAAATCCTGCCTTCATGCAATGTACAGGTCAGGGAATGGGTTAAATACATAGTATGTTAGACCGTGATAAGTGCTACAGAGAAAATAAAGTAGGTAAGGTGGACAGAGAATGCTGGCATGGTCATTGCAAATTTAAGCAGGGTAATCAAAAAAGTATTGCTGAGGAGGTGAGATTTGAGTAGACTTGAAAGAAGTGAGTGATGAGGATATCTGGGGAGTGTTCTAGGCCTAGGGATGGGTGATGGCTAAAGCCCTGAAGTAGGGTAGTCCTGTCATTCCCCAGAGACTGCTCCAAGAGGCCAGGGCAGCTAAATCACAGTAAATGAGGGGGCATATGTAGAACATGCAGGAAGTGCAGGGGGAGATCTGGGCAGCCAGTGGTGGCAGTGGGAGACCTCATGAGACATCTTGGGCTCTGTTGTGGAGCATAAACAGAAGGGTAGAGTGGGGGCTGGGAGCAAAAGTGGAAGCAGGAAGACCAGGTAGGGGCTACTGTAGTGATATTGTTACTGAGTCCAAGCTTGTACTGCTCACCACACAACAGGCTGACAAATTGAGAGATGAGTTGTTGGGACAAGGAATAGCGACTTTACTTGGAAAGCCAGCTGACAGAGAAGATGGTGGACTACTGTCCCAAAGAACCATCTTACTTACCCAAGTCAGAATTCAAGCTTCTTTTATACTAAAAAGGGGAGGGGGTGTAGCTGGTTGTTGCAAACGTCTTGGTGTCTAAATCCTTTGTTCTTGCAGCTGTCCACATAGGTCAGGACACTATGTTCCTGTTAACTTCCAACAAGACAAATGTTATTCTCTCTTCTGCAACGTTTTATCTCTAGGTGAATGGAAAAGTGTTATACCCGTAAAGGTCACAGCCTTGAAAATGGGCTATTCTGTATATTTCAGGCTATAGGCAACATTCTTAACTGGAAGCAAAAGCAATGGAATACAAGGATCAAAGTAAAAGAAACAGATCCAATATGGATTCAGATTTGTTCTTCCCTATTACAATATGGGTGAAAGATGAAGGTGGTTTGGACCATACCTGGCATGATAGCAAAAGAGAGGATAAAAGTGGATTGATTTTGAATATAGTTTGAAAGTGAGCCAATAAGATTTGCTGATGAACTGGATATGGGGTATCAGGAAGAGAGAACAGCTCCTTCATTAACTCTCCCAAGGGGTCTTAAGGTCTCTGGGTGGCCTGGCAGTTCAGAATAGATCGTGGGCTTGCAGACCAGCCTCCCTCTCCCTGCTCAACCTCATTCTACACATGGAGTAAGACGGGACTCTTGTGACCCCAGGCAAAGCCCAGGGATTAGATGATAAGTCACTGGATATAAAAACATTAAATTAGGAGTCATAAAGGATTATCTTCCTTCCTAGGCCTAAAAATGTATGCTTTCTTTCACATGGTGTCAGTAGGATTTTCAGAAGGGACCCTTGTGCCCAGCTTACATATGCCTCCATATAACAGGAGCCCTTAGGCGGTACCATTTATTGCTCTCCTCTCCCCTCGCCCACTATTCACTCTCTTCTGGATATCCTAGGAATCATAAGTTATTGTTTTTCTGAAGCAGGAGTGTTTATGATCTTCCCCGCACAGGGTAGAAAATAGTTTTATTAAGCTACTCATAAAAGAGGTGAAGTTAATAAAAGCGAGGACTGGGGGAGACAAGGGAGCCACGGGCTTCAAGAGTAGCACCTTTTAAATGTTTTAAACAGCTCAGTCTGCCCCAACTCCCTTCGCGGATCAGCTGTCACTGTGGTATTTTTGCTTACATCAGCGACTCTCCACCTCATCTCTTTTTCTCACAGGTAGTTTTGAAACCTAATTTCAACCTGTCTGGATGAGATGCACTTGACTGGAGCGGGGCCTCCACCAGCAATCTGGCACCCTGTCCTGGCCAGTTCAGCTGCGAGCTGCAAAAAATGATGGATAACTGAGAGTTCCTGTGGAGCAGCTGAAACAGGTGTTTCTTCACGCTGCACTTCCTGCACACATTCTTTGCTAAGAGGATTCAGCTTTGTCAGCCCCACCCCAGGAGAGGCAGCAAAGTTGCCTTTATATGCCAGGATAAAATGTAACCCTTGGGGGTAATGCTATGCTGGGAAATTAGCTACCCATCCCTTCTATTGTAAATGTGAAGATGCATTTCTCACTGGCTGGAAGAGAGTGCCGTTGTAAGCAGGGTCTGTGTCAGAAGCTGGCTTCCCATAATGTTTAGTCCTGGCAGGCACCACCCCCTCTTCTTTCCTCTACACCCCCCACCTCTCTTTTCAATGAGTGGGACTATGTAAGGCCCTTGAAAGGATAACCACTGCCACACTTGACTATAATGCATCCCCATAATTGAACGGAGACAGGCAGGGCAAAAGCAGCTAAGAGATGTGGCCTTTTCTCTGCCAAGCAAAGATTTTACAAAGCGAGGAGAAGGGGTGGGGGGAGAGAAGGGAAGACTGATCAGATTTCTAAAGTGTCTGAGCAGCTGTAAGCTTAAGCGTATGAATAGAGGCTGACTATACAAAATCACCAACCCAGGGCAAAAGGCCATTTGACTACACCAAAGGGAAGAAGGAAACTCGGGGGATATGGGGGTGGGGGGGGACCAATAATAAAGGTTGTATTAAAATGGTGAATAATGGAAGTCAGAGGTTATCACCAGAGTTGCAATGGAGTATGAGGTTCTCCCTGTCATCCCATCTTAAGCCTTGTGTGCTGCTGATGTGGTTTATTAAACGGCTGTCACAACCCAAGCCCCTGACGCTGATGCACTCAATAGGGTGTGAAGAAGAAAGCCCAGTAGCGGCCGATACAGCAACTGGTTGCACCACAGGCTCCCCAACTGCAAGTCTCTCCCCATACTCGCCCCCCACACCCTCGCTAAAAGGACACAGAAAAAGGAAAGGAAAAGAAAAGAACAAAGTAACAGGAAAATGAGTAAAAGAGCGGGACGAGTAAATAAAGGAGGAAGGGTATTCTCATAAGAAACGCTAGCTCTTTTCTCCCCACAATTAGTTAAAATGTATCTAGTGAGCCAAGTAAGTTACATGCTGTGAGGTTCACGAAGATAGAAGAGGCAGCCGCGCCTGCGCTTTTGGAGACTTAGAATCCAAGGTGACATTTGAATTGAAGGATGAGTGGGCTTTGCCGGCATAGATCACGGGAGAAGCTGTTCCCAGGCAGAGTAGAGAGGCACGCAAACTTTTGCCATCATGTGGCTTGAGCAATAGATACTTAGGGATGAAAAGAGGGCATCTGGAAAGACAGGTTTGGGCAAAATGGAGAAGATTCTTCATGTCCATCCTGTGGCATTTGGATGTGATCCTAGAGGAAAGGTGAACCTTTTAAGGGATTTTTATCAAGAAGCAATCAGATTTGCATGTTAGAAGGACCTGTTTAGGTGCTGTGGGAAGGACCTGTCCAAAGGAGGCTTGACTGGAGACAGGGAGACCATCAAGAGGCTGGTTCAACGGTGAGGGACGGCTTCAGAGGATATGGATAAAATAGGATAATTAAATAGGTAGTTTAGTAATCCCATTAGGGGATTAAAGACAGAGGAAGGATTTAAAGGGAGTTTGGGAGACTGTTGTAAACTAATGATGACTCAAGAGAAGAATTCAGTAACCTAACAAGCTACACTACCTTGAAGGAAGACCAGGTGCATTCAAGTGTAGACACTCAAATCCTGGTAGTTAAAACACAAAACAATAGGTAGAGTCTGAACCTTGCTATGTGAAGTCAGGGAATTAATGGTCCTTGAAGAGTAGCATTCCTGCATGTGGCCAAGACAGGAATATAGGTGAAAGGGGGAAAAAAAAAAACCTAGGTGAAAGGGGACATTATTCTGAAACCTGAAATAAATTACCATATTTTAGTATATGTCACCACCCTTTTGCTAATATAAATAGGATTAAATAGCACCATGACAGTCCCGGTTAGACCATATAGGGTCAAAGGGCAAACTAATGGTGTAAACCTTGATGTCTACCCAAAAATGAGGAAAAAGGTGATCTTCTCCCCTACCCACTTTTTCTTTGATTATAAAACCATAGCCCTCTTTGTTCTCAGGGCTGCACTCCCTTTCCAGCCCACTTGTATCTCTCACAAGCCTCCTATGCTAATAAACTCATTCTTTGCCTATTGCTTTGCCTCACACTGAATTCCTTCTGAGACAAGAAAAAAGAACCTGAGCTTCAGTAAGTTCTGATACCAGGTGAGCGGTTTCAATTAAAAGACAGTGGGTTCGTCTCCTCCTAAGTCAGGGATTGTGGGTTCAAATCCCATCCAAGGAAGGGTGTGGTTTCACATACACCTCTGCAGAAGACAAGGACCCCATTCCTCCCCAGCCCAGTCTGTGCTTTCTGGCCTGCAGTTAGACTGGCAACTCTTCAGTTCTTCAAACTGAATGGCCAGCAGTGTCCTGGGGAAGGCAGCAAGAGCAGCACGTCCCTGGGAGTAAAAGTGAAGTCCTGGATGCTGGAAGCAGGGTTCCCAAGACTTAACTGGCTCCATCCACAGCCTTAGCAGTCTCAGAGTCAAGCAGCTTTTTTAAGTGCCAAAGAGCCCACTAAGAGTAATATGTACTTTGGAAGAAATCAATTCCCAGTTTTAGGCTAGATAGTAATTAACTCCAGTTCCAAAATTTCTTAAAATAGTGTGACTTTTACTTCTATTCACAAGTAGATTTAATAATTTTTTATGATGCCGTGCTACCCAAATGTTAATTACATCATTATTTTATTATCCAGAAATAAGAAACACTTGATAGGCTTTAACACTTGAATTCCAAAGGGAAAAGAAATTGGATTGTTAATTTTTCTCAGTGGAAAGAAATAAAATACCTTAAATCAGTCTATTTGCCTTATAGTCTTTTCTCAGCAAGTGCTACATGATAAAGTAATTGTGCAATTAGGAATAAATGGCTTACAAGAGCGACATCTTATTTTGTTCTAACAAGGTGTAAATGTTTGGTATTCCTTTTTAAAGGTGCTCAATTTGTGCTAAAAAAGAAGCGAGGAATATGATTTTGGAATAATTGCCCTTAATAAGTTTGGTAACCAAGATTCTCCCATTGGGCATGGTTCCCACATTTCTCCAAACAATATCAATGTGTCTCAGGAACTATTTAGAAATGGGATGAACCATCTCCCTTGAGTCTGGGTTTGATTATCTTGGGCCAGGATAATCAACAGCCTTGGGTCATCATCATGTATTTTTCTTCCTCTGAGCAGATAATGGAAGGACTGGAGAAAACACTTGATGGCTGTAAGTATATTATTTTTTATCTTTATGATTGCTTCAGCTAATAAAAGTGAGATTTTTGTTGTTGTTCTCATTTTAATGATGGTTTGACAGCTACAGTATACTGACATTTTTTCACATCTGCTTGATAAACTAACATCCTGATTCTGGTTGACGCTGGTGGGAACATTTTTACATGCCAAGGAGAGGAGAGAAGAGAGACACACAGAGAGGGGAGAGGTGGGAAAGGTAATTATAACTTATCAGACAAGAGTCCCAGAATTTAATTTTTCTATCTAAACCAAGGGTTGGTTCATAAGAGTAACCCATCATATGTGTAAGCCTCTTTATAGTTTTCTAGGATCCCAACTTACACATTTGATCCTAACAAGGTCCTATGACTTAGGAGGGCAAGATTATGCCCACTTGCCAGGGAAGGATCATTGGAAGCACACTTTAATCCTCCTGCCAGTTTTTCCATCAGAATAAAAGGAGCATTATCCCGAACCAATCCATCTCTCCCAAGGGTATTGGAAAGAGAAAATGATATAAAAGATGTGGCTGCACTTAGAAAGTAAAAGCAATATATAAATGCAAGAGATTCTTAGTGTTTATTACAGAGATACATCTAGTCCTGCTACATTATGACAGCATAAGCCCTATTAGCTACATATAATAATCTATTATTGGCAGAATCAGCCTTGGGTGGTAGCAGGTGGCCTTGACTATTACCAGAGAAATCTGTTGGAGATATGATAGATGAAGTATGGCTGTCAAGAGGTGAGACTGATTAGTGTGTGTTACTTGTGGAAAAGTGTCTTGGTTTGGTCCCAACCCTGTGAATTTCTCCAGAAGAACCTGTGTCTAAATGAGGCTATCTGAGACAAGTTGGGCAGAATATTATGCTTAGGGCCAACATCCTGGTTTCTAGACCCAGCTGTCCCACTTACTAATTGGGCAAAATCTTTCTGAAATGTCTTTTAAGTAGGCCTAGTTATGTCATGAGTGAATTGTTGAGTTATGTTGGTGGATACTGGGATCTTAAATGCCAACTGCTGACAACTGCTTTATTTTAGAGGGGTAAAAAGACTGAAACTTAGGATCCAAATGAGATAGAGGCCTTTTGTCATTCATTCATTCATTCATTCATCAAATGTAAATACTAAGCAATTAGTATGTACTAGGCCCCTGTTCTAGACACAGAGGATAGAATAGAGAACAAAGAGAAAAAGTCCTTTTCCTTTAGGGGACTACATTCCAATGAAGAAGAGTATATTGTCTCCTATGGTTGCTGCAATAAGTTATTACAAATTGGTGGTTTAAAACAACACAAATTTATTCTCTCATAGTTCTGGAAGACAGAAGTCCAAAGTCAAGGTGTTGGCAGGGTCATACTACCTTTAACCACAGGTCCTAGGGGAGAACCCCTTCCTCACCTCTTCCAGGTTCTGGTGGCTGTTGGCGTTCCTTGGCTTATAGCCATATCATTCTGACTTTCAAGGCCACCATCTTCAAACCTCTTTTTGCACTGTCTTCACCTGCTCTCTTCTATGTGTGTCAAATTCTCCTTCTACCTCCATTTTATACATGTGGTTGTTTTTAAGGTCCATTCTGATAATCCAGGATAATCTTCCCAACTCAAAATCCCTAATTTAATCACACCTACAGAGACTTTTTTTCCATGTAAGGTATCCTCTAAAAAATATTTCTAGTTTATATTGTGGTAGTGAAATTATTTCCCTCCATTCCATTGATCTTCCTTAGGGACTTGAATTAATTTCAATATTTCTGAAGGCAGCTGCTTCACTCTTCTATAACTTGAAAGCTAATCACCAGAGAGGTAGTATCTCACTGTCTCCTACATGACCTATGTGTGGGCTACACATGGGCTTTGCATTTCACACCTATCAAAGCATCGTTCACAGAGAGGTTAATGGTGTCCATTGAAGTTGGGCTCTGCAGTGACACTATAGCCTCATTTAAAGAGGGTGTGAAAACGCCTTCCACAAGCAACTAAATGTCTCCATTCCCTCCATACCCAATCAATGCTTGAGCTCCTCTCCATCAGAATCCTGCATTCTATTCTGAAATAGAAATATCCTTGGGAGGGCATGCGTATGGGTTTTGTAAGCCAGTATCAGTCATTAACATCTTAAAGAGTATTGGTTTATTCTTGCTAAATAAGAGTAAATTTTTAATTGAGAAAGAAGGAAATTCAAGGTTGAGCTAATGAACTGTGTGAAAAATATCTTCAGTCTCCCAGCAATTGTGTGAAGGCAAAGAATGAATGTGAACGGTCAACATATAAAAAGGGGAAGTAGAAGACATTGAAGGCTCTGGTCCATTACAGCAGTGTTGTCCTGGCAATTCATTTCAGCTTTCTGGACCTGCTTTCACTAATTCCTTATAAAGAGATTGATAATAAATGAGAAGGTCCCTTTTAGTTCCACAGCTTATGATCTAATTTAATAGCTTACATTTATTGAGTGTTTATGCCACACACATTAAATCCTTTACATACGTTATTTTATTTAATCCTTTCAACAACTTCCATGAGATAGTTACCATCATTATCTCTATTTTAGAGATGAGAAAACTGAGGCTCAGAGGTATTTAGTAAATTGTTTACATTCTCATAGCTTATAAGTGACTAAGCCAGGATTAACTCCATGTCAATTTAATTCTAAAGTTCTTGCCCTTATCTACCACATTCTCTGGTCAGAGGAGGGTATGTCATGTCATAAGAACCGCATACTGGAGACCCATTCCCAATTCCTTCCAGCCTGCACCCAGCAAAGCCTTTTCTAAGTTTTCCTGATTGATTCCCATTGGAGATTTCTGGAAACATTTTCAAAATCCTCAAAGAACATGTATACTTAATGATAAGTGGCTGGCTTGCTGATTTAACATACAATCATTATCTTAATCCAGACAACACAGAGCTTGCCTTTAGCTGCTCCAAACCAGTTCTTTTGGTAAATATGATTAGACATTTACTGTAGACCAGTTTACTAGGGCTGAGTGACATCCATAGATAAGCTGGTCATCAACGCATTTCCACTATTAAAAACAAAAACAAAAAAAACACGTCATAGTCTTAGTCCTGAACTCATAGGTTTAGCTTGGGGTCCTCCCACCTGTGAAGCCACCTCCAAAGAGATACCATAGCTCAGAGGCAAAGAATATTTGACAAGGCAGAGCATCAGGACATCTGTTCAGGAAACCCACTGAAGTCCCCTTGGCTGGAACAAATGCATCTCTTAACATGACCCATCATTCTGATATTTTTTTTGACAATTTCTAAACGTGTATAGAAACAAGTTGGCTCCCTTTATATTCATGTATTCCAGTACACAACATCTGATTTTCTGCATGGCAGGAGCCAACCAAGTGCCCACACTCCCTTCCCCAGTTCACCGTTTTAATGCATTTCATGATTCTGTTGCTTTGGTGTGCATTTCAAAATGACATATTTGATCAATTCTTTAGGAAATATTGATGTTTTGCCCTTTTAAATGTGTCATTTGATTTTCTGATGTTATTCTCCATCTGCTTTGGTAACACTTTCATTTAGTCACAGCTATTTATTGGGTCCCCAAAGGTTTATATAAAGGAATCTGATTTGAGGGTCTTTTATTTTATTTTAAAAATGTTTTTCTCAATTCTCTGCTCTTGTACACTCCCAACCCCACCTTTCCAACCCACTTCCTCCTCCTGCTTCCTTTCCCCCCCTCCTACCACCTCACTTCCTTATTCACTTTCTAAAACACTGTGGATACATTGTTCTGTACATTGTGAAGAACCTTGAACACTGGACTTTCCTCAATTATATTTAAATATTTCATTGTATAAGGCCTATTGCCTTGGTTCTGCTGTTCCCTGTGTATTCAATCAAAGAGCAATTTTTAAAAGCAGGTATGGGGAGAGGGCTGGTGTTTTACATTTCTGACATGTTTTTATTGCCTTTGTTGAAGACATTTCCAAATAGTAGTTCCAAATTTTCGAAGGCAGCAAAAAAACCCCAGTAAGGTCTCTTCTTTTCCCATTGTTCGACTTTTTTTTTTTTTTTCTTTTACCAGCACTGATTGTATTTACCTTACATTCTTGGCAGGTTAATTTCCACATTTCTGATCTCTTAACCTCTTCTTCAAATACAGTAAATGCAGATGTTAGAGACAAGCAATGAGGTTAGAGACTGATCGAAAGTAAGCACATGCCAATTTCTTCCTTGTAAAATATCTGAAGAGACCTGAAGGATAGGGTCAAATAAATAATAAAAAATACCTTTGTTTTATGTTTGCAATTGTCATAACAGATTGTCTCAAAACGTAGATCCTGCACAGAAGGGCTGTGAAATCTGTGAGTTCATCATCTTCAGTTAGGAAAAGTCCCCAACATAAATGTATTAGCTCAAGAATTTTTCTTTTAAGAAAAGACATTGCATTATAAATAATGCAATGATACCATGATACCATGATACCATGATACCCCTCATGATACCATGAAGTAAGCTGATATCAAGTATCTCATTTATTTCACTGGGATGAGTTTAGGATCTATTCATCACAGAGAATGAACATAAAGTAACAGGACTATAAAAATCATTGGCTCGGGGCTTCCCTGGTGGCACAGTGGTTGAGAGTCCGCCTGCCGATGCAGGGGACACAGGTTCGTGCCCCGGTCTGGGAAGATCCCACATGCCGTGGAGCGGCTGGGCCCGTGAGCCATGACCACTGAGCCTGCGCATCCGGAGCCTGTGCTCCGCAATGGGAGAGGTCACAACAGTGAAAGGCCCGCGTACCGCAAAAAAAAAAAAAAAAAAAAAAAAATCATTGGCTCTTCTATGGTGGGAAAGTGCAAGGGAGGTAGACAACTTCATATAAGTCTAGCCTTTGGCATAAATGTGAATCAATCAAGTTTGTTTTTAGGATCATTCTACTTTTCCCCCTTCCTTTCTGAATAATTGGTGTATCTGATGTGCCTCTAAGTTCCTGGTAAAGTAGTATTGTGTGATGAAGAGAGCATACATTTTGACATAAAAATGACTAGTATTTTGACATGGACTCTTATTTTTTTTGCAGTACTCAGGCCTCTCACTGTTGTGGGCTCTCCCGTTGCGGAGCACAGGCTCCGGACGCGCAGGCTCAGTGGCCATGGCTCACGGGCCCAGCTGCTCCGCGGCATGTGGGATCTTCCCGGACCAGGGCACGAACCCGTGTCCCCTGCATCGGCAGGCAGACTCTCAACCACTGCACCACCAGGGAAGCCCTTGACATGGACTCTTGCACCTTCAGATTGCACACCTAAACCTCATGACTGATTTCCACATCTAAGAAAAATTAGATGAATGTTACCTACTTCCCAGGAGGAGGCTGATGTCATTTCTTGGCATGATGGAACATGCCAAAACTGGAATCCAGGGGCATGCTGCATTAGCAGTGGGAGTTTTTGCCTGGAAGCAGCAGCAGTTCTGTCCCATGAGGAACAGCATCAGGGAGAGACGTGTTAAAAGCTAAGCCAGGGCAGCTATGTGCACAGACATCAAGAGCATTCCAGGGGAAAGAAGCAACCTGCAGGTCCAAATGGATAAAATTTCCTATAACTTAAGCATAGTGACCAGATATAAAGACAACAGAAGGAGAGACAGAAGTTTGATGGCTCACACATTTCTTCATGATGTTACTGGCTGGCTGCTCTTGTCTTTCTATTCGACCACTTCCTTTAAGTATAAATTTGTTTTGATCCATCTAGATTACCAAGCTTTCCTTTTTTTTTTCCTTAAAGGAAGACCGACAGAAAGGAGGATATTTTGATCCCTGACTGCACATGCCCCCACAATGATACTCCTGTCTCTCAGCTTTATTTTTCTCTGTAGCACTTACCCTGATCTGTCTCTCTTACTAGAACAGAAATTCCATAAACGCAGTGATGTCGAGTTTCCTTTTTCATCACTGTATCCCCAGCACTTAGAGTAGAGGCAGATTCACAATTCTCACTCAGTAAATATGTGTTGAATGAATAGATAACTTATTAGAGATTGCTAAGGAATATATAAATAGAGGTGTAGCTTAAAGGAACAGGACTTAATAACCTTCAGTGATAGCTTCTAGGTATCGGTCACTCATGTGTTCAGTATTTATTGAGCCTCATTTTGTTCCAGGCCCTGTGCTATATGTGGGAAACACATCAGCAAATAGGACCAGGTTGTTACCCTCAAGGAACATACACTTGAGCAAGGATACAAATAAACAGAATCTTATTCAACAGCGTAATAAAGACCATCACAAAGGTAAACAAAAATGATCTCCTTCAGAAAGTGCTTTAAATTATTTTTCCATGATTCCTTTGCCTAGGATAAAATTCATTTTATAATGGACTCTGAGAACACACCCATAATAATTGGCTCCTGGAAAAAAATAACCTGAGATGCCAATTCTCTTCTGCTTCCCCAAAGAAAAGAGAAACACAGGCCCCCATCATGGCATCTTCTTGGTCTCTGAGAGATATCTGATTCTGATGTTGTCTCAACAAACTTAGAACTGTACTGGACTATTCATATGTCAGCTTTTTCCACCATGCCCCTCATGATACAACATAAAATCCCTCATCCAAGGAAGGAAGGAAACTTGGCTAATTCTCCCTACAGTCTTTGAAGTTCAAAAGCATTTGAATTTGCCTTCCAATAAGTGGTAACACAAACTCTGTCTCCCAGCATTTTATCAACTGGAATGTTTTTCACTAGCATAATACCACAACCTTATAATAGAGTCACACTGATGATTTTTTTTAATGCATGTCAGAAAGGCTCCTTCATGAGGCCTAGAACAAGCAGAGTCATCCAGAAAAAAAATATGTAATTCAATTTAGTATAGGAATTTTTAAATTACATAGTGATTTGGGGGTAATTTTTCTTAAAAAAAAAACCCCAGTGATCATTGCATATTTATAGTGCATATTGGTGTCTAGTAAATAGTTGAATGAATCACATTCTTTCTCTAATTGTGAGATAATTTGTCTTGTTTTGACTTACATTTCCTTAATTAAGAGTAAGGTGAAATATTTTTATATATTGTATGTTATTTGTATTTTTTCCTGTTCAATTATTTGCCACTCTCTTGCAGGTTATTTATATTTTATAAACTGATGTCTGTTCTCCTTGATGTGAATATTTTCCTTGATGAAAGACAAGTGAAATGCCAGCTAGACATTTCATAATTGGGCCATTTGACTACTTTGCTATTTTAAGCACCAAAGATTTTGCTTTGAGCTAAGGCTGTGTATAGCTCCACAAATGCCTTTTCACAACCTTGTGAATTAGAAGGGCATAGATTATGAGTGTTTCCACTTTTTTTAATGAAGACATTGAGCCACCAGCTGAGCTTTTCTGTCTAGAGTGACAGAACTATTGGATTTACAGTTAATCGTAGCCCTCTGCGGAGCATTAACCCAAGGAGATTTCTTATAAAACAAGAGGATGGCAAAAAATAAGTGTGCAGTAGTATTTCCAAACATGGACAAACCTTTCTTTTGTTAGAGATCAGGTGCCTTTTTACTGCAGGTGCACTGGCATTATTCTTCGATTAATCAATGCTGGACAGGCCTCCTGGCTAATCTCATTAGCTAATAGTTCTTCTGGGTAATTAGCTTGATGTGTGCAATTACACTCAGATTTTAGGGCTTTTTTCCCCCAGTCTGAGAGCATTGGTACCTGTTTAATGCTTTGGAGTGCGCTGGCACTTTGAGAGATGATTGAGCAAAATTCCCAAGTCTTTTCACATCAAGAAAGCATGACTGCCTACCTGGCAATAGAATTATCTGGTGTTCATCTATTAAGAACTTTCTTACTGCCAGAAATTTCTCAAGCATGCACACACAGACACACACACACACATACACAGACCACATAAACAATCCAGCTGATGAAGCCTGGAAGTACTTCCAGAACTTTCCATTTGGCTGAAGTCATGTATCTCCAGGTTTCATGATAAAAATTCTAACTAGAATTTAGCCAAATACCCCAAATTAGAAAGAAAATTCCTCAAAGCAGACAACTATGACTGCCATGTGGAAATAATACAAAATCTTTGATCCTTTAAAGATCTGTTCTCTTTCTGCAAAGACCCAAGAGATCTGGGCTGTTGTCTCCATTCTGCCACTATCTAGCCTTGTGACTTTGGGCAAAATATTTAACCTCTTTGGCACTGAATTTATGTATTTACAAAATGAAAAAGCCCATTCAATCCGTCAATATGTTTTAAGCTCCTACTGTGAACTGGGCCTATGCTAACCAAGAGACATCAGGACTATGGAAGAAAGACTCATCCCACCAAGCTTGTTGTCTCACTAGGTTGGGTTAAATTATTTTTCTAAGATCCTTTCAAACTAGGCAACCTTATGATTCTACCATGAACCACTCTTTCCCTTTTCCTTTTTCCCTTCCCAAGTCCCCCAGGACATAAGGAGGAAAAGTGAGCATATTGGGAAGCCAGGTGAACCAAATGTTTGAATCCAGATAAAGTTAGTGGTTATTCAGAAGAGTAGGAATGTCATGGACTTTTATTTTGCCATATTTTTCTCCCTTCCCCATTATCAACCTTAATCCCACCCATTGTGAGCCTGGAAAAGGACTAGGAAAAGCTGAGTTTATGCATTTAAACCTTCAGTGTTTTCCTGTGTTTAGGAGCCAGATCATTCATTCCTCCAGTGACAGCAGGGTACCCACCTGAATTTATACCTGGAACATACATCCCTGGCTGCAGAGTAATGACCCTCAGCTGCTATTTCTAAGCCATTTTATTTCAGGGCATTTTAGCAACCTTGCCTAAACCAGTGTTGTCAACTAAATAACTCCTAGGGACACTAATGGAAGCTTTGAAATGAATTGTCCTATTATGGAAACATCATTTTTTGGTATTGCCTAAACAACCTGAAGTTTTATTTTGTTTTTCCTGGATCTGGTTGCAAAAACACCAGAGAGTGCCTTAGTTATGTTCCAACTCTTGCCTTGATATGATTGTATATAGGCCTTTCAAGGAAAGAACCATCAACCATTACTCAGAGGAAATTTGCTGTTAAAGTGTGTTATTTGTTCTTTTGTTATTGAGCTGCATGAGCTGCTTGTAAATTTTGGAGATTAATCCTTTGTCAGTTGCTTCATTTGCAAATATTTTCTCCCATTCTGAGGGTTGTCTTTTGGTCTTGTTTATGGTTTCCTTTGCTGTGCAAAAGCTTTTAAGCTTCATTAGGTCCATTTGTTTATTTTTGTTTTTATTTCCATTTCTCTAGGAGGTGGGTCAAAAAGGATCTTGCTGTGATTTATGTCATAGAGTGTTCTGCCTATGTTTTCCTCTAAGAGTTTTAGTGTCTGACCTTACATTTAGGCCTTTAATCCATTTTGAGCTTATTTTTGTGTATGGTGTTAGGGAGTGATCTAATCTCATACTTTTACATGTCCTTGTCCAGTTTTCCCAGCACCACTTATTGAAGAGGCTGTCTTTTCTCCACTGTATATTCTTGCCTCGTTTATCAAAGATAAGGTGACCATATGTGCATGGGTTTGTCTCTGGGTTTTCTGTCCTTTCCCATTGATCTATATTTCTTTTTTTGTGCCAGTACCATACTGTCTTGATTACTGTAGCTTTGTAGTATAGTCTGAAATCAGGGAGCCTGATTCCTCCAGCTCCATTTTTCCTTCTCAAGATTGCTTTGGCTATTCGAGGTCTTTTGTGTTTCCCAATCCAAAAATGGGCAGAAGACCTAAATAGACATTTCTCCAAAGAAGATATACAGATTGCCAACAAACACATGAAAGAATGCTCAACATCATTAATCATTACAGAAATGCAAATCAAAACTACAATGAGATATCATCTCACACCGGTCAGAATGGCCATCATCAAAAAATCTAGAAACAACAAATGCTGGAGAGGGTGTGGAGAAAAGGGAACACTCTTGCACTGCTGGTGGGAATGTAAATTGATACAGCCCCTATGGAGATTAGTATGGAGCTTCCTTAAAAAACTACAAATAGAACTACCATATGACCCAGCAATCTCACTACTGGGCATATACCCTGAGAAAACCAAAATTCAAAAAGAGACATGTACCAAAATGTTCATTGCAGCTCTGTTTACAATAGCCAGGACATGGAAGCAACCTAAGTGTCCATCAACGGATGAATGGATAAGGAAGATGTGGCACATATATACAATGGAATATTACTCAGCCATAAAAAGAAACAAAATTGAGTTATTTGTAGTGAGGTGGATGGACCTGGAGTCTGTCATACAGAGTGAAGTAAGTCAGAAGGAGAAAAACAAATACTGTATGCTATCACCTATATATGGAATCTAAGAAAAAAAATGTCATGAAGAGCTTAGGGGTAGGATGGGAATAAAGACACAGACCTACTAGAGTATGGACTTGTGGATATGGGGGGGGAAGGGTAAACTGTGACAAAGTGAGAGAGTGGCATGGACATATATACACTACCAAACGTAGGGTGGATAGCTAGTGGGAAGCAGCCACATGGCACAGGGAGGTCAGCTAGGTGGTTTGTGACCACCTAGAGGGGTGGGATAGGGAGGGTGGGAGGGAGGGAGACGCAAGAGGGAAGAAATATGGGAACATATGTATATGTATAACTGATTCACTTTGTTGTAAAGCAGAAACTAACACACCATTGTAAAGCAATTATACTCCAATAAAGATGTTTAAAAAAAAAAGGTGTTATTGTCTAGCTGCTGATGGCCTATCACCCAGGTGCTGAAGTTCTGGAAAAGTAGTGTTTACTGTCTAATCTGAGCAGAAGTTGGTTTATATTAATGATCAAGGCAACAGCAAATACACTGGGTTTTATTCTCCCCTTTAACCTGCCTCAGTAATAATCTTAATGGGAAAAGAAGATTTTATGATCTTTCTCAGAGGCCCTATGTTCCTGCCTCTTGCAGACATTTCCCTCCCCTTCCCCTGAGAGCTCGAGGGAGACAAAAACAGAAAACACAATGATTTTCTTTCTCTTATATATTGAAAAGAAAGGGAGTATTTGAGTGCCTACAAAGTATGGGAAGTGACAGTAAGTCAACTTGTGTTTTTTTCATTCCTCAGGTCTAGTCTAGAGAGAGATTCTTTTTTCTCTAAACTTAGTAAATGAAATACTTTGGATGTCTCTCTAAATAGTTAAGCATTAGAGCATTTATATTGTTATTATTTTTTTATGTATGCTATTTTCCCTTAGCAATAGAAAAGAAAATAAATAGTCTTTTCATTGCCAGTTCTATTTTTGTTTAGGGCTTGACTAGAAGATATAGCTAATCAAAATGAGCAGAGCATAATAATATTAAGATTAAAAGAACTTATATTTTCCTTTATCCTCTCAACAATCTCCAGATGGATTTCCTAGGGGTTGCCTTCTAAATCTTCTTACACAGTAAGCTGTAAATCCTGGACCCAGCAAGCTTCTGGTTTGGCTGAACATAGCCTTTCATGTACAATATGTTCAGCCACAGTAATGGCAGAAAATTATTCAGAGGATAATTACAGCAATTGATCTTGAGATGTTTTATAGTATCCTTCATAGATCATTCTTCAAAGTCTTTTAGAGAAATGGTGCCTGTGGAATCCTCCAGAAGCAGAAAGCTACTAGGGTCTAATGTAAAATAAAAAGTCTTCAAGAGTCGTAGTCACCTGAAAAGGAAGAGAGATAACCCTAAGAGAATTCAGGCCAGAGGTTGGAGACAGCTCAAAGAACCATATGATTTTGATGGTCCTTACATGAAGATTGCCTTGATCACCTTCTCAGACCATGGCCTCCATCTCAGATATTCTAATACACTTAAGCCTTTAATTACGTATTGCTCTATAATTTCTGTGAAGCTCTCCTGGAGGTTCTCCCACATGACTCTGAACATCTTCCTATGAAGTAGGAGAGGTGGTGAGCCATTAACTTTAACAGATGAGGGAAATAATGATGAGCAGTCAGATAATTTCACAAGGGTCACAGCTTTGGCAAGTGGTGGCACCTGAGGAGAACAGGGTCTCCCGCATAAGGCCAGTGGACTTTGTTCCCTGATAACCCCTAAACAGGAAGCAAAGCTCACACTAGACTTTTTGGGGAAATGCCACATGCCATGCTTCAGTTTAGCATCTCTTCTATCAGAGAGGAACAATTTGAATCCCTATTTCTCCCTTTAACATCACTTCTATATACACACACTTCCATGTACACACCACCACACACAGACATGTGTACACACATGCACACACACACACGGGCGTGCACACACACACACACGGGTGTGCACACACACAAGTCTCTTTATTTTTCTCAATGGTCCTGCCTTAGGCAGAAAACAGATGGGCGGCTGGGCCAGCATACCTGTATTGGACGTAGAAATCAATAGAGACAGTTATTTCATAAATGGCTCCACTAGGCACGGAAATTCATGGCTTAGAGACAGTGGGTGGTTGGAGGAGAGGAGTTTTGGAGGAGGCAAGTGCATCCTTTCTCAAAGACAGCTTGTTCTCAGGGATACCTGAAGCCTTCACAATCGGCCATAGCTAAACAGTGCCAGCTCAGATGCTTAGACGGTGACATTTTATTTTTTATATTCCTGACACCTTATATGATGTCTGACATTAGAACATTTTATATATAATTATATAAACATTATAACATGTTATGAATATTATATATTTTATAATATTTATTTATATTATTTTAGAAATGTTTTATATTATTCTATAATTATTATTTTTTGAAAAAACTGTACTGATTTTAATTAAGCTGAGGGTATGATTTCAGATGAAATTGAATGAGGCCTGGGTAACTAGTAATTATGGCCTGAGAAAATTATGCCCACTTGTGGTAGAAACAAAGAAAGTATGAAAATCAAATAATGACTGACAATCTGGTCAATTAATGGAAAACAGAGATGGCCAGATTTGTGCCCCCAAATCATTAGCTGGTAATTAACCTTCCCCACCTCCACTTTTTACCAGAGCACTAATTTTTCTAGATAATCCCCATGAAAAATAACACAATCATCTATTTGTTTTATGATTTGTGTATCACCAACCTTAAATTAACACAATTAAATGAATCGATTATTTCTGTGTCCTTGCAGCTGGGACTGAGATTTCTTTAAATGAGATTGGACAAAATATGTATTTGCGTGGGTATGTGCTTAAGCTTTTAAAGAAGTTATTTCTGAGGGTGATAATCAAAGGTTGTGTTTTCATGCAACTTCATCAAAAACTTAAAATCTAAAGTTACTGTTCGTTTCTTCTCTATCAAAGTGAAGACAAGGCTTCTTATTGGGAAGAGGAGAAGGTTGTGTGTGTGTGCGTGTGTGTGTGTGTATGTTACAAATACAGTGATACAGGAAAAAGGAATTGCCGTATTCCAACAAATCCTTAAGCAACTATCACACCATTCCTTTATCCATCTGTATCCTTAGGGATGTGTTAAGAAAGTACAATTATCCTCCATGATTCCAGACCTAAAGGAAAGGCATTCATCTGTTTTGCTCACAGCTCCATATGCTTTTATCAGTGACAAATGTGTTTTTCTTCTCCAACCCATTTCCAACTTAGAACCGTATATAATAATATTTTATGAACTTATGTATTCTAATGGGAACTATCCATTTCAGGGTAGTTTCTTTGAAAAACTGCACATCATCTTATGATGATACTAATTCGTGGTGTGTAGCTAGAAGAATTCTGGATTAAGAGCAAGGCAATTACCTGTGAGTCCACTACTGATTATAAATTGTATCCTTTTTCAAATCACTTCTCCTGTCCCACTCCGTTTTCTCATTTATAATGAGGGAGAATTGATGATCTCTCAAATCCCTGCTAAAATTATGTGATTCTATGGCTTCTATGTCCCAAGGGTTGGGGAACTTTTAGAAATTTACCTTCTGTCCCTTATGATATGTTCTTCTGAATTTCCTCAGTAGTTGCAACTTTTTTTTTCCCATTGAAAGCAAATCTGATTTGAAACAGCTAAAGATCATTAAGAGCTGAGCCTAGGGATTCAAGTGCTTGATCAAGCTGGTTATGAACCTTTTAGGTCAAAAATGAGCTGTGACCATAAACTAATAAGATTGGTTTTCTCAATGTGTCATGTAAATCGACTTTGAGAGCCTAGCCCAAAGATGAGTTCCAAAAAGAATTCAAGTGCTGACAGCTTAAGAGGCCTGCTTTGAAGAGAAAATATCCTTCCTTTGGCCAAACATGTTGTCATATGTTGGGCCAAATTCAAAATAGTGTCATAACTTTTTAGGACTTTTTAAACTGCTGTTTGAATGTAACAAGAAATATTTCTTTTAACTAAAGTCAAAAAGCAGTTGCTGTGAGGGCTTCCCTGGTGACGCAGTGGTTGAGAGTCCGCCTGCCGATGCAGGGGACACGGGTTCGTGCCCCGGTCCAGGAAGATCCCACATGCTGCGGAGCAGCTAGGCCCTTGAGCCAGGGCCACTGAGTCTATGTGTCCAGAGCCTGTGCTCCGCAACGGGAGAGGCCTGCGTACCACAAAAAAAAAAAAAAAAAAGCAGTTGTTGTGTAAAGTAGTATTAAACCTCGTTACTATAATAGGTATAACAGGTTTTGAAGAGGATGCCCCTGTCCATGTTCAATTTATTATTATTATTGATAATTAATAGTAGTTAATATGTATTGACTGCTCAGTCTAGATTAATTATATTAGATAATGATCTCACATGTTTTCCCAACTCTATAAGATAAGAAGTAGATGAAAAAACTGAGTCTCATAGTGATTAAGTAGCCTGTCCAGGATCACAAAACTAGTAATTGGCTCAATAGTGTTGAAAAGTCTCTCTGACCACAAAGTGTTGTTATAATTTGAGAAATCCAGTAAGTGGTGAAAAATTATGGTTTCTCCCTAGTCACACTTTGCCCTTATCTTAGTCTGAGTTGCTCCACAATATTGAGCCAGAGATGAAAACTTGGGTGCAGGTTGTTTATTTGGGGGATAATATCAAAGGAAATGGATGTGCAGGGGTGGGGAGAGTGAGGCAGGGAAGGAGGATTGTGTAGGTTGCTGCCGTTGGCAAAGAGGCTCTGTTCTGTGGTTCACTCCAGGAGCATACAGGATGCCTCATGCAAACATCCACCCTACAGAGAGAGGCCTGAGCAGTTACTTGCATGTTTCCATTGGCTAAGGTTGCCTCTGGGGGCCGTAGCTCTCTGAACTTCTGCTATCCACTTGTACACAGGCTGACCGGGGTGCTCATGGGAGAAAATCCTGGAGCAGAATGGAGAAGATGTGAGCAAACTCGTCCCAGAAGTGGAAAGGGCAGTGAATGATAATCCTGTGCTCTTATGCAACTGTCCCAGTGGCTGCTTCCAGGCCATCTGCTCCAATGTCCACAATATTCATGCTACTGGAATTCCCTCTCTCTCACCCTTGAATGCCCTCCCTCTCTTCTCTATTGAAATTCCACTCATCCTTTAAGGCAGTGGTCCCCAATCCCCGGGCCACAGACTGGTATGGGTCTGTGGCCTGTTAGGAACCAGGCCGCACGGCAGGAGGTGAGTGGAAGGCGGGAGAGCAAAGCTTCATCTGTATTTACAGCCGCTCCCCATTGCTCACATCACCACCTGAGCTCCGCCTCCTGTCAGCGTTATGGTGAATTGTATAATTATTTCATTATATACTAAAATGTCACAAAAATAGAAATAAAGTGCACAATAAATGTAAGGCGCTTGAATCACCCCCAAATCTTCCCTCTCCTCTGGTCCATGGAAAAATTGTCTTCCACAAAACCAGTCCCTGGTGCCAGAAAGGTTGGGGACCACTGCTTTAAGGCACTAACCAGGTATCATATCCTCCGTAAAGTCTGCTTCTCTGGCCCTGCCTCTTCCCTCTGACTTCCCCACTACAGGTTGGTCATAAGGCCATTAGATATTCCATTGATGTCTTGGAAGTACTTGCATACAGACTTGTCTCCCTCTCTAAATCTGAATTCCTTGAGTGTAGGGGTTACACTTCTTAATTTCTATAACCCTAGCACAGAGCCAATATTTTTGTAGATACTCTACACATTTTTGTTAATGAAATAAGGGAGTGAGTAAATATCCACTTTTCATACTTCAGTAGATTTTAATCCTGAACTCTTTCTGCCTTTGCCTTAGCAGAGTCCTAAAACCTTCTATCAGTTTTGGTGCCCTTCCCTGGACCCTCTCCAGACCTCTTTGATCTTGAGATGCAGCATGCAGAATCGCTGAGAGTGTTCCAGTTTACACTGCACCACAGTTGTACATATCAATGTAGTCCTGGCATCTGTTTCTCTGCCTTTCAACCCAGCGGCAGCAAGTTCTACTTCATTGCTGGCCGTTGCTTTGATGCCCTGCGTTATAGTGATTCACGTGCAGGCCTCTCTTCCCTAATGGACTGCAGTCTCCTGAGGGGGAGGCAATTATCGTCTTCATCTTCCTATTCCCACAAGGGAGAGAAGGTGATATAGCTAATGGTCAAGGACAACTACCTTCTCATACAATGGTAACAATAATAAGGATACCTAACACTGATAAACAGGTCCCATATCCCTGTCTCTCTGAGCACTCTACATAAATTACCTCACATCACTTTCTCACTACAACCTTGGAGGTGGTCTTATTATTCTCCCCATTTCATATACAAGGAATCTGAGGCTCGGATAGACTAAGTGACTTACCTATGATTACGCGTCTAGCAAGTGACAAGTGACCTTAACTAAAGTCTGTGCAATTATAAAATACTGCGTGGTCTGCTGAGGGTTCTCCTGAAAGATGGAAGCAAACACAGAGATCATCAAGGGCAACCAGGAAAGACATTTGTTTTTGTTTTTGTTTTCATTGTTTTAGATCAATGCTTCTCAACAAGGGTAATTTTACCCTCAGGGAACATTTGGCCATGTGGAGAGACACTTTCGGTTTTCACAGCTAGGGAGAGGGGAGGGGTGCTCCTGGCAACTGGTGGGTAGAGGGCAGGGAGACTGCTAAACATGCTACATTGTACTACAAAGAATTACCTGGTCCAAATTGTCAATAGTGCTGAGGTTCAGAACTCCTGGTTTAAATAAAGAAACTGAGACAGAAAAAAGAGCATGAAATAGGTTTAACACAAAATAGTGGCAGGTTTGGGAAAAGAACTTAGGCCTTCTTCCTCTTTACCCCAGTGCATTTCCTACACTACCATGCCCCTAAGTCATGTTGGCTCATGCTGACACATGGTAGCAGCTGTATGTGAAAATGCTTTGTAAACTACGAAGTTCCCACAAAGGTTAGGTCCTTGTCATCAGCACTGTATCCCCGCTGAGCCCCACTCTGACTTCTCGGGACTTTCCTCCACGTGTTTGAACCTGTTCACTCTTTCAGCCTTCTCTTCCATAGCAGAGTGCTGTGTCCCCTTTTTCCTTGGCCATCCCTACCAACTACCACCTGATGTGATCACAGAAAATGTTTTATCTTATTTTTCTTTAACTTCCTTAGTGATTTTTACATGGAGTGGCCTTTTTGGATGGTGTGGTACTCCAGGCTAATGCCTTCAGAAATGTTCTTGTCCTTCTTGGCCTAGTACCTGGTTCAGTTCATTAAAAATATAGGATTTGTCAACTTGGGTCTTATATAATAATCTACTTAGAGAAAGTATTTATGAACATCTTATTTTTGGCATCTTTAGATGATCATGATGTCTGACAAGACCTCCCATCTCTGGAACGCACCCAGGTCCTCTTCAGTTTACCTGCCCAGACCTGTACTTCATGTTGGAACTTCCCAGAGTTCTGATCCCCGCTGACCTTTGCATCTTGACCTCAAGTCTCATTGCAAACACTGATGGTTTCAATGGCTTATTGTGGCCAATGATACTCTGGATGGGACTCCTTCAGACCCAATTCCCTTCCAAGCCCCCTGCCCAACAAGATAAGAAGATTGGATATATTTTTCACAATAAGGTTGTGGAAGATCCAGATTGCAATCAGCTTTAGAGGACCTCACTCAAATATCCTGCATCATCTTGGTAATATATAATAGATGTTTCATCCATGAATTTCTCTGTAGCTTTTTGCATTTCTAACTATGTTCAGCCTGTAATGGATTACAATCAGTCAAAGAAGAAAGCAAATAATCAATAATCTAAGTGCGTAAATAAATAAGAATTCTGCAATTTACTACCCACTATGTGAAACAGCCATGCCAAAGTAAATGTTCCAAAGTTCCAACAAATGGGAGCATCTCCAACTCTTGTTTTGTTCTCAAATGCAGATATAGAGGGAGTAAAAGGATTTGTGTGTTACTGGCTCTATATATATTGTGGGTGTTGTGGGTGATGAGCAGACAAAGGGCAGAATGTGTACATTTCATTTCATTCCTTTCTCCCCCAATTCTCCCAAAGAAACATAGTGAAATACACAGGATGGAGTGTTCTGGCCTAAAAATATCAGGCTGGCTTGGGGGGAAGCCAAGGTTTGTAGTCTTCCCTGCTACATCTGATATCATCGTGCAAACCATGGCATTGAATTTCAGTAGCAAAAACTGCTGTTTCAAGATCTCAGGCAGACTACAAAGCGCACAATTTTGTTTGTCTGGTTCTTCCATCTCTCTGAATTCTTATCCTGTCTTTTTTCTCCCTGTATAGCATCACAGAAGGAAACAAATTTTGAGCATCAGTGGTGGCCTGACTTCTGCAGATGGCCACCATGCCCATCAGAAAGGACCTGAGCTCTCCTCAGCTACAAAGACCCCAGGTTTTCTCTTTCTAAGGCATCCAGGAAGGATCTTTTTGTAGCACCTTGGCAAATGTTCATGGAGTTCAGTTTGGAGCTAGGACCAAAGATAAGCAAGAGTCAACAGAAGGCTAACTTTATACTGAAGCTATAGTCCAAGTTTTGACTTCTGTCAAATTCACCATCTTTCCATATCCTTATTGTGAGATACTGCCCCAAAATTCAAATCTCATTGGTCATTTACTGTTTCATTCCAGTCTTTTCATTATGAAATGTTGTGCATTTTTTTCTTCTTACCAGTTTGTCCTACCTCCGCTGCCCTTTCTTCCAAGTGCCATCTGGAACCCCAATTTCAAAGTAAATAAACCCCTCTATATCTGCGATTCCTTCACAGCCCATTTCCTCTCTCCCTGGCTTTGAGTGAATCCTGACAATCACTCAGGAACACTGCAGTCTAGTGTGGATGTAAAGAGCTCAGGTTCTGGGTTCAAATCTCAGTCCTGCCTCTCATCAATTATGACATCTTAGGCAGGAAAGGTACAAAATTTTTTTTAGACTCAGTTTCTACATCAGTAAATGGAAGAAAAAACTCCCTTAGGATTATTATGAGGATAAAATTAGTACATTATAAGCACTTAGAACACTGTCTAGCACTTTGGAAGAATAAAAAACAATAGTATTTAGTGAGTCCAGCCAGGACTGCCTACATTCCATATAATTCAGTATTAATTTTCTTGGAGATTTTCAACATCTTTTCAATGATGCATTTCCTTCTCCAAGCCATTACTCCTTCACTGTGCTGTAAGAAGTACCTCTTTCTATGAGACTCATCCTTGCAAGATGTATCACTCTTTACCCTCCTCACCCATGCCATAACCTCACATTCATCCAGAACTTCTGCACCATCTCACAATACTTCAGTTTCAAGTCCCATCTTCATACTGTGTGACATCTGTGATTAGATGACTTGTTCATCCTCCTGAAAAACCACATCTGTGTATTTGTTCATCTCCTCAGCATCAACACCTCAGCTTGAACACTGCTGGAGGTAAGGACATACCTTGCTGCCACTCATTTGCTGTGAATCAGGATTAAATGCCTCATTTTACAACTGAGGAGGTAAGTCTGAGACAAAGAGGCTGACACTTTTGCTCAAGAGCACATAACTAATAAATAATTAAACCCAGTTCTCCTGACTTTATTCCAGACACTTTGTACTGCAACAGATTTCCTTGAAAGACTTTCTAAAGTTTATGCATATTTGTTTGGCATTTTGGTATCCAGAAGAAGCATGTAATGTTATCTGAAAGCTCGAAGTGTTTAATGTCATCTTCCTCTCTCCTGTAGATTATTTTTTGTGTAAATAGTTGTCTTTCATTGTCAAATATGTAGTTTTTCCATGAGAAATCTATAATTCTTCTTTCCCAGCTTCTGGAGGAATATATCTATATTCCCATTTCTCTGAGCAAAGGGGTCCATTTTATCATGGCAGCAGTAAAGGGGAAAAGGAAAATCTAAGCCCTCAACCCAATAGGGCTCATACCCTCTGGGGCTTAACAGAAGGCTGATTACCATTCAAGATATATCAGTTTGCTAAGGGAAACATTGAGACAAGTAATGAAAGATCCACTGGGAGTAAGGTTGGGGTTGAGGGCTTGTTGCTGGTGGATCTAGTTTTTTATTTTCTTTTTGAATAGGCAACAGGGATGGCAGATGGATTGTCCAGTAGTCTAGCTGGACAAGAGAGGACCTGCAGTGTCTTCCAAGGAGAAATTGATGATATCTCCTCAGGCATGGGAAGTGGAGAGGAGGTTTAGTTTTTGGCACCAAGCTGCAGCTTTCTGAATAAGCATTCATTAAAAATGATGGTGAGTATAATTCAGCCTCACATCTCACCTATAGAAAGCCAAGCTAGAGGACAGAAGTATTTACTTTGAGAAGACATGAGCCTTTGGAAGTGAGGATTCAAGGCAACTACTTATCTACCCCAATTAAATAAATTGATTTAATTATGATTAATTATTTATTGAAGACCTACTATACATGCACTGGGAAATCCTGAACTTTTAACCAAAAAAAAAAAAAAACCAGCTTCCACCCTTAAGGAGTTTAATATTTACTTTAGTCAGAGAGGAAACCAAACAGCAAACAACAATGATAGTTTCACTTAACCTTTGAATTGGTCCAGGGAATGACCATGTGTGATAAAATTTAAACCACCCTCCTATGGACCATTTAATCTTATGAAGTTTTACTTCAGAGATGAGAGTCCTTTGAGGGTATATCTTTTTATTTTCTCCTTTATGTAAAATGAGCAACACTGTTCTAGTTGACTACTGAAGGCATACATCAGACTCGATTTCAATACTCTTATTATAAGAAAGGAAAAGATAGTAGAATTAGTAGAAATATTATATGGTAAATACTTTTTATAATTATTTATATGGATCACATAGGAGAACTCAGTAAGCACTGGGGACATTTAGGAAGTTTCCATTTGGGGGTTCATATATTCAGATCAATAGGGGTAAATGGCTTTAGAAGTAGATTTATTCAATAGTAAGAAGAAGGTTTTATTGTGTCCAAAATTGGAGTCAACTGCCTTTGGAGATAGTGAATGGTTCATCCCTAAGAGTATTGAAGAACGAGTTGGAAAAATGCCTTCAGGGATGATGAGGATGAAGGCCTCTTTTGGGATAAGAGTGTTGATTATTTGCCTGTAAGCTACTTTCTACATCTTATTATCTCTAATTTCAGTGAAGGGTCCCCAAAGAGCAATTCTGACTTAGATTCCTTGAAGGTGATGTCCACCACCCCTTTCCTCCTCTGCAATCACAGTTCTCAAAGTCTTTGAGACATTTCCATCAGGAGCAGATGCAGACGAGAGAGGAAAGAAATATTATTTTGCAGCAACTGGTGCTCCATCAAAACAGAGGCCTTGTGAAATGATGGCAGACATCAGTAATCACCAAAGTACTGGACTTATTTATAGGTTTGAGTGAAAGATAAATACTGTGCATGCACATTCTAATTAAGGCTAAGATTTCCCAGCATGCATAGCTCTGTATCTCATTCTTCTTGTCACTGCTGGCACAGCTCTCATATTTTCTGTGGTTTTTCTAGTTATGAATAATGCTGTGCTGACTAAAATGGATGGAGTTGCAAGTTGGCCACAGGGCACAGGGATTTGATCTGCCACATGGCTGGAACCTGGACTCAAAAATACCACAGCTGCATTTGCCCTTGTCTTCAGTGGCTGACTAGAGCATTTAGACAAAAGATGGTGATGTGTGTTTTAGGATTACCTGTGAAGGGGCTCCCCTCCCACTGTGGTACAATAGTGGATGGTAAAAAGTGAAGCACTCCATAGAAATGCTCCCTTCTCAATTCCATTCATGTCAATTAAACATCTGTTGGGTTAGGAGGAGAGATATGGTCTGTTTCCATCAGGCACATTTCTAAGATAGATTTCTGAATAGCATAAAGCTAATGCTCTTTTAATAGTCTCCCCTACCTATTACATAATGAAAAAAATTGAGCACATGCCATGAACATATGACTAATGGCCCTTAGAGAAAGTCCAATCCTAGTTTTGATCTTTGGGAGATGAGGCCATCATAATCTAATGTAGCTAATCATGTCAAAGGCACAATCAATAAGCATACACTGATCTCACAGTGCAATTATCTCCATACGTTCATTTTTAGACCAAATCAATCAAAAGTAGTCAACCTGACTAGGAATTAATTCAGAAGTATCATTAATTATTTTAAAAAATCAAGATTTACATTTTAAAATATTAATATCCTGTTACTTAAATTTTTTCTATTCTTAGTTCCTTAGAATATCTTTACATAAGTACACTGCAATAAAATTTGGGGTCTTTTCTTGGCAATAGTATGACTTTTCATTACTGAAGAAAAAACATAATAAAAGTATTTTCTCAGGCTTCCCTGGTGGCGCAGTGGTTGAGAATCTGCCTGCTAATGCAGGGGACGTGGGTTCGAGCCCTGGTCTGGGAGGATCCCACATGCCGCGGAGCGACTAGGCCCGTGAGCCACAACTTCTGAGCCTGCGCTTCTGGAGCCTGTGCTCCCCAACAAGAGAGGCCGCGATAGTGAGAGGCCCGCGCACTGCGATGAAGAGTGGACCCTGCTTGCCACAACTAGAGAAAGCCCTCGCACAAAAACGAAGACCCAACACAGCAAAAATAAATAAATGAATTAATAAAAGTATTTTCTCCCCTCTATATCTTTGTGAAAGCCCCATCATTTTACTCTGGAGCTATCTTTAGTCCTCCCCGAACATGTATGCATAGTAGGCAAGGACTAGGCATAGATCTGGATTTTAGTTTGTAGCTTCCTTTGACCAAGGTCAAGGGTAAAGAAAGCAAATAGAAAGAGAGATAGGAAAACACAGGACTAAACCAGATATGGAGTATGGCTTTCTCCTCAGGATTTTTTACTTGAGTCCCAGTGAAAACTTATTTGAATTATTAGCTGATTTTTCTTCTAAACTTCTTGCAGCTGTATCAGCCAGAATCAGTGTCTAGTATCACTTGGCTTCCAAACAGTACTCCCTCTTGTTTCCCTTTGACTCACATCAACAACTCTTTCTCAGTTTCCTCTGTCAGTTCTTTCTCATTCCACTGACTTCTGAACATCAGAGTGTTCATAGTTCAGTCTTTGTACCTTTTCTCTTTCCTATTTACATTCATTTTCTTGATATACTTATCTAGTATCATGGCTATCAGTGCCATCATGACAACTCCAAATTTTAAATCTCTAGCAAGAACTCTTTCCTGAGCTCCTTATAGCTCTCCAACATAAAAAAAAAATGCATCTCAAATTTCAACTTTTCAATACTGCACTCCTGATATTTCCCAAACTTGGTTGCACTTGCTGTGTCTTCCATCTTAGTTAATAGCAACACTACCCTTCCCATTGCTCAGGTCCCAAACCACAGAATCATCTTTAATGCTCTCTTTCACATAGTCCATGTCCAATCTGTCAGCAAATCCTGTTGGCTATGTCTTCAGAAAGTGACTGACTACATCTTGCCACTCCCACAGCTATCTTCTTAGCCCAATTCACTGTCAACTCTTTTGGATTATTGCAAGAGCTTTTTCTAGTCTGAATTTGCCCACCTGCAGCATATTCTTCATATAACAGCCAAAGTAACCTCATAAATAGTAAATCAAATCATGTCACTCTTCAGATCACAACCTATTCACTCAGAATAAAAGGTAGAGTCTTTATAATGGTATACGAGCCTCTACATGATCTGGCATCATTAAGCCTAAACTTCCACCTTAAGGACTTTACTTGGGCTATTCCCTCTGCCTGGAACATACTTCCCCAGATATCTGACCATTCACTCCTTCATCTTTTTTAGGTCATCCTTAGCTATCTAAATTTCACACTGTCTTCACACATGCAATTCTCTATACCCCTTCTTTATTTTTCTCCACAGAACTTATCACCACCTGGCATAGTCTATATTTAACTTACATGCCTTTTAAATTGTATCCTCTCCCCTTATTAAATGTGAGCCCCAAGAATAGAGAAAGCAAGGATGTTTGCTATTTTGTTGGTCACTGTACCCCCAAGCAAAGGGAATGGCACAGAGGAGAAATGCCTGGCATATAGGAGAAATTAAAACATATATACTGATTGAGTGAATGGGAGGGAGGGAGCCTTAAGAATTTAGCCCATCTGGAAGGGGCATGGGGCAGGATACAACCCCTGATAGATAGGCAGCAACCTAAGCAGTTTCAGTGAAGTGCTGAGGAGTATGTGCACCAACATACAGCCTAACATTTTCACTTTTTAAAAAAATTCCTCCACTGTCCCAGTATGATGCTCCTATGCCTCAGGAGAAAATACATTAACTCTCAGAAACCTGATAGATCATGAACCATGAAAGTACTTGTAAAAAGCTGTGTAAATAGATAACAGAAATCCTGATTCTATTTCTTTTGTGATGATGCACAACTGCAAAACAAATATTGAAAAATTTAAAAAATAACATTGAGTATCTTTTCATGGAAAACTCCATTACTGCCCTGTTATTGTGTCTTGTCTCCATCCACACAACCCTCCCCCATTAAGGCACTCTCTATTTTTGGTAGGTAGCACAACCCAGTAAAAAGAGCATGGGTACTGGAATCAGAGAGACTTGGCTTCATGCTGTGATCACACTACTTGCTAATCACAGAATCTTGACCAATTTTCTTGACCCTTTTGAGCCTCAATGCTTATTTGTAAAACAGGAAAGATAAAATATACTTTATTAGGTAATTATGAAGATCAAATTATATATAATATTATGTACAAGTTATATATAAATTATTTATAATATATAATGATATACTGTATATTTGATTGGCACCTAATATTACATACATTCTATATATCATATCAAATATATATATATTTGATTGACACTTAATGCATGCTCCTTAAAATTTGATTGGCATTAAGTGCTATGAGATAATGGAAAAAATATATATATATTGGTCTCTGTCCCTAGTTCCTGGTACAGAACTCCTAAAACCTTTATAATTCCCTGTGTGATATCTGATGACACTAGAAGCATCTTTTATTCTAATATTTGGTCTTTGACCCCAGTTCCTGACACAGAGTTTCAAAATTCCTTGGAGTTTCCTGAGTGATAGTAGTGTCTTTTTTTCTGATAAGGGAACTCTTGGTCAGCTCCTGCATGGGGGCTGGTCACCAGAAAAACCACACCATGATTAGAAACTTGGAATTTTCAGCCCCACCCTACATTCTTCAGCGAGAGTAGAGGGGATGAAAAAGGAGTTAATGATCTATCATGCCTATGTGATTATGTCATAAAATCCCCAAAGTAAGGGTTTTGGAGAGCTTCTAGGTTGGTGTACATACTGGGAGACTGGTGCTACCCAAGAAAGCATGGAATCTTTGCACCCCTTCCAACACACCTTCCCCTATGCATTTCTTCCATCTGGATGTTCACCTGAATCTTTAATCATATTCTTTTATAATAAACTGGTAAACAGTAAGTAAACTCTTCCCAAATTCTGTGAGCTACTTTAGCACATTAATTGAACCTGAGGAGGCAATGCCATGGGAACCTCTGTTTTATCACTGACAGGTCTGAAGCACAGATAACAACCTGGATTTGCTAATGGCATCTGAAGTGGGGGGCAGTTTTGTGGGACTGAGCCCCTAACCTGTGAGATCTGATGCTATCTACAGGTAGATAGTATCAGAATTGAGTTAAATTCTGGACCACACTGATATTGCAGAATTGCTTGGTGTGGGAAAAAAACCCCACACAACGGGTGTCAGAGGTGTTGTGAGTATGGTAACTGTGTGAGAGTAAAGGAGGAACACAGGAAGAGTAGAGAGTAGGTTTTCTACACTAGTGCCAATCATATATATATATATATATATATATATATGATTACATTGTATATAATATATAATATGTTGTTTTATATTGTATATATATAACATAAATATATAATACATATTATGTATTATATAATACAATAGTACATATTATATAATATGGTATACATTATAAATAATATTGTATATAACATATAATACAAATATATTATGTAATTTATATTAAATATACATATATTTGATTGGCATTTAATGCATTCTCCTTAAAGGATTCAAGCTTTCTGTATAAGAACAGGTTTTTACAGTAAAGCAGAGACCGATAGCTTAGTGTCTCATTAGAAATTAAGAGCTACATCTTCTGGATTCATCTCTTCCCTTATGTATTTAACTAACTGGGGTCCATGTCCTAAGAAAATACATATATACCAAAAGGAACTATCTTAGAGTATGCTGGGAGGTCTAACACATCCATCTAAAATATGTATTATAGATAATTTCTAATTGTCATCCCGTTTCGGTTTCGCATTTTACAGAATCTGGACAATTTCAGTGGCAGCTAAAACAAGTTGGACTCAAGAGCCCCACCAGGTTTATTGACCTTGACAATTGGTTCTGGTACATGCCCTGCTATGATATTCTTGAGCTCGTTGTCCAATTATCCCTTACAGCCCTGTGCACAGAGGTCCTTTCTGGAGGAAATCTATAGGAAATTGTTCTACTCAGCTGCTCCTGACTCCAGCATTATTACTCTCTGGGATCCCAGCTCAGGCCTCAAAGCACTTCAGTAAGAACAAAGACAAGTGTGGCCAACAGAATCTTAAGAAATTTAACTGAACCCGTGATGTTCATAAGTGCCATGGGGGTAAGCAATGTGACTTGAAGCCCAACTCAAAGGAATGACATTTGAAACTTGTATATAAAAATAATAACTTTCATATCTCATCTTTTTTTTTTTTTTTTTTTGCGGTACGCGGGCCTCTCACTGCTGTGGCCTCTCCCGTTGCGGAGCACAGGCTCCGGACGCGCAGGCTCAGCGGCCATGGCTCACGGGCCCAGCCGCTCCACGGCATTTGGGATCTTCCCGGACCGGGGCACGAACCCGTGTCCCCTGCATCGGCAGGCGGACTCTCAACCACTGCACCACCAGGGAAGCCCTCTCATCTTCTTTTTAAACTTCTTCTCAATTTATATCTCTCCCAATACCCTAAGAGCGAACATCTCTTAGCAAGCAGTGAGTAGAAGTTGTGCTCTTAATTCATATTCATAATCTGCTCTATTTTCTTCCCAGTTCAGATTCTATCCATTGTTACAACAAAAAAATAAGTGGTGTGGGCTTATTAAGAAAGGAGGTGTAGTGACCCTCTGGGGAGATAACCTTAATCCAATTTAAATGGGTTTGGGTTCTGACAGGTGTTTGGTGTTTGGGTTCTCACCCAGCTGTCTGATGAGCCTGTGCTTTCCAAACTTGTCTGCACATTGGGATCACCTGAGAAGTTTCTGATGCCTGTGTTCTGCCCACTAGAGGCTGATGTGATTTGTCTGAGTTCAGTCTGGACTTAGGACTTTTTGAAAGATCATCAGGTGATTCTAATGTGTAGACAAGTTTGTGAATCACTTCCAAGGGCCCATGATATGGGAGTCTGTCTGAATAAAAGTATTTCTAATTTCATAGAGCCAGAGATACTGCCTAGGTCAATATCCTTGCCAGTGTCTGGTTCATTAAGGCCAAAATAGCTAATTTTGAAAGGGGAAGGATTATATCTCTATCTAGTATTACTCCAATAACAAATGTATCTAAATTATAAGCTGGAAAATAATTTTTTAGTTATAAAAGAAAGAGGGAAATCTAAATTATATGCAGGCTATCTCTGGATAGCAGCTTAACCATTACAAGACTGCTATCTGAAGGGAAATAAAAGGAAATAGAAAGCAGGCTTCAGCTGATGGTAGAGATCTGCTCGTACAACTGCCTATAGAATCTATGTTTGAATATATCTTTTATTAAGCTATGCCAACAATCAGGAGTGGAGAAATTAGAAAAATCTAGACTTGGATATGAGAAAAGTAATGATTCTATGATCTAAACTCTTTCTAGTTTGGGATATCCTACTGGGAATTTGAAGTGGGGATCAAAGGGGATACATTTCAAACCAACCCCAACCCTATGAAATTTAACAGAAAGATGAGCACTCTACATAGCACTAGGCTACAGGGCAGGACATTATTCCTTGGGGTTTTAGGCACATGGGAACAAGCAGCTGATAGGAAAAGAGAAGCCTAACCACAATTAAGTTGAATCCTCATGGGAGGTTTTGAAATTCTAGGCACTCAGATAGTTTTAACCCATTCTCAAGATAGAAAGATGCACAGCAACATCCAATAGAAATATAATGTGATCCACATATGTACTTTAAAATTTTCGAGTAGCCACATTCAAAAGAGAAGTAGGGGGCTTCCCTGGTGGCGCAGTGGTTGAGAGTCCACCTGCCGATGCAGGGGACGCAGGTTCGTGACCCGGTCTGGAAGGATCCCACATGCCACGGAGCGGCTGGGCCCGTGAGCCATGGCCGCTGAGCCTGCGCGTCCAGAGCCTGTGCTCCACAACGGGAGAGGCCACAACAGTGAGAGGCCCACGTAATGCAAAAAAACCAAACAAACAACAAAAAAAAAAGAGAAGTAGGTGAAATGAATGTTAACATGTTTTATCCAATATATATTATCATTTCAACATGTAATAAATATAAAAATTTAAGAATCAATGCAATAAAATATTTTACATTCTTTTTTCCTACCAGGTCTTTGAAATCTGGGATATATTCTACACACTCACAACACACCTCAATTTGGACTAGCCACAGTCACTTGCTGAATGACCGCATGTGGCTACTGTCTACTATTTTGGACACTGCAAGTGTAGACGAAAGATAACAAGGTCTGAGTAAAAGATAACAAGGTCTGAGTAAAAAGACTTGTGTTCTAATTGGTCTTAAATGATGGATTGTTTTAGATGGTCTCTAGAGTCGTTTTTCAGCCCTTATGTTCTCTGAGTCAATGGCAAGTCAAAGATGTGGGTGCATTGAAAAACGGTAACAGCCAAGCCTTCGAAGCTGGGACAGTCCCCAAGACAAGTCTGCTATTTCCATCTCAATTTAGGGAGATTAAAAAAGCATCTTCGTCTCTCACCAGAACAGCGGGTCCTGAGCAGAAAGTACAGTCTTTGTCCCCTACAGCAAAGGGATTCTCTGGGATGTGGTTCCAGGAGAAATTCACTGAAGGGACTGCTTAATCAGGAATTAACGTTGCTATTGATCTCAGTGGTCAGGTGATGAGCAACGTGGTGTAAGTCAAACCCTTGACCCACAGCCCAAAAAGCATAACCCATATGATTACTTTTTGCACAGCTTTATTAAAAAGAATACTGCACACTTCCACGGTATGTTTCATTCCCAAGACCCGTATAAGTCATAAGTCCCCGCCCCATTGCCATTGGCTTTCAGAGCAATAATAAGCTCCAGCACGGCAGAACTTTGTCTTGCCTCCTAGCCTGAGGTGGCCCTGGAGCTATTAAACGTCTCTATTCATTGCCCCACTTTCAGATGAATTTGCTTAAATGGTGGTCTATTTAGACCTCAGACATGAAACTTCTGTTTTTACTGGTGTGATGCAGAAATGGCTGTGGTGAAATACTTGAGCTAAAATGAAAGAACTGAAGGCTCGGCCCATCTGTTCTCCTGAAGCACTGTGTGACCTTAGTCAGATGCCTCCCCATGTCTAGACATCAGTGCATCCCCATGTAAAACAATTATAGCTCTTTCCACTTTGATGGTGAGGATCATGTTCATGGAATCCTGATACATTTCACAGGAAGGTTTAAGATAAATGCAAGATACCATGATGAATCATTTCAACGGACCCTAGGGAAGAAGCGGGATGGTAAATAACTGTCAAATCTTGGTAAACAGCTCAGACAGATGAGGAGCAGTGATGCCTTGATGGGCAGGTCAAGGACAAATGGAGAGGGGGTAGAAAAGGGAGGAAGGAGGGGGAGGGGGCTGGGGACACTCACTGCTGGGCCACCCAATGCTAAGAATGGCGAAGTTTGAAAACCTTGTCTTTGTTCTGGAAGGACTTGAGGAGCGAAACTGATTAGCTGTAGAATATCATTTAAATCTCCTCTTAAAGCAAATCCAAGTCTTTAATCATTATCTCCCAAACCACCAAACAGCTCCAGACACACACCAGCCTCACTGAGAGACTTGTCAAGACTGAAATAGTAATTCACAAATTCACTAAAATTCCCTGCTCCAGCGAGCAGTATGACAGCTCCAGCGACCGCGGTAACATTTCTATTCAAACTGGCTTTGGAGCCGAAGCTATAAATATCCTTGCAATATTTCCTGCTTCAGAACATAAAGACAGCTTTACAGCACTGATAAAATAGAAATTGCTTTCTCTCTGAGGTCTTGCTGGAATTTTAATGTCTGTTTTGCAATAAAGCAGATCCTACACAATTTGATTTGAGGGAAAGAAAACAAACGGTCTAATTTGGTTACAATAATGACTCTTCTTGTATTGTTTGCCCTACTTGCTTCTCTGGCTGCTGGGCTGTTAAAGTTTGTAGCGTTGAGCAGAGGGGCTGATTTTATGATAATACTAAAATGGTTTCCTTATTATTTAAAGATACATTGTCTTCATCCCTCCTCACCACAGTGCAACAAAAAACAATTTTTGAAGGAGAAATAGAGAGAAGAAAATAAAATTTACGGCCCTTAATAGTGCTTTGTGAAAGTTGTTTGTTAGAACTGTAAAGCAGTTGACCAAAGATGACATGAATTTAAAAGGCTTTTGAAATGTAAAAGATCACAGCAGCTTTAATTATTCCATACATGTTACACAAGTTCTTGTTAGTGCCTTCAAAGCTGAGCAAAGCTTCTTTAAAAAAAAACAAAAAAAATCCATATACACCCCTCTCCTTTGTAGATTACATGATATAGAAAGAAAAAAACCCCAGAAATTTGTGTTTGCACACGGAATATGTGCTGAGGGCGTAGGAAAGTGGGGTTAAGAACAAAAGCTAAGTCAGAAAGAGAAAAACAAATACCGTATGCTAACGCATATATATGGAATCTAAAAAAACAATGGTACTGATGAACCTAGTTGCAGGGCAGGAATAAACAGGTAGACATAGAGAATGGACTTGATGACATGGGGTGGGAGGGCAAAGCTGGGGCGAAGTGAGAGTGGCATGGACATATATACACTCCCGGATGTAAAATAGTTGGCTGGTGGGAAGCAGCAGCATAGCACAGGGAGATCAACTCAGCTCTTTGCGATGACCTAGAGGGGTGGGATAGGGAGGGTGGGAGGGTGGGTCAAGAGGGAGGGGATATGGGGACATGTGTATGCATACGGCTGATTTGCTTTGTTGTGCAACAGAAACTAACAAGGTATTGTGAAGCAATTATACTCCAATAAAGATCTATTTTAAAAAAATAAATAAAATTTGCTAATTCAGAAATTGCTTAAGATAAGATTTAATAAAAAATAAAGGTAAATAAAATAAAAGTTCCAAAAAACAAAAGTAAAACAAACAAACAAATAAGAAGCTAAGGATAGAGCAGGCTGTCTGGGGACAAGAATTAAATGATTGAAGGGAGGCAGGGTTTGATCAGGTGGTGATTAGAAGTATGATTAATCCAATATCAGACTTCTTGGCTAAGGGTTAAAGTTCAATTAGTGTTAGTTAGGCTTGGGGTTCCCAGGAATTTATCTTTGTACTGAAAAAGAATTTCTCCCTATGTGAAAAGCACAGTGACTCCATACATCCTCTAACTGCCTTATCGAGGGTATCTCTCCCAGGTCACACAGCCCCAAGCAAAACGATGAAGTAGACATTCTCTTCCACAAGCTGCCTCCCTTCTTTCTTTGGGCATCTTGAAACCACACAACTCAGATTGGGACTTGAACCCACCGTCTTTTAATTGAGATCGCATACCTGGCCTCAGGACTTGCTGAAGTTCAGGTTCTTTATGTCACATCACAGAAAGAATTCAGTGAGAGACAAAGTGATAGGTAAGAAATGGATTTGTTTAGAGAGATACACATTCCATAGACAGAATGTGGTCAGTCTCAAAAGGCTAGAGCAGCCCCAGGGCACGGGGTTGTCTCAGAGAGTGAGGGCAACAGCCATGGGAGAACATACTCCACAGAGTGTGGACCATCTCAGAAGGCAAGAGGCCTCAAAATATGAGGTGGTTAGTTTTTATGGGCTGGGTAATTTTATTGGCTAATGAGTGGGAGGGTTATTCCAAATATTTTGAAGAAGAGGTCGAGATTTCTAGGAATTGGTCTGCCAGCCAGTTTTTGGCCTTTTATGGTGAGCCTTGGAATTGTCATGGTGCCTGTGGGTATGTCATTTAGCTAACGTATTACAATGAGCATATAATGAGACTCAAGGTCTACTGGAAGTCAAATCTTCTGCCATCTTGGACCTAGTTGGTTCTAACCAGTTTATGCCTATCCAAATGGCTCAGTCATTCTTTAAGTGTTGTGACCTGCTTGCTTCCCTCCTGTTTCAGTCTTCTCCCCTTCAGTTGCTTCTCCTTGCTCCCTTATGCTTATAGTAGATTGCCTTTTCCCCTTTGGTTTCTCAAAACTTCCCATTTCCTTCCATCCAACCATTCCATCTATCTGTTTCTACATCCCAGTATCCTGATATACCAAAAATTCTACCCTTATTCTAAATCTTTCAGTGCTTTTGTGGAGTGTGCTTGACATTACAGACCCATGAAATCTTTGGTCCAGAAGGGAATTGGGCTTGTGTCTCTCCTTTAGTTTTTTAAACTGTATTCTTAAGACCCTTCAGATTTCACAAACATCTCTCAACAACTGCCTGATAGGAAGGGGCTGGGTGCTACAGTCCTATGGCAATCACAGCCTCTGCACTTTTATCAATTTAATATAAGGAGGACTCATTTTTAAGTTGTTCTGCCGCTTTAAAAATGTTTGAAAGTCATTATTCTTGTCTGAGTTTTCATTTTGCAAAAGAGAAAACTGAGGTTCAGGGAGGGAAAATGACCACCCATTTTCTCACAGCTGAATAATGGCAGGGTGGGAAGGAGAACTCAAGTGGACTTACTGTTACAAGTGACAGGGTAGTGATCTCTAATGAACTAATTCATACCAGAGTGAAAGCACTATTATGATACACTATCCATGTTAGGGATAGTTAATTAAAATAAAAATGTTAATAAGTGATTATAATGTGGCCAAAACCAAATTAATTAATTTTAAAAAAAGAAAAGAAAATACAAGTCTTGAAAAAAAAATAGAATTATCATATTACCCAGCAATTTCATTTCTGGGTATATACCCAGAAGAATTGAAAGCAGGGTCTTGAAGAGATATTTGCACACCTATGTTTATAGCAGCATTATTCACAGTAGCTAAAATGTGGAAACAACCCAAGTATCAATCAATGGATAAATGTATTTGATACCGAGCAGTGCCCTGTGGGGCTCCTGGGCACAAAGCCTTTCTGTGTCCCCCATTTCTTTGATTACAGGAAATAGGCTTCATTCAGCCTCTATGACCTTCCCTGAGCTCTAACAGACAGATGCAAGCAGTTGTTAATTAGGGAAGGAAGGGGTTGTGAGACAAGGGAGAAACCAACAGTCAAGAGAAACAATAGTGCAGCCTTGGGGCAAGGTCCTGTTCCCCATCAGGGGATACACACAACAATATTTTTGAGCTGTTTTGCAGATACTGAAACCCCCTTCAGATGGGAGAAGTTAACCGTTAACAATGGTGTGCTGCTCAAAAGCACGGAGACCCCAGATGGGTTGGAACCAGATGCTGACTCCCACTTACCTCACCACCAACCAACTAGAAGAATGTCCACAAGCTGATCATGCCCTCTTTGAACCATTACTATAAAATTTCTCACTACCCTCTCCGAGCTGGGGCACACAGTGTTGTGGGCATTAGCCCTTTGTGCCCCCCTTTGCCTGGCAAAGCAATAAAACTATTCTTTCCTACTTCACCTAAAACTCTGTCTCTGAGATTTAAGTCAGTGTTGGGTTACAGAGGGCCGGATTTGACTTCAGATTGGATAAGTAAATGTGGTATATACATATAATGGAATATTACTTTACCTTAAAAAGGAAGGAACTTCTAATACATGCTACAACATGGATAAACCTTGAGGATATTATGCTAAGTGAAATCAGTCACAAAAAGACAAATATTGTATGAATCCACTTATATTAGGTATTTAGCATGGTCAAAATCATAGAGAAAGAAAGTGGAATGGTGAGTGCCAGGGGCTTAGCCTAGGGAGGAATGGAGTTTTATTTAGTGGGTACTGAGTTTCAGTTTTACAAGATGAAAAGAGTTATGGAGATGGATGGTGGTGATGGTTGCACAACATCATGAATATATTTAATACCACTGAACTGTATACTTAAAAATTGTTAAAATGTTAAATTTTATGTTTTAAAAAATGAAAAAAAAATGTGGCCTGAGGAAACCTCTGGAGTCTCTGGACTCTTTTAGAGGGTCTGTAAGGTTGAAACTATTTTCATAATAATAATAAAGCATTATTTTTCACTGTCTTGACATTTCCAGTGATGGTACAGAAGCTATGGTGGGCCAGCTATTGGTGCTTTAGTATAAATCAAGGTAATGTCACCAAACTGGACTAGCACTTATTGTATTCTTCCCCACTTCACACTTACAGAAGAAAGAGAGAAAGGGATAGAGGGAGGATAAGGAAGAGGGAGGGAGGAAGGAAATAACGAAGGAAGAAAAAACAGAAGAGGAAAAGGAGGAAGGGAGGAAAGGAGGAAACCAGTTTAATTTAAGAATGTTCTTGATGACGCAATAAAAATACTAGTTATTGGGCTTCCCTGGTGGCGCAGTGGTTGAGGGTCCGCCTGAGGATGCAGGGGACACGGGTTCATGCTCCAGTCCGGGAAGATCCCACATGCCGCGGAGCAGCTGGGCCCGTGAGCCATGGCCACTGAGCCTGCGCGTCCGGAGCCTGTGCTCCGCAATGGGAGAGGCCACAGCAGTGAGAGACCCGCGTACCGCAAAAACAAAACAAAACAAAACAAAACAAAAAACAACTAGTTATTTAAAATTACTAAAAGTACTAAATCTCAACCCTGGAGTGCACGTTTTTTCATGGTAAGTGTGACAAATGGAAAGTACATATATAAAGCGTGTAAAGGCATACCAAAATACGATGGTGTCTCAAGGCAAAGCAATTTGAGTTTTAAACTGAATTTCTCGCTCCTTTCATGAAGCATCATTTATACTAGAATGAACTACTGACCAACAAGCAATGGTCATTGAGACTTGGATATTTGACAGACATTTCTGTGAAAATGAAAGAAGTAAGCCTGTCACTTCTGAGAAAACTGACAGTAATTTTTGCCAATAATATTTGTGCTTTCAAACAAAAAATTAGAATTCTAGAAAACTTGTATCTGTCACTGTATACTTGACGCCTTCCCAATAGTTAAAGACTTTTTTGATGAGATTTGTAGTGATATTAATGAATGAGTTATTTTTGATATTGGATAATGAAATATGTCAACATTTGGAAGATTGGCATTATTCAAGGAACCAATATTTTCTAAATGACTAATGCATGTTGTTACAAAATCATGCATGGGTAAAACATCCATTCAAAGTGCAAAAGAGACCAATGTATTTTGATGTAGCAGTTCATTGATATGGCTTCATATTCCACACTGCAACAAATCTGTAAGAATCACTTGTTGAGTTTCAGTGTAATGTCAAAGATAAATATCCACAATTATATGAAAAAGTTATAAAATACTGCTTCCTTTTCCAACTACATATATGAATGAGGCCAATTTTTTTCATATACTTCAACCATAATAACATATCACAGCAAGACTGACTACAGAAGAATATGTGAAAGTATAGCTATCTTTTATTAAGTTAGAGATTAAAGAGATTTGCAAAGATGTAAAATAATGTGATTTTTCCCACTCAATTTTTGTTTTTGTTGTTTGAGATTAACAAAGAGGTCCTGAGAGCAAGAGATTTGAGAATCGCTGCTGTAGGTGATTCAGGAGACTTTTAAATTTCCCCCAAATTTCACTGACTATGGTAACAGAATATCCCACATTTTCCATTAATTTTCCTGAGGACTACTCTACGTGTCCTGTTATTTAATCCTTACTTAGGTCCCTTCACACACCAAAGCTTAACCATGGAAGAAAATGAAACATTATTAGGCAGAGGCTTCTTAACTCTGGTGGCTTCTGAATCCCAGGACCCATGCATATCCCTCCTTTTGCTGCTCTGGTCTGTAGGCTCCACTTGTTTTCCTGAATAAAGTTTCTAAGTGTTCTGGATGCTTTGCAAATCCCATACAAGCCCACTCATTGCTCTTTGTATTAATACATCTATGTAGATGGAGCCCTACATGGAAATTTTAAAGAATATGGAAGGATAATCTTTCTGGGAAACTTTGCTTCTGGAAGAAATAAAGCACAACCCAGAGGACTCAGCATGAGAAAGAAAATACTTTGAATTAAAAAAAAAGAAAAAGAGGTTTTCATTGATCATTTCTAAAGGCTTTTTACACATTGCCATCCTATGTAAGGATTCTAAGAGAGGGCGGAGAAAATGGTCAGACTCCATGATGGGAACTCTGCACCACAATCAAAAGCTTCTTCTTGGTTAAATCATTTCAGGAAGTATATTGTGTGTTATTGTGAATAAAGCACAAGTCTGGATATTAAAAGATATTGGTTCGAGTCCTAGCTTTATCATCCAAGAATTTTGAGACCATTCAATATATTTTTCACAGAACATGGTAGAATTCTTTTTTTTTTAAACATCTCTATTGGAGTATAATTGCTTTACAATGGTGTGTTAGTTTCTGCTTTATAACAAAGTGAATCAGCTATACATATACATATACATATATCCCCATATCCCCTCCCTCTTGCGTCTCCCTCCCACCCTCCATATCCCACCCCTCTAGGTGGTCACAAACCACCGAGCTGATCTCCCTGTGCTACGAGGTTTGTATGTTCTGAGTGGTGAATACAAAGACCACTGGACTAGGAGTATTAGGGAATACACACCAAGTGTTTAGCAATGTTCCTAACACATGGGAACTGTTCCATTGGCAGGATATTAGTATTTACCTTTGCATTAATATGAATATGGTATATGTGTTGCTAGGAAAATTGTTCATTGTTTTGAAGCTTTTTTTCTTCATTTTTAAAGTGGGAATTGCTGTGTTTCCTAATTGATTCCATAAAGTTGTGAGATGCTGTGAAAATTGGATAGGATTGGAGAGTCAAGATGCCTGTGTTTTAGTTCCAGCAAATTCACTATCAACCAGCTGACCTTGGGGAAGTTATTTCTGTGGTCACTCCCTTAGTTTCTTCAACTGTATACCAAAGGGGTTAGACCAAATAATCTCTCAGTTTCTATCCAGCACTGATATTCTTTGTCTAGAATCTCCTATGATCCCACAAGGGTTAAAACTCTTTCCTAGATTACTTATATTCAGGGAAGAGCTGGGCCTGGAACCTAGAACCTTCTTGTTTCTGCATATATACAGGATCATTCTGTTTAATGAGGTGTTCCAAGGCAACCTGAACGCCTGAAACACTCCATCTCAGTGACTCATTTTTAAACACCAAACATTGAAAACATGATGTCGCTGTATAAAGTGGGAAAAAAAGTATTTTTTAGTTAAAAGAGGAAGGGAGCTACTGTCTCCTGAGGACTAGCTGTCTGGCAAGATTTCAAATACTTCTTAGTTCCAATGGGTTGGAAATGCCACAACAACATTCGTCCCAGTGTCATTTTCTTAGTTCTAGTCCCAGCAGCAATCAAGAAGTGCAGGGGAGTGTGGCAACAATGAAAACAAGAAATTAATCAATCTCTCTCCAACTGTACTGAATGAGGGAACAGTGAGACCAAAGCCAAGGCAAGATTATATTGAGAAACAGAGATGGAATATATGCTCTATGTTTTATATCTATTTTATTAAAACAGCATTGGAAATTGAATTATCTAAAGAAATAAAAACATACATTCCCTTGGAGCTTAAATAGCTTTTAGTTTTCATCCATCACTTGAAACAAAACCCATGTCTACATTTATCTTCTATATGAACAATGAATCAATCATTTTTTATTGAATGTTCCTTTCCTGTTTGCCATGGTAATGACCAGTTTCTGTACAGTTGATCAGATCAGCCAGGCTATTGATTTCATTTGATCATTGAAATGGTCCCTGACTTAGGTAATTTCATGTTCTTTCATCTTATAAATGAAAATCATACTCACTTAGTGTTTCTAAAAATATGGGCTATAATTTTTCTGAATCAAAATCATCAGTAGTGCTTATTATAAAGTTAGATCCTAAGACCCTCTCCCTAGTTCTTCTAAATCAGAATCCCTGAGGTTGGGGGTTCAAGAATCACCCTAGGATTAACACATTTCCCGTGTGATTCTTCTAAAGGTTACCAATGTCCTAACTGCCAGACCAGTACCATCTTTCCGTCTTCATTCTACTAAAACTTACTGCAACATTTGTCACTCTGGACTACTTCCTTCTTGAGACTTTCTCTTCTTGATTTCAGGGACACTGAATTATCCTCCTTCCAACTTCTATGTGCCTTCCTTTATCAGTCCTTCCCTTCCTCTGGGTCTCAAAAGGTAGGATAACTTGGCTGACAGTCTGAATGTGATTATGCCTGAAAGGAAAAGGGTGGTTGCTTTCCTAAAATCAGGGCACTGTTGACAAAGAAAAGGAGAATAAGTACTGGATAGGTAAAAACAAATGTTGTCCACTACTGTACGTGTCTATGCTTTTTGAGATCCTTGCGATCAAGAACCATTTGTCATTTATATCTGAATCCTCAGCCCTTACTGTAGTGCCCACCATGTAGAAAGTTTTCATTCAATCCCTGGTGAATTAATGAATGAATAAATTGAATAAATAAATGTCACAATTCTAATTTGGGGGGTACATAAGCATTAACATTGCTATTGAGATAGTTTCTTAGTCTTAACTCTCTCTAATCCATCTTCAGAACCATCTTCAAAACAATAGGTATTAATCATATTTAATCTTCTGATTATAAACATTAAATGGCTCCAAATATAAATGTATGCCATTGGAATTCAACCCCCTCCTTCCTGTGTTCCCAGTCTACCTTTTTAACCTCAGCTCCTAACTTTCTCACACAATTCCTTATAGTATAGCCAAACCATACCATTCTTCCTTCTATGAAGACTTTACACTTTCTTGCTTCTACACATTGGCTTATGTAAATCCTTCAAGCATAAATGATTTTTCCATCTTTGACAGAAAAACAATTCTATTCATCTTTCACATTATATTTCAGAAGGTACCTCTACAATTTATAGTTATTTAGTAAGTTTCTTCTAAGTGGAAGTCACAGAATCTGATATTGCGAACAGAAACAAAGACTTGTCCTTTGCTCTTCATAACCCCTGAGTTTAGGGGTTGCTTTATTAGGTAGACCTCCCCCTCCAGGTTTGCATCTCAGCATGTTGCTCCTCTGTGGTTTAGCTTAGCACATCCCAATCTGTAGTTAAACAAAAACAAAAAAACAATTAGAACAAATCCTATTCCTATGACTAGGCTGTAAGCTTTTTAATGGTACAGATCTAGTGCCTTATAGCTTTCAGGTTCTCTGAATGTTCATAGTAGTTTCTCAACAAATACTTGTTTCGTGAGACTGGATTTAATCTTTCCTAATCTCTTTATGAAGATTAGAGATGAAGAGAGTGAAGTCCAGAGAGAGTAAAGGACCTACTCAAGGTCAAATAGCTAGTTCATAGCAGAGCCCAAACTAATACCTTTGCTTACTTAAAAAAAAAAAAAAAATTAAAAAAAATGTTTTATTGAAATATAGTTGATTTACAGCATTTTGTTAGTTCCAGATGTACAGCAAATTGATTCCGTTATACATATATATAAATATATGTATTCTTTTTTAATATTCTCTTCCATTATAGGTTATTACAAGATATTGAGTATATAGTTCCCTGTGCTGTACAGTAAGTCCTCATTAGTTACCTATTTTATATATAGTAGTGTGTATATTTTAACCCCAAATTCCTAACTTATCCCACCCTTTCCACTTTGGTAACTATAAGTTTATTTTCTATGTCTGTGAGTCTATTTCTGTTTTATAAACAAGTTCATTTGTATCATTTTTTTTAGATTCCATGTAGAAGTGATATCATATGATATTTGTCTTTCTCTGTCTAACTTACTTCACTTAGTATGATAATCTCTAGGTCCATCCATGTTGCTGCAAATGGCATTATTTCATTCCTTTTTATGGCTGAGTAATATTCCATTGTGTTTATATACCACATCTTCTTTATCCATTCATCTGTCGATGGACACTTAGGTTGCTTCCATGTCTTGGCTATTATAAATAGTGCTTCTATGAACATTGGGGTGCATGTATCTTTTTGAATTATGGTTTTCTCCAATACCTTTATTTCCTTGACATGCTTTCATTCAAGTTCCCAACTTAGTGTGAGAGAGGAGACCTACTTTTGAGTTCCAATATTTGTCCTTATCACATTGCATATTTATATGTTACATTCTTATCTCCTTCATGTTTACAGACAAACTGTTAGTTTATCCTCTTGCTAATTCCTTTTCTTTTGCATGATTATTTTCATGTTTTCCTCTGGACTTCTTTCAGCTCTGTCACACATATATATCTTGCTGCATACATCAAGGTTACAAACAGTATTCCATCTGTGGTCAACACATGATTTTGTACACAAAATAATAATATTTTCTGTGCATTTCCAGTATCCTTTCAGATCATGCCCAGGTAATTGCTGGTCTTTTGGCAGCAACAGCATCACATGGAGTATTTAAGGCAATGGATGCAAGGGTTCCAATATTCCTACTCTGGACTGTAACAAGTAGTGAACCCATCATCATACAAACATCCTCTGTTTTTATATTTTTCTCTAAATGCATTCTCTACACAAGCTCATACTGAAACTCACAGACTAGATATCTGTTTGGTCTCACAGCCTGTAATTTACTCACCTTGGCTTGGTGTATTACTACATGGGAAGGTTTAGTTCCACCTGCAACTTTATGTGTGCCATTTTCAAAATAATTCTTTTAGAAATAAGATACATGCCAGTATCAATATCCTAGAGGTTTTTCTGGTTTTGCTGTAACATATAGAAAAACGTCTCTTTTACTTCATATTTGTTTCTTGTGTTTTACCAATGCTTTAAAAAAGTTTCATGAAGTTTTTCCCCTTGTCCTTTCCATGCTTAATAAGCTCTAAAAAGTCCTTTAGAAAACTGACAAAAGATATCAGGAGTTTTTATAAAAATATATCCGTTGGCTATACATATTCACAATATTTACCAAGCTCATCAAATAGTTCTAGTAGATACATGAGATATGATTTCCTTTTCCAGAAGTACAATAGTTAATATTTATTTTTGTATTTAGTGAGCCCTCCCCCTTACTACAGAGTCTTCCAGCTACCTAAGGTAAGCATTACACAGGCTGCTCTGGAGCACCCTAAAAATTGTCTAGCACAGTGCCTGGGACACGGTGGTGTCAAGAGAGGTTAGTTGTCTTTTCTTTCGCCTCTGAAACTCAAGCTCTCATGGGTGACTTTGGTGCCATGATTCTCCACTTGTACTAATAGGTCATTTCTTCTTTCTTCTCCATTTGTTCATTTGTAAAATCAGGGGATTGCAATCAACTGCCTCCAAGGCTTCTTCTAAAATCATTATTCAAGGATTCTAAAACCTTTTTAGTTAATGTTTTTGTTTCTTTCAGATATATAGCCAGGAGTGGAATTGTTGGGTTATATGCTAGTTCTAATTTTTTTTTGGAGAAATTTCCAGACAGGTTTCCACAGCTGTATCAATTTACACTCCCACCAACACCATAGGAGTGTTCTCTTTCTCCACATCCTTGCTGTCATTTGTTATTTGTGTTCTTTTTGATGATAGTCATTCTGACAGGTGTGGGGTGACATCTCATTGTGATTTTGATTTGCATTTCCCTGATGATTAGCGATGTTGAGCATCTTTTCATATGTCTTTTGGCCATGTGCATGTCTTCTTTGGAAAAATGTCTATTCAGATCTTCTGCCCATTTTTTAATCGGGTTGTTTGGGTTTTTTGACGTTGAGTTTGTATGAGCTGTTTCCACTCCTAGATATATATCCAAAAAAAACCAAAACCACTAATTTGAAAAGATACATGCACCCCAATGTTTTTTGCAGCTTTATTTACAATTGCCAAGATACGGAAGCAACCTAAGTGTCCATCAACAGATGAATGGATAAAGAAGATGTGGTATATACATACACAATGTATGTAGATAAATGTAAAATGGAGCTTTCTGAGCAAAAGCCAGGGTGAACAAATATCTCTTCTCTTGATTCCTCTATACATTTTTTATGTTCTTTTTCCTTTGTGTTTTTGTCTTCTCTCTTCCTTCCTTCCTTCCTTTCTCCCTCCTTCCCTCCTTCTCTCTCTCTCTCTTTTTGTTTTGTTAACATCTTTATTGGAGTATAATTGTTTACAATGGTGCATTAGTTTCTGCTTTATAACAAAATGAGTCAGCTATACATATACATATATTCTCATATCTCCTCCCTCTTGCATCTCCCTCCCACCCTCCCTATCCCACCCCTCTAGGTGGTCACAAAGCACCAAGCTGATCTTCCTGTGCTATGCGGCTGCTTCCCACTAGTTATCGATTATACATTTGGTAGTGTATATACGTCCATGCCACTCTCTTGCTTTGTCGCAGCTTACCCTTCCCCCTTCCCATGTCCTCAAGTCTCTCTCCCTTTCTTTCCCTCTTTCTTTCTTTCTTTCTTTCTTTCTTTCTTTCTTTCTTTCTTTCTTTCTTTCTTTCTTTCTTTCTTTCTTTCTTTCTTTCTTATAATGCAATCCCTGAATGGTGTCAAATTGCCTTTCATGGCTTCCTGCCTTTTAGATCTATACTCACAGATTTTCAGAATTACTAAAGCATTTTAGAGATGTATGTTATAATAGAAAGAGCAACAAATCTTTTTAATCCTATGTCTCAGATTGTGAGACTTTAGGAATAATCCTACCTTCTCTGATTCTCCATCTATAAAAGGAAGTTATGATAAAAACAGTAAACATTTTTCTGAAGACTACACAAGCAATAGTAAAAAGCACACTGGAAATATTCCTACCAAAATGTTGGTTATTATTATTATAATACAATCCTCTAGTCTTCTCATTGGCTGGGCAGTCCCTTGGAAATTGGTGTTTGGATTCATTTCTGAATTCTAGTTTGCACCAGAAGTTGCATTAAAAAAGAAAAAATGGCCAGGACAAGCTTTCCTATTTCCACATGGGCTAGCTTTCTCTTTTTGAAGCACAATGCCTGTGCTCTGACAAAGGCCTCTTTCCTATGATAGCCATTTGCTGGGGGTTTTGTCTGAGTGCCCGTTCAAGCAGAACGTGTGATTTACTGTTGGTTGTGAAGGTGAAAGAGATTTTGACAAGTGGAGAAATGGAGTAGGTCTGAGCTTTGTTCATTAACATGCAATCCTCTTTGTATGTATGTAGGGGGCGGGAGACAAAGTAGGGAGGGTTAGACATATGAGTTCTAAACTTGAAGCCTAATTTGGTTATGGAAACAGATCTGTGTCTGGCAGAAACACATGGTACCCCCAGTCCCCAGCCATCAGTATTTGGGAAGCCTGCTTCATTTAATTGGTAAATCATTTGTCTTGAATTGTCTTCCACCAGCACTCTCTGTGAGGCAGCTGCCCACCTTGGCTAATTTAAATATGATTTAGCAGGATAGCCTCCCGTCCCTCCTTCCAGGACATTCATAGTACCAAATTAATGTTGATTGGCTTTCCCCACCCAGGCGTGGGTGATTCACAGATAAGATTCTGTTACTGATGTACCCCAGGAGGAGTCAGATGAGGATATCTTTATTGCCTCCTTTTCACTGGAGAGGATTTGGCCCATTAGCCATGTGCTAATTTTCTTTATTTGTCTGCAAGATCTATTGTGTGACCAGCTGTCTTGCATGCAGGTGGGGGACTCCTCAAAGCCTTCTGGGCAAATTCCCACAATTCTGGGTCACTCTCCTGTTTTATCTTTCTCCTTTTGAAACAGGGCAACTAACCCTCCAAGTGACTGAGAAAATTATCTTTTCCCCTTTGTGAAGTCTGATGGGAAGGTCATTGATTTGATTCAGTCAACATGCTTCTCAGGGTCACCTTTTCTGTGTAAGACATTGTTCTGGGTGCCATGGGTGATAGATATGTGGGGACACACTTGCCTTTAGGAACCAGGAGTCTACATGTGCCCACCGGTAACCAACTACACTTGAAAATAAGCAAGAGCTGGAGCAAGATTTTAGTGATGTTTGTACTTGAACCCTCACCTACTCTTGTTACTTAGATTCTAAACCTCAATCCATTTCTTTTCCTTTCCTCTCTTTTTCTGCAATTCTCCTTAGAGGTTTTTTCAGTTCTTCTTCCCTCATTAGCTTTTTAAGTCATTGCTTTTAAAAGTTAAATATAGAAAGCTACAGACGATACTGTACCAATCATGTGCTTACCACTTAAAGAAAATATTTTTTCACATTTGATTGAGAAATTCATTAAAAATATTACTAATAAAATTCCCTCAGTTTTCCTTCATGTCCCAATGTCCTCCCTTTCTCTACAGAAGTATCATGAATATAGTTTGTAGGTATCAAATCCATATTTTATTTTATTGTATTGTATTTATTTATTTTTTTTGCTGTATGCAGGCCTCTCACTGTTGTGGCCTCTCCTGTTGCGGAGCACAGGCTCCAGATGCGCAGGCTCAGCGGCCATGGCTCACGGGCCCAGACGCTCCGTGGCATGTGGGATCCTCCCGGACTGGGGCATGAACCCATGTCCCCTGCATCAGCAGGCGGACTCTCAACCGCTGCACCACCAGGGAAGCCCTCAAATCCATATTTTAAACCGTAATTTTAAGTGCATTCATCAATAAAAAAATATCATATCATATGTTTTTATTATGGAAAAAAATACATCAAACTGTAAACATTCTTCTGCAGCTTGCTTTTTCTGTCACTGTTATGATTGCCATATCTGTATCATTACACACAGCTCCATTTTACCTCTTTTAATTACTGTGTAATATGTCACATAGAGCTTTATTTATCTTTTCTTCACCTAATGGATTTGATTTTCCCTACTTTTGTGTTTTGTTTTTGTTATATATAACCAACAATACTTCACTGAATGTCTTGGAAGATATTTGCATAGGAGGGAGAATTTCTCTAGGGCATATATTTAGAAGTGGAATTGCCAGGTCATAGGTTATATACATATACAATTTTACTAGATATTGTCAAATTGCTCTTCAAAATAGTTGTGTCAATTTATATTCTCACCAGCAATGTTCAAGTGTTCTCAGGTCACCTCTTCCCTGCCAAAGGTTGGCACTCTCTGAGTTAAGGAACTTTGATAAGGTTAAAGAGCATCTTGTTGTTATTAGCACTCTCCTGATTAAATTGAGGTAGAGTAATTTTGCATATTTGTTGTCACTGTAGGTTTCATCTTCTGTGAATTGTCTTTTTGCATCTTGCATTCGTTTTTCTATTTGTCTTTTCTAAATTGATTTGTAAGAATTCCTTTATAGTTTGGATATTAATATTGTGCCTGTTACATTTGCTGTAAATCTCTTCTCCCAGGTTGTGGTGTATCTTAATGTTGTTTATGGTGCCTTTTGTTCTACAGAAAGTTTATGTATTAAAGATTTCTATTTTTGTTATAGTTTACAAAAAACACTTTCTTACTTCAAGATTATATTATTTTCTTCTACATTGTATTCTAACAGTTTTTAAAGGATTTTTTTTTTCACATTTAGGACTTTTAGCCATTTGAAGTTTGTTTCTGACTTTGGTGGGTGTAGGAATATAATTTTGTTTTCTTTTCCATATGAAAAGATAGCTGTTTCAACATCATTTTGATTCCAACTAATTTTGGAAACCTTTCCAGTCATATATCAAGGTCACAGATATATTTAGATCTCTTTCTGGGGTTGTAATTCTAATGCATTGACTGTTTTTTTTTCCATCACTATGCCTATACCATATAATCTTAATTTCTAAATCTTTATCCAATTTTTTGCTATCTTTTAGGATAAGTATATAATTGTAATTTTGGCTTTATGGATGTTCTGTTATGCTGTTCACTTTAACTTAAAAAATATGACAATTTTTTTATGTTGTATTAGCTCAGCTTTAGAATCTTTGTCCTCAAATGGGTCCGACTCTTCTTTATCTCAATCTAATCCACTGCATTCTTGTTCATTTCCTTTTTATCAGTCAAAATAGACTATATCTTCAAATTTTTGCCAGAACCTGAATCTGAATCGTAGTGTCTAGGATTTTGATCACCAAATCAAAAGATCCCTCTGTTATTTCTCCCAAGACATCTAAAGGCCACCATGGGATGCCCGGTGATAATGCCCTGAATTTCCACGGCAAACATGTTCTCAAAGCTCCCAACAGGTGACTTTCTGCAATGATATTACCTAATAGAAAGCCAAAATACAAATCAAGAAAGCAAACGATAAGTGTCCTAAGAGAAGTTAATGTAGAGTTGAACATTAGAAGTAAAGATCTATGAGGATTCACAGAAAGGTGATATTATATCTGGCGGAGCAATCAAAGAAAACTGTAAGTATGATAATGTTTTAGTTTCAGTTAGAAAATAGGCAAGATGAAACGATGGAAAATGGCATCCTGATCTAAGGAACCCATGAGTAAATCTATGGTAACAGGATATAAAAATGGAACTCTATGAAGTTTTTCTCAAGACCAAAGAGAGGTTCTAGAGCACCTATATAGGATTTGCATAGAAGCTAGCCAAAAATCAGTTTCATGAAAAAAAAATTTTCAAGACACATATTTTATTACTCATACCTTCAGTCTATAAAAGAGATTGAGAGAATTAGTTGAAGTGCTCTCCTTAACCCCCACCCTCCACACAGAATGGAGTAGGTGTGGGGGAGTACCTATTCCCTATCTCAAGACAAATGAGGGCATCAAAGAAGATTTATTTATTATGTCTTCTTTGACATGTTGGATTCTTGCTGACACTAGAGGAACTGTCCCTCTCAGGGTTAGCTAATTCCCAGTGATAATAAACAACTCACCTAGCAATGTGCCTTTCATATGTAAACCGAACAACCCAGAGCCTATATGCTCAACCATCTTCTTTATCTGTCTCTGACATTCTGGGCCACTATTCCCCTGCCCGAATCACCCCAGGGCAGATACCAGGTAGCTATGGATATCTCTTCCACCCCAGAGCCCACTTAAATTATTCAGACTAGCTGATCCTAAGCCTGCTTGGTCTTTATGGGTTATTCTTTCCAGTAGAAACAACAATAAAGACTCTTGTCCACCTTTTCCCTCCACTCTTCTTCTGCCTCCTGACTGACCCTAGTGCTTCCACACATGGCACTGCATGGCATGCTGTGCCTCCTGTTTCTAACAATCTGTGACTATAACAAATTTCTTCCTTCATGACAATCATTTTCATGTCTTTCTATACCTGAGTAAAACAAATCTCAGGTACCGTTAAGACAGAAGACTATCTGGAAGCTCAATATGGAGTATGGACCCTTGATGGATTGAGCTCATACTTGTGAATTCTAAAAGATAAGAGGCTGGATGAGGGAGCCTGTAGTAGCAGCTACTGGGAGGTAACTATGCCATTTGGGTCCTCCAAAAAGCAGATGGCATGATAAGATCAAATGTGTAAGATATTTATTAGGAGAACCCCTGTGAAGGATAAAGGAAGAAGGAGCAAGAGTAGGCAGAGGAGAACCTTCCACCATGATATAGGTCTAATGCCTGTGAAATGTGAGAGAGAAGGAAGAAATAGGTAGGAAGAGCCTCAGCCTGCTGCTTAGTCCTGAGAAAGTCTCAGGTAGACTGATGGAACATCCTTGAGCTAAAGTTGCCCATTGGAAGAATCCTGCATCAGGTAGTACGGACTGTTTTCTACTACTTTTGCACACTCAGTTATTGTATAAGAGCAACCCAGAAGAATGTGGCTTGTGATAAATGCCTTGATTGACCCAAAGCTACAGCAGTTCAGCTGTGCTCTGCACAGTGATTTCTCTTAAGAGAGATTTGAATGGAACACTTCCATGGCCATCACAGCCAGCCCAAATTGTGTATTATTCACAAACTAGACATGGCCACATAAGTGATATGCAATACTGCCCAGGAGATGCCTGGAGGTGTAATGAGATCTCTGCAGTAAAAGGCTGAAAGAGTACCTCTGGGTGCTTAAGGGCTGAGAGGGAAATCATAATTACCAACAGGAAGAGAGGCATTTGATTGTGTTGAGGAAACTTAAGTGTTATGGGGCAGGGGGGTGGGGGAAGGGGAGGAAGTATATCAAAAACTTCCGCAAGATACTCCATAGAAGAAAGAATCAGTAAGTAAATATATATATGTACACATACATATGTATACATATGTGTGTATATGTATATATATGTATATATATATACACACATATATATATGTATGTATATATTTGCCAAGCTCAGAAAGCATGAATGCCATCTTTCTATAGTTCCAGTCTAGTAAGACTTTTCTTGTTGCCTTGTCTTTCTTTCCATTACCAACCCTGCTCCTGGAGAGGTCATAAACCTGAGTGTCTTGGAGAGACAGAAATGCAAGGCAGAGAAAAAGGAAATACATATAACTAGATCATATTCCTTTCATTATGAAGACTTCTCACTTACAGTAGGTTCAAAACACATATAGGATTCTTCCTCAAAGGGTATGAAATTTTAAAATGTCCCCATATAGTTTATTTCCAGTGATATTTTCATCACCAATGATGTCTTATTCTTTGTGGTAGAACAATGCCTTATGCATCTATGCTGCTCTTTGTCTGGCCCTCCTTTTAATCCTATTATGTCTGATCTCAGGTCTTGAGTCTTTAGACCTCACATTTCTTCCCTATCATTTAGCCCCTTTTTGTATTTTCTTACTCTCTTACCCACTTTAGATTCCATTGTTCGTTCTTCATCCAGTCTTTTGACAGATCACTCCAGCTGCCCACCAGCAATATATCGCACATGTACTTTGGAGTATCATGGGGAAAATCACACAACCATGCAGATGTCACCACTATAAATTTATACCCTTCATTGCCAGTGGGTCCCTCAGTGCTGGCCAGCAGACCTCCTTTTTCCCTAGCCAGGATTTTTCTGTACGGTTCTCAGGTCTTTGGACACTTCCTCTCCTTTTATCTCATTCTCAGCTACTCTCTCCCCAGCTCACGCAGAAAACAAAAACCATCAGTTTTTACGCCCCAGAATTTACCACTTGCATCTGGATTGCTGCAGTAACCTCCTGACTACCTCTAATTTTACCACATTCCAAACCATTTCCCACACTGCAGCTAATCTGATCATTTCACTTCCTTGTGTGAAATCCCTCACTCTCCTAGGATGAAACACAAACACCAAACAGGATGGGCACTCCCTTGCAAGACCAACTCCTACTTCTATCAACCTCTTTTCTTCCCACCCCCATATTCAAAATTGACATTTCCACCACACTGAACTTTAGTTCCTAAGCTGCCCTCTACATAGTCCCCTCTGGCTGCCAGGCTTTCTTGCACATTTTTGTGTCTACCTAGAACAGTTTTCTCTCTCCCTCTTTACATGGCCAAGTGTCATTTATCCTTTATGAGTCAGCCTAGTTGCAGTTTCCCCTCAAAACCTTTTCTGATCCCTCAAACCTGTGTCTGATGCCCTTTCTAATGCTTCTTAAAGCTCTGCACATCTAGATGTTAAGCAACACGGTGTATGACATTTACCTTGTCCGTCTTTCCTGCTCTAAGAGGTCAAAAATCATGTCTCTCTTATTTGAAAATTTATTCCTAGACCTAAGCAAAGTCCCCAGCACAGAGAAGTCCCTCAATAAATGCTTACTGAGTAAATAAATGTGAGTAGTCACTCAAAAATTATTTTGTCACTTTGAAAGAAGACAAAGGCAAAATGACAAACTTTATAAAATAGGCTACAATTAAGAAAACTTGGCTATGGATCCCTCAAAGAAAACAAGTTACTTAGAAACATACCAGCATAATTTGAACACTCTATGGGTATTTACACAGATAATGAAAGTTGTGAACTCAGACCAAAACTGCTGAGCTTACAAGTATCCACCAAATCAGCAGGTAATGTTGTATCTTATATCACAAAGAAACCTACTATTGCAGTTGGCTGACGTTCATAATTAATATCTTGTAATAACCCAATGTCTTTATTTCTAGCTGAATCTCTATGGTAAAGCTGCAAATAAACCTCTTTCGCAACATGAATAACAATTACATCTCCTCTGGTAAAAGACGTGTGAGTGCATTTCCCTTCACAAATGAGAGTTAGAGTCAATGAAAGCAACGACTCTTTTTATCTCCAAGGCTCTGTTGCAGTAAATGGTCATACAGAATCTAGCAGAATGCCACACATTATTTCCTTCTTAAAAATTAGCATCTTGGGCTTCCCTGGTGGCGCAGTGGTTGAGAGTCCGCCTGCCGATGCAGGGAACACGGGTTCGTGCCCCGGTCCGGGAAGATCCCACATGCCGCGGAGCGGCTGGGCCCGTGAGCCATGGCTGCTGAGCCTGCGCGTCCGGAGCCTGTGCTCTGCAACGGGAGAGGCCACAACAGTGAGAGGCCCGCGTACCGCAAAAAAAAAAAAGAAAAAAAAATAGCATCTTTAGTGCCACAATGAATACTAATTTATGGACTTCTTAAATATCTTCTTATAACATTTTTTTAAACATAAGATAGCTAATCTCTCTGAGTTAAAACATATTGGAGTAACATTACCCAAAATAGCCACTACAGAATCGCAGCTTCCTGCTGAAAGATGTCTTTTCCTGCTGGGCTGAAAGTGAATACAGCATTAGGAAAGCCCTTGCTTTTGACTTTTATTAGGTGGTAACTACAACCAAAGAAGGCTAAATGAGTGGGAAAACTGTAATATAAATCATTTTAATCCAGAACATCTTTACATACTGTGAAGACAGCTAGTTGGTTGGTTGAAGGATTTTATCCTTAAATTAATAATTTTATCCTTTAAATTAATTCCAGATTTGGTTTGTTTGTGATATTAGGTTTAATAATCAGAGAGGAAAATCATTCACACAAAAATGGGTTATGCTTCAGGAAGCTGGGGATGGGAGCCCTATGGGCTCTGTGGTATCCCTGGGGACAGAAAACTCTTGCAGCGTTGGTGTGTGAGCTGGAGGCTGTGGGGTGCAAACAAGGAAACAGAAGGAGAGAGGGCTCTCTTAGATACTGTGTGCTTATCTCCTCTTGAATCCTCATATCAGAGGAGACAAAGGAAAACCTGAATCCCACTCTGAGCAGGGTTATCCACCAATGAGACCCCAGGTTTCTGCCTAAAAAAACAATGCCTACAAGAGCACATTTAAAAAACTCTATTTGAATAGCACTTAACTGCTTTCCAACCACTGTCTGGGACATTATTTAATCTGGTCTCTACAATAACATTACCTTCCACCCCATATTTTATAAGAAAGCAAGCAGAGCTATAACTTTTCCTGTTTTACAGATAGAAAACTGAGGCTTACCTGGGTATAATGGTTTGCTCAAGATCACATAATTAATTAATGGTGAAATTAATGCTGGAATTCAAATATTTGACTCTTGGTTCAATTCTTATTGTAAATACTTCCTTAAATGTAATACATTCTATTGTGAATATATTACAGTCTCACAATGGGATTGTACATTCTTCCTAATGCCCAACTATAATTCTCCAATCTGAAGAAGGTGAAGACTGCATCACTCTTATCCTATTCTCAATGGAAAAAAAAAATGAGAACTGATACACGTATCATACAGGAAATCTTAGTTTATTTCTCTCTAGAATAAATGGCCATATTTAGCAAATGCATCATGATAAAGGACAGGCTAAATTGATAGCAAACAACAGTATAAGATAAATACTGGGGTAACTGAAAGAGAATGAAACATTCTGAATCAAAATCTGAAAGTGCAGAAAAATATAGAGATGAGCTTCGGAGAACACCAGATCTGTTTCCAGTAGAGAAAGGAACTATAAGAAGCCAGATAAATGCATTTACCCTGACATGTGCTCAGATACAAGGGCCCCTCAGGGTAGAAACTTTATCCTAATAAGGGCTGAATACCTTCCTAGCCAAAATGCAGTGCAGGCTGTTTAATTTTAATCTTCCTTGAATGTAGCTTTAGGGTGAAACAGGGCTTAAGTTTGGTCATACGTTGATGGTGGAAAGCTGTTGCAAACAAGAAACATTGATATAAAAAGTTGGTCTTCTACTGCTACACAAAAGTTAGGTTTCCTAAGTCCACTGGATACTAGGACCTGGCTTAAGCATGAAAGTGGAATTGAGGTCTAACACGGGGTGGGTAGAAGGTGAGAATAAAAAAGACAGAGTACAAGGGCCCAGCAAATAGATACTAACATCACCAACAATGGTACTAGGGGGCAAGATGAAAAGGAAAAACAGGATCAATTACTGAAAACCTCAAGGAATATGGAATGACAATACCAAGGAAGAGTGGCAGGTAGTGAAGTCTGAGGACTTGAAATTCAAAGGAGGAAGAAAGAGAAAATTTTTTAACACTGGAAAAAAAAGAACACACCTGTCCCACAAGTTTTTTTTTTAGTTTGGCAAGGTGAAGAAACCAAAGAAGAGGTTAGGGATATAGAAAAGACAAACAATAAAGGCCATAGGTTTCACAAGGTACTTTGGAAATTTGGGGAGGGCAGAGAGAGATAGATCACATACTATACAGTATAGTATGGCCTGTGGTTTGAAGTGGCTATATATAGATGACCCAGGAAGCTTTGGTAATGTGTAAATTTGATGATACCTCACAGAATCAGTAGGCAGTGCTGGATGCACAAGTGAATCCCCCATAGAGCTTTTAAAATGCACCAATGTCTAGGGTTTATTCTGATCACTTAATTTTAAATTTGGGGTTGGGATTGACCATCAGTATTTCTTTAAAGCCTTCCAAGTAATACCCAGTAAAGCTGAGAATGAATGTTTTGGAAGAAGGTAGGTGGGCAGTTGGAAGTATAGAGACTTGTCACGATGTTATGTGCATTTAGGTCTGGTCTTTTGGAGTAGCCTGACCATGAGTTTGAAAAGGCCTTTAAAATCACTGACTTCTGTGTCTCCAGTGGTCCATGGGAGGGTGGGAAGGAAAGGAGATAGATACTTAGAACTACCCCGTGTGAAAGGGCATGCTGTATCAGAAAAGAAGAGCCGAGGGTATCATTGATATATTCTTATTTTATTTTTTAACTTCTAATTTAAAAAACAATTTTGGAGTACAGTTGATTTACAGTGTTGTGTTATTTTCAGGTGTATAGCAAAGTGAGTCAGTTATACATATACATACATCTACTCTTCTTCTTCTTCTTTTTTTTTTTTTTTAGATCCTTTTCCCATATGAACCATTACGGAGTATTGAATAGAGTTCCCTGTGCTACACAGCAGGTTTTTATTAGTTATCTATTTTATATATAGTAATGTGTATTTGTCAATCCCAATCTCCCAATTTATCCCTCCCTCCCTTATCCCCTGGTAACCATAAGTTTGTTTTCTATATCCATGACTCTACTTCTGTTTTGTAAATAATAAGTTTATTTGTACTCTTTTTTTTAGATTCCACATATAAGAGACAACCCTCAGAATGGGAGAAAATATTTGCAAATGAAGCAACCAACAAGGGATTAATCTCCAAAATATACAAACAGCTCATGCAGCTCAATATCAAAAAGACAAATAACCCAATCAAAAAATGGGTGGAAGATCTAAATAGACATTTCTCCAAAGAAGACATACAGATGGCCAAAAAGCACATGAAAAAGGTACTCAGCATCACTAATTATTAGAGAAATGCAAAAATCAGAACTACAATGAGGTATCACCTCATACCCGTCAGAATGGCCATCATCAAAAAATCTATAAACAATAAATGCTGGAGAAGGTGTGGAGAAAAGGTAACCCTCCTACACTGTTGGTGGAAATGTAAATTGGTAGAGCCACTATGGAGAACAGTATGGAGGTTCCTTAAAAAAACTAAAAATAGAACTACCATATGACCCAGCAATCCCACTCCTGAGCATATACCCAGAGAAAGCCATAATTTGAAAAGATACACATACCCCAATGTTCATTGCAGCACTGTTTACAATAGCCAGGACATGGAAGCAACCTAAATGTCCATCAACAGAGGCATGGATAAAGAATATGTGGTACATATGTACAATGGAATACTACTCAGCCATAACAAAGAATGAACTAATGCCATTTGCAGCAACATGGATGGATCTAGAGATTGTCATACTGAGTGAAATAAGTTAACTTCTAATTTTGAAATAATTTTACTCTTTAAAAAGTGTCTTTTAAGGGGCTTCTCTGGTGGCACAGTGGTTGAGAGTCTGCCTGCCGATGCAGGGGACACGGGTTCGTGCCCCAGTCCGGGAGGATCCCACATGCAGTGGAGCGGCTGGGCCCGTGAGCCATGGCTGCTGCGCCTGCGCGTCCGGAGCCTGTGCTCCACAACGGGAGAGGACACAACAGTGAGATGCCCGCATACCGCAAAAAAAAAAAAAAAAAAAAAAAAAAAAAGTGTCTAAAAATTGCAAAGAATTTTAGTCCATCCTTTACCCAGATTCCCTCATTTTAAATTTTATTACAATTGCTTTATCATTTCATGGGTGTGTATGTGTGTTTCCTCTGTATGTATGTGTATTTTTGTATATACATAAATACTTACTAGCTCTCTCTGCTGAGAGGGCCTAGAAGCAATGTCACCCAGTACCAATGAGCAGCACATCTAGCACCTGAATCTTGATTTCTAAATGCTATTCTCCAATGAACTGAAACAGGGTTACTTGGAGAAATGGCTTATTCCAGGTAAGAGGCATTATATCTTTCCACATGACACTTATTAACTACAAATAGAAAAATAGTAAGAGTAGAGAAACTTGGCAGTCACCACATTAACCAGGTAACTGAAGTTAACATCACCAGTAATAATGTATTTCTTTACATTGAGATATAATTCACATATAATAAATTTCAGTAGTCTTCATTTTGACAATTTCTAGTATTCTTCATTTCTTTGTGTAGAGTGCTGATATTATATTCCTTCAGTCTGAAAGAATTCATCTAACATTTCCTATAATACAGGTCTACTGGTAATTTATTTTCTAATTTTTTTTGGCCTGAAAAAAATTTTCTCTTTCAGTTTTAAAAGTTATTTTTACTGGCTATAGAATCCTATGTTGACAGTCCCCTCTTACACCCAGCATTTTAAAGATGTCACTTAACTTACATAGCTTCTAATGAGAAGTCTGCTGTAATTCTTATCATTGTTCCTCTGTATGTAATATGTCCTTTCCCCCTCTGTTCTAAAGGTGCTATAGCTTGATGTCTTTCATTATTTTTGGAAAATTCTGTCATTATCTTTTGAAATATTTCTTCTATCTTCTGCTATTTCTCTCTCTCTTTTCCTTCTGGAAGCCAAACTGCATGTATGTCAGACTGTTGGATCCTGTCCCACAGCTTTTAGACACGTGTGTGTGTGTGTGTGTGTGTGTGTGTGTCTTCATGTTTCAGTTTGGGTAATTTTTATTGATCTACCTTCAGGTTGATATTTTTCTTCAGCTGTGCCAAGAGTATTAATAAGCCTGTAGAAGTTGTTCCTTATCTATCACCATGTTTTTTAATATTAGTATTTTCAGCATTTTAACTTGATTCTTCCTTATAGTTTTCATATCTCTACTGACATTCTCCCTTCTTTTTATACATGTTGTCCCCATTTCCACTAGATCCATTAACATATTAATCAGAATTATTTTAAGTCCTTTGTCTGATATTTCCTTCATCTATGTCATATCTGTACATGGTGATTTTGTTGATTGATGTGAGTCTTGACAGTATAGGGTTTGTGTATGTGTGTATGTGTGTGTTCCTTTTTGTGTTTCTTATAATTTGAGTTTAAAAGTCAGACACTGAGTGCAAGAGAGGTGACATTCAAGTAAATAGAATTTATACATGGAAATGGGCATAATCTTCTGCTAGACATTTAGTGTGGGGAGTTGAGTCAAGGTAGTCAAGTGTTGAGCTAGTCAAGGTTTGGGTTTTGTTGTGAAAGTTACCCTCAGTAAAACACTGAGTTCAAGTTCATCTAACATTACCTTTTGCTTAAGGTGAGGTCTTGGTTGATGGTGGATTTTTTTTAATGTTTCTTTAGCATTTCCAGCTACGTTTTCTTTGTGAATCTGTACCTCAGAGAGGGTTTTTGTTCATGCTTTTGGTTCTAAGCAGTAAACTGCTGTTACTTGTTACTATATGATAACAGTACCAGCCTGATAGTAGGATCCAGAAGGACTTTCTCTGTGGTCCTGGTTCAGTCTAGGACAAACCCTGAGTTCCTGGGTCCCATGGGTAGGCTTCCTAAGTGATAGTTCCCTACTGTAGTGTTAGAAGATCTGTAATTATCTGGACCTAGAATGTGTTCCTGCTTTTTCCATAGAGGTAGAGGGCTTTTTCTATTTTCTTCCCCTAGGCACAATGAGTATACACCTGTACTGTGGAGAAGATAGAGTTTGCTATCCTCTCTTAGTATTAAGACTTTTCTTCTATAGGAGAGAAGGATCTGGATAGGGCTCTGTGCCTTACCTGCAGCAACTGCTATTCCCCTCCCTCAAGGCTGAAACACAAGGGTTCTTTTGGGGGCCTGATAATCTGTCTCCCAATCTTCCTAAAATAAAGTTAATGACAAAGAGGCTTGAAATGGTTTCAAACTGCCCTTGTGTCTGTGGGTCTATACTCTCACTCTTTTTAGCAATTCGTTAAAAATCTTAGCTGAAATTTCTTTGCCTGCATGGTAGCACCAACTTACTTCCATGCTCTGTCCCAAGTTAGCCAGTGCTTGCCTCTTGTATCTGCTGAGAGATGTCTTTTCTTTCCTTATATTTCAGATTAGTTGGCTGTCCTGTAACCTCAACTCTATGCTCAAGAAAATTTGCGATTTTTGTAAATTATTCATCTTTTTTTGTTGCTAAGTTAGGATCACCATTCTTTCCTGCTTTCTATTGATACAACCTAAGTGGAATCTTGATATTCTGATGTGTTCTACTTAAAAAAGCTGTGTCCGTATTCAAAACTTCTAAAACCACTGATGTTGGGAATCAAAATGGGTGTAAAAATGAGATGATATACATCCATTGAATTTTAGAATATACCATCAATAGGTATGATTTTATTTGAGTAATTTGGTTATGGGGACTGAAAAGAGAAAAAATAAATGCTAGAAGAACTTTGGATAATTGTCTTTTGGAATTTATTAACATTCTTTTCAAAGTAACATGTAGTCGACTTTGGTAAGTGTTTCATGGACACTTGGAAAGATGTATTAATTTTAAGGTCTGGGTTACAGTCATTAAAGTCCCTATTTTAAAAAATTAATTATATTATTTGAAACCTGTGTCTATTCTCATATTTTTGAATTGCCAAAATTTTATCATTTTATCCTTATAATCTTGCAAAATTGAGTACTCATCTTAATGAGTTATTGATGAAAAAACAAATTCATCTTAATGTAAAATAAAGGATTCAGTACAATTTTACTTCCTTCAACTAAACATTACAAAACCTTTCTAACATAACATAAAGTTATAAAATGAGATATTATTTTTTATACCCTACTCTCTCTAGATAGTTTTTACTTTGGCACTTATTTTTGTTACAATAATTAAATAAATATTTCAACTAACTTCATTGTACTTGCAATTCTTTTATCCTCTAACTTCTTTCTTGGGTTCCCACAAGTGATTCATATATCTGTCAGCTGGATTATGCCTTAGAATAACTTTTTTCAGGAAGGATACATGCATGGAATATTTTTTGGGCTCTTACACATATGAGAATATATGGCTGCCACAACTCATAAACTCCTCTTTCACCTCCAGCCATTTTCATGGCTGAAAGTTGGAGACTTCCAAATAGTTTCAGAAACAAAATAAATACTGATGAGAGAAAGGGCTTCAATGGAGGCAGTATCATTATGCATCTCAGAAGTCAGTTCTCCTATAGAAGGAGAGAGACTACCAGGCTGTTTGGTGGTAGCTTAGACTTAATATCTTGAATGTAGGGGTAAAATGCATGAGTAGCTAGAAACCTATTCTCATTTGCCTTTGATGAGTTGTTTTATTTTACATGTCTGGATAGTTTTTCTATCTTGCCCAGACACACCAGAGTCAGGAATATTTCCTCCAAGAAATTCACATTAGTTTGAATGATATCACTGAATGATTTCATTGGTTTCTAGCATTCTTATTGTTTTCTGCTTTTTCATAACATAAGTATTTCAATAGAAGGCTGGAAGGAACTAAATCAGGTATGGACATCTGATCTCTTTTACAATCTTTGATGTTATTTCTTCACTAAGCAAACATTTATGGAGTAAATTATTAAAGTCCAAATTATATTTCAAAAAGTTTATTTCACCATATTTGGATATTTTAACCAATAAAATTTCAACAGTAAATAGTTACCTATTAAGAAACAATGTATTAGGGTAGATTCTTATATGTGAAATTTCTAGGCCAAAGGATTTGGTCATTTTAATCTCTCTTAATATATACACTAATGTTGAATTACTTTCCTAAAAGAAAATTCCACCAGTAGATAGTTATGAAGGTTTAGCTTCCTGCTAGCGACCTGACTACAGGAGGGAGCTGATATCAAAGGATGGACTAAGTGAAGAAGCCTCCTGTCCTGTGGACAATAATGTGATAGAACTGGGCAGAATCTGGAACACAGCCCCTGGTCAGAAGTATCAAAAGAAATTCAAAGACAGTCAAACCAGAGATGAAATTGGAATGGAATGGAGAAGCAAAGAATGAGTTAAACTGCTAGGAAGTAAGAGTAAGATGGGCTAAAGAGAGAAAGGGAAATGGAGAGTCCAAATCAGACACTGAACTCATAGGGACAAAATGTAGATAATGCCAGTACAGTTTTCAAATGTGAACAAAAATTGGAAAACAAGTCAGCATAGTAAGAGACACAGATGCCTGAGTTCAAGACTTCCTGCAGGGGACTTTTGAGAAATTCATTATCCTACTCTTAAAAATCCCTTATTACTTCTTATAACAAAAGCTATGGCACTTTCTTGGGTGTCCTCACTAACTCAACACAGTGCTGGGATGAGACTGAGTACTCAGTAAACACTTCCTGTATGTTCATTGAATCCAATTCCTATGTTTGATAATTAAGTTGTTCCCATGCTCGGTGCATTTGGGGAGACTCTTCTTAAAACCCAAGCCAGCTAAGCCCACCACTTTTCACCTGCTAGGCTGTAAGTGCCAAAGGAAAAAGAGGAAAGTTCAAAATCAGCCATGGACAAAGGCCAAATGGTTCCAGGCTTGGTGTCCAAGCCCTTGAAGAAAGAAAAGTTCAGAGTTCTGGGGCTGGGTTAGAAACTTAGCTTTTATTTAAAAATGTGATTAGATGCTGAGGAGGCTGATGGTCTTTAAGGCATTCTTGACTCCAGCATCTTCAGCAGCTCTCCATTATTTGGTGGCTTAATTTGCAGCAGGCAAGTTGAGCAGTGAGCATTTTTTGGTAGCAGTGGCTGAACTAACCTTTTCCAAAATTTTTTTTTTTTTAATCCACAGAATAGTGACTGAATAGCTCATTATTTCCTTTGAAAAGGCTAGACTCTGCAGGTTGTCCTTACTTTTGCTGTTCCCTCTGTGGTGCCAGCTTCATACAGTTCAGTCTTAAGTGCTTGGGTTGCTTTGGAAGCCAAAAATCGCTGATTTTGAATTTCTCCATCTGTACCTGAAAAACACCCAAAGCGAATCCAAACTACTGCAGGAGTTTCCAGGGAAGTCTGATAATCTTGTACTAAAAGTACTTTAAAATTGTTTTCCACTATATATTTTCAAAGAATATCACATATAAGATTTATTTAAAATGTAAAATTGATATCTCACTCTATGAAGAAGACAGTCCTATTTTACAGATGAAACCCTTAGATGCAGAGATGTGGGTGACCTACCCAAGATAACTAGCTGGCTCAGAGCAAAACTGGGAATAGGGAAGCAGAACTGACCAACTATATCCTTTATGATTTGAAACATTTTATTCACTGAGGATGGGAAGAAACGTAATTAAAAGAATATGCAAGCACTGGAGGGGAAGTGGAACCTCCAAACCCTTACACCAAATGTGTTGCCTTTCCAGAACATTCTTACCTCTTCCAGGGCATGCATATCCCAGTTCCCAAACCTTTCAGCCAGCAACTTCTTTACCAAGCAGTCTCTCCAAAGGCATTTTGCTATGAAAAACCAAACTGTCCTCTGTCTGTTCAGGTGTGCCTGTGAATTACCCACAGATGATGCTAACATTAGCTTGCTTGCAGTAATGTTTGTAAGAAGACTATTACTGGTGGTAAGATCTGAATCCCTAAAGAAACTATATAGCACATGATGCAACTCCTTGGACTGTCTTGCTTTAGCTAGAGAGCCGTAACAACTGGCCTTCTCTCCATATGAGCAAAGTTAGGACCACATTGGAGAAACACATCTTGTGGCAGAAGAGAATATCAGAGCTAGGGAATAATTCAAAGAGTGTGAAAACCAACCTCCCCATTGGACACATGCACAAAAGAGGTCTTGAGTTAGTGATGAAGTCATAAGTAGAAACCAAATTTCCTAACTCCCAGTTTAATCTTCCATCTTTCCAACCAGCCACCCACATCATTCTACTGATCCAAGTAAGAAGAGACACTATAGGATCTCATCCCTTTGCTACTCCCATATAACTGACATCTGGAGACTTGTTTAGCTTTCCTTAGAGTGATTGCTTCTATGCTAACTGCCTCTCTACGCTTGGTAGAGCTCAAGAAGCATAATGCCACAGTACTAGTGCCAAGGGATGCCTTTCACTTTCTAATGGTGATGATAGCATTAATGCTGATGATACCATTATGAAAAGAAAAACAAGAAAATACAGATTTATTGACCTGGTCTGCTGAATGGGAAGTTGGATGTTTTAGGGAGCATTGAAGGAGAGGGAAAATCAGTCTCTCTCTTTTATTCTGTCCATCATCCTGGTTTCTAAGTTTGCACTGCATTTCAAAGCATGAGTCCATCTCTTCATCCCTTAACAGAGGCCAGAATAACATTAACCAGATTGATTTCTACTCTATTCTCTCTGTGTGGCCATTAGACATGTGTTCCACTGGAGGCAGCCACGGTGGCCTTGAGTAATGCCCACTAGTTATTGTGTACTGATTTCCTTCCTACTGGTACTTTTTGAAACGCTGATCTTGGGCAGAGAGCATAATGCAGATGCATGCCAATGAATCCTGATGTTGTGGATTAAGTCAAACTGGAGGCACAGACCCATATTTATGTCCTTTGTCTATAGAGACATGGCTCATTCTTTGCCTCCTGTGAAAGCAAGGACATTTGTTCAGAGGCCCATATCTGTGGTTAAAAAAATATCATAATGCATTGACCAATCTTATTCAATACCCCAAACCTTGACTATTTCTAATTGATTCAGTGATTTGCTTCTGTCCAATTTCTTGCTTCTGCAAGAGAGACCTATAGAAATGGCACAGAAACAGAAATGAGAGACAAATCATGGATAAATAATAAGAAATTTAGGATAAAGGAGCTCAGCCTAGCCCAGGTTCTAATAGGTGACCTGAGTATAAGGAGGAAAAATATTGTTATATACATATGATAAATATACATTTTACCTTACCCATGAATTCATATGCAACTCTACTCTTTTCAAGGATAATTTTAATACAACACTTCCATAAGGAAGGTCAGTTGATTCCTGTGGCAAATTATAATTATCAAAAATGTCCACAGCAATATTTCCATCCAATATGCTCTTCCATACCTTGCCACTCTCCATCAAGAAGTAAAGGTTCTTTCCCATCCATTTACCCTGGACAGACTTGAATGGAATATGGTAGAGATGACATTATGTGACTTCTTAAGCTACCTTAGAACAGATGACAGAGCTTCTGCCATGCTTTCTTTCTTTGCCCACTTCATATGCTTGCCCTTGGAGCCAAGCCATCAGCCTGTGAGGAAGCCTAAACCACATTGAGAGGTGCCTGTATGTGTTATGGTTAACATTCTTTGCTAGGATTCCAGCTGAGCATCAACATCAACTTCAAACACGTGAGTGAACAAGACTTCAGATGACCCTAGTTCTCACTGTTCAAGTTGTACAGCTGCTGTGAGGTAGAAGTGAGTTATCCTGTTGAGCCTTGCTCCAATTGCAGATTCATGAGTAAAATAAATGCTGTCATTGTTTAAGCTACTAATATTTAGAGTAGCTTGTTATGCAACCACAGTAACCAGAATGGATTTGGTATCAGAAGTAGAGACCTATCATAACAAAGACTTAAAGAGCCTTTGGAACTGAAGGGAGGGTAGAAGTTGGACAGTCTTGACAAGTTTATTAACTGAGGTCTGATGGTCCTGAGGAGGTTGTTTCTGAGGGCATTAAGATATTGAGGGCAATGTTATTTGAAGCTTGAGGAAAGGGCATCTTTATTATGAAGTGACAGAAAACTTAGCAGCATTATCACTGATGATAACATAGGAAATATATATTTCACCTAATGGACTACATGATCCAGCTGAGGAGATTTCCAGGAATAGTGTTAAAGGTGTCACCCAGCTTCTTCTAGTTGTTTACCTACAGCAAGAAAGCAAAAAACTGAAGAGCTGCTAAATATAAAAGAACCAGGATTTGCTAGGTTTGTAAACTAAAACTGTATCTAATTACTAGTCTCTCCAAATGAAATATAATGCTAAAATTAAGAAATAGTTTCCAGGCAAAAGTCAAATCTAGAGTTGCATCAGAAAGGTCAAATACAGAGCTTCCTATAAAGAGGAAACCAATGTTGTAACTAAAACTTTCTATGTTAAAACCTCAGAAATATTTAATGTAGCATCTCAAACCCCCAAAATACATTGGCCCTATAATCTTAAGGTCATTCCTCACAGATAATTTCTATTAAAATATAACGTTTCTGGGAATCTTAAGGGTGTTGTCTCACAGCAGTCTTACCGGAAACCCAAGGTACAAAAGGCCTTACCTCAAACAAATTTTATGGCTATGACTTTTGCTGATGGAATAAAACTTAATAACATTAAACTAGAAAGAAAGAGATAACATAAAATGAAAGGAGCTCAAGAAGCTAGGACTAGATTATCAATCTGATAAAAGACATCTACAAAAACTCCATAGCTATAACATCACACTTAAGGGTAAAAGACTGAATGCTTTCCTCCCTAAAATCAAGAACAAGTCAAAGATGGCCACTCTTGCAATTTCTACTTCTGGGTACTGGTATCTCTACCCAAAACAATTATAAAAATAGGGAAAGGAAAAGAAAGAAAGAAAGAAAGAAAGAAAGAAAGAAAGAAAGAAAGAAAGAAAGAAAGAAAGAAAGAAAGAAAGAAAGGAAGAAAGGAAGGAAGAAAGGAAGGAAGGAAGAGGGAGGGAGGGAGGAAAGAAGGAAGGAAGGGAGGGAAAAAAAAGAGGGAGGAGATATCGAGATTGAAAAGAATGAAATAAATCTATCTCAATTTGCAGATGACATGATACTGTATATAGAAAATCCTAAGGAATCCACAAAAAACTCTTAGAACTTGATTATCAAGGTTAGAATACAAGACCAATCTATAAAAAATAATTGCATTTCTATACACTAGCAAGGAATAATCTGAAAATGAAAATAGAATAAAATTTCACTACAATAGCATCAAGGTGAATAAAATATTTAGCAATAAGTTTAGCAGAAAATATTCAAAACACATACTCTGAAAACTACAAAACATCATTGAAAGAAATTAAAGAAGACCCAAATAAATAGAAATATATCATATGTTCATGGAATAGAAGTCTTACTATTGTCAGCCAAGAGGCACAAGAAAAGATGTTCAATATAGCGAATTATTAGAAAAATACAAATCAAAACTACAATGAGATATCACTTCACACCAGTCAAAATGGCTATCATCAAAAAATCCACAAACAATAAATACTGGAGAGGGTATGGAGAGAAGGGAACCCTCCTATACTGTTGGTGGGAGTGTAAATTGGTACAGCCACTATGGAGAACAGTATGGAGGTTCCTTAAAAAACTAAAAATAGAGCTACCATATGATCCTGAAATCCCACTCCTGGGCATATATCCAGAGAAAAACATGGTTTGAAAAGGTACATGAACCCTAATGTTCATTGCAGCACTGTTTACAATAGCCAAGACATGGAAACAACCTAAATGTCCATCAACAGAGGAATGGATAAAGAAGATGTGGTACATATATACAATGGAATATCACTCAGTCATTAAAAAGAATGAAATAATGCCATTTGCAGCAACATGGACGGACCTAGAGATGGTCATACTGAGTGAAGTGAGTCAGACAGAGAAAGAGAAATATCGTATGATATCACTTATAAGTGGAACCTGAAAAGAAACTATAAAAATGAACTTACAAAACAGAAACAGACTCACAGACTTAGAGAAAGAACTCATGGTTACCCGGGGTGAAGGTGGAGTGGGGAAGGGATATTTAGGGAGCTGGGGATTGACCTGTACACATTGCTATACTTAAAATGGATAACAAACAAGGGCCTACTGTATAGCACAGGGAGCTCTGCTCAAAATTATGTAACAACCTAAATAGGAAAAGAATATGAAAAAAATAGATACATGTATATGTATAGCTGAATCACTTTGCTGTACACATGAAACCAACACAATGTTAATCAGCTATACTCCAATATAAAATAAAAGGTTAAAAAAATAAAAATAAAATAAAATATCTCATTTTCTATGGAACAAAAAAGAAGTCTTACTATTATTAATATGCCCTAATTGATCTACAGATTCAATGCAATTCCTATCAAAATCCCAGATGTCATATTTTGCAGAAATTGACACTCTTATCTTGACATTCATATGGAAATCCAAGGGCTCATGAACAGCTAAAATAATCTTAAAAAAGAAGAACAAAGTCAGAAGACTCACATTTTGCAATTTCAAACTTACTGCAAAGCTACAGTAATCAAGTCAATGTCATCCTGATACAGGATAGACATTTACATCAATGAAATATAACTGAGTCCACAAAAAAAACAATTGACCATTTATGGTCAATTGATTTTTTGTTTGTTTAAAAAAAATTTAATTGGTGTATAATTGCTTTACAATGTTGTGTTAGTTTCTGCTGAACAATGAAGTGATCAGCCATATGTATACCTATATCCCCTACCTCTTGGACCTCCATCCCACCACCACATCGCACCCATCTGGGTCATCACAGAGCACCAAGCTGTGCTTCCTGTGCTTTATAACATGTTCCCACTATCTATTTTACTCATGGTAGTATATATATATGTCAATCCTAATCTCCCAATTCGTCCCACCCTCCCCTTCCCCCACTGTATCCACATGTCAGTTGTCTACTTCTACATCTCTATTCCTGCCCTGCAAATAGGTTCATCTCTACCATTTTTCTAGATTCCACATATATGCGTTAATATACTATATTTGTTTTTCTCTTTCTTGCTTACTTCACTCTGTATGACAGACTCTAGGTCCATCCACATCTCTACAAATGACCGAATTTCTTTTCTTTTCTTTTCTTTTTTTTTGCGATACGCGGGCCTCTCACTGTTGTGGCCTCTCCCATTGCGGAGCACAGGCTCCGGATGCGCAGGCTCAGTGGCCATGGTTCACGGGCCCAGCCACTCTGCAGCATGTGGGATCCCCCCACACCGGGGCACGAACCTGTGTCCCCTGCATCGGCAGGGGGACTCTCAACCACTGCGCCACCAGGGAAGCCCCAAACGACCGAATTTCATTCCCTTTTATGGCTGAGTAATATTCCATTCTATATATGTACCACATCTTCTTTATCCATTCCTCTGTCATTGGACATTTAGGTTGTTTCCATGTCCTGGCTATTGTAAATAGTGCTGCAATGAACATTGAGTTACATGTGTCCTATTGAATTATGATTTTCTCAGGGTATATGCCCAGTAGTGGGATTGCTGGGTTATAAGTTAGTTCTATTTTTAATTTTTTAAGGAACTTCCATATTGTCCTCCACAGTGGCTGTAGCAATTTATATTCCCACCAACAGTGCAAGAGGGTTCCCTTTTCTCCACACTCTCTCCAGCATTTATTGTTTGCAGATTTTTTGATGATGGCCATTCTGACTGGTGTGAGGTGATACCTCATTGTAGTAGTCTTGATTTACGTTTCTCTAATAATTAGTGATGTTGAGCATCTTTTCATGTGCCTCTTGGCCATCTGTATGTCTTCTTTGGTGAAATGTTTATTTAGGTCTTCCACCCATTTTTTAAATTGGGTTGTATTTTCATTTAAAAAATGTTTTTTTTAAATTTATTTATTTATTTATTTATTTTTGGCTGTGTTGGGTCTTCGTTTCTGTGCAAGGGCTTTCTCCAGTTGCGGCGAGCGGGGGCCACTCTTCATCGCAGTGCATGGGCCTCTCACTATCGTGGCCTCTCGTTGTGGAGCACAGGCTCCAGATGCGCAGGCTCAGTAGTTGTGGCTCACAGGTCCAGTTACTCCATGGCATGTGGGATCCTCCCAGGCCAGGGCTCGAACCCGTGTCTCCTGCATCGGCAGGCAGACTCTCAACACCTGCGCCACCAGGGAAGCCCTGTTTGTGTTTTTGATATTGAGCTCCATGAGCTCTTTGTATATTTTGGAGATTAATCCTTTGTTTGTTGCTTCTTTTGCAAATATTTTCTCCCATTCTGAGGTGTTGTCTTTTCGTCTTGTTTATGGTTTCCTTTGCTGTGCAAAAGCTTTTAAGTTTACTTAGGTCCCGTTTGTTTATTTCTGTTTTTATTTTCATTACTCTAGGAGGTGGGTCAAAAAAGATCTTGCTGTTATGTCAAAGAGTGTTTTTACTATGTTTTCCTCTAAGAGTTTTATAGTGTCCGGTCTTACATTTAGATCATTAATCCATTTTGAGTTTATTTTTGTGTATGGTGTTAGGGAGTGTTCTAACTTCATTCTTTTACACATAGCTGTCCTGTTTCCCCAGCACCACTTATTGAAGAGGCTGTCCTTTCTCCATTGTATATTCTTGCCTCTTTGTCACAAAGTAGGTGACCATAGGTGCATGGGTTTATCCTTGGGCTTTCTATCCTGTACCGCTGATCTAAAATGGACATAGAGGTAACCTACCTCAATATAATAAAGGCCATATATGACAAACCCACAGCAAACATCGGTCTCAATGGTGAAAAATTGAAAGCATTTCCACTAAGATCAGGAATAAGACAAGGATGCCCACTCTCACCACTCTTATTCAAAATAGTTTTGGAAGTCCTAGCCATTGCAATCAGAGAAGAAAAAGAAATAAAATGAATACAAATTGGAAAAGAAGTAAAACTGTCACTGTTTGCAGATGGCATGATACTATACATAGAAAATCCTAAAGATGCTACCAGAAAACTACCAGAAGTAATCAATGAATTTATTAAGGTAGCAGGATACCAAATTAATGCACAGAAATCTCTTGCATTCCTATACACTAATGATGAAAAATCAGAAAGAGAAATTAAAGGAACAATCACATTTACCATCGCAACAAAAAGAATAAAATGCCTAGGAATAAACCTACCTAAGGAGACAAAAGACCTGTACTCAGAAAACTATACAACACTGATGAAAGAAATCAAGGATGACATAAACAGATGGAGAGATATACCATGTTCTTGGATTGAAGAATCAATATTGTGAAAATGACTCTACTACCCAAAGCAATCTACAGATTCAATGCAATCCCTATCAAATTACCAATGGAATTCTTCACAAAATTATAACAAAAAATTTTACAATTTGTATGGAACCACAAAAGACCCCAAATAGCCAAAATAAGCTTGAGAAGGAAAAATGCAGTAGGAGGAATCAGGCTCCCTGAGTTCAAACTATACTACAAAGCTACAGTAATCAAGACAGTATGGTACTGGTATGGTCAATTGATTTGTGACAAGGGTATCAAGATAAGTAAATGGGAAAAGGATAGTTTTTAATAACTGGTATTAAAGCAACTGGATATTCATGCACAAAAATACACCAGACACAAAAAAATATCTCAGAATGGATCACAGACCTAAATGTAAGAGCGAAAAATGCAAAACTCTTAGAAGAAAATAGTAAATATTTATGGCCTTGGTTTAGGCAATGGTTTCTTAGATATGACACCAAAGGCAAGAGTGATAAAATAACAAGTAGATTTCACCAAATTAAAAACGTTTTCACTGAAAATGATACCATCAACAAACTGAAAAGACAATTCACAGAATAAATAAAAATATTTGCATGCAATGTTTTTCATTTTCATTGCATGCATTTCTGTATCCAGAAAATATAAAGAACTTTTATGACTCAATAATAAAACGATAACTAACACAATTTTAAAATGGGCAAAGGATCTGAATTTATATTTTTCCAAAAAGGATATACAAATGGTCAATAAGCACATGAAAATATACTCAACATCATTAGGAAGATGCAAATCAAAATCACGATGAGATATCATCACATTATATCCATCAGGATAGTTATAATCTAATAACGATATAGGAATAAGTGTTGCTGAGGATGTGCAGACATTGCAACTTTCATGCATAGCTGATGGTATGTAAAATGGTGCAGCTGCTTTGGAAAACAAGTTGACAGTTCCTCAGAATGTTAAACGTAAGTTACCATATGACTCAGAAACTCACAGAGTTACCAAATGATTCCTTAGTATATACCTTAGTGAAATAAAAGCAGACTTCCACCAAAAGAAAGTGTTTACACAAATGTTCATAGCAGCGTTACTTGTAATAGCTGAAAGGTGGAAATGTCCATCATCTGATAAACTGATAACTAAAATGTGACATATCAATCCAATGGAATGTTATATGGCATTTAAAATGAATGAAGTACATGGATGAATTGTGAAAACAATATACTAAGTCAAAGAAGCCAGAAACAAAATACCTCATATTTTATGAATTAATTTATATGAAATTCCCAGGAAAGACAAGTCTTTAGAGAAAGAAAGTAGATTAGTGGTTGCATGGGGCTGAGAGGTTTGGGTCAGTGGGGAGGAATAGGCAATGAATGCTAGTGGGTAAGGAGTTTCTTTTAAGGGTGATGAAATATCCTAAAATTAGATTATAATGATGATTGTACAACTTTTTGTATATATTAAAAAACATTGAATTGCATACTTCAATGAGTAAATTTCATGATATGTGAATTTTATTTCAATAAAGATTTTTTTAAAATACAAGAAGTATCAAGGTTGTGAAAAACAAGAAGCCCCCGAATTTTTTCATTACTCTTGATAATGTATTTATCACTTCACTCCTGTTCTTAGGTGACAATTGAATTGCTTTTTGTCACCATAGATAAGTTTGCATTTTTTCCAATTTTATATAAATGAATTATTATAGCATGTACTCTTTTTCTATCTATGTTCTTTCATGTAGCACAATTATTTTGATTTTCATTCACACTGTTATCTATGATTTCTTTGTTATTTTGTTATTTTTTGTTATTGTTGTTGTTTACTTGTTCTTTTTGTCAAGTAATATTCTATTGTATTGCTATAACCACAATTCATTTATCCATTCACATGCTGCCTGACATTTGGGCTGATTCCAGTTCCTAGATATCAAAAATGAAGTGTTATGAAATTCACGTACATGTCTTTGTACAGACATATACTTTCATTTATCTGAGGTAAATACCTGAGAATGAAGTGGCTATGTTATATAGTGTGTATACGTTTAACCTTAAAAGAAAAACTCTACAAAACCTTTTTTTAAAAATGACTGTATCATTTAACATCTCATTAGAAATTGAGACTTGTATCAATACTTGCTCCACAACGACACCAAAACCTAGTATGATCAATCTTTTTAATGTTGGCATTCTAGGGGGAATGCAGAGATATCTCATTTTCAATTTCATGTTCCCTAATGATTAATGATGTTGAACATTTTTTTGACATCTGTATTTATTTGCTATTTGTACCTCTTTCTTAGTAAGGTGTCTGTTCAAATCTTTTGGCCATTTTTAAATTGTTTTATGTCTTCTAATTATTGTATTGTAACAGTTCTTAATATGTTCTAGATAGAATTCTTTTGTCACACATATTTTTTGCAAATATTTTCTCCCAAAGTGAGGCTTGCCTTTTCATTTTATTAATAGTGCTTTGAAGAGATTTTTTAAAAATTTTGAATAATTCCATGTTATTAAATTTTTATTTTATACTTTATGTTTTTTAAGTTTAAAAAACATTTTACAAACCCAGGATTACCAAGACTTTCTCTTAACTTTATCTAGAAGATTTATATTTTTAGCTCTCGTATTTGGTTGATCATTTATTTTGAGTTTTTTATTATATATTAATATATATAAGAGAGATAAGAATTAAAGCTCATTTGTATATGGCTATCAAATTGTTGCAAAATCATGTTTCAAAAAATTATCTTTTCTCTATTAAATTTCCTTAGCAGCTTTGTTGAAAATCAATTGACTACATATATGTGGGTCTGTTACTCAATTTTCTACTTTGTTCAATTGATGCCTATGTCCATGTTTTTGTCAAACCATGCAGAATCAATTACTCTAGCTTTATGGTATTTGATTTCATATAGTTTCTATTGATATGTCATCAAGTTCACTAACTTTTTCTTCTGCAATGTCTAATTTGCTATTAAACCCTCTAATGTATTTTGAATTTCACATATTATATATTTTATTTTTTGAAATTTGATTTGATTCCTTTAAAAATATATTTCTTGTGTCTATTTAATATGCTTAAGTATTCTTATATCTTCTTTAACATATAGAGTATAATTAGAATAACTATATTAATGCCTTTGTCTATTAATTCTATCATCTGTATCATTTTTGTCTGTTTCTACTGATTGATTTTTCTCATTATGAATGATATTTTCCTACTTCATTGTAGGACTGGTACTTTTTAAATTTGAATTTTAATTGTGCATTGTACCTTTTTGAACACCTCATTGAATTCTTTAAAATATTCTTAGGCTTTTTTTCAGGGATGCACTTAAGTTACTTTGAAATTATTTGATTATATCAAAGTTTGTTTATAAGTTTTGTTAATTGGGACCAGATCAATCATTAGTCTAAGGTTAATTTTTCCCTATGCTGGTGTTATATGATTTATCAGGTTTTTCCTGTCTGGATGGTGGAAACACAAATTGTGTTAGCTCTGTGAAAGCTCCAGGGCTTGGTACTTCTTTAGGTGATTATAACTTCAAGTAGTGTCTTCACACACACACACACGTTGAGCTTATTCAGTTGAACACTGGAGAGGAAGCCTGTGAAAATTCATTTGGTTCTTTTCATACTGGTGAAATTTTTCATCTGTTTCAGCATGAGTCCAATATTTATCCAAATTCATTAATATATTTGCTATAGTTATTTTAAAGTCCTTTTCTGACAATTCCTATATCTAGATCATCTCTGTATCTACTTAATTGATTGTTTCTCTCTGGCCAAGGGGTTTCATTTTCTTGACTCTGTGCATTTTTTATTGTATACCTTAATTATATATAAAGGAATAGTAGAGACTGAAATGAATAATATTATAACTCAAGGTGGACATGTCTATTCTTTCAGACTGTGGTTTGTGGGAATTAAGTCAATTTAATCTCTAATTGAGCTGGGCCTGGCCTTTGTTGCAACTTAGATTCAGTTCACCACTGACTTCATATATTTGGAAGGCTGGATCATAACTTTACTTCTAGCAAGCGTTAAGACCTGAGAATCTGTCTCTTTTTTCAGGAAAGTGGCCAGTGTTTTGTTTGTTTTTGTTTTCATTTTTGTTTTTTGTTCCCAGAAGTTCTCTTTGCTCTCCAGTCCCGCCCTAAGATCTCTTAACCTCAGAAGATCTATTTCCATTAGGCTGCCCTCCCACTAGCCTTTGGAGGGCAACTGTCTTACATTCTGTATAAGACCAGAATGCCTTGAATGGAATTTTATCATGTATCCTTTCCTATCCACAACCTTCTAAGTTGCTGCAGTGTTCCTAATGATGGTCTTGCATGCCCAAATTAGGATTTCTCTCAGTTTTTCTGATCCACTCTAATCCTTTAGCATATGTCTGTTTGTACTCAGTAAAGGCTCAAGAGGAGGAATTAAAAGTTTCTCCTCTACCCCCATTTCCTAGGGATTCTCCCTCATCCCACAGTGCTGCCAGAAATAAAAGCAGTCATGGATTTCTACTTTCCTAGGAAGATATTTCCAGTTTCTAAAATTTCAGTTTCCTTGTATTCTCATGTCTCTGATGGACTTGAGAAAAATTTTTCGTGTGGTTTATCTGTCTTTTTCATTTTATTTAGATAGAAGTAATAGTCTTTTACCACCATTTCACCAGGAATGAGAGCTGTTATGGGACTCTTCTCTTTTTGGAAGGCATAATCACTTTCTACTTTAGCTTCCTTTGCATTCTTAGCTCTATAATGTGGTTAAACACACACACACACACACACACACATACACAACCTATGTTATTGTAACATATTTGGCTTTTTCTCCTTATAAAGATCAAAGTGATAGTCTCTTGTGACTTTTAACATACTAACCAGATTACACCTGAAACTATCATAACATTGTAAATTAACTATATTTCAATTTAGAAAATGGTGAAAAAACAAATAAATATTAAATGAAAAATAAATAAATAAATACCCAATATATATTTTTCTATCTAAAATAATCTATAAGCTCTTTGAGGGTAAACAATATGATTTTTAATTTTTAAAAATTTCCCACAATGCCTAGCAGCTAGTCAGTATATACTTAAAATGAGTACCTCACATTATCTAATTTTATCAACTCATTGGTGGCCAAGGAAACCCAGAACTGAGAGGTAATATTTACAAAGATAGATTTCCTGGCTCTAATTTTTTTCTACCGTATTGTATGTGACTTGTAATCTTAATGATATTCAATGTGATATTTACCTCCCAAGTGCTATGTCATCACCATCATTATCATCCTCATTACCTAGACATCAAGCTTATATCTAGGTCAATGTCTTTGTTCTCCCAATGAGTTTTTCATGCCATCTTTGATATCTTTAATGGAGTTCCTGCCCACATGACCAGTTATTGAAAAGGTAAGAAATATTATTGATGGAATTAAAAACTCATTAGGAGAACAAAATATGTAAATATAGACCTAGACATAAGCAGTATCTCCTATATATACATATAAATGATATATATATCATATATATATCTCAACTTGCATCAAATAAAGAATAAAGAGTTAAACAATTTAAATGACTTTAATATGCATAATTTAAACCCTTGCTTTTATTTTTATAGCCATTTCATTTTTAATGTTTTATATTCCAATTTCACTTCTTTTAATCTTGTTTTTCTTTTCTGATACTACTATCACACCTCAAACAGGAGAGCTATTGCTGAACAGGCAAGGAGTTATTTAATTGAAACACTTATGGGGTATGCTAGAAAACTATAAAGACTTTTAAGAAACAGCAAAGCTTTAAGAGGTTCTTGTGTACTCGTGTTGTAACCTAATTCAGTGCTCTTTCAGCAATGCCAGAGGATGTTGCTAATTATAGTTGTGATAAGCAATAAAGCAATAATAGTAATCAAAATGTGTGATATTCCTTGTTTAGGGGGCATTTATGGTTATGTATTAAAACTATAAATACTTCAAGAAGCTGTGAAACTGATCTATAGAAAATGAAAGATAAGATCTCACTGCCTTCAAAAAGTTCTTTTCTAGCAGAAACCTGAGCTTGACTTTATGGTTTATAAATATAAACAAACCAGAAATGAAATGCTCAACGTGTCCACCTATGCACAAGGACCACTTAAATAACCACCTGCACTCAAACCTAATAAGGGTTGGGAGTTCCTTTCCTTCTTTCATTTTCAACTTTCCATTTCCTTCCCCTGTTCCTTTATAAAGATTGTTCTTCCTCTCTCATTCACATCCTTTGTACTAATCTTCCTCTTTCTTTGTTTCTTCTATTCTCTCTCAGCTTCCCTCACCTTCCCTCACATTAAATATTGGGTGAAAGAAGCAAACTGTGTTGGTGTGGAAACAAGTCCAGAATGTAGCCATCATGACAGAGGACCCCAGGACTCCAGGTACTGTTCCCCTTAGAAGACCAGCCCTGACCTCCAGATTGCCTGTCTAAGAGAGCTCTAACATTAATGCCTGTTCTACACAGCTATCCACTATCCCTGAACGTTTTTCCTTCCCTCTACCACTCTACCCTGTTCTTGTGCTCATCAACCTGGATTCCTTTGTTCACACCCTGCCTTTAATATCTGTTTCTGGCATATTTGTTTAGTGGTCCATATAGTAACTTAAAAAATATCTAATTGGATTTCTATTTTCTAAAATATGTGTTTTTGGTTTTCTAATACCTCTGGCTGCTACCTCAGTAATCCCTGGGTCCCTCGATCCCATTGAGGAATAAGGGAAATGCAGATCATTGTTTTCTAATCAAATAAATATTCTATTCATTCTTTAAAGTTTGGATCAGATAGTTCCTCTGGTTAGGGACCCCATTCTCAGTATTCCTATAATTTCCTACAAACTCCTCTATCATTGCACCTTTTGGGTTATATCTAATCATGTGTCTGTATCTCATACTGGGATAGGGGCTCCTGTTTTATTTCTAATACAGGGTCTAACCACGGTGGTCAGTCCATAAATGTAAATTAAATGAAAAATAGAATGATCACGTTTATTTGTTCAACAAATATTTATTGAGCACCTGTTTGGTACCAGGTACTATTTCCAGGTACTAAGACTTTAATAGTAAATAAGACAAGTGAAGCCTATGGCATCATCAGACATACATTTTAATGGGACATTCATACAATAGACAAACAAGTAAATGTAAAATGGAATGTCATGTAATGATAAATGCTATAAAGAAGAAGAAATCAGGATAATGGAATAAGAATGACAGGGTGATAGATAATCAAATTCTAAGCATGAAGAAACCTAATGGAATTATACCAGTCTGTCTCTCAGAAAATAAAGGAGCCATAGCCCCCTAACTTGGGGTTTTTAATCTCATTGCCTATACCCCTACTTTTTCTATTGATACAGAAATATTAGAAAAGCTAAAACAGACATATTCCCCATCCGACTTCCTCCAGTCATATCTCTCGTTTCCATAAAGATACTCCTTTGGAATCAGCATCAAATGGACTCCTCAGGGCTGAAAATAAAGAACAATAAATCCCAGTGGTTATCATGATTTTTCAGGCTCTTGGTCCCATGCACACATTTTGACAGAGGCTCCCAGAAGTATCTGCCTGGGAAGGTCACATTCTGCTCTCCACTGTAGTTGAGACTCCAGGAATGACAGAAAAAGTGAAGATCATTCAAATATTCATGAGAGGGAGGTTCATGCATATGCTCCATGAGGATAAAGTGAAAAGAGCTTTTAAAACACAGTCTGACAGACTGAATGAAAATACCACTCTATTTCGCCTTTTGCCTCCCTTTTGTTCTTCTATAGAAGCCCAGGAAAAGAAAATTAAAAGAAAAGAGTGCATTGTATCTGTGGTAGGTCAACTGATGGGCCCAGGGATATTCTAGAGCCCATACTTTATTAGCTGTATTATAGTGGGAAAAACTGGAGGTGGGGGGCAAAATCTCTGATATTAAAGTCTTTTTAACAATCTTCCTCCACCCAGGGTGGCAAAATAAGGGCTTTCCCTTAGGGAGATGAAGGCTTGACCATCTCCATCTCTAGTGCCAAGTTGATAAAAGTCACTAATAGCCCCTTATTCCGAAGGAATCATACTTAGATGTTCTGGTTCTTTCCAGACCACCCAAACCAGGGTGACTTCACATTCCCTGTCCAGCAGTACCTCCTGGGCTCCTCTATACACATGCTCTGTGCGTTTGGGTGGGTTGCCTCACTGTCTCATAATGCAGCATTTTGTCCCTGGACAGGTAGTGGGGTTCAGTGGGAAGAATATGATCTCTGGAGTCAGAGAGATGTGGTTTCCCATCTAGGATGATCATTTACTGTGCGACTGTGGGTCAACATCTTAACCTCCTTGAACTATGTTTTCATGTCTTTAAAACAAGGAAAATAATACATCTCCTTAAGCTGTGAGTACTAAATGAGGCATCATATACATTTAAATCATGTAGTGCTGTTTCGAATACATGGTCACATCCTTGTCTTACCAGTACCCAGTGTGCCCTTATCATCATTCAGATTGAGCTCTAGACCCAATCCCAATAACCTTCCTGACTGATCTGCTGGGCTCTGGTTTCCTCCTCCTCTGAATATCTACAGCAAGTATGCCTTGTACCAACAAACTGACTGCTTAAGGACCTCCTGTCTTGTCTCTTAACAAATTATTTCTTTGAGAACAGGAGCATCTACTTTTCTATATAGTAGTTGCGTTAAGCACAAATCTTGAGCACAAGCTTATTGATGAAAATGAGACACAAACCATGTCAGCTTTCTCTAGGGATATCTGTGTTTATTTTGATTCAAACTAAATAAAGCATTGTTTTGAAATTATACAGATAATACAAAACCTGAATTCCAGAGACTGGCTACCTCAGAGAATTAAGGCAAAAGGGAAACCTAGGTTTGTTATGACATTTCACATACACTGTTTCATTTCATCAACACAACATTTCTGGGTCTTAACTGTATTAACTATACCTATTTTATGATAAGGACATTGAGGAGAAGTAATCAGGTCACAATTATACAACCAGTAAAGGTGGAGAGAGGTGATGCTGTGGAAGGAAAGTTGAAGCTAGTAATTCTGATCCCACAAACCCATGCCTCTTCCTTTATGCAACCTTGCATCTCACCCTCAGTTTCTTTTTTTTTTTTATTAGTCTCTGCTTTACAACAAAGTGAATCAGTCATACATATACATCTCCCTCAGTTTCTTAATTTCTTTTAGGTAGACATTGCCATTGTTTCCTCTCTATACCCAAACCCCTATATTCCAAACACTTAACTTATTAACATTGAGGATAAAGGACATACAGTTTGGCCCATTGTATCAGAGTTTTTACAGGTTCTTTTTTGGCTTTCCCATTAGAAACAGGTGCCAAAACAGCAAAATAACCCTTGTTTTGATCAGCTAGAGCCCATTTGTATGGTGTTCTGGTGCGTCCAGTTCCGGAGAATTCTCCAGATAGTTGTTTGCACTCTTCCTTCTCTCTCTAACAAAAGAAAGGAAAATGACAGAATGACCATATTTTACTATTTCAAAAGCTCAGAGATACTGGTTTTCTATTTGTATTCTCACTCTATTAGACACATCCCTAGACACTGATTGGAGAAGGACTGTCAGTGATTGAGAGAGACAGAGACAGAGACAGAAAGAGGTGGGGGTGCACAAAGCAGTAGCTTGAAGGAACGATGTAAGCTTAGGCCTATTTCAAAACAGACAACCACAAATAATGTGTCAGCATGTGTGGAGACAACAGAGGCAACAGGACTAGAATTTTTTTTCTTTTCTGTGTCTTCTTACTCTTCAGGTATGATGCTCTGCTACTGAGAAAAAAAACATTTTTCAAATGATGGGGAATAAACTAAAGGTGTATCAGTTAGATATTGCTGAGTAACAAACACACAGGCACACACACACACACACACACAACTCAGTAGCTTAAACAATTAAGTATTTATTATTTCTCATGGGTTTCCATGTCAGCTAGATGGTTTTGATAATTTGTTGCAGGCTTTGCTTTTCTCAACAGGGCTTAAGCATACCTCTTTGGCCACCTGTTGGGTAAGCTGTGGACTGGCTAGTCTAGGATGGCCTCTCACACATCCGACTGTCAGATGAGGTGCTGGGAGTGACTGAGCCATATGTCTTTCATTACCCAGAATTCCAGTGAGGCTTGTTTTCATGGCATAGGCAGGAATCCCAAGAGAGAGTGGAGTTAGGCAAGGCCTCTTGAGGTCTGGGCTGAGAAATTGTCCAACATCACCTTTGTGTATTCAGTTGGCCAAAGCAAATAAAAAACCAGCCCAGATTCAAAATGTGGAGAAATTGACTCCACCTGTTGATTGAAAGAACTTCAAAGTCACATTGCAGAGGACATGAATTCAAGGAGGAATAAAGAATTGCAACCAGTTTTTGCAATCAACCTTCTACAGTCTGTCTTTTAATCACAATTATTTATACCCTTCCCACAATCTTTCTCAAGTCTCTCTCAATATTTTTACGTCTCATCTAACCATGGCATCACACTGGAAGTCTAGGATCTTGTGACTGACACCAAGTCTGGATGCAGCTTCCTATAGCCCTGAGCCTATGAAATTAAAAAAAAAAAAAAGTTATCTGTCCTCCAAAGACAAAAGATACAATGGTGAATAAGAATAGGATGGCTACAACAAATAGTTCCATTCAAAAAGGGAAATGATAGAAGGCAAACAGCCAGGCACTGATCAAAGCAGTTCTGAAATCCTGAAGAGTAAATGTTTCCAGGTCCCCTCACTCTGAAGGTAGGGAGAGTTCCTTGATTAGGTCCCTGTTCTGCTGCCTGGAAATGGCTTCCCCAGTCTATTTTTCTTCATGACCCATGAATTTGCTCGTAGGTGCTTACCTTCATTTCTATACCCTTTCTTATCAACTTGATCAACTTTCTCATCCTGTCTATAGGCTACCAGAGAAAGACTATGGTATACTGATTACAAAAATGGACAAAATGCTCCACTCCTCCCTATGTTCATGCCATTAATAATTGAAGTCAATTTTTCTATCTCTTGGGCTTGGCCTTATTATTTTCTTTGGACAATACAATGCAACAAAAGTGATGGATGTGCCAATATGTACCTAAGCTTCAGGAGGCCTTTTCTTGGGCACCTGTAAACACCTGTGAATAAGCCCAGGCTAGCCTGCTAGAAGATGAGAGACCATGTAGAATGTTGTCCCACGTGAGACCATCCCAGGCCAGCCATCCCCCAGTGGGCCTGCCCGCTGACTGCAGATACATGACTAAGTCAAGCCAAAATTAACCTCATCAGACCAGAAGAATCCTCATCAGATCCTTAGCTTATAGATTTAAAATAAATGTTTATCATTGTGCACCTAAGAGTTTTATGGTTGCTGTTGTTGTGAGATATTACTGTAGCAATAAATACAGGAAAGTTTCCTTGAATCACAGCTAGTAACCTTCAACCTCAAATTGTTTCTTGAGCTGGGCAGTTGATGTCTGCCTGTGCTGAAGCTTATATGTCATTTTTCCTATTCTATCTTTTCCAGTTTCCTGTATTTAAGATGTGCATTGTACTTCAGCCTTTACTTCAGTTTTTTCTCATGACAACCCTGTGAGGTATACACCTCAGGCATCCATTTCATTGACACAAAAATTCCTGCTCAGAGAGGTTAAGTGACTTACCTAGGTCACAGAGTTAGAAGCCAAATACAGTATGCATTCTTCTACATTAGCAATCTTTAAATGTTTTATAAACTGTATCATCTCACCTTGACTCTTGTACACTACTTCTCATGTTTCATACTGAATCAAAAAGGAAAATGTGGTTTGGATGATTTATTCTCCAGTTGGGAATTTGAATACCTAAATTCTGACCATTTTGGTCCTTCTACCAGTTACTTCTTATGCAAACCAAGTGTGCTTTATAAATCAGTCACCACATGGAAGCAACCTAAATGTCCATCAACAGATGAATGGATAAGGAAGATGTGACACATATGTACAATGGAATATTACTCAGCCATAAAAAGAAATGAAATTGAGTTATTTGTAATGAGGTGGATGGACCTAGAGTCTGTCATACAGAGTGAAGTCAGAAATAGAAAAACAAATACTGTATGCTATATGCTAACTCACATACATGGAATCAAAAAGAAAAAACAAAAAACAAAAAACGGTACTGGGCTTCCCTGGTGGCACAGTGGTTGAGAGTCTGCCTGCCGATGCAGGGGACACGGGTTCATGCCCCGTTCCGGGAAGATCCCACATGCCGCGGAGCGGCTGGGCCCGTGAGCCACGGCTGCTGAGCCTGCACGTCCGGAGCCTGTGCTCCACAACGGGAGAGGCCACAACAGTGAGAGTCCCGCATACCACAAAAAAACAAATTAAAAAAACGGTACTGATGAACCTAGTGTCAGGGCAGAAATAAAGATGCAGACGTAGAGAATGGACTTGAGGTCACAGCGGGGGAAGGGGAAGCTGGGACGAAGTGAGAGAGTAGCACTGACATGTATACACTACCAAATGTAAAATGGAAGGCTAGTGGGAAGCTGCTGCATAGCACAGGGAGATCATCTCAATGCTTTGTGATGACCTACAAGGATGGGATAGGGAAGCTCAAGAGGGAGGGGATATGGGGATCAGCTATATGTATATGTATACATATAGCTGATTCACTTTGTTATACAGCAGAAACTAACACAAAACTGTAAAGCAATTATACTCCAATAAAGATATTTTTTAAAAAAAATCAGTCACCAGCCCAAACTACTATTTAATGATGCTGTATAATTGACTGGGGAACAAAAAGAAAAGCCCTACCTTGTCTGATTTTGGAGGGCAGAAGTAGGGCCATGGATATGTTACAAAGAGAAAGATTTCAGGTTAATTAATATAAGATAGAGCTTTGTAACATGTCATTGTGAAAGTTTCAACATTTGGTGGGAGGGTAAACTGGCTGATCTCTGAGGACCCTGTCAGCTCTAGGAATTGATGACTTTAGTATACTAAATTTTTTCAAAAGGAAAAGTGTATGGATCCATCACTGTATCAGAACAGCCCAGCTACTGTCTAAAAGAGATTCAGTCAGTCACTAGAGAAATGCTTCCTGAGTTTTCACTCCCTTGTTGAAATGTTACTCTCTTTGTCTTTTGAAATGCCACTCTGGTTTTCCTGAGAGTTTTTTGACCACATTTACTTGTCCTCTCTTTGTGGTTTTATCTCCTCTATACAATGTACCCTAAATGTATGTACTCTCCCAGGACTCATACATAGCCCCCTTCTTTTCAAACTGAATGTAGTTTTCCCTGCATTATCCACTCCCACAGCTTTACCACCATCTACATGCTGATCATTCTCATATCTCCACTTCTGGTCCTGCAATAGTCATTACTGCTATTGACAACTCTTTCCAGCTCTCCCTGCCTCCAAGATGAGTACACTCCTGGCTCCCTGTGGTTGGGTGCAGCTATTGACTACTTCTTTGCAAAAGTGTCACAAGTCACTTCCCAGTCAAACATTTAGTTGTCAGGGCAAGACCCTCAAGACCTCTCTTCTCTCCCTGACTTAATAGCCAACAGCTTTTGAAATGGTGGCTGCCCTTTTAGCTTGGGGCCATGACTGACTACAATGAGCTAAGGACCCCCCACAGACCTACAATAGATGGTAGAGTGAGGAAGAAAGTAACCTTTGTTGGGAATTCCCTGGCAGGCCATTGTTTAGGAGTCAGCACTCTCATTTCCAGGGCCCAGGTTCAATCCCTGGTTGGGGAACTAAGATCTCGCAAGCCATGCAGCATAGCAAGAAAGAAGGAAAGAAAGAAAGAAAGAAAGAAAGAAAGGAAGGAAGAAAGAAAGGAAGAAAAAAGAAAGGAAGGAAGGGAGGAAGAAAGCTTTGTTGTTTTAAGTCACTGAGATTTTATTATTACCACTTTATAACCTACTTCATCCTGACTGACAAAAGCCCTGACCTCTGTCTTTCGAGCTCCAAATCTCTTGACACCACACCTTAATATGCTCATTAGGAGGTCAAATGTGCACCTCTAATACTGAATCCCAAGCCGACATCACCAGCCCAAACTGACTCAAGAATCTTTTCCCAAGCTCTGCCTCTTCATTTGCTCTCTATGATGCTGTGCTATTACACCCATTTACCTGACCAGCCAAAAAACAAAAAAAAACTTCTCAGCCAATCAGGGACTGTCTTTTCCTTCATCTTCTTTCACACCCAGACTCTTCTCTCTCTGACCACTATCGCTGCTCTAGTTCGGGTCCTCAATACCTCTGGGTGGGTAATTGCATTTGTCTTCTAATGGCTCATTCAACAAAACAACAAAGTGAACTTTCTGAAAAGTACATCTGATCATGTAACTGTTCTGCTTAAAATCCCTTTATGTTTCCCAAGACCTTCAAAATAAGGTTCAGATTGTTCAACATATTCTAAAAGGTCCTCCATGGTTTTAGAAACACTCAAGGGAGAAGGAAGGAAAATCCAGACAGAAAGAGCACCATGAGCAAAGACCAGAAACAGGAGCCAGTGATGCTTTATAAGGGAACTGCATGCCGAGGGGTATGACTTTCGCAGGGGTCCAATGGAGGTTGAAATGAGATAGGACTAGAGGGATCCTCCTTGTTCAAGCTGCATTCTCTGCCCAAATCCTACTTTCTTTCTTTTCCCACTTATAGTAAATATCTAATGATTTTCCAAATATTTATCTTGTCACCACTGCTATAAAGTCTTTCTTACTTACAATAACACTTCATCAAGCTTATTTTTTCACTGTTCTTCTCTCTTACTAAGCTGGGAGCCTACTGAGGGCAGAAACAATCCATTTCTCCTATGACTTCATATCTTGGCAGTCAGCACAATAGCTGCTATATATCAGGTACTCAATCAATGGCTGTTGAATGAATGAATAAATGAATGAATGAATTGATGCTCTTCTTTAGCATCTCTTGGAATTCCATTCACTGTTCAGAATGAATTGCTTCAAGCCCCAGCTTCATGGATGGATAAGGGAGGGGGACAATTTTTGGTTTCTACTCCTCTACCCCCGTATTATGAACTGCTGCCCCCAAGTGCCAATCTCAGTCTCTAATCCTGTCAGTAGCCAGCTGCTTAGCACCAACACTGCCAACACAGCAGCTTTCCCAACACATCCCTGGGGGAAACCATTCACCTTATCACCAAAGGGAGAGAAAAAAAAACTCCCATCTGTTACAGCTCAGAGCCAGAAGCCTCATAATTGTATCAGCACACAGGCTGCATATCAGATTTTCTTGTTTTTAGGGAGCACTTAGGGAGATTTTGCTCTCCTTTTATTGTTGTTTTCTCCCCAGCAAGTGACCATATTTCATCTCCACTGAGACGGAATGAAAGAAAATTTCAAGCAAATTTGTTACCTAATGATTTTAGGGAAGGTGCTTAGAACCATAAATGCCTTCTTGAAAATATGTAGAGTAGCCCAGCTCTGTAAACTTTCAAAATTAGCACATAGTGAATGCACAACTCTTGTGCTGGGTCAACACTGCAAATGAAGGTAATTATGGCATCAGAGTAGCTCCCAGAATAAGCATCACCCCAGCACAAAGGGTAGTGTCCTTTGAAAATTTACTGGAGGGTTTCCAAAGACATCAGCAAGGGCAAAGTTGAAATTACATGGTAATTCCTCAAACATGAACCTGTGGGACTTTTATGTGTCTTTGGAAATTACTAAGCTGAGAAAACATGCTTGGACTTATAATCAAACACCTCCTGATGACATGTGTGATCATAACTAGGCTTGTTTCTCCATTTGTAATACTACAGAAAAAAAATCCTCCTTGGGCTTCCCTGGTGGCACAGTGGTTGAGAGTCGGCCTGCCGATGCAGGGGACACGGGTTCGTGCCCCGGTCTGTGAAGATCCCACGTGTCGTGGAGCAGCTGGGCCCGTGAGCCATGGCTGCTGAGCCTGCGCGTCTGGAGCCTGTGCTCCGCAACGGGAGAGGCCACAACAGTGAGAGGCCCGCGTACCACAAAAAAAAAAAAAAAAAAAAATCCTCCTTGCTCCAGACTTTTTTACGCTCCCGAAGAAGAAAGATGATTAAATTTCATAAAGTTCTTTGAACACTAAGAAATAAACAATATGTTTCTTCATTTATCATGCAACTGTTGAGTATGTTAGGAGTATGTAATAAAGGAAACAAATATGACTGATCCTTTCAGGCATGGACCTAAGTCTGGTAGAGAGATAGCTATTAAACAAATCTTCACATAAATATATATTTAATTATTAATTAATTAAGTGCTTTGAAAGAAGAGTATAGATTTACTATGAGAGGTATGGGAAATTATCTAATTTGGATTAGGAACTCAGGGATGCAGAGTGGGGAGAAGGACTTTGAAGGGAAGGGAACAGCATGTGCAAAGGCCTTGAGGTGGCATATTGAAAAGTAACAGAAACAAAGCCAGTGAACTGAAGTGAGCAAGACATTAGATAACACTCAATGAGGAGGTAGCTCCTGAGATGTAGGCCTTGGTTGCCATGCCAAGAAATTTAGCTTCTAATCTAAGTGCAATAAGAATGCATTGAAGTATTTTAAACAAGGAAGCAGCATACTTATTTAGAATAAATTGGAAAAGGCTCAGAGAGAAGAAACAAGAGCAGTATATGAAAAAGGTGAAAGCTGACAGTGGTTTACACCAAGGGTTGGCAGACTATGACCTGTGGGCCAAATCTCGCCCATTGCTCATTTTTTGGTAAATAAAGCTTTATTGAGACACGGCCACATTCATTTGTTTACACATTGTCTGTGGCCGCTTTTGTTCTACATGGCAGAGTGGAGTAGCTGCTCTATAGACTGTATAGCCTGCAGAACCTACAATATTTACTATCTAGTCCTTTCCAGAGAGAGCTTGCTGACCCCTGGTTTAGACGATAGGGTTGTTGATGTCTCTGTTGAGAAATAAACTGATTCAAGGTATACCTTAAAGATTGACAATAAGACTTGTCAGCCTAAACTCCCACCTTATTCAGAAGAATCGTAAGGGGAAGTCTAGAGATTTCAATGAGTTTCAGAGACTCATCTCAATGGTGGTAGAGATTTGTATGAGTTTATTCACTTATATGTGTATACTTTAGTCTTACTGGACTGATTTCACATTGTCTTCAAATTAGTGAAGGATAACACATTAACTATATATGATTGAATTTCTTTTGGTCATGAGCATTTACTGTTTGGATTATAAATTGTTTAGACACAGACAGTGACTGCAGGTCTATCTCTGTTTTTTTAAGATGCTGATTAGAATTCCACAGATATCTGCCAGTTTGGTAACAGGCCCTAAGGGGAGGTGTGAAAGGCTGTTGTCAGCCCCATTATTCCCATGGCAGTTCTGTCTAGAAGTGTACCAGGAGCTCAGGAGCTTTGGGACAGGCTGACCTTACTTAAGTTCTCATTCTTTAATGGGAAAATGGAGGCACAGAATGTTCTGGGTCATTGTTCCTGTTCACCTACTTGGTCAAGAGCCCATTGCAGAGCTTTGTGGTTAAGCATTCACATTTACAAGCCAGGCTTCCTTGGTCTGAATCCTGGCTCTACCACTGAGTATATGATCAGAGGGTCACAGTGTTAAAACTTTTGAGTCATTCACAGCATGGCCCACGCACATAGCAACATTCCAAAAACCTGAGTTATATTGTATTCTCATGCTTTGTAAGAAAACCTTCTTATAATTGAATGATTACTATGTGTCCAAAACTTTATAAGTATCACTTCATCCTTTCAAGGAGACTGGGAGGTAGGCAGTATTCTCATTATTTTACGGGTAACAATACTGAGACATTTTCAAGCCCCTTGTGCCATTTCTTGTGGCCTGTGAGGGTCAAGCCAAGTATCAAATGCAAGTTTGCTTGATTCCAAAGCTCTTATTCACAACAGCTATGCTGACTGCTTCCTTGACACTCCCTTGTTCTAGGGAGTTTGCCCAGGCCTTCTGGAGGGTTATCGGTATGTGAAGACCCAAAGGGGATATGAAGTGATGTCAGGGTTGCTGACATCTTATTTTTTTTCCCTTAACTCCCACAGGAATGCTGAGGTTGATCTTTTGCTGATCTTTCAACTTCACAGACAAAGCCAGTTTCCTTGATTGGATGTCACAATCTTGCATTTTGAGCAAGAAAAGGGTTTGGGAGGCCCACAAGTTCATGATGCCAACCACTACTGGAGTTAATGAGATCTTAATTGGATTAAAAATTTTAATTTACATGGAAATGACTTCAGCACATTTTAGACACCCTGCAAGGGGGCTTAGTAAGTCTGTTACTTATTTAGAGGTTTCTAATCTAGTCAAGCTAGGACCACAATGCTAACCTAGAAGAACAGTTCTAAGCCACCTAATTTCCTGTCCTTTAAAAATACAATCTTCCTAATGTCAATATATGTCCCAGAAGCCCTCACTATTTTAGATTTCCTTGTGGGGAGAAAGTCTATAATTGCACAAACATTCCAGGAAAAACTATGGCAACGACATAGAATATTTTAGATATTTTCTGCTATTACTAGCCAAGAAAATTAAATTCTATTCCCTGTTTACACCCATCTAAAATGAGCATTTAAAGGGCAAATGGCTAATATCCATACATTTTGTGATTAGTCTAATTCTAGTTTCTTATTGTAGCCACCTTCATTTGATATTCCATCCATAAATAATGCACAATGTACCACCCAACACTGATATGAAATTAGAGGTGAAAAACATGTGACTCCTAAGGGGAAGAACAAAAGAGGTTGTAACTCAATTTATTTATATATATATATTTTTTTAAAAGTTGTTATTTGGGTAAATTTGCAGCAGTCAGTAAAGCATTCCTGTAGGGCTCCTTCATCCCTGGGTGGCCTTTAATTTCATTTGCATATTGGAAATTCAGCACTTTCTCTTGCTCTAATCACACTTGCCAAAAAAAAAAAAAAAAAAAAAAAAAAACCCAAAACAAAAAACAAAACAATCTGACTTTCTGTAAAAAGGGTGTTTTAGACACTAGTAAAGCATTGCAAAAAATAAAAGACTATTGTAAGTACATCCTTATGAGTGTCCACCTCCTTTGTTTTTTGGCGATTTCCCCAAGGCCCAGTGCCTAGGCTTAAAAAGCTGTGAACTCAGAGGCAGCACTGGTAAGAAGAAGCATAAGATCTGGGCTCTCCATTTATGTTGCTACTCAGTAGCCACTGGTCTTGGACATGTCCTGAATATTTTTTGTGTCTCACTTTCCCTATCTTTAAAATGAGGTTGTTGGCTTATGGCCTCCCATATACCACTCTCTTTGACACCTTTCTTTTCTCATATTCTTTCATCTGGAAAATATACCTTTCTGCCCATCTTCATGGCACAGAGTCATTCTCTTTTTATGGCCCACATCAGAAATCACCTGGATGGCTACCGTGGAGCTCAGCATCCTGCTTATATTGACAGTTCCTTATGTGCATTTCTGTCTGGTTTTAGGAACATTTTTGAAAATCTCCAAGAGAGGGAAGGGCTAAATTTTCCTTCCAGCATCAGGTGAAGATTGTTTTTCTTCTTATGGGAAGCAAATGGTATGAACAAATTGTCGATTGGTTATTTTGAGAGCACTTCTAAAAAGGTCAGGATTCTGTATTGAAGGAGAGAATAATGAGTGCTTGACAAATTCCTATTTAAAGGGTCTTGTTGTGAAATTCTAATTCTTTGTTCTTCTCCATTAGTTTCTATACACAAACTGGGAAATCTTTGTCCTGTATTTCCCTAATAAAGCAAAAATTAGTTGTGATTTCACACCATCATGGACCCTCAATGTGTCCAGGAGTCAGAATACCCTCCCCTACCCTCTTGTTGCAACAGTTACCCAGTTGTCCTTACAGACACTTGGCTGTGGGTTTTAGGGAGACACACAGACCTGGGGATCCAGAATAGTCCAGTTTATTGGAGACCATCGGCAACACAGTAAATAATAGCTGTGTATTTCTTGCCATTGTATTTAATGGGAAGGACAATAAGAATGAAGCCCTTTGAATGTTTTGTTTTGTCTCTTTGTGATCAAAAGATTAAGAATACATTCTATCCTAGAAAGAAAATATGTCCTTAAATTTTGCTTTGCCTGAAGCAAACATTAAATCAAAATTATTTTTCTTTTGTACTACCTTAAAGTTCTCAAAAGCACTACCCTTAAAGTTCTCAAAAGCAGGAATTTGTCTTATTTTTCTGTATATCACACCCCTAATCATATGTGGCACATAGTATGTGTACAATAAATGTCAGTGAAATTGGTAAAGTCGGGCAGGGTAGTACATTGGGAGGAACACTAGACCAGCGATCTCAGGTAACATTTCTTCACTGGAGTTCTACTATCTGCTCCATAAAATAAGGAGATTGGAATAGATGATTTTTCAGATCCTTTAAGAGTTCTAAAGTTCTCAATTTTTCCCTGTGGTTTTTTATTCCACAGAGGCTGAAAGACTGAGAAGTTCCCAAGAAGAAGAAACCTAAGGCTAGATACCTGCTGGCTTGCCTTTAGTGGAGAAGGCTTCTTCCAGACTCTGACTATATGTTTGCCCTGAGGAAGATTTTTCTAAGGCGATTTTTTATTCCAGCCTCAGTGGAACATCTTTGCCTCATATTTGCTGAAGGAGAATAGAAAAGGACTCTTGTAGGGTCAAAAGCAAGGGAATGGAAATTGAAATTCAACTTTGTGCATCTCCTCTAGAAGCTAGATCTCAGAAGATGCACAGATCCAGATGACATAATCAGACCATATATTTCAGTTAATCATCCTATATATAGCCCTCCTGTCTTCTCACCCCTCCAAATGCACCCCATTGGCAGGTTATGCTGCTGGTTTCTGGGATGCAGTCACCTGCACTATGATAAATGTGAGTTCACTGGCCCAGTCTATAGGGATGCTTTGCTCTGGTTCAGGAAATTTTCTCCTGGGAGCTACTACAAAGGAAACTTCTCAGAGGACCTAAACCCTTAAGGTCACACACTCCAGTACAGCCCAAGCCATTGAGCTGACCTTCCTGGTGAAAGGTGAGATACACAACATTGGTTAGGAACATGGGTCACTCCAGGGACATGTGGAGCCCTTCATTTTCTGAATGTGCTCTTGGATAGATGGTACAGGATCATACCTCAGAAAGGTGAGAAACTAATTAGATACTGACAGCCTTTGGGCACCACTTTATACTATTTACTCCTCTTGGATTCTATACAAGGTGCAGTATTTGGTCCAGAAAGCAGAAGCCTTCAACTAATGAATCACTATCTTCCCCTGAAGGTGTAGACGGGTTAAATAACCTCTTAAGCTTGCCTCCAGTTTTTACTCCAGAGCAGCCCTAACTTTGCTAACCTATAGATTGTGTGTGTGTGTTATAACACTTTTTAAAAAGTAAGGATGCCCAGAAAATATGATCTGACATATGTAATTAAATATTTGCAGAGGTCCCATTTTCAAATGACTTTAGAAGTCATGGAGATAAAGTGTGTGTGTAAAGCAGCCAGGCAAAAAAAATAAAAGAGTGTAGGGAAGACTAGAACAAACTGCAGTGTGTACAGCTGATTAAGAAATACTATTCTGGCCAAACAACACATTTGCAGGCCCTATTTCCACCAGTGTTCAATCCCTGGTTTGAGTCTATTGTTGACTATCTCTTAGAGCCCACATTTGTTAACTCAACACCTGCATATTGAAGGATTATATATCATGTGTTGGGCTAGACATCAAATAAAGAGTAATAAAGGATATAGATCTGGAGTTTGAACTATTTATGCTTGTTGGCTATTTAGCTTTTATTAAAAGCATTATCAATATTTTAAATTTAATGTAAAGAGAATAATGTAATACATAGTGTAAGGTATTAAAAAGAAAGGGCACTTCAGTTTGAACATGGTAATGTAAATCATAATTTTCTCCTTTTCTTCCTGGAAGTTATCCCAAAGCAACAAGAATGGGAAATAAAAACACAAATACCATTTTGGATGAAACAAAGTGACTGCTAAAATCTGAAACAACGAAATAGGTGGGAGTCCTGCTCAAAGCAGAGGGGATCAAGCTGGGGTGCAAGAAAGAGGACCATGAAAGAGGATGAGCTGGCTTTAGATAGAGTCACAGTTATGCTTCATAAAAGAGAAAGTGCAATCCAAACTGTAGCTAAGGTCCCTACAGGCAGAAGGAGGTCCAGGGCTCCTGAGTTTGCAGCAGTGACATAGTCTGGCCCCAAGGAGAGGCACCAAGGTTGTGCAGAGAACCACAAACTCCAACCAACTACTTCCTAGCAGTTTGGTAGCAGAGTAGTCTTTGAATTATGGACACCCACACACCTTTGCTTATCAGTTGGCTAGGGAGAAATTGAAAATAAAGAACTCACATTTAAGGCCCTAGTAACAAGGCAAATTCTGGCTAGCTTGGGACATGGCCCTAACTTCTCCCAACATAAACCTTCAGGATATAGCTTGTTTGGGAAAAGAATCTCTTTCAGTGATGAATAATCCAAAAGAAACTGCTAGAGAATCTGGAAATTACAGTCAAATATTTGCACCTCCCCCCCCAAAAAAAAGGAACAGATAACCTTAAAGCAATCATTTCTATAAAACAAGAGCAGAAAAAAAAAATAGTACAAGAACTCAGGATAATAGAAGGAGTTGAAAAACTATCTAGAAAAACACAATAAAAAATGTGGGGAAAAATGATCAGAGCAAGGAAATTGAAACTGGAAAAAGAGCAAATAAATCCAATAATATAAAATATTTGTTGTTGGCTAATCTAAACAAGAATTTGTTTAGAAATTTCAAATATACAAAATAAGAAATGATAAGAAGAAGCAATAAAGCTATAGAAGAAATGAAAAGTAATTACTCCTAATTAGTAGTTTGGGATTAACATATACACACTACTACGTATAAAATATGTAAACAACAAGGACCTACTGTATAGCACAGGGAACTGTACTCAGTATTTTGTCATAACCTATAATGGAAAAGAATCTGAAAAATAATAGATATGTATGTATAACTGAATCACTATGCTGTACACTTCAAACTAACACAACATATACTTCAATAAATCAAAACTATAAGAAAAAAAAGAAATTACTGAGGTCAATTTTATACAAATAAACTTGAGAACACAGGTGAAATGGAAAGTATACTAGAATGGAAAATACACTAGAAATATTAAACAGACCAGTTACCATTTTTCCTCTCCCACATACCAAAGGCATAAAATCCAGTTTCAGAAATTCTAGTAAAACTTTGAAGGACAAAGTTAAACTTATTTAAACCATTCCAGAGCATGGGCTGGGTTGTGGGGATGGCAGGGAGAAAGGCTTCCAAACACTGAGGATAAACTTTTCATGATACTTTACATCTAAACTTGATAAGGATTGAGAAGAAAAATAAAGCTGTAGATGAATCCCATGTGAAAATATTGATGCAAAAATCCTAAATAACTTAAGAATATAAACCACTCCAAAAAAGTGAGGTTTATTTTAGGAAGAGAAAAATGGTCCTTAGAAAATATATTTCACCATTTTTATGAAACAAAGAAGAATAGGCTTCTCCATAGATATTGAAAAAAAGGCACTTTACATTCTAGATTTTCTTTTCAAAAAGGAAAGAAAGTAAAAGGAAGAGTTCATAAAATACAAATAGGTGGAATTTCTTTTTTTTTTTGGCTTTATAACAAATTTAATCAGTTATACATATACATATGTTTCCATATCCCCTCCCTTTTGCGTCTCCCTCCCACCCTCCCTATCCCACCCCTCCAGGCGGTCACAAAGCACCGAGCTGATCTCCCTGTGCTATGCGGCTGCTTCCCACTAGCTATCTACCTTACGTTTGGTAGTGTATATATGTCCATGCCGCTCTTTCACTTTGTCACAGCTTACCCTTCCCCCTCCCCATATCCTCAAGTCCATTCTCTAGTAGGTCTGGGTCTTTATTCCTGTCTTACCCCTATGTTCTTCATGACATTTTTTTTCTTAAATTCCATATATATGTGTTAGCATACAGTATTTGTCTTTCTCTTTCTGACTTACTTCACTCTGTATGACAGACTCTAGGTCTATCCACCTCATTACAAATAGCTCAATTTCATTTCTTTTTATGGCTGAGTAATATTCCATTGTATATATGTGCCACATCTTCTTTATCCATTCATCCGATGATGGACACTTAGGTTGTTTCCATCTCCGGGCTATTGTAAATAGGGCTGCTATGAACATTTTGGTACATGTCTCTTTTTGAATTATGGTTTTCTCAGGGTATATGCCCAGTAGTGGGATTGCTGGGTCATATGGTAGTTCTATTTGTAGTTTTTTAAGGAACCTCCATACTGTTCTCCATAGCGGCTGTACCAATTCACATTCCCACCAGCAGTGCAAGAGTGTTCCCTTTTTTCCACACCCTCTCCAGCATTTATTGTTTCCAGATTTTTTGATGATGGCCATTCTGACTGGTGTGAGATGATATCTCATTGTAGTTTTTTTTTTTTTTTTTTTTTTTTTCGGTACGCGGGCCTCTCACTGTTGTAGCCTCTCCCGTTGCGGGGCACACGCTTCGGACGCGCAGGCTCAGCGGCCATGGCTCATGGGCCCAGCCGCTCCGCGGCATGTGGGATCTTCCCGGACCGGGGCACGAACCCGTGTCCCCTGCATCGGCAGGCGGACTCCCAACCACTGCGCCACCAGGGAAGCCCTTCATTGTAGCTTTGATTTGCATTTCTCTAATGAGTAAAGATGTTGAGCATCCTTTCATGTGTTTGTTAGCAGTCTGTATATCTTCTGTGGAGAAATGTCTATTTAGGTCTTCTGCCCATTTTTGGATTGGGTTGTTTGTTTTTTTGTTATTGAGCTGCATGAGCTGCTTATAAATTTTGGAGATTAATCCTTTGTCAGTTGCTTCATTTGCAAATATTTTCTCCCATTCTGAGGGTTGTCTTTTCGTCTTGTTTATGGTTTCCTTCGCTGTGCAAAAGCTTTTCAGTTTCATTAGGTCCCATGTGTTTATTTTTGTCTTTATTTCCATTTCTCTAGGAGGTGGGTCAAAAAGGATCTTGCTGTGATTTATGTCATAGAGTGTTCTGCCTATGTTTTCCTCTAAGAGTTTGATAGTGTCTGGCCTTACATTTAGGTCTTTAATCCATTTTGAGCTTATTTTTGTGTATGGTGTTAGGGAGTGATCGAATCTCATACGTTTACATGTCCCTATCCAGTTTTCCCAGCACCACTTATTGAAGAGACTGTCCTTTCTCCACTGTACATTCCTGCCTCCTTTATCAAAGAGAAGGTGACCATATGTCCGTGGGTTTAACTCTGGGCTTTCTATCCTGTTCCATTGATCTATCTTTCTGTTTTTGTGCCAGTACCATACTGTCTTGATTACTGTAGCTTTGTAGTATAGTCTGAAGTCAGGGAACCTGATTCCTCCAGCTCCATTTTTCGTTCTCAAGATTGCTTTGGCTATTCGGGGTCTTTTGTGTTTCCATACAAATTGTGAAATTTTTTGTTCTAGTTCTGTGAAAAATGCCAGTGGTAGTTTGATAGGGATTGCATTGAATCTGTAGATTGCTTTGGGTAGTAGAGTCATTTTCACAATGTTGATTCTTCCAATCCAAGAACATGGTACATCTCTCCATCTATTTGTATCATCTTTAATTTCTTTCATCAGTGTCTTATAATTTTCTGCATACAGGTCTTTTGTCTCCTTAGGTAGGTTTATTCCTAGATATTTTATTCTTTTTGTTGCAATGGTAAATGGGAGTGTTTCCTTGATTTCACTTTCAGATTTTTCATCATTAGTATATAGGAATGCCAGAGATTTCTGTGCATTAATTTTGTATCCTGCAACTTTACCAAATTCATTGATTAACTCTAGTAGTTTTCTGGTAGCATCTTTAGGATTCTCTATGTATAGTATCATGTCATCTGCAAACAGTGACAGCTTTACTTCTTCTTTTCCAATTTGGATTCCTTTTATTTCCTTTTCTTCTCTGATTGTTGTGGCTAAAACTTCCAAAACTAGGTTGAATAAGAGTGGTGAGAGTGGGCAACCTTGTCTTGTTCCTGATCTTAGTGGAAATGGTTTCAGTTTTTCACCATTGAGGACGATGCTGGCTGTGGGATTGTCATATATGGCCTTTATTATGTTGAGGAAAGTTCCCTCTATGCCTACTTTCTGCAGGGTTTTTATCATAAATGGGTGTTGAATTTTGTCGAAAGCTTTCTCTGCATCTATTGAGATGATCATATGGTTTTTCTCCTTCAATTTGTTAATATGGTGTATCACGTTGATTGATTTGAGTATATTGAAGAATCCTTGCATTCCTGGAATAAACCCCACTTGATCATGGTGTATGATCCTTTTAATGTGCTGTTGGATTCTGTTTGCTAGTATTTTGTTGAGGATTTTTGCATCCATGTTCATCAGTGATATTGGCCTGTAGTTTTCTTTCTTTGTGACATCCTTGTCTGGTTTTGGTATCAAGGTGATGGTGGCCTCGTAGAATGAGTTTGGGAGTGTTCCTCCCTCTGCTATATTTTGGAAGAGTTTCAGAAGGATAGGTGTTAGCTCTTCTCTAAATGCTTGATAGAATTCGCCTGTGAAGCCATCTGGTCCTGGGCTTTTGTTTGTTGGAAGATTTTTTATCACAGTGTCAATTTCAGTGCTTGTGATTGGTCTGTTCATATTTTCTATTTCTTCCTGATTCAGTCTTGGCAGCTTGTGCATTTCTAAGAATTTGTCCATTTCTTCCAGGTTGTCCATTTTATTGGCATAGAGTTGCTTATAGTAATCTCTCATGATCTTTTGTATTTCTGCAGTGTCAGTTGTTACTTCTCCTTTTTCATTTCTAATTCTATTGATTTGAGTCTTCTCCCTTTTTTTCTTGATGAGTCTGGCTAATGGTTTATCAATTTTGTTTATCTTCTCAAAGAACCAGCTTTTAGTTTTATTGATCTTTGCTTTCGTTTCCTTCATTTCTTTTTCATTTATTTCTGATCTGATTTTTATGATTTCTTTCCTTCTGCTAACTTTGGGGGGTTTTTGTTCTTCTTTCTCTAATTGCTTTAGGTGCAAGGTTAGGTTGTTTATTCGAGATGTTTCCTGTTTCTTAAGGTGGGATTGTATTGCTATAAACTTCCCTCTTAGAACTGCTTTTGCTGCATCCCATAGGTTTTGGGTCGTCGTGTCTCCATTGTCATTTGTTTCTAGGTATTTTTTAATTTCCTCTTTGATTTCTTCAGTGATCACTTCGTTATTAAGTAGTGTATTGTTTAGCCTCCATGTGTTTGTATTTTTTACAGCTCTTTTCCTGTAATTGATGTCTAGTCTCATAGCATTGTGGTCGGAAAAGATACTTGATACAATTTCAATTTTCTTAAATTTACCAAGGCTTGATTTGTGACCCAAGATATGATCTATCCTGGAGAATGTTCCATGAGCACTTGAGAAAAATGTGTATTCTGTTGTTTTTGGATGGAATGTCCTATAAATATCAATTAAGTCCATCTTGTTTAATGTATCACTTAAAGCTTGTGTTTCCTTATTTATTTTCATTTTGGATGATCTGTCCATTGGTGAAAGTGGGGTGTTAAAGTCCCCTACTATGATTGTGTTGCTGTCGATTTCTCCTTTTATGGCTGTTAGTATTTGCCTTATGTATTGAGGTGCTCCTATGTTGGGTGCATAAATATTTACAATTGTTATATCTTCTTCTTGGATCGATCCCTTGATCATTATGTAGTGTCCTTCTTTGTCTCTTCTAGTAGTCTTTAAAGTCTATTTTGTCTGATATGAGAATTGCTACTCCAGCTTTCTTTTGGTTTCCATTTGCATGGAATATCTTTTTCCATCCCTTTACTTTCAGTCTGTATGTGTCTCTAGGTCTGAAGTGGGTCTCTTGTAGACAGCATATATATGGGTCTTGTTTTTGTATCCATTCAGCCAATCTGTATCTTTTGGTGGGAGCATTTAGTCCATTTACATTTAAGGTCATTATCGATATGTATGTTCCTATTCCCATTTTCTTAATTGTTTTGGGTTCGTTATTGTAGTTCTTTTCCTTCTGTTGTGTTTCTTGCCTAGAGAAGTTCCTTTAGCATTTGTTGTAAAGCTGGTTTGGTGGTGCTGAACTCTCTCAGCTTTTGCTTGTCTGTAAACGTTTTAATTTCTCCATCAAATCTGAATGAGATCCTTGCTGGGTAGAGTAATCTTGGTTGCAGGTTTTTCTCCTTCATCACTTTAATTATGTCCTGCCACTCCCTTCTGGCTTGTAGAGTTTCTGCTGAGAGATCAGCTGTTATCCTGATGGGGATTCCCTTGTGTGTTATTTGTTGTTTTTGCCTTGCTGCTTTTAATATGATTTCTTTGTGTTTAATTTTTGACAGTTTGATTAATATGTGTCTTGGCGTATTTCTCCTTGGATTTATTCTGTATGGGACTCTCTGTGCCTCCTGGACTTGATTAACTATTTCCTTTCCCATATTAGGGAAGTTTTCAACTATAATCTCTTCAAATATTTTCTCAGTCCCTTTCTTTTTCTCTTCTTCTTCTGGAACCCCTATAATTCGAATGTTGGTGCGTTTAATGTTGTCCCAGAGGTCTCTGAGACTGTCCTCTGTTCTTTTCAGTCTTTTTTCTTTATTTTGCTCTGAAGCAGTTATTTCCACTATTTTATCTTCCACCTCACTTATCCGTTCTTCTGCCTCAGTTATTCTGCTATTGATCCCATCTAGAGTATTTTTTATTTCATGTATTGTGTTTTTAATCGATGCTTGATTCATCTTTAGTTCTTCTAGGTCCTTGTTAACTGTTTCTTGCATTTTGTCTATTCTATTTCCAAGATTTTGGATCTGGGAAATAGAATCTTGGATCATCTTTACCATCATTATTCTGAATTCTTTTTCAGGTAGACTGCCTATTACCTCTTCATTTGTTAGATCTGGTGGGTTTTTATCTTGCTCCTTCTCCTGCTGTGTGTTTTTCTGTCTTCTCATTTTGCTTATGTTACTGTGTTTGGGGTCTCCTTTTTGCAGGCTGCAGGTTCGTAGTTCCCGTTGTTTTTGGTGTCTGTCCCCAGTGGCTAAGGTTGGTTTAGTGGGTTGTGTAGGCTTCCTGGTGGAGGGGACTAGTGCCTGTGTTCTGGTGGATGAGGCTGGATCTTGTCTTTCTGGTGGGCAGGTCCACGTCTGGTGGTGTGTTTTGGGGTGTCTGCGGACTTTTTATGATTTTAGGCCACCTCTCTGCTAATGGGTGGGTTTGTGTTCCTGTCTTGCTAGTTGTTTGGCATAGGGTGTCCAGCACTGTAGCTTGCTGGTCGTTGAGTGAAGCTGGGTGCTGGTGTTGAGATGGAGATCTCTGGAAGATTTTTGCCGTTTGATATTATGTGGAGCTGGGAGGTCTCTTGTGGACCAGTGTCCTGAAGTTGGCTCTCCCACCTCAGAGGCACACCACTGACTCCTGGCTCCTCAATTTGGGATGATGTGTTGTCTATTCATGTATTCCACAGATGCAGGGTACATCAAGTTGATTGTGGAGCTTTAATCCGCTGCTTCTGAGGCTGCTGGGAGAGGTTTCCCTTTCTCTTCTTTGTTCTCACAGCTCCTGGGTCTCAGCTTTGGATTTGGCCCCGCCTCTGCGTGTAGGTCGCCGGAGGGCGTCTGTTCTTCGCTCAGACAGGACAGGGTTAAAGGAGCAGCCTCTTCGGGGACTCTGGCTCACTCAGGCCGGGCGGGAGGGAGGGGCACGGAGTGCGGGGCGAGCCTGCAAGCGGCAGAGGTCGGCGTGACGTTGCACCAGCCCAGGCGCGCCGTGCGTTCTCCCAGGGAAGCCGCCCCTGGATCCCGGGACCCCGGCAGTGGCGGGCTGCACAGGCTCCCGGAAGGGCGGTGTGGGCAGTGACCTGCGCTCGCACACAGGCTTCTTGGCGGCGGCAGCAGCAGCCCCAGCGTCCCACGCCCGTCACTGGGCTCCGCGCTTTCAGTCGCGACTCGCCCCCGTCTGTGGAGCCCCTTTAAGCAGCGCTCTTAATCCCCTCTCCTTGCGCACCAGGAAACCAAAAGGGAAGAAAAAGTCTCTTGCCTCTTCGGCAGCTCCAGAGTTTTCCCGGACTCCCTCCCGGCTAGCTGTGGCACATTAGCCCCCTTCAGGCTGAGTTCTCGCCGCCAGCCCCAGTCCTCTCCCTGCGCTCTGACCGAAGCCCGAGCCTCAGCTTCCAGCGCTGCGTGCCCCGGTGGGCGAGCAGACAAGCCTCTCGGGCTGGTGAGTGCCGCTCGGCACCGATCCTCTGTGTGGGGATCTCTCCGCTTTGCCCTACCCAGGTATGTGGGGAGTTTCTTGCCTTTTGGGAGGTCTGGGGTCTTCTGCCAGCGTTCAGTAGGTGTTCTGTAGGAGTTGTTCCACGTGTAGCTGTATTTCTGGTGTATCCGTGGGGAGGAAGGTGATCTCCGCGTCTTACTCTTCCGCCATCTTACCCGGAAGTCCAACCAGGTGGAATTTCTTTAATGCAATGAAATATATCTCAGCTGCAAAGCCAGTATCGTGCTTAATAAGGAAACACTAGGAACATTAACAGAAAGCATTAGAGTCAGGAATAGAACAAGAATGTCTGCATCACCACTGCTCTTCAATATCATCTGGAAGTATTAGCCAAAACCATCATACAACAGGAACACAACTTAGAAAGGAATTTGGAAAGTTATCATTATTTGCATATGATGTAACTAAGACCTATTACAAACAAGATAATTCAGTGAGATGAACAGGAAAAAATCAGTGGTTTCCTCATGTAAAAACAACTAGTTAAATCTCCAATAGACTCATTTACAGTTGATTTAAAAAATACAAAATACCTAGTAATAAAGTTAATAGAAATATGTGTATGTTTGTGTGCATGTGTATGTGTGTAAGACATCCTGCTGAGGACATGTGGCAACTTACACAAAGTGATAGGCCTGCCAATGTGTTCACATAAAAGGCCTCAACAACATAAGACTATAAACTATTCCTCAGCCCAGTTTATACATTTAACATAATCTCATTTTTTAAAATGTTAAAAATTTGTTTCTGGAAGCAGACAAGCTGATTCTGAAATTCAGATGGAAAAATAAATGAAGAAAGGAAGAAAATGGGCAAAAAATAAAAAGGAGAAAGACTAGCATTACCAGATATTAAAATATATTGCCAGGCTACAATAATTAAAGTTTTAGCCTTGGTACATGAATAAACAGGCAAACAAAGGACAAAATTGGAAATCTAGAAGTAGGCCTAAAGATTTATATTACTTTAGTATATGATAAATTTCCATTTCCAGTCAGTGGAAAAAGATGGATTATTCAATAAATTTTGCTGGAAAGCTCGGTCACTATCTGGAAAAAAAATTAAGTTGTATTCATACTTTAAGTCTTATACCAGGATAAATTGAAAATAGATCAGAGACTTAAGGATAAAAAATAAAACCAAGGAAGTACTAGAAGAAACCAAGGAAAAAGTTATTTTATAATCTCAAAGTGTGAAAGTCCTTTCTAACCATGTCACAAATCTCAGGTGAGACTGAGGAAAGACTGATATTTTAAATTACAGTAAATTAGAAAAAAAGTTTATTTTTGACAAAAGCACCACATGCAATCAAAATTTTGTGATAAACTTTAAAAAAATACTTCCAAATCTTATCTTAGACAGAAAGCCAATCTCCCTAATATATGAAGAATTAATATAAATCAATAACAAAGAGACCAACATTTCAAAAGAAAAAAAATGGATGAAAGACATGAATGTACAGTTCATGAGAAAGGAAATACAACTGGCTATTAGGCATGCGAAGAGGTGCTCAACTTCATTCATGTTAAGAGAAATGGAGATAAAACTATAAAAAGACATTTTTTGCTGATCATATTGTCAAATATACAAATGTTTTATAACTTACTGTCCTGAAAAATGTGTGGGGAAACAGATTCTCATGCTTTTGGGCAGAGTATAAGTTGGAGCTACATCTATGAAGGGCATTTGAGCAGTATTGAGCATACTTTTGTGCTAAGGAATTTCACTCTTGGAAATGTAATCTAAATATATACTTGTGCATGAGTAAAATAGTGACTACACATGACTATTCATTGATGGTTGTTTTAAATAGTGAATGAGTGGTAACATCTTACAAGTCTATCAGTAGGAAACTGGTTAAATAAATTATGGGGCATCCATACAATGAAATACCACATAGCCATAAATAAGAACAAGAAACTCCTTATGGGCTGATATGGAGAGATCTCTATAATTGGTTAAGTGAGAAAAGTGAAGTGATATAAGATAGTGTATACATTTTGCTACCATTTGTGTAATGAAGCTAACACATACACACACACATGCACGCAAACATGTGTGTACATAAAATCTCCAGAAGTATTTACCAGAAACTGATAATAATTGCTTAATGGAATGGGAACTAAATAGCTGAGGGACAAAAGTGGTGAGAATTTTGACTAAATGCTCTTTTCTATCTTTTAAATGTTAAACCATGTTAAATGTACTGTTTTATAAAAATAAAATTCAGGGCTTCCCTGGTGGTGCAGTGGTTGAGAGTCCGTGTGCCAATGCAGGGGACACGGGTTTATGCCCAGGTCCGGGAAGATCCCTCATGCCACGGAGCGGCTGGGCCTGTGAGCCGTGGCCGCTGAGCCTGCGTGTCCGGAGCCTGTGCTCCACAACGGGAGAGGCCACAACAGTGAGAGGCCCGCATACCGCAAAAAAAGTAAAAAATGAAATAAAATAAAATTCAAAATATTAATTGAAGCAAAGTTAAACATCAAAAAAAGGAATTTTCGATAAAGCCAAATTTATTCAATGTTCAATTTATTTCAAAGGGTCTTACATTATAACATGGCAGTGATAGTAAGCTGTAGATATTCTTTTTGTTTTTTGTTTAAAGTCTTTAATTTTCAAAATAAAAAGGAAACAACCCTTTAAAGAGATGTTATATATTGGTATCTGGGTCTGGGGCACCTACCTATAATCTTGATATTTTAAAACAATGGAATAAATAAAGAAGATCAAATAATATAGGAAATATGAATAAGGAATGACAGTGACTTCTTATATCTTCATAAATAGTATCAAAAAGCATCAACATATTCTTAGATGATAGAGGTGCGGACATCCGATTATTGAAAAATAAGAAGCATAAAATATGAGGAAAACACAAATACCTCAGAAGAACTATGGAAACAGCTGTTGCTGAATAGTCAAGGAATGTAAAATACTGAAAGTTAATTATATGCTTTTTATAGCAATTTGAAATGGACCCAGTGATCTGATTCCATAGTTTTGAAAACACTGACATATTTTTTTCTAGCTCTGAAGGGTTGGGCTCTTATAATTTGACTGAGGCTGTGGTGAAGCCTGCTTGAAACTCACTGACACATTCCACTTTATAGTTTGCCAGTCATTTCCATTGGCATGATCTTGATGCTTCATTCTCATCATAGAGGTTATTTAAGGCAAATATTTTTGTTTTATTTTTACAGATCAGGAACTGAAGTTTGTTTGGCTTAAGTGACTTGCTCAAGGGCACATAGCTAGTAATTGTAGAGCTAGAACTCAAAAGCATTCTGGCTCTTTGTCTAGTCTTTATTGTTCTGAATCAGGCCGTCTAACTTAAATATTTTATTTCATGAAGTCTGCAGGGAAGTCTGCCCTGCAGAAGCAGGCCGCCAGTGTCTGAGGATACATCCAATCATTCTTACATTAAACCCCAATAGATTTCTCAAACACAATCTTCCTTTAATTGTGTCTTCTATGTGAGCAGTCATTTCTTTGGTGTGCAAGTGCGAGCGTGTATGTGTAATGATGTTATCTATATGCCATCAGGGCACCTGCACATTTGCATATTGGGAAAGAACTGAATAAAACATGAGGTGCTTTATTCCAAGGGGATGCAAGATCCTCAAAGGATATTTACAAATGTACTCAAGTCCCTCAGAATCAATGAATCCCTCAATCAACAAATGTTTTTTGATTCTCTGGTATGTGCCTAGCACTAGGATAAAGGCTGTAGGGGGAACAATGAAGCAAGGAGAGGAGTTCCCCACCCCTACCCACCATCCACCACCAACCTTGGAAAGCTCCAGTTTAGATAAGACAAAATAATTAGATTTATGGTGGTCTCTAACCAGTGTCTGCAGAGCACACATTTCCTGGGTTCCCTTCAAAGGACTCCAGTTGGAAAGAAAGGAGGAACGGGAGAAGCTGCTGAAATTCAGTTATCTACACCCTAGTGACCATTCATCGGAAGTTTATTTGAGGAGGTGATTTAGACTTCCCTTGTATCTGATGAAATATGGAACATTGCCAGCCTGGGGAGCTAGGCATGTAGGTGGCCTTTGCCCTGAATAATCCTTAGTACAGTCGCCCTGCTTCCACTCCTGCCTTTCTATAGTTTATTCTCTACCCAGCTGAAATGACATTTTTAAAAAGTGAATCAGATTCGGTTGTTCTTTGCTTATAATCTTAAAAATGACTACCTCTCTTATTCTTAGAATAAGATTCAAGCTCTTTACTGTGGTCAGCAAGACCATAATTGGGCCCCTGACTCCCTCTTCTATCCATCACCTCCTCTCTTCTCACTCATGATGCTCCAGACACATCTCTGATTTTCTTCCTAGCCCAAGCTCTTCCCCAGCTACAGGCCTGCGCACTTGCTGTGCTTTCTCCCTGGAGTGTTTGGCCCCAGATCTTTGCATTGATGGCTCCTTGTCATCATTCAGGTTTCAACTTAAATATGAACACTAAGAGATACCCTCTCTACTCAACCGATCCAAATCAGCTGCCCCATCTCTTGCCCTGCTCCCCACATATCAACAATGTGTTCTTTTCTTAAAGTAATTATCCGTGTACATGTAATTACCTTACACATGTGTGTGCTTGTTCATTGTCTCCCCCAACTAGAATGTAAAAGTGTTATGAAAGTAGCGGCCTTGTTTGCCTTGTGTATTACTGTATGTGCTGTTCTTAGGATGGCAAATAGTAAGTGTTTAACAAATATTTATTGAATGAATGAATGAGATGCCTCAGAAACTAAGTGTCTATTATTTTCACTATCATCTGCATCTCTTTATGGCCTATGACTATTTTGAGATATTACTTAAAAGTCTCCCCCCCTCCCACACACCCCTCACCTCCAGAGAGCATACTGGGATTCTCCCTCTATTTAATCAGTGGCATCATTGTCCCAGTGAAGATTAAGATTATTAAAGTGGTAATACAAAGAGAAAAGATGGATTTTCTAAATTATAGCTGCCGCTTTGCAAGATGCAGGCCATTTTGAGTATCAGAGGCAAAGCCCTGAAGGAATCATGCCACAAACTGTGTGGAAAAAGAATAGAAGAAGAATCGTTTTATCCAATCATGGAGACATAAAGATGGAAGTTGTTTGGCAGGGGCAGAGAGGATGTAGGCAAGTATCACGGAGGACGTGATGAGATATTAGACGATAGTTGACAAGAGGTACAGTGTTCAGCCAGCTCCTCACTGGGCCATGAAAAACCAAGGGGTCTCTGACTAGAGAAGAGTGAGGCTTCATCATGCTAGTGAAGTCCAAGGATTCGGGGGAGAATTGCCCCACGCCAGTTCAGAGCCACGGTCGTAAAGCAGAAAGGGGGTGTGGTGTGTCTATCAAAGTTAGATCTGAAATAGCCTTCCAAGTTTCGTTAGAAGTAGCAAATGAAGCATATAGAATTTTCTGAGCTCCCAGGAGAGGAGTGGAAGTGCTTGAAGGATACCTGGTGGACTTAAAGGGGCCTTTTAGCCAGGATTAGGACAGAGAGGTGCCTGTGAGTTCTGATAAAGAGAGGTCACTGCAGGACCATGGACAATAGCAGCAGATGCACTGGGGAGTAAAGCTAATGACCAAAGTGCTGGTGGCATCATGTACCAGCAGAGAGTGGAAGGCAGTGAGTGGTGTATCTGATGCTTCTCCCTCATTCTTACCTCTTCACCTCTTGTATGCTCATAAGCCCTGCTTTTCTTCCAAATATTAGATGGCATCTGAGTAGAAAAGGAGATAGAAGAATTAACTCTTAATATGGCTGAGTTTATACCCAAAATGTTTTGTCCTAATTTTGTGAGATCATACAAAAATGTCCAGATGTGTGTGTGTGTGTGTGTGTGTGTTTAATTAATCAGGTGGAAATGGGACTTGATGTACAAATGAAGATCAGCTCGAAGAAAGAAAGGTTCATTATTTTTCACATTTGAGTTTGTGATGTGAAAATTTTTACCCATTATGTATATTTGAAGAGATGTTCAGAAGTCTTGAAGGTAATGTATAGGCACAAGTTAGTCACTATACGGTTGGCTAGTTACCTGGCAGAGGTCACTCTCTTGCAGCTGACAGTGGGATGAGGGTTCTGAGGCAGGTTGCAATACTACTTGAAACCCAGGCTTCAGGTCTGGAGTTAGACAGACCTCAGTTCAAATCTCTGCCTCTAATTTTTACAACATGGTAATTTGAGGCTAGACATTTAAACTTTGGGAGCATCAGTTACCGCATCTATGAAAATAATATTGTCTTTAAAAAACTATTTGGGAATTAAATAACGTAACACATACAATTGTTTAGAACATTTCTTAACTCCTAATAGGAGCTCAAAATGAGAATTACTATTGTCTTCATAAGCAGGAATGATTTTTATTTACTTTTTTTATTTTTATTTTTTTTTTGGTATGCGGGCCTCTCACTGTTGTGGCCTCTCCCGTGGCGGAGCACAGGCTCCGGATGCGTAGGCCCAGTGGCCATGCTCACGGGCCCAGCCGCTCTGTGGCATGTGGGATCTTCCCGGACCGGGTCACGAACCCGTGTCCCCTGCATCGGCAGGTGGACTCTCAACCACTGCGCCACCATGGAAGCCCTGATTTTTATTTTGACCAAACTTGACGTGTTCTTTTAAACACAAACGTTTTATATATTGTTTATGAATTTCTAGTTGTAGAAAGCAATATTTCTATTAAGTAGAGTAATTCACTGATGAGGAATTAACAACCAACATGGTAGATACATTCATTCAGATTGTGAATGTATATTTATACATTAATTATCATGTTATAAATTGTAGCATTTGTATTTTCACATTTAATTTAACCTGCTCTTAGAGGGAGAACAAATAACAACGATAAGCAAAAACTCATTCTCTGGTTCCGTTCTCCTTAGTAAATAATGGAATCCACTTATGCAAAGATTTCCTAGGAATTCATGTCATCCATTGTAGACACTAAGTTCTAGAATTTGAAGAAAACTTTAAGAGACTTTAGAGGTCATCTGGCTTAACCTTCACATTTTACACAGGAGAAAACTGAGACCTAGAGTAGAAGTGACTTAGTTAGGATTAGCTGGCTATTGATAGGGTTGGGATAAGGTCTATTAGTCAGTTTCCGCTCTGTAACAATCCACTCCAAAACCCTGTTGCTTAAAACAACAAGGATGTATTTTTTGCTTACATGTCTGCAGGTCAGTTGTGGCCAGGCTGATCCAGGCTGGGCTCTGCTGGGCTTGGCTCCAAGCTTCTGGTTGGGTCCAGCTCTGTTCCACATGTCTCTCACCCTGTATTAACAACTGCCAGAGGAATGTTCATCTTACAGTGGAGCACAGGTGTGCAGGAGGGCAAGCAGAAAAAAGTTATGCTTCTTGACACCACAGCCAGAACTGAAAAACTTTAGCTTCCACCCCCATTCCATCAGCTAAATCAGGTCACATGGGCTCAGCTCCAAAATCACTGGGTCAGAGAAATATACTCCATTCATTCTAGTGGACATTACTTCAAAGTCACATGGCCAAAGATGTGGATATGTAATTCTAATAAAGAGAAGGCATGAGTGACTTCAGTGACTCAGTTTATCATAGGGTCCCAAGTCTTCAGAGTCCCACATGAGTGTTCCTTCCCTTCCATTATCTAAGCAGCTCTACAACCTAGTGAGAAAACTACCCAGCTGAAGCTGTTTGATGCAGAACCACATAGGGCCAAACTTGGCAATAAGTTACCCATATCACCTTTAAAGAAAACAACCATAAAGTCTAGGAACAGTTATACAGAGATAAAAAAATTAAATAAAACAATTGCTCATCAGCCAAGAATATTTTCTACATCCCATCTACAACACTGAAACTCTCCATAAGTTTTCCCTTCAGCAAAAAAGAATTTAAAGCTTCAACACTATCAATTGTTTTTTAATTAAAAAGATATTGAGGTCCTTACAACTGGAGCACATAAACTAGACACGCCAATGCTTGGCACAGACAGCCCAGCGGATGTGTATAAATTATATCCAGGCTGACTTGGGTCTGGCCAGGAGACACTGCAACAACTCTGAGTTACACTTTCTCTGAGTTAGAACTAATGAAACTCACATACTTAGAATATTTAAAACATCTATCATAAGGCTGCAAATGGATGCCTTCTCCACCCCATTAAGGCTTCTTCTTTCAGCAGTTTCAGATGCTGACCTTACCTGCCGTGAAGTGAGTTTGCTCCCGTCAGTCCATCAGGCTCTACAATGGTCCAGGAAGAGATGACCTGGAAGCTCTTCTGTGTTTTGCACTAAAATCCAAATTAGCAGCAAAACCCTGGCTGCAATGCCTTCATTTCCTTTGGTGACATTGAAGAGTGAAAAGTAACACTTGATACTGGGCTTCCAGGGTGCACAAGTATAACACAGGGATCTTCCATCTATCCATTCATTGGCATCAATATCTATTGGGATTTTGTTATGGACAGCCCTGCACAGAGCTAGGAGCTAAAACTTGAGCCCAGGAAAGGAACTGAGCTCATGGCAAGAAGGGAGAATGGGGAGCCCAGGCAGACAGCCAAAAGTGAAGTCTAAGGAGTATGCAGGTCTGTTTTCAAACACAAGGAGAAATTATGTCAAGTTCCCCTTTTTCTTATTTGCAAAGTATAATGAGGAAATGATAAATATATACCCTTTACCTGTGTCTAAGTGTAATACTGATTTTGCTGAATCCATGCATACAAACTTTATAGACTGTTATTTAAATGTTAAGGATATTCAGTAGGTAAAGAAGGGTTACCTGTCTGTCTTCTCCTGAAGATGCTGTAGGTTGTTGGTTTCAGTAAGGAACAGAATAAAAAGCCATCTTGAATGTGAGGAAGAAGATGCTCAGGATACCAGGTCAGGAAATGAATTCATATAGTAGAATGTGCCCTATAGGGTCTTCCCTGGTGGCGCAGTGGTTAAGAATCTGTCTACCACACGGGTTCGATCCCTGGCCCCGGAAGATCCTACATGCCGTGGAGCAACTAAGCCCATGGGCCACAACTATTGAGCCTGCACTCTAGAGCCTGCGTGCCGCAACTACTGAAGCCCACGTGCCTAGTTCTGCAACAAGAGAAGCCAGGACAATGAGAAGCCCATGCACCGCAATGAAGAGTAGCCCCTGCTCGCTGCAACTAGAGAAAGCCCACGTGCAGCAACGAAGACCCAACACAGCCAAAAATAAAAACAAACAAACAAACAAATCTTCTGTTTAGAAAAAAAAAATGTGCCCTATACTGAGAGTCATAACTTTGAGACCTTGGACAACTTTCTTCCCCTCCCTGGGCATCTATTTCCTAATTTGAAAAATGAGGGGTTGGGTCTGATGAACTATGAGTTATTTTTCCAATCTAATAGGCTGTGAGTCCCAAATTCTTTTTGACTACCTACCTACCTACCTATACAGAGTGTTCTCTACATAGTGCTACTCAGTGTGATAGAAGGAGTGCAAAATTTAGAGATGGGCCTTTCGAATTTGAATCACAGCTTATATGTGATCTTGGGCAAAACATAACATCTCTGAATCCCACTTGGACTACAAAGACTTAGATTTAAAAGGAGGAAGCTAAAGATAACTTCTCTCAGGTTACCTCATGAGTTCTCAAAAAGTGGTGAAGCAAGAACTAACCAGCTCACAATTGCCATGCATTTGTAATTTACTTGATTTCATGGTGATCTTTGAGGGTAGCATGGTCAACTACTTGAAAGAGGGAAATAGATCCAATGCCTTTTGGACATGCCACCTGCCTCCTCCTTCTTCCACATAAGAACTCTGGGCAATGAAAGACAGGCACAGTGAGCTGTAGTGAAAAGAGCATAACATTTGCCATCAGACCTGCTTCACCTCCAACTCTACCTAGGAATGTATATTGAGAAAATCCATTCATTCATTCACCAGTTATTTACTGAGTGACCACTATGTTCCAGACACAGCTAACTGGGCCCTGGAGATGCAGTGATATATAATCACACTGTTTCTGCCTTCTGGGGAATCACCATTGAAGGAAGAGGCAGGTAGGCTCATAGTTGTATTACCATGTGATCAGTGCCAAGGTTGAAACTAAAATAACATGCTCTGGGGTTATAGAGTGTTTTTCTCTCTGTTTAACAACAGCAAAAACAACAAAGCAAGAACCCCTTTAATACAAAGTAATATTATAAAGTATTGATAATTCAGTAAATAACATTTACTGAATGTTTATTATGCCCTAAGTTACATACACACATTAATCTTCACAAGTAGTTTATTTTTTTTCAATTATTGCTTCATTTTATGCATGTAGTAACTGAGGTTCAGAAAGATTATGTAGTTTTCTCCGGGTTACTCAGCCATTAGTGGAAGAACTGGGATTTGAAGCCAGTTCTGTGTGACTCCAGTGCATATATTTGCTTGTCATACAATGGCACAATGATTTCTCTTTGATAATGGACCTAATCCTTGTTAGCTGGCACCATGACACAGACGTCACCAAAAGGCAATTTTTTTCCTTAATATAATAGGACCAAACCATGTGAAAGGCCAGTTTAGGTTAACTTCTTTGCCCTGAAAGTTTTCTCAGATTAGGAGTGAGGGGGGAACCTGTGGGGAAAGAGGGTAAAGGGATTTGGCTTCAATTTAGTGAAGGTGTTGATGGGTGTGCTTTTACTCCAGGAGGCCCCCGTTCACATTCCCCAGTTATCTCCACTTTGCAAGACACGCTTTTCCATGTTACCGTGTCTGGTGCACACATAGTGCTAGAGCAGCTGCATTTTATCCCTCTCTTTATGCACAATCTCTAAAAAATGAAAAAGTATGTAGAGAAGGCCAAGTACAAAAGATAACTCAGAAATGGTAATGTAAGAGAGCCCACCATGGCTGCTGACTAGTTGCATTCATAATGATTTTCTTCAAATAATGCAAACAATGTTTTTTCCTGAGAAATGAAATATGGGAGTTCCACATTCCACACATGATGGGGGAGAACTCATAAAAGATTTTAATCTTTCCTTGTCAGCCTTCAGAAATGCGAACAGCCTCGTCCTCATTTTCTTTATGCCTTGGACTTCTAATTGAGGAAGCTGGCATCAATTATGTATGTGGGTATCGCTGGGGAGGGAATGAGAATAAATATTTGGACGTATCGTTAGCCAGAACATCACTTCATCTTTGTGTCACCATAATTTCCCATATCGTAGTTCTTTAGATTAGAACATATGGCAATAAGGTAGGTAATGAGAACAACAATTTTCTGAAACAACATTATAACTTTTACCTCTTTATGGTCACATTTACTTACGGTACCTGCTGCCATTTAGGTGTAGAGCTTTATAAAAGCAAACCTCAGAGAGAATGGAATTCAGGGGCAAGGGCCTAGCAAGTTTGAATGCCTGGGACAAAATCCAACCCTGCAGATGGGAATTTGGGGGTGTGAACTAGTTAGCATTTGCTGCAGCAATAATCCCAGCTTTGAAGGGGCTGATAACAGGAAGCTTTCTTTCATTTTCATGTTCCATGAGGGCTGTGAGTGGCTATGAGTTGTCCGGACTCATCTTCACCTATCTTCTCATTCAGAAGCCAGGCTGAAGGAGTGACCACTGTCAAAACACACTGATGTCATGGTGGAAGACCCTGAGACCAATGACCCAAGAGCATTTAACCCTTCTGCTTAGGAGTACATATTTCATATCCACTCCCGATCCACTATCCAAAACAAGTCATAGGCCGAGTCTATCAATGAAGCAGGGAGCCATAGTAAATAATATTGTAATAACTGTATGGTGACAGATGGTAACTAGACATGGTGGTGATCACTTTGTTATGTATAGGAATATCGAATCACTATGTTGTGTACCTAGAACTAACATAGTGTTGTAGGTCAATTATACTTCAAATAAATAAATAAATAGGTAAATAAAATTTAAAATAAATAAACAAATAAAAGCATCCTAGCTCAAATTTCTCAACCAGCTAGAGTCTTCTCACCTAGTTTCAACTTCAAGAGAGGAATTTTCCTACTTCTCACTTGATATGCAAATGATGATGATTATTATCCATTGAGCTTCAAAGGATGAGATAGGCCAATGATTCTCAAACTTTAGTCTATCTGGAGGACTTGATAAAATTGGATTGCTGGGCCCCACCCCCTGGATTTTCTGCTCTAGATAGCCTGGGATGGGACTCAAGAATGTGCATTTCTAGCAAGTCCAGGTGAAGCTAATGGACTGGTCTCCCACATGTTGAGAAGCATAGGTCACCAGCTCTATGCTCTCCTGGTGTCTTCTATAAATCAGCACAGTATGTGGGGGAAGGCAGTGGGAGAGTTTCATTGCCTTTTAGGCCTGATTCTGAATCCTGCCTCTTTCCCTAGTACCAGGTCATCTTGGACAAACTGCTTAATCTCACTGGGATTCAGTTTTCAAATTTTAAAAATAGCAACCATAATATCTCTCAAGTTTTTTTGGTAACGAATAAAGAATATAGCATATATAAAATCCCTAGCACAGAATCTGATACATGGTATACGATTCAGTAGTATTCCTTCTCTAATTCTCCCCTTACTAAGGGACCTCATTCAGGTGAGAGTCTTCCTACACTCTCATATAGTACCGTAACCTATGCTAGTTCTTCCACTAAGGTGGGCAATGGAGCAGCACAGTGACCGTAACATGTAAATAACAAAGGTTTATGTGTTATGTTCACATGTTAGATTGAATATAGATTATGCTAGTGTCCATTCTCTTGCTCAGCCCAAAGAAATGATATTTCCATATGGAAGTTACCAGAAAGAAAGTCATAAACCATGCTAGTAGAAGTCTAAATTCTACTTTAATGATAGATATATGTACACAATTAATTACAGAATGCCAAAGAAGGATGGCTCTGTTTTAGAGAGCAGGGACTGTGGTTATTTCTTACTAAGTCCTATATGAGTCACACACAATGAAGGGTTGTCTGGGGCTGGAACTCAGCACTAAAGAGAGGGATCATCAATGGCTGCAGCCCCAAAGGGAAAATGCTGGGAGAAGCTGGGCAGAGTCATGAAATAAAAATGCTGTGACTTTTGGAAATTAAAGTGTCTTGGAAGCTGAATTTTATCAGGCTTCCTTTGGAGATAGAAGAGAATAAGGGAAATATGTTGGCATTAAATTCAAACAGATACAAAGAAATGTAAAAAACTTCCAAGTGATTGTGAGTGGGAAGAAAAAGTCTGAACTACCTCTCATCTTCTCATTTAGGATGAGATTTCTGGACCAAAGTCCTTAAAGAAAGGAGATAATGCGTAATTCATTGTGTTTTATAAAGGCTAATGAGATAATTCATTAGGTACTCACCCAAATACCTTATGGATGGTAATCCTTCAATAAACGGTAACTATTGGTAGTTACTATTATCTTGAAAAGCATATTTGTATTACAGTTAATTATTTTATTCCATCATCCTCCCCAACAACTAGATCGCACGCTCCACAAAGGCAGGGACCAGATCTATCTTTTCAATATCCTTCTTTGTGTCTTGTGCTACTACAGTGCCTGGTGCATAACAGAGTTGACAGCAGAAAGGATGGACAAAGGCTCAAGAGGAGTTGGGAGATTTGGGTATGGGTTCTACCATGTAGAACACAAAGAGAAAAATGAGAACACAAAGAAGAAAAATTATGGGGAGTTAAGTACAGGAAAAGGGACAGAAAACTTCCTTTGACTCCAGATGTTAAAGAGCATTTCCTTGGAGACTAAATCATTACTGTTGCTTGCCTTTGGCTTTCCCCTCATTACCCATCCTGCAATGGCAAGTTGGGACCTTGATCCCTCTAGCAACTGTCAGTGTGTTCACCCTGGGACTTCCTAATTGTCTGAATCACCTGAAGCTCCATCAAGGCCACCATTAACCTGTATGACATCTTTGTACAAATTTGAAAAACGTGCCTCTTCTTTCACATGGATGTAGCCTCAAGCTAGGAGCTCTGCTTGGTGAGTGGAGTGTGGATTGGGTTTTAGCCTTCTCCCACCCCTTCTTCCTGCTCTCCCTTCAACCAAGTACAAGGTATAATCTAATACAATAATACTTGGTAGACCAGGGCTCCGTCGAACTTCAGCTACAGCAACACACATTTATTGAGTGTGTATTTACAATGTGTAAGCACTGGGGCTACAGTGGTGTGTAAAGCATGGCTCCTGCCTTCGTAGAGTTTGTTCTATTACTAAGGAAGTAGCAATAGGCAAAATGGTTGAGCAAAAAGTGAAGAAAAAATAAATAAATGTCTGTTGTTTATAAACCACTCAGTCTATGGCATTTTGTTATAGCAGTCTGAATGAATGAGACATACCTCACGTGAACACAGCACCTGCCGGACACCAGCTATGCTACTTTGAGCAAGTGGTTGTACCTTTCAAAGCCTCCATTCTCTCATCTGGAAAATGGGGATAATGACATTATCTCCCTCAGAGGCTTGTTGTAAACATGACATGAAAGGAAAAGATATGCGATAGTCTAAATAACTGTATCTCTCCCCCATTTTATATGTTGAAATCCAATGCTCATTGTGATGGTATCAGGAGATAAGGCATTTGGATTGTGCTTAGATTGTGAGGGTGGAGTCCTCATGAATGGGATTAGTGTATTTATAAAAGAGACCCCTTCCACCACGTGAGGACACAAAGAAGTCAGCAGTCTGCAACCTTGAAGAGGGCCTTCCGCAGGCACAGTTGGAGGAAGTAACTGAGAGGACATGACCACCAGTTGACCCGCAAGCTGGATCCCAGCAATCAGAGGCTCCCTCCCAAAGCTACAAAAAGCAGAGCCACTCTGTATTTAAACTCCAAACAGTGCTCCATGCCAAACTCTCAGAAATTCTAGGCCTTTCCTTCCCCCTCACCCCCGACCCCCACTAAATCTGAGATGAACTGACTGCAGAGACTTCTTGCTCAGAGTACATTGTTTGAAAGTTGTGTCATAAACGTATCGATCCTGCCTGGTGCTCCCAAACAGAATCTTGATGTTGAAGCACTCCTTTAATCAAAAGTAAATTATGAACGGGCCATATAGGTCAGTTCAGCCAGCCACACAAAAAAGGCAATCCATCATTTATTCGTAAATGTCAGTGAAATCTAGGGATCAATATGTGCGCCAATGTGGATTTTGTTTATTATTTTTCTGTAAATATCAATGCCGAGAAATATTTCGAGGGAGCACACAAGCACCATGGGAAATCAGAACCTGACCTAAGGTAGGCAGTGGACTCTTTCTGAGTGGATTTGGTCTGCCTTCCTGGAACTCCTTTGCAGGTGAGACCTGGCCCCATGGGAAATAGAAAGGAGAGAAAGAAAGAAGAGGAACATTCTTACAGGTTTTTAGAAAGCTACAGAATTATCTCTCTTACAATGAGGTGGAAATGGCTTCTCCTGATACACTCTGAGGAGTGAGTTTGGGCATAGAAAAGAAAAGTGACTCCAAAAGATCTGGTTTATCCACAGAATCCCTGGAGTCAGAAGGCAAGGGAATCTACAGTCCAGTCCTATCCTATTCCTTTTCTTGGCTCATCCTGATTAAAGCACCGTATTTGTGATGTCAGAGCCCTGGCAGTAGAAGCAGCAGCAAGCCATTGTTTGAGAGGAAGGACCTTGTTTCAAACTTCCTAGTGTTTTCTTTCCATTCCTTTTAGAGGCAATATAAAGGTTTTTGAGTCAGTAAAAACATGGTCACAGTGACACTTAGGAAAGACATTTTAGTAAAGAATGTAAAAACATTTTAGTAAAGCATATTGGAAAACGTAAAAGACTGAAGACAGAGAGGCCAATTGTGAAGCCCAGGCCAGATGGGTAGACATCCCTTTGCAGTGGAAAGATCAGAAGATTTCAAATCAGACACCAGGGCTTTAAGTTGAATCCTTGCTCTATTAATTACTAGATGTAAAAACTTGGGAAAATTACATTACTTTTCTCAGTGTCCTGTTGTAAAATGAGGTTAATAAGAGCAGCTGTATTAGTCAGTCTAGGTTATACTGCAATAACAAACAACCCCTTGAATCTCTTAGAAAAGGTTTCTATTCCTCTCATGCTTCATGACCATCCTGGGGGTGCCCTGTGAATCTGTGCTTGCTCTTCTTCTCAAATTGGGCATGTTTTTCTTCAAGGGATTCAGGAAAGTACAATCTTATACTGTATTCAGAAGGAGAAGTATTGGATACACTTGGCCAACAACACCCATAGCTATCACACTGAACTCATAGGGCTTGGGGGCAAATTAGAGGTAACGGAGTGTCTTATACATTACAGAAAGTCAGTAAACCATGGCTGCTTACACTGAGCCAGTCCTTTGAGAGTCTGAAGAGTCTGAAGGCTGGGTTTAATCTGAGACACAAAATAGTGACTTTATAGGTGTGAAGAAGGAGAATGACTAGATCGTGGGCTGTTGAGATTAATTTAGTCCAAGTATGGCGAGGCTAGAGACTTTAAGACCCTCCTGGAAATTATGCTAAAGGCCTAGACATGTAGCAAGGACAGTAAGTATCTACTGGCATATTTGGGATCGAAAGTCCTGCTGGATGTGATGCAGAGACCTCTGGAAAGGGATGCCATGAACATACTGACTATTTTCATGGGAAGATCAGTTTAAGCTGTGGAAATCATACAGTTAGCATCCAGTGTCCTTGAGAACATTTACACTGGTTTCTTCCGGTAAAGTTTCTTCCTGGTCTTTGCATCTCCACTGGGAGTCTTGCAATTGTGTCATCGTGGATTAGGTAATAAGAGACCTAAGGTCGGGCCTATTACTCAAACTGTCTCTGTCGCCTTGATAAAGTACTCTTGTTCCTTCTCTAGGCTTCAGTGGACTCATTTGTAATACAGGAAAGTTAAAATCCATCATCTCTAAGGTCTCCTTCAACATCAGGTTTACAGTTTTTTGATTAGTGTTGGCAATGAGCACAAGATGACTCTCCTTGTGTGCAAGTGAACTCTAATAAAAGGGAGTCTAAGAATATCTGATTTGGTTTGAGTGTGTGAGCTTCACAGGGTCTATTTTCTCCATCCTATGAAAGATTAGAAAAACAAAATGGTAAAATAAAATCAAGGTGTATATAATTTCTTGGAGTTATTTTAAAGTATTGGAAATAAAAGGGCAGAACCCAATTCACGCTTTTTTTTGTTTTCAGATTTGGGAAGATCCCTGAAAACCCTTCAGGAGAGGGCCCTTAACCTTTGTTAGCAGGGCTGAGAGAAATATGTGAGTTTGCCCAGATCCATGGTGTTCTAGTAGCACCCAAATTCTGTAATAAGGGCGGGGATATTGTCTTGTTCATTGCTGTATCCTCAGCACTAGGAATAGTGGATAACACAAAGTAGATGGTCAACAAATATCCATGGAACCAATGTATGAATTGTAGAGAGAAAACTAATCATGTGCCAGGTCCTCCCATTCATGGTCTCTTTCCAATCCCTTTTTTTTTTAGGCCAAAATTCTTTCTCTTATGCATGGCTCCTGTGGTCCCCTCTCCATGCTTCAACTCATACCTACTAAATAAGCATTTAATCCATGATTAATCCTAGTACATATCCTTAATGAGACATGCTAACCTGCTTTTCGCCACCTAGTGTAAAAACTTGCAAACTGACTTGTGCTGAGACTTCCTTTGCAGAGAAATAGAAGGTTTGACCTCTTCACTATGTATATCTGGGGAACCAGAGGAGCATCTTTCCCTGCCCTTTTCTCTCGATAGAAAAAAATCTATTAATGGATAATAAAAAACAGTACATATTCTTGCCTCAGATGAGTAATCAAAGGAAATAATGAAGTGTTTTCAGAGACTATTTAACTTTAAGGGGGATTTTGGAACCAGACAAGATGATGAAGTCCAGTACTGCCCATGCTAGCTGTGAGAACTTGGCAAGTAACTTATGTTTTCTAAGCTTCCGTTCTCTCATTCCTAACATGGATGGAAATAATAGTAACATCTCTTGAGACAATCTGTAAAAGAAAGCCCATAGTGAGTCTTCCTTCATTTATTTATTAAACAAGTATTTATTGAGTGCTTTCTATGTCCCAAACATTATTCAATACTCTGGGATATAGCAACTGGCAAGTAGACAAAAATCTCTGTTGTTTTTTTTACTTACCTCCTAATGTTTAATAAATATTAGCTACTATTTTTATTGTTATTAATGTTAGGCTAACTATGAGTATTCCAGGACTTTTATCTAGATGAAGTCTTTTTTTCTCTAATTGTTGTCAGTCAGTCAGCTGTATTTACTAATGAATCACAAGTACAGAGCCCCCTGCAGTGGAAGTATGGAGTCTTAACCACTGGACCACCAGGGAAGTTGAGGTCTCCTGGATTTGAGAAGCACACCTAAATGAACACACCACCCCTTCTTGCTTGTTTCTAATTACCTTGCAGTAATAGTAAGAACTTGAGTGGATTTTCATCCTTGTCCATTGTAATCTGTCCAGAAAAGCCACTGAACCATTCTAAGAGTCCCGGGAGGAGAAAGTCAGTGGCTGTATGTGAACATCTTGGGAAGAGCATACTTTAATAAATAAATGGTTGCATGTTTCTTAAACTGACAAGAGTCTTTGTCAAATTCCCTGACAAGGGAACAAGTAGACACATCTCAATGGTATGTATCGGATACATAACCTATCCATGTAACTATGTGACTTCAGACAGTTTGGACCTCCGAAGGGGATATCAACAAACTCTTTAATCAAATCCTTTATTTGATAGGTAACAAAACAGATGCAGAGAGGGCAGGTGACTTTAGCCAAGACCGTGCAGCTGGTGTATGGACCGCCTAGACTACAGCCTCAGTATTCCCACCCTCAACTCAGTGTTTCTGTAGCCTCTTGAAAGCCTCTTTTGTCTGAGTGAAAACTCCTAGAGCTCAATGGTCTTTTTACTAAATGGTTTGTTCTGGACTCAGGCTAGCAGCACGATCTGAGGAAATCTGAGAAGGAGCTTTCCGATGCAGAGGGTGCTGACGGTGGGGTTAGACACATTTCCAGTTGTGGATGAAGAAAGGGACTTTGCAGGTACTGCCTCAAACCACTCACTTTCCTAAAGAGCTCAGAAAACAGCTGCTGGCTTTTCCTCCCAGACCCCTCAGAATAGTTCAACGGTTTTTTTCTGGACGGATCTTAACGAACAGGGATGAAAATCCACTCATGTTCTGATTACTGAGAGGTAGCTGGGAACAAGCAAGAAAGGGTGGTGTATTTAATTTATGCATTTTCTTAATTCGAGTCCTTTTAATCCTTGCAAAGGACTTCTGTCATCATGGAGAAGACAGTACTCCAAACTCCCCCAGTGTTGACTAAATCCCTCTCTAATGATTTTTGTTTCTGAAAAGATCCGGATTCACTTGTGAGGAGAGATTTTAAAAGGAGGTGCCACCTAGTGGCCTCTTGGATGATCAGCAGCCGACAGCAAAAAAGGCCAGTCGTTAAGGACAGCAGCTGCAGCCATTTATCTCAACTCTGACTAAATGCCCGGAAGAATCAGTACGTTTATGTTGGGGGCAACCTCCAGAGATTTCCTATCAAGACATCTGCCTCCCGTCAGCACGAATAATATGTCTTACACTTATAATGTTGTATAAAACACTTTTACAAATATTATCACATTTAATTCTCACATCAGCCCTGTGAATTCTGATATAATCATTATCTCTGTTTTAAAGATGAGGAGATGATCAGCCTTAATAAAGGTTTCTTCAACAAAAGCACTCGACAAGCGAGAAATTAATTAGGAGCTTGAACCCCGGCTCTCCTCACGTAATTTACCACTTGAAATCACCCATCTACCCACCCCAGGAAAATCTAAGGAGACTTAAAGACTTAAAAGAGACATGTCCGTGCCCGGTCTTACACCCCAACCCTTGCACAAGGATTGGATCAGTGTTTGGAACCGATTTTTCATTAATGTTTTTGAGTTAGGAGAGGGTTTCTACCACCTGCAAATTCATCTCCAAATATTCCCTCAACAAATGAGCAAATCAAACCGTTTTGGCCGGCAGGGACGAGGCAGAATTGACATGGACTGGTGTTGGCAGGGAAGGGCTGCTGTATCCATGTGGAGTGACCGATGGGGCCATCCCCAAATACAGAAGAGGCTGCTGGCCCTGTCAGAAGAGTCTTGTAAGAGGAAATTAAGCCGGATATCACCCCGCTATGGAATCACTGGGCACATCTCAGGTCCCAGGTTTAAATATTCAATAGTCTTCAGGGGGAAAGTGAATTCATGAATAGGGTCATCTGATAGTAGGATGAAAAAAAAGTATTTGAAAAGTGAAAAAAAAAAAAAAAGTGTTCTACCCCATCTGCTTGCCCAGCCCCTCGTAGGTAAGGAACTATTTCTAGTCTTATCTACCATTCCCTACTGTCACCCTAGCCCAATCCTACTTTCATCACACCCTACAGGGTCTTCCGGTACTTGGACATTCAAGGACAGCAGCCCTCAGCAGGCTGTGCAATCACAGGACATTCTCTGAAAGAGAAGCAATCTTGGGCCGTTTGGTTGTGTGAGAGAGGAGGCATTGTTAACGGAGGTCTTGACTTGTGGGCTGAAATAGTGAACTAGGGATGTGTTTGCTTTTTCTGGCTGTTACTTGTTAGAGAAAAAATATACTTAAAGGGAAAAAAAATTATCTCTGTTCCTAAGGGATAGGGCCAGACAGGAAGTTTTCTGAGATTCAAGCCAGATAAGAGTGCAAACCTTGTGGCACCAACAGGGCTCCTCTTCTGAGCACCCTGCAGTGGGCACCCATGGACTCCTCACATGAAGGTTGGGAAGAGACCTTCCCTCTGCTCAAGGAAGAGGCTGCTGCTTGTGTCAGTTGAGTCCTTCAGAGGAAATTAAGCTGGATATAACCCCTGAAGAGTCTGTCTTGTTTTCTGTATCATCCCCTAGCAAAAACAAACAAAGAAATCCAAGCCAGAGGTAGAACTAAACTAGATGTATTGTGTTCGTTAGTGCTGGGGTTATAAGGTAAACTGGCTGTAACATGCAGCATACTCTCAACCCCATTTTCCTATGTCTCAGCCGGCTTCTAACCCCATCAGGGCAAGCAGAGAGCCCATTCATTAACCCAGAGCCTATGTGTCAAGGCTCACACATACATTTAACCCTCTCCTACTTTGGGAATTTCAGTCAATTCCCTGACCATCCCAGTCACTTACCTTGCTTCTCAAAATTCAGGAAGTCTGGTATAAGTCCCTGCTGTCTAGGCAAACAGAATGAAGCAGGAGATATTAAGGGTTAATAAAAGATCTAAAGGTTTCACATCTCTTTCTTTGAATTGGTCTTGCTCCTTCTTAGTCTTGGATACCCCAGAGTGATTATAGAGCCCCTTCCTCTGCTGAATAATCTGTTCATTGTAATTAGGGGAGAGGTGTTCGGGGTCATTTCACAAAGATGTTGGTGGATAGACTAGACTCTCAGATTTTGAGATGCTCCAGAGCCTGGCTCAGCTCGTGTCCAGTGCTTTGCTAATAACAGTAACAGCAAGGGCACCTCCAAGAGCATTGACAATAATAATAATGTCACACACTCATTCAATCCAAGATGTTTTAAAAGTTTAAAGAATTTATTATGTGTCAGGCATCTTCCTAGGTAGTTAGAATTCATCAGGCAACAAAACAGTAAACATTCCTGCGCTCGTGAAACTTTCATTATAGTTCACAAAGGTTTTTGCCCGTTTGCCTTATTGAAGCTTTGCAAGAATGTCTAAGGGTGTTGACATCTGAACTCCCTGTTTCTACAGATGAAAGACAATTTTTTTCTGCTCCTTGTATCATTGAGCAGTTCTCCTCATGCCCAGGTCAAATTTCTGGCCAACCTTAGTCCAGAATGTCTTTCTTGATTTTCTCTGTTAATATTTATGTCAACACATAGATTTTATTTCCACTGTAACAGTTTGATGTTTTTGGAAGAACAAAAGATCCAGAAGAAACTTAAGCTCAAATCCATTCTCCACCGCTCACTAGCTGAGCAGCCTTAGTCAAGTCTCTTTATTCCAGTTTCATCATAAATAAAATTGATTCCGGCAGTAGAAAGCTGGAGGAAGGACCTCGGCTCTTGTTTTCTTTGAAGAAAGAATTCAGCAAAAGAAACCAAGATTATGAAAAAGATAAAAGCATTTATTAGAAGCAAAGTACATGTGGAAGAAGCAAAGTACATGTGTACAAAACAAAATAAGTGTGGAAGAGCACACAAGTGAGCTCAGAGTGAGTTGCCCACAATAGGGGCAGCTTAGGTTGCTTATACAGGGACAGTTTTCCAGTGTTTTTTTTTTTTTGTTTGTTTGTTTCTGGTTAATCATCTCCATATCTGGTCCTGGTGTGGGCACACCTCTTAGCCAAGATGGATTCCACCTGGCATCTTCTCCCTCCTTTTGTCTTTCCCCTAGACTGAGGGCCTTCTCTGTGCATGTGTTGGGTTGGGAAATACACAAGAATGCACCCAGTTGGGGCCCAATGCTCCCACTGGTATCCATCTAGAAGCATCAGCAGGAGACAAGCTGCAACTGCTCAGCCTGGGGTCTATATATCTCTTACCTCAAAGTGGTACAATAAGAATATAATGAGACATCTATGACACCACACTTAGGGAAGTACTAAGTTGATGGTATTGTGCTTCCTGCAAATGTGGCATAGAGAGCTTGGCAGCAAAATTGATCCAGTGGAATTCTATCTGGGAAATGAACTTATGAGGATAATAAATTCTAAGCTCAGCTATTGAGATAAATATACATATGTGTGTGTGTGTGTGTGTGTGTGTATTTGCTCTGAATGGAAACAAGATGAGACTGGAAGCCAATTCTCTAGTGGACAATTGAAGGGACCTTTTGATAAGTGGGGACATCAGTTTAGTCTTAGTAGAGAAAGAGAAATTTCAGTGTCAAGGTGGTATCAGAACTTCTTTAGCCACTTTGAGAAACTCAGGTCTGGGAGAGGAATTGATTGGCCCTATAATTCATCCCTCTGCCCCAGGGCAGGATAGCCATGTGGATATTGAATGGCTTCTGGGTAGTTGCCAGTGACAACTGACATTACCGTTGGACTGTTAAGAGCAGAAGACAAAGAAGACACTAGAAACTTGGATTTGACTTCTTTATGTCTTCAATCAATGCCCTAGAATAGATGAAGAACAGGTACAACAAGTAGAAGGCAACCTGCTCTTGGGAGTCTATACCTACCCAGACCCTGGGATTCCCTCACTGCAAAATCAACCTAAGCCTTGGGGTCCCTTCTCAAGGAAGCCTGATACACAAAAGAAGCCTGTGCCTTCTAACAAAGCTGCCCCTGTCAGGATGGGAGGCTGGAATGCAGTCATCTCTTCCACAGAGGAGAGAAAAATGATATGAGAGCAGCTTGGATGGGAATAATATTTCAGGCATGGCTAGCTGTTAAAAATGAGCTAATTCAGAAGAGGCACATTTAAATAAATATAATGCAAAGGCATAATGGCACAAGATAATAGTTTTGAATGGGGAATTCTAATGACTTCGAGTGCATTTCACAGGGCAATTAATACACATGGCAATGCTGCAGCGTTCAGCAAAAAGGGAGGGGAAAACGGTGTCGGGAGCAAAAGAAGGGGAGATGGCGGCAACCGATAAAATAGGATTTGATTTTCTTTGCAGAAGGAGTGATTCTTACAAATATAATAAAAGAGAAAAATAAGTGTGTCAGGTTTTATAATTCAGCTTGTAAAATTTAGAATGATTAGTTTTTGAAGAGAGCAATTAGTCCTCTTTTTCATATTCATGGAGATTTTCTGGTTACTCCCTTCCCCCACCACAAACTAAAAATATATCCAATTCCCATCAAACTGAAGCCTCATCCCCTTCAATTCAGGGAGGGAGTTCTCTCTGCTGATTGGTACATGCAAATGCCCAGGATTCTCTTTAAGAAATTATACATCTTTATTTATTCCACTGTAAGCTAACAGAGGAGGTATGATTCTTTAGGGGATGAGGAAGACTTCTGATGACAGCAAAGAGGGAGATTACACAGGGCAAGAGCCTGGCCCCCTGAGACAGACAGAGGACGTCTTATTTGCCTGTGTCTTCTTTTTCATTATTGCTTGTGTGTGTGTGTGTGTGTGAGTGTAGGGAGAGAAAGAAAGAAAGAAAGAAAGAAAGAAAGAAAGAAAGAAAGAAAGAAGAAAGGAAGGAAAGAAGGAAGAAAGAAAGAAAGAAAGAAAGAAAGAAAGAAAGAAAGAAAGAAAGAAAGGAAGGAAGGAAGGAAGGAAGGAAAGAGGAAAGAAAGGAAGGAAGGGAGAGAGAGAGAGAGGGAGGGAGGAAGGAAGGAGGAAGAGAGAGAGGAAAGAAGGAAAGGAAGGAAGAAAGGAGGGAGGGAAGGAGAGAAGGATTAAAAGAGGGAGAGAGAAAGGAAAGTTCTAAGGAGATGAGAATTCCTCATTGTCCGGTTTGGTGGAGGCCTAGAGGATAATTTTAAGGCAGCTAGTAAGCATAGGGATTTTTTCCCCCTTTTTGTTTATATTCTTTTCAAGTATTTCCTAGAGCAAACAAAACTAGAAACCAATGAACAAAGTCCAAAACGCACACATAGTCAAAACCTACCTCAGCACAAAAGGAGGAGACCCTTATGGCCCATCTGGTTTGCTTCCATCTCCTCAGTACACTAATTTCTGTTGTGTTTTGTTTTTGTATATGTGTGTGCTTTTTTTTTTCTTTTTCTTTTTTTTCCAAAACTCAGTCATTTTCCTAATGTTTTCTACTAAGAATCTCTTTGGTCAGCTTCCAAATCTCTTGTGTAGCATTCTTCTCATACCCTGATCTGGTGAAGGGTTTTGGTCCCTCCTGATATTGCCTCCACCCTTTAAGCCAGTCTTTCTCCCTTTCAAATGCTTTGGTTTTTAACTCCTCCTCCCCCCACCATCACTACCACACACACAAAAACTCACTTTGAATAGGAATAGATGAAGATAAGTGGCCATTTTAGTTCCTTCCACATATGAAAATATTTAGAGATTTTGTCTGCATAAGATTTTGCTCAAGGCTGCTAAGCCTGAAAGAAGTTAATTATTCAAGGTCACAATGTTAATAAGAAGTAGAACTAGAGTCTGCATTCAGGTCTGTCTGCCTCCAAATTCCACACTCCTTCCAACATACCTTGGCTTCCCAGCTTGTAGGTCTTGAGTACTTTTAAAGGGGAAGTTCCTAATCTTTTTGTAAGAAGAAACTGCTTTTGATTTCTCCAGAAAAGGGAGGAAAATTAGAGAAATAAATTGACTACAGGAAGACAATACTTGTTCTCCATTCCTGGTGTTCCTCTCCATTTGGAGTGATATCCATTAGCATAACACTCCTCAGATCCCTTCTCCAACCCCTCTTTTTGGGATCTATATGCCTGTAGGATGTGCATTACAGGGACCTCCCCTATGGGGGAGGACTGTCTCTTTGAAGAATAGTCTATGTCTCAGAAGAAAGTGTTCTTAATTCTGGGGTTCAATTTTAGGAAGCCTAAGTCACATTTTCTAACAATTCTATAGTAAATAATAAAGCTGATATTTTGGTCTCTACTTACCTGTCTCTGCCCTTCACTTGGTTGAAAAATCAGGTGAAGAAAAAGTATTATCTGTCTGAGCCCCTCAACCATTGATACTGAGTGCCTCCTCTGACCCAGTCATGGTGCTAGACTTAACATTTGCTAACTTCTTCTAGGGATATGGCACCTAGTGGCTATGAAAAAAAGGTACTGATCTTATTCAATTGACTATGGATACTAAAAACACTCATCAGGATGACTCAGGAGTCTCAGCCTGGAATTTTCAAAAACTGGAATTGAGGTACAAGCAAATGTGTATGGGTAATTAAATTTTGTGTAAATATGCATATATGTATTTTTCTAGGAAAGGTCTATAGCTCTAGTCAGATACTCAGAGGGTCTCTGATCACCTAAAATTACACTGTAGGTTGGAAAGTCAGTGACTGGTACCAACTTGGAAATAAAATCTTCAAGATCAGCTGATAGATTCTTGTCCTAAGCCACTATTACTGCTTTCCTGTAATTTCAGTGTCTCCAAATTCTGTTCTGATAATCACAGCTAGAGACTGGGAAATTTACTTAAATTCAAGAAGAACAAATTCCTGTGGTCTGTAAATTATCATTGAGAGTTCTTTATATATTAAATTACAGAGTATAGGGAGGGTCAACACCCAAACCTTGGAACCCTTTTCCATCCTCTCCTGTCTCGGTTTCCCTGTCCATTGCCTATGATTACGATTTTCTCCACTTGACAAAAGTTCATAACTACCCTGAAGTGGAAAGTAATTTCCTGCTTTGGCCTTCCTCCTGCATTTTTGGAGACACATTAAGCAATCTCCTGCAGGGAACTTGCATTCTCCAAAGATGGCCCCCATGCTGTCCTTGAGAGGAAACTAGATGTCATAGTACATGGCAGTTTAATTCATAAATAAATATTAAATGTGCCACCAGATGGTTCATTAGCCAGTTGTTATGGCAATCAGCATTTCAGCCAATTAAAAACCTTTCCCAAGATTTTAAAATTTGTTGATTGTGAAAACATGAAGTGCTTGAAGACCATGCAGATACAAATGAATGCAAGAGACATCTCTGCTTTGGGACAGGAGGGAGCTGGCACTGATAGGGAAGAGAGGAAAAGGCAAGGCACATCAGTGTGATGCAGACACCAGAATGAAGATAAAGGATGTTGGGAGAGGAAGACATTTTCATTAATCTCTGCCCTGTATATAAATATCTCCTCCAGTGTAGTAAGAAACTAAAGGAGTTATTCATCATATGTTTTATTTTTGGTAGATTCCTCCCAGTGGCAGTGGCTGTATCTTGACGACTTTTATGTTTTCACTGCTAGAACACTGCTTGGCACATAGTAGGTGGCAATTTATAGTAATGAAAAATAGTTTAACTATGATCATCATAATAAATTGCAATAAGTAGCAAAACATATAAAGTATTCTTGTTCTGTTATAGAAATCAGGGACAAATCATGTCACGGGGCTTAGATGAGAGCCGGTGAAGGAGGCTGCTGCTGTGGTCCTGGGGATTCTGGCCGGGGCAGGAGCAACTCATTGGTTCTGCTTCCATCTGCGGCTAGGATTGAGTGGTAAGGAATGAACCGGTGACTGAGAGTGTGGACAGTAAAGAGCCCCACACTGTCCTTCTGCGACATGCTGTCTTGCCAGTTTCAATGATCTGTGCATGCATGGGCATTCTGTTTCCCGACCTACATCTAATCCTTTCTAGGACTGGTATTCAAGAGTCCCACTCAAGTGGGCTGAGGGTGAGGCTGGCCTGGCTGGGCACTAGCCAAAGGGCAGACCTCAGAGGTTGGATTTGGAATAGCAAAATCTAAGCTAACAAACTTCTGCCTGAGACGCTAGGAGATGAGGAAGACCAGAGGCATGAGTGAAGACAAATTTTACAGTGAAAAACTTAAATCCAACCGGAATGGTATAAAGGAACTCAGATGGCTGCAGAGACAAGCATTCTAAGTTAATGAAAACAGAGAGAAAACAGACAGACATAGACAAGGAGCTAGGCCCCATATTCCACTGATCTTTGTATCCCCATCACCTTATATACTGTCTGTCACATAGTAGGTCCTCAGCAAAAGTTGATTAAACCAACAGCCATACTTCTCATCACCTCAATGCGTGCTAAACCATGTCATGTACCAGTGACTGAGAGAATTAAAATACTGAAATCTATTTTGGGCTTCTTCATTCCCTTCCTGGAGAATCCTTTTTCAATGATAATACCCAGAATCAAGACTTCCCTTCATCCTTACTCTCTGATCAAATGAATTTTCCAGGGAGGTGGACTCCCTCAACACCAGAATCAAATGCTTTTCAGGGACCCAGTCCAGGGGACAGTGGAGGGTCTGGGATTCCCACCTCACTGGCTGCCAAGAGATCTGGCTCTGCTCCCAGCTATTCATGAAGCCCCTCCCCGCCACCCCGTATCTCTCCACAGAGCTGTCTGGACCCCTCCACACAGAAATCTGCTGCCTCTGAAATTGTACCGATACAGCGAAGGGAAAGGAAGTGCAAAAAATAACTTCCCCAGACAATCAGAGCAGATGATTTTAATGAGGGCTTGGAAATGGGAAACAAACGACACCAAATTAGCCTCGCTCCCATTTGTCAACTGTGTTGGTGAAAGCACTAAGCCTCCGTCTGAGTCAGCAGTGGTGGAACTGAAGGCTGCTTCTGGTTTCAGGAAATTTCTCTCACAGGAGCCCCCCACCTTCTTTTCCCAGAGCTGCTCTTCCCACTTGCTCAGGAGTCTGTTCAAATTGCTTCAAGGCAGACAGGGCCCATCACTGCTAGCTCACAACTGCTTTAAACTTCCTCTGGGTAGAAGTACAGATCACCAAAGGAAAAGAGGGTCCCAGAGCCCATGAGCGACTCAGATAAAGGTAAAGGCCAGAATGAAGGTATGCACATTTCCCAAGCTCTGTCCCTAGACCAGGGAACTTCTGGGTAGGCTGCATTTAAACGTGACACAGTTTCTCTATTTCCCTCTCAATCATATATCACTTTTCTCCACCCTGTCTGATTTTGTCTCCTGGCAGCCCCTAGGTATTAAAAAATATGTCCATGGGAGATCTTCGGGTGGGCAGGCGTGGACTGTTGCTCCACAATCCACAAAGCAGAATAATACCAATAATAATGCTCCCGTGTGCAGCTGGATGGGAGAGGCTGAGCTCCTCTGAAACTGGGGCTCGGGTCAGAGTGGTGAACGGAAAGGACTATAATAGATTATTACATTAAGCAAAAAGAAATTGTTTCCACGCTGGAAGGAAGGAAAGTCATTAACTCGGAGGGTCCAGTTATCAGGGAAAATGATATCACATCTGCAGTGTGTTTTGGATTGCAATTTAAGAGGAAAAATTGGAAAAGAATTTGATGTGGGATGAAAGGTGTTAGACTGACAGCTCGGGGAAGTGGACTATATTGTTGCTTTGCCTACCTCTTGGTCTGTGTGTATGTCTTGGTCTGTGAGTCTCACTCACCTGCTCTGACGTTCTTTCCTTCCTCTTCAAAGGAGACTATGTAGGGAAGAGACTGAGGTGAATTCCATCCCTTTCTATTTCTGAAAGCTTGGAGGTTTCTCAGTTTTCAAATCCATACCTGTATTCTAGTTTGGTTCTTAGTTTACAGGGAAATTCCAAGGCTTCCAGTCTGCCTTTGTTACTTTGGGTGTCACCATGTAAGAATGGCTTGGCTAGAGCAGGAGTGGGGTTAACCCAGGAAACAAGGGAGTGTGCATAGCAGAAGTAAATAACTTGGGGTGACTCTTTTGACCAATGTTTCACTGAAGGCTTACCATGTGCAGAATGCTGGATTTCATGCATGAAAGACATAAAGATGAACATGATCTAATGCTCCCTCAAGAAAGTTATCACCTAGATGTGCAGATAACACACACATTACAGGGTAATCTAGAAATATCAGGCAGTCCAAGGTCACAGTCACTGAAGAAACTATCTTCTTTTGCTGTCTTTCACTCAGCCCACTCCCAGTCCTTCCACATCCATTTAGGGAATGAATCATCCATTAGGTGAATCAATTTGAGTTAGATATTTAGAGTATAGGAACCTACTACCCAGAGGTCTGCTAATTATTGTTATGCTAATCACATTCCTGTAGCACAACTACCTTGTCTAGTTTCATAGATAAATTTATAATTGTGTAAAGTCTTTACAGAGTACCACAAACTCAGTCCTTCCTAGCCCAGGACATTTCATTACTTGGTTCCTGAGAAGTGTACTTTTTCTTTCTGGTTCTACCGTGTTGTTTTAATTATATAGTAGGATAATCTGCTCTAAACTTAAAAATACATTGGAGGGCTTCCCTGGTGGTGCAGTGGTTGGGAATCTGCCTGCTAATGCAGGGGACATGGGTTCGAGCCCTGGTCTGGGAGGATCCCACATGCCGAGGAGCAACTAGACCCGTGAGCCACAACTACTGAGCCTGCGCATCTGGAGCATCTTAGCCCGTGCACCGCGATGAAGAGTGGCCCCCGCTTGCTGCAACTAGAGAAAGCCCTCACACAGAAACGAAGGCCCAACACGCAAAACTTAATTAATTAATTAATAAACTCCTACCCCCAACATCTTCCAAAAAAAAAAAAAGAAAACCACAGCTTTAAAAATATATATATATTGGATTAAATAAAGAAGTGGTACTGGGTGAATAGGAAACTCTGCTCCGTGAAGTCATGCAGGGACTGAGGCTGGCTGCTCAGCACTTCCATCCTCAGCATGGGGCTTCTATGTTCGGGTCCAAGGCAGCTACTCCAGATGTCACCACATCCCAACAGCAGGGCAGGAGAAAGTGAGAATGCAGGAGACATTGTTACCTTATAAAATCATGGATCAGGTGCTATAACACATCACTTCAACTTGCATTATACTGGCCAAAACTTAGTAACATGAGCATATTTAGCTGTAAGGGAGGCAGGAAAATGTAGGTTCTAGCAGGAAATTCATATGCCAAAGTAAAACTGGGATTCTATTACTAAAAAGAAGAAAAGGAAAAAGAATATGGGGATAAAATTAGTTCTCTCTTCCATGCTATTCTTTCCCATACTCCTGCCAACCAAAACCTTCTCTCTATTATCCTGGACCCTAAGAAATCAGTTATATTCTTTTCTCCCTCTGGTTTTCCAGTCCCCTTAGTCCTTAACCAGGTAGGGTGTGCTCTGGCTTAATTTGAGTCTTTGAATCTTACAACTGTACTGGAACCCTCAAAACCCTCTATAACCACTGTTCTTTCATCAACTACCTTTTCATTTGCTGAATTTATACTGGGACTCATGAAGTGCCCCATCTTGGATTGATACAAAAATAAACAGAGAAATCTGGTTTCTGACTTGAAGGGTCTTCCATTCCTCAGTTACACTTGCTCCTTGCTAACTTCTTTATTCTCACTTGGGTCTTATCTCACTCTTCCCTTGGTTCTTCTTGCTGGTCCATTGTTTTCCAAAACAAACACCTGGGATTTTTCTGGCATTGTCTTTGTACCCTGCTCTGTTTCACCCAGAAAACCTCTTGATCACCACAAATGATCATTCAATGTACACATTCACCCAGTTATTCATTTGCCACAATCTAAAGTCTGTGCCTACTCTGTGTGGACTCTGTTCTAGGCATTGGGTCCACAGTGGCCACCTGAACAGTCTCTGCTATCACAGAGATCACTCTTGCCCATGAGACAGGCAATAAACAAATTCAAGTGCACTTATAATTAAAAAGTGTACAAAGTGTCTTGAATAAACAAGACTGTCATGAGAGAAAATAATGAGGATGACATACTTAAGACTGGAGTTAGTCTGGGGACACGACATCAACTCTAGAACCTAAAGGAAGAGCAGCTCTATCCAGGCAGAGTAAGGAGAACAGTATTTCAGGCAGAACACCACATAGAGAAAGCCCCGAGATAGAAAAGAACTCAAGTATTTGAGGGACTGAAAGAAAGGCAATGTGACTGAGACTCGAATAGTATAGCCACAGGAGATGAAGATAGGGAATGACAGGTGGGCCTGAAGTGACGGCAGAATACACAAGCTTCTTGAAATGGAAACCTGCTGAAAGATTTTAACAGGCCAAGTGACAAGTTCTGCCTTATGTTTTAAAGTTCACTCTGCTGTGGAGAGAATGGATTCTGAGGTGGCAAGAATGGAAGAAAAAGGAGACGAATTAGAAAAGTACCGTCACATTTCTAAGGAATAAAGGTGGCCTGGACCAGGATGGATATGGTGATGGGGAGGATCATGGTGTCACACTAGACTAGGGCTGGGGTAAAATTCACCTCCGACCTGTTTTCATAAATAAAGGACTATTGGAACACAGATACTTCCATTCACTTCCTTATCATCTATGGCTACTTTTGGTCTTTAATAGGAAAGATGAGTAGTTATGACAAAGACTGTATGGCCCACAAAACCTAAACTATTCACTTTCTGGGCCTTCATAGGCTCTGCTGAGTCCTGTTTTTTTGTTTGTTTGTTTGTTTTTAAATTTTTTTCAGAGTATAGTTGATTTACAATATTGTGTTAATTTCTGCTGTACAGCAAAGTGTATCAGTTATACATATACATATATCCACTCTTTCTTAGATTCTTTTCCTATGTAAGCCATTACAGAGTATTGAGTAGAGTTTCCTGTGCTATACAGTAGGTCCTTATTTGTTATCTATTTTATATATAGTAGTGTGTATATGAGTCTTGTTTTAGACAATACCCTCAAAAGGTAGACAATGTACAGTGGAAGTCAGTCAAACTTCTTACTCAATAATTTTTCTAGCTTTTAAAAAATCTTCTCTTTATTATACACTAGAAATATCTCCCTTTTGCCAGCTTGGAGCCAAATAAGAAAGAGTTAAAAAGAACTTCCTATGAACTGAGGAAACCTGAATGAGTAGGAAGGAAACCCAGATAGCTGCAGCCTTGCTGAATTTCTAGTGGTGTTAAAAGGAGCTACTGACTATGGAAAGAAGCTATGCCCATTGGTATTTTTCCATTAGAAATACCTGGAGTAAACCCCATACCTTCAGAACTCCTGGTAGCTGCAATAGCTCAGGCCCTGCACACTGAACTAGCAATCTACCGAATTTCTTCCTAACTCAACAAACATCACTCACAGCCCTATTATGGCTGGAAGGCTTTTAAATAAAACTGTCTATAAAGATCACAAAATAAACCTATAGAGCAACCTCCTCAATACTTCCTTCTGTTCCCCCACAAATTCCTCACCCTTCCCTACAGAGAAGGTTTGTGTTTCCAAGCAGGTGCCTCTTTAGAACTCTCCTAGGGAATAGCTGAACGCAGCCATCTCTGTCTTCCCTCAGTGCAGCCGAACCTCAAGAAGCCACTTTTCACAAATGATGCGACATTGAAGTACTTATGATTTTAGTTCCTTCCTCAGAATGTATCCCTCTAGTCAAGGCACCAGGTATTTTTCACTCAAGCTGGAAGTCAGGACTAATTGTAAGCCTTTCACTTTAGTCTCTCCTGCAGGCTGTATCCTCTGTATTAAAAGTATAGGTAGTTTATCCATCTTTCAGGCAAATAGCCATTGTGTTCCCACCCAAGGTAAGAATCCATTTCATCCAGAAAAAATTACTTTAAATTGATTCGGAAGGAGATTGATGTGAGAAGAGAGACAGCAGTCCTTAGCTATGAGAGAGATTAACAAATCAAATGAATGGACACAAACAGCATTGTTCTGGCCAAATGAAATGTTGGGGGCTCATGCCAGGGAGGGTGGTTAGCTGAGGGACTGACTGGTCTATATCCAGATCACTGAGTCCGTGGGGGTGTGGGCTCAATCTCTAAGGCATAAGTATCTCCCAAAGGATATTGTTAAAATGTAGATTCTATACCAGTAGGTGGGGGTGGGCTCTGAGATTCTGAAATTCTTACAAGCTCTCAGGTGATGCCAGTGCTTCTGGTCTTTGGGCCACACACTGAGTACCAAGGCATAAGGATCTAACTTTAGGGTCCACATGTATGTGCATTCAAGATTTTAAGATTACATGGGGTTATCTATATCTGTTTGGAGTCTAACTCATCCATCAGTGCTCATAGGGGATGATGATGTAGGGGATCTGAGAAACACAGTGCAGACTCAGGAGAGGAGCTACAAAGAACTGCGCAAAAAATTGTAGGTTCCCTGGTGGATATGCTGGGATTATCTGCAAAAAACATAACAAGGGATCTTGGCCCCAAATAACTAGGCATAAGGGCGGGCTAGCAAGATTTGCCATACTAATGACCTGAGCCAGGGAAGCAGGAGCACTAGAGGGCTAACCCCAGTATGGTGTAAGGGCTAAGAGCTTGGACTCAACTATCAGGGAAACTGGACTGGAAATTTGGCTCCATCACTCTGAGACTCTGGGCAAACATAGACTTGCCCCAAAATGGGAGCAGGGTAGCTGGATTATTTATATCCTCAAACCCATTTGTCATTAAGGGCTGTCCCCTCAGAGATGTAAATTCCTAAGCACTTCTGGTTCTCTGCACGAACAAGAAAAGGAGGTTCTGGAGCCTTAGGGTAGTCCTTTGATAAAGAATCAAAGGCTGGCTGCTGTGAGTAGAAGCACAGTCAAAATTGTTTGCACAAAATTGATAAATGGCAAAGGAAGCCAAGGGGATATAAGAAGCACTTTGCATCATCCGCTAAATCATGAAAAGACCTTAGCATGGTTTCTTGCAATCTTAAGTCATCATTAAAATCTCTCTTTATTATATACAGTGTATAAATAAATTTATCTGAAAAGACAAAGAAGGACAAGGGGGAGATGAGGCATCCATCCATGGCACACCAGGCAGTGGGACCAGGGCAGACTTTGCACATCCAACATGTCATTAGGGAACCTGGAATCCAGTTAGTGAGCAACATAAATGGCCGGAAATCCTTAAGACCCACCTATTGATGCTGATCAATAAGCAGCCCCATGAATGTTCCTTTCATTCCAGGGATTCAACACTGAAAGTGTGTTTCTGGATATGAGTGGCCATACTCTATTGCTTGCGGCTTAGAGAGTGGATAACCTCTCTGGGCTCCATTTTCTCATCTTTAAGGTGAGAGGTCCTCCAGCTCTAAAATTGTGTGATTTAATATAGCACTAAGTATAAGACAAACACTCCACAAATTCTAAGCCACATTCTCCACAGTCACATATCCCCAATGTTAGATATTTTCTTTCCTCATTAAAACAGTGTCAAAGATAGAGTATCTTCATTTCCTGCATCTATACTTTGCAGATATATAGTACTCACCCAGACTGGCTTCTTTTAACTGCCTGTGTTGCATATTTCTCCTAACTGTGATTGATTAGTATGTCTCTCTCTCTCTCTCTCTCTCTCTCTCTCTCTCTCTCTCTCTCTGCCTCTCTTATTTTCTGTGCATTAAAAAACAGCTGAAGTGCCTTCTTACTCTGATTTTGGAGATTATAGCTTTTAGGATGTATGGGTTAAGGGGTTAGATGGGAGGCAAAAAATGTACTCAGGCAAGATTTCTGATGCTACTAATTACTCACCAAGATATGGATAAGATTATTTTTGTAAGCCATGAATTGGCTCATTTAAAATTCCTTTGTTTTTGTTTTAGAAGAAAGAAAAAGGAAGAAAGAAGAAAGTCAAAGGATGAAAGAACAAAAGAAGCTCCCTGTAGAAAGACAGAATATTTTGCCAGCACATTTAAGAATCTAAATGATGCCAAGTGCCGAGCAGATCGAGGGGTTCTGCTTACTGCATAGTAAATAAAGTAGAAGGGAGAAGGAAGCACAAGTCAAACAATTCTTTCTGAGTGAGGGACCAGGCTTGAGAGAATTCAAACCCTGACTTTCCTGCCTCACCTGGTAATATAGCTAGGCACAAAAGGTTATCTAACTGAAATGGGGTGGAATAGACTAGAAGCGGACCTAGAACAGACCCCTCCCCAATGCAAAGAGCAGGATAGACAGTATGAAGATAGATCCTGCTACAGCCAGGGAGATGGCTGTTAGTGGCCAGAGGGCATGATACCAGGCAGCAGGTGGGAGTCCAGACTATCAGATGGCACCAGTTAAGGGAGCAAGAAGGTTCTGACTATGTCATACAGAATGTAACAGTGGAGCATTCAGGGCAAGCATATTGTGATATGCAAGCAGATGTCTTCTTGTCAGCAGGGAAGACAGATGGCGAGGGGTGAGAGTCAGAGGGTCTTGGTCACATTGCTGGAGCTAGCAGGCAGGTTTCAGTCACAGGGTGGATTTCAGAATCAGCATTCCTGTCCCAGGTGGCCGTAGACAGTGGAAGGGGAATGAATAAGAGGAAGGGCTGCTGTTGAGTAGGTCAGTGGATATATTAGTTTCCTTGGACTGCCATAACAAGTACTATAAACTGAGTAGCTAAAACAAAGGAAATTTATTAGTTCACCATTCTTGAAGCTGGAAGTCTGAAATCTAGGTATCAGTGAGGTTGCCTCCTTCTGGAGGCTCTGAGGGAGAATCTGTTCCATGACTTCACTAGCTTCTTGTGGTTGCCTGTAGTTCTTGGAATTCCTTGGCTTGGAGCTGTATCACTCCAATCTCTGCCTCCATCATCACGTGGTGTTCTCTCTGTGTATCTCCGTGTCTCTGTTTTCTCTTCTTATACAGACATAAGTCATTGGATTAGGGTCCACCCTAATCCAGTATGACTTCTTTTAATTTAACTTACTACATCTGTAAAGACCCTATTTTCAAGTCAAATCTGAGGTTCTGGGTAGACATGAATTTGGGAATGGGGGGAGGGGAGGGTGAAGAGAGACACTATTCAACCCAGTATAGTTATCAAAAACTATTGATGCTCTATGGAACATGTTACTGGACCAAGGGCACAAGTTTGTGCTCTGGTTTTGGGAACAAGGTCGAAATCAAGTTATAACCATAAGATACAGCAAAGCTATCATTCCAGAGCTGATGATGGAAGCCATGAAATGGTGACTCCAGTTCCATATTTTAAGAAGTAACCCCAATGGTCAGTTCATGTGTTTAGCCTGAGCCAGGGCTGAGCTCCTACTGAAGGATCCTATTTAAATTAGCACACCTCTCCTGCCTCTTCAAAATTGTGATCCAACCCAGGAAGGGTATCAATTTTTTCCCTTACCACCCGTCCTTCTTCATAAGGATCACTGCTTTACTGAGCCATCTCTGCTAATCTGAAAATGGCAGATTGCTGCCGAATTTGAGAGTTGCTGCTTTCATGTAATCTCAACTTTTGTGTGTGAAGAAATTAGAGGACACCTCTGAGACCCTGAGAAAGTTCGTACCTTTAGAGAGAAATAAAGACTTTCAGAGTCTGTCAAGGAAAGAAATGTAAGACTTTCCTGCTGAACAGCTCTGACAAGGTTAATGGTGTCAACACTGCCAAATAAAGTCGAGAACGATCAGGAGAAAGGATGGATGTATTAGCCCTGAATAGATATGTTGAGATGAGGAGTTGACTTGAGGTTCTGGGGAGAAGCAGATATAACCACTATGAGCAACAAGCTCAGAGAGACTAAACTCAGATTATTCAGACAAATCCAAAAAGTCAACTGGTAAAGTCCATTTGCCCAGCTAGAGCCAGTAAAGCCAGGGGTCATAGGAGACACTCAAGAGTCCCTGAGAGGAGATCAGCTAGGTGCTTTGTGACCACCTAGAGGGGTGGGATAGGGAGGGTGGGAGGGAGGGAGACGCAAGAGGGAAGAGATATGGGAACATATGTATATGTATATATATAGATAGATAGATAGATAGATAGATAGATAGATAGATATAACTGATTCACTTTGTTATAAAGCAGAAACTAACACACCATTGTAAAGCAATTATACTCCAAAAATGATGTAAAAAAAAAAAAAACAGAAAGAGTCCCTGAGAGGCAGGCCAACTCTCAGACAGGGATAAACAGAGCATCAGCAGGAAAGAGAGTGTCTGGGGGCTCATCCAGCAGAGACATTTTTTTTTTGTCCACTCAATAGAATTTCTGGTTAACCCATGCACAGCTAAGTACTTATGACTGTTCAGCATCACGATTATAGATTCTTCTCTTGTGATTTAATTTTCCTCTAGCAATCTGGGTAGGGTAATATTAGAGGAAAAGAATGTAAACAGAAAGGCCAATGAGACAAAAAAGAAAAAAGACTTACTTTTAAGATATTATCACTAACCTGTGGCTGGATGACATTACATGTAAGAAAAAAGACTTCATTCTGCTATTATCAACTCACTCCCTTCCGTTTGGACTTCTCCCCCTTTCTCATCAGTTTTAAACTTTCTCTGAAAGTTTTCAGCCCAGTTAGCAATAGTCACAGTGGAATGATAAGACCTAGTACAGTTTATAAAACACATATATATATGTTACTTGTTTGTTTCAACAGTCAGTAACAGTAAGAATCACTGTTAATCCATCTCACAGGGGGAAAAACAAGTTACAGCTAGAAATAAGTTGAGCCAGGACTAGTATCTGGGACTCCTCATTCTAATTTCAGTGCTGTTTGTACACATCACACCTCACCATAGTGCAGGAGAAGAACCTTGAATGAGAACTTCTGTCTGCTTTAGAGGCAGGCGAACTTGCAGTGATTCCTCTTCACTCTGTCTCAAGGCAGAGTCCTGATACACCCCTGAAGTGGGGACTGACACAGCCCTGAAGTGGGGATTGATGGCAAAGTCTTGGGGACCAGGAGGGCTTGAACTCCAGCTCTGCTTCCAGAAGCACCAGGGCAACAAAAGTCAGGAATTGTTCTGCTGCCTTCATCACTTAATTAACTGAGTGTAACACTCCGTTTGCTGTTGTCTCCAAGACACTTAAATTGTGTAGCTTTCTTGGCTTTTCATTCCATGAAAGGCTCTTTCATACCAGCTCCTTCAGCCCCTGGGGGGCTGGATAGGAAGGGAAGAAAGAGGTGTAATGGGGATTCTATGAACATGTCTCTGCATCATCTTCCCCTGTGATTTCCAGTTTCTACTGCTTTCTCCCCTGGTGAGGTGCCTGGGTAGCTACCTGAATGAAACATATGAAATGTTTTTTAATCCCATCATTACTCACCAAGGTATAGAAACCACAACTCTGGCACCTTACTGCCTGACTCATTTAAAATGCCTTTTGCTACATATATTTTTATTTAAGTGAAAGAAAAAAGAAAAGAAAAAGAGAGGACAAACTCAGCAGATGAAGAAACAAAAGAGAGTCCCTTGGGTTAGGGAACGACATTGCCAATCCATCAGCGACTCTCAGGCACTGACAAAGTGCAGACACCAAGTAGCACATCAAATCCAGTTGTGGAGGAACAAACAGGAGCCGAAGCTGTAAAAAAAAAACTTTCTCCCCATTTCAGAGAAGCACAATTCTCTTCTCAAAGGTGTTGAGAACTGGTTTCGGCTGTCTCCCAAGCTTTAGGAAGAGAAGCATGAAATGGTTGTTTGAGATAAAACGCCCATACAATTTTGTTGAACTGGAAAGGCAGGAACTACATCTTTTAAACTACATCTAAACTATGGGGAAAGGAAGGGAGGTCAGCCCCAGGGGTCTCCCTTCAAGCCTATGCGGAACCAGGGGTGACAATGACCCCAGCTCTTTGGTGGGTGGAAGTCTCCCCCAACTGCCACCAGGCTGGCTTGTCCTCACTGCTTTTCTGACTACCTCTCCTGTCTGCACTTCTCTCTCACTCACTCTGGCTGCATGGGAAACACGAGAGCACTCAGTGGTACTCTAAGCCCTTACTTCAAATACCAATCATGATTCTTCTCAACAATGCTGGACACTTGGGCCATCTTCTGTTGCAGATGGGGGCATAGGAGAAAGGCGGCTGAGAGGAAGGAAGAGAACTGACACCTAGTTAGGGCGGAGACCTCCCTCCCCAACCCACTTGTTTGTTTTTTGTTTAATTTCAACTGCCATGAGGGAGAAAATAGACTTCACTCCTTCACTTGTACCTTTCTCTTCTCAACAGTATATTGTCTCTCCCTCTGTCCACATCTTCCTCCCTCAGCTCTCATACACCAGGAGCGACACTTGCATTAACATCTGCTGACAGTGGAGTCTATTTTGGTACAAAAAAAAGGTCTTTTCAAAAGTGGATATGCAACAACTTAGCAAGGGTTCAAAATTAAGGACTTTGAAGGAACTGATGGCTTTCTTTTTTAAGGATCTGAGAATGTCAGTGCCTCTCATTTTGTCCTTAATTCTGGGAGAGAGAGGGAAGAATGTAAGTCATCTCCTTTCAATGGGCCAACAGTAATAACCAGTCTGTCTAAAATTCATGAATAAGAGACTGTATGTAATCTCTGTGTTATGAATTATGCACAGACTGTTCGGAAAAGAGATAGGCAACTTCCCACTTGACTCCCCTCTGCCAATTTCACCTTAACTTCCGAGATCCCCGGGTGGCAGCATCCATCATATCTACTTCAATCTATTAAAAAAAGAGTTGATCCAGGAAAAGAGGACTGCTAAGGTCAAACATCCTTGACTTTGGTGAACTCATATAATTCTTAAAATTTCTCTTCCTTGATACTAATTTCAAATCACCTAAACTAATTTCCACTTCAAAACTCCTGACTGAGACTTCAAATGGCAAATCCCAGCTGTTAACCAAGGGGAAAAAATATGAAAAATGGGGAAAGTGGCCAGTTAAGAAAAAGTGGGCAGAGAAAGAGAGAGAAATGAAAATATCTTATACGATGACAAATAAATATCTCTGCTAAACATCTGGATTTGGAGTAAAATTCATCTGCTACCTCAAATATTGTGTTACTAAATACTTTGAATAAACATGAGCAGCTCTATCTCAGACATATACTACTTCTCTGTGAGCTGTATCTTCCACAAGATGCTGTAATCTGACCCCCTCTCCCATTTCACATCGCCTACTAAGCTGAGTATCTCCACAGCAACTGGAAGTTGCATATAGTTCTGCATCTGCCCCATCTTAAACAAGCCTGTTGAGTCCAAGACTAAGTAGCTTGTTCAGACTAGTCACTGACACCAGCACTCTGAACACAATTCATTGATGTTCTCAGGATCCTCAGGAAAGAAGGACTTCAGGTTATCATCTATGGGATTGAGTTCCTTATACTATTTCCAGCCGATATGATTTTTTCCTCTATTGCTTTTCTCTGTAGCCAATGTCAGAGTGGGGATAGAAACAGTGCCTGTTATTTTATCATAACCTTTCTCCAATGTGATTGTATTTGGGGGTGGAGCCTGAGGGAGGTGATTAGGTCATGTAGGTGGAGCCCTCATGAATGGGATTAATACCCCTGATAAAGAGACCCCAGAGAGCTCATTCACCCCTTCTGCCATGTGAGGACACAGCAAGAAGACAGCCATCTATGAACTAGGAAGCAGGCTCTCACCAGACACTGAATATGCTGGTGCCATGATCTTGGACTTCCCAGCCTCCTGAGTTGTGAGAAATAAATTTCTGTCAGTTACAAGTCATCCAGTCTATGGTATTTTCTTATAGAAACCCGAACAGATTAAGACAGGGAAGATTAATATGTGCCAAATACTATACAAATAATTCAACTGATCAGTGAAACAGGAATGATTGTAGAAATGGAAACTAAATTTCTGGGAATCACATGATTTACCCTGATCCCATAGCTAAAAAGTCTCAATGTTTGGAATCTGACTAGTCTTGTGTCAGTGTCCACGTGCTTTCCAAAATGCTGTGACCACTGCCCCGGGAGAGCTCTCAGCTGTGGTTGGAAGCCTATGCCAGTGTGTGTCTTACCATCTAAAACCAAAAAGTGCTTCCTTGTGTCTTGCCTAAATCCTTGCTGTTAGTGAGTACCTCCCATTTCTTACTCTCCTCTGATTTCTCTCCAATACATCTTTACACATTAAGTGACATCTCAACCTTTTGGGGAAATATCATCTAATCCCTTTGGGACTATTGCTTCTATCATCTCAACATTAGAGGCACTGATTAGGTTTTCATTAGGGTTAGAACACTGATGTGTAATGGTAAGTTTTAAAGGAGGAGCGATTCTGCTTCATTGCTGAAAGTAAGATTCTACCTAGCTGAAAATATCTTTTCATAAATTCAAGTACAATGAGCTATGTTATCCATACCCCACACTGTAATCCAGTCCTGTCTCCCAGGGGCTCCCCATTACATATTGAATATTTGGGGGATTTTCTTTAAAGCCTGTCATTATCAAACAGTGTTAGGGGAGCAAGTGTATAAAAAGGAAATTGGCAGCTGTCCCAGAGTGATCCGAGGGACTGGGATTCAGAATGCTAAACCACCATTGAAAATGTAAGTAATTAAAATTAATTAAAAATCATGAGGCAAACCTTCACTTTTGCAATTTCAAGGTGCAACCCAAGTCGCCAGAGCTCATCAAAGATGTGCATGCTGTCGCCGCTATGTGAAAGATTTCCATGACCTGAGCATGGGCTGAGGGACTGAGCTAGAGGAAGCTGGATCAAAGAACCATAGTGAGTCAAAACCTTAGTTTAAAAAATGAATAGAAAAAAAGTACATGTCGATGGGATGGATGCAGGACTCGCTCTCTGATCATCAATCAACAGTGTTTTTTCTGTTACTTTTCAGGGCTCAGCATTCCCAAAGGGCTCTGCTATTTCAGCCAGGTGGAGAGCATCAGACCTCATGCCAGATTGCTTATGATCCAGTTTGGATAGGGGATATAGACAAGAAGCCAGGAATAGCACAAATGAAACAATGTAGAAAAATGTATCATTCATTCATCCAACCACGTTTTAGAGCACCTACTATAGAGGTAAGTATTGTGCTAGGGGCATGTCCTTACAGAGTCCTTGCCTTCAGTGTCTGCAACCTACTAGATACAGTCAGGACTAGTTGAAGGATAAGGTGTGTTACACTTATGGATTTAAGAATGAGCATGATTCATTTCTGGGGCAGGCTGACAAGAGTAAAGAAGCATATTAGAGATCAATGGAAAAGATTGCTCCTAGCAACCCTATGTTGGATGAGATAAGGATCAAATTAAGGAAAACTTTCATAACCAGGAAATGCGTCCCTGTAATCAGTTCTTAGATGATTGGGATTCAATATCATAGAACTTTTTAGGCAAAAAGTGACCTGAAGAGGTCACGCCCTCCATTTCAGAAGCCCAAGCAAATGAGACCATCAATTATATACTTTCTATGCTACCTTCATGTTCAAGTGTCATCCCATTTATTACACTGAGAACAGATGATCCAGATGAGGATGTTCTTTATACAGATTGGAAAATCTTAAGGATTGGAAAATCAAACTATAATCCCAATTGAAGGAGTCAGGGAAATTTATTCTGGAGAATAAGGGATTGAGAAATGGAAATATGGCTTCTTTCAAAAACTTGAAGAACCACATTTTAACTAAATAAAATTGTTCTTATAAATTATTTTTTTCTTTATGAAGGAAATTCCTAACAAACAAAACTCTAACAACAAAGTATTAAGAAATGGAACAGGAAAGAGAGAGAGAGGCAGATACTCAAATTGAAGCACAAATGTTTCAGAAGAGGCTGAGCCCTCTCTTCCTCACCACAGACATCTGTGAGGGGCTCCCCAGATACCCTAGAGCTGAATGGAACACTTTGGAAAACATTTACTGGAGGCTAGAGCTAGGGCTAACCAGAGAGTAGCTGAAATCAGGACTCAGCATAAAAAAGAATTCTCTTATAATTAAAGCTGACCTACCAGGACATGGGATACTCAATGATGTAGTGATTTCTCTGTCTTTGAAATGATCAAATAGTAGCCAGAAGACCACTGACAGGAATGCAATAAAAGTATTTCTTGTACTGAGGAAGAAGAAAGATGACATTACCTCAAATTCCTTTTCAGCTCTCAGGTTCTATGAGTCTTTGGCATGCTCAAAGTTATATTTTGATGTAGTGGAAGGCCCAAGAATTGAACCCAAGTCTTGGCCTCTAGGTCTTGGAAATTTTGAGCACAGGAGTGAGTTAGGCATCAAGAACAGTTTGAATCTAGGGTTTTGCCCAGAAACAAAAGAACAAATGAAATGCTGCACATTCCACCTTATGGTACATGATGGGGAGACCTCACTATCATCAGAGTATTCCTACCAGGACCCCAGGAGGAAGCTGATGTCAGTGGTCCTCTGCTGCTTTGTGAGGAGGGGGCCAGAAGATAGAACATCTGCATCTTGATGCAAACCTCATAAACATATTTAGAGAATTTATCTTTCCATGTTCTGCTGTCACCAGACCTTCTGGACCACCTCTCCTTCTCCTGATAGGGAATCCAACTTATTTTAATGTGAATGATTTTTATGGGTTGAATTTTATCCACCTCCCCCGTCCCTCCAACAAAGAGATATGTTTAAGTCCTAAGCCCTCATAACTCAAAACGTAACTCTGCTTGGAAATAGAGCCATTGCAGATATAATTAGTTAAGATGAGGCCATACTGGAGTAGGTTAGGCCCTAATCCAATGTGACTGGTGTTTTTATAAGAAAATAGCCAACTGAAGACAGAGACACTGGGTGAATACCATGTGAAGACAGAGGATTGGAGTAATGCATCTATAAGCCAAGGAACATCAAATGTTGCAGGTAACACCCTGAAGCTAGAAAGGGACAAGGAAAGATTTCCCTACATGTTTTGGAGGGAATATAGTCCTGCTGACACCTTGATTTCAGACTTTTAGCCTCTAGAATTATGAGACAATAAATATCTGTTGCTTTAAGCTACCTAGTCTGTGGTACTTTGTTATCACAATCCTAGGAGATATAATAGAGTGACTCTCCCCATACTGGCCTTGGTTACTTAGAAACAGATTTGCCTCTTTTCCTTTTAGGTCATGACGTAGGGCCCATGATCGGCAGAAAGTTGGCAGGTGGTTTTCTCTGCTTTGCATCTCACCTCCTGTGTTATTGAAAGATCATTCTCCCACATCTCGAGAATGTTGGCAGACAAGAGAGCAGGAATGAGTGTCAGGGGAAGTGAGCACTGTCTTGAAGCTGGTCTTGATTTGACTGACCAAGATGTCTCACCGTTTTGAAATTTAATCTAGCAATCTGCAAAATGGAGATAATACTTTTTTATATTTTTTACCTTCTTGTGGTCACTTCTTCTGGGTAATGTCAGGGCATAAAAAAATAAAATATTTGAGCTGCCCTGACAGGAGTATAGGGGAATCTAATACAGGCACCCCTGGGCTGTCAGCAGGAGAGCAGGGCCACTTAGGAAGCGCCAGGGACCGGAACCAGGATGGAAGGATGGACCTGAGTACAGGTGAGGTCGGAATCAGGGGAGCAGTCAGTAAAAGAGAAAGGGCACACAGCTGCCATGAAGCCAGGGAAGAAAACTGAGTTCAGTTAGTCCAGTCAAGAGGTAGCAGGCAAGGTGGGGAATGCAGGGTAGTAGTCCAGGTTAGCGGATAACTAGTCAAGGGGGAGGGACATGGGCAAAAGCAAAGATAGACTATACCAGTAGAAACAGTGGAATTTTCTGAGGTCTGAGTGGAACAAATTGATCAAAGCAGAGGCAGGATAACACTTGGGGCTCTGTAAGAGCCAACTGGGTTTAATCACTGATCCTCAGACAGAACTATTTGCCTTCTGCCCAGGTTTTAAGAAGCCTTCTTGATCTGCATTGATGAAGACCAGAGTACCATGAAGATTTTACTTATAAGAGATCAAGTAATTAAAACCTTGCATACAGCAGGAACACAGTAAAGATAGTTTCTGCAATTATAAATAATCTTCAGGGTAAGACCAGTTCTGTGGGTGCTGGTGGTTGGTATGTGCATTCCACACCTGGGCTGCACCCTCCAGCTACTCCTATATTGAACTCTGTCATTTATCTTAGAACAATAAACACAAACTGCTTTCATACCTGGAAAAAAATATAAAATCCACTGCAGTTTGAAAACAGACTGAAATTCACTGTCTTTCTATGTTATTTCCTTATTAGAGCTTTGACCTACTCATTCCGAACCTGTGAGTTTCAGGTTTTTCAATCTACATAATAGAGGCATTGTAGTAAATACCAGTCAATAAGGCCTGAGGTCAACACATCTCAGAAGATGTACATACCTTCCAGGAGCTACTCCTGTGTGTGGTTGGTATTGATAAGGGAAGGACTTAATAAGCAAGAGGGTAGCACATATGTGAAAGTGGGGTGTGATATCTCCCCAGAGAGTTCAATAAGAAGCAACAAGCAAGCCAGGGAGGAGTGTAGCATTGTACTGTCAGTTGGTAGGGATGTTTTTCATTTCATCAAAAGAGGCAATGAAAGAGACTTTCAGGAATGGAGACAAAGAAATTGGATGTGCCCGCCCCCAGCACTCCTCCTTGGAGATGTGCAAGTCTTCTTTCCTTTATAGCTCACTCATCAACATTTTGGAAGAAGCAATATATTTCTTTCTCTTTGTTAGTAAAAATTACATAAATTCTAGCCAATATAATTAGTTTAGCAGTCACTCCATCAATCCAGCTGTGTTTATGGGCACCTACCAATGAAACCACTTACTGCGTGCCACTGTATGATGAGCCTCCTTCATGCGTTATCTCATACAATCATGCTAACAATCCTTTGCTATGGATGTTAACGTCTCCTTTTCATCAGAAGAGGAATCTAAACCTCCGTAAAGTTAAGTCACATCCCCAAGGCCATCTACTTAAAAAGCACAACTCAGATTAGAAACCAGGATGGTCACAATTTAAAAAAGAACCTCTAATGGAGGAATTTGAGCCTAGTTATGAATGAATCGTGAAGTACTTTTGGACAGAAAGAATTTCCTGTTGAGAAATAAGTCAGTGAGGGAGAAATAAGTCAGTGAGTTAGAAAGAAGGAAGGAAGAGAAAAGAGCCAACATTGTATTGTGTGTCACCTCTGTGGGGGACTCTCGACACACCTTTCATTCTCATGACAAACCACGCTGTCTGGCACTCAGCATTGGCACTTTCTTTGCTACTGTACACTGCTTCTCAGCAAGAACTGTGTGCTCGTTTGTCTTATTTTGACTTCCACCCTTTCATCCCCCTCTCCCTTTGACATACCCAAATGACTTCCCAGAAAGTTGGCTCTAAGAGCAATTATAGCAGATAATAACTCGATGTATCACTTATCGTTCACTTTCTAGGTACCAGTCTCTGTATTGAGCTTTTTATGTGGGCTTTCTCTTTTAACCACCCCCCCCAAAAAAAAAACATAAAGAAGATGGTATTATTATCCCCACATCATGGATGAGAATATTATCACCATATTTTTTTCTCTATTTTATGCCTCCTCTGCTTTAAAATATATCCCCATGGAGTTAGGAATCATGACCTGGGAAGGAACACAGGTCCTCCTAGAAGTAAAACTGAGCACAGACACAATCGCCCTCTCCTCCAACTTGCCATCCGATGCAAAGATGCTTCCTTTTGTCTACAATTATCCTACCTCTTGTTTGTTTATAGCAGCCTCAGAGTTAGTGAACAGACAGGGATGCTGAGATTATTTAGATTCTCATAACACAGCAGATACTGAGTAATATAAGACCTGCCAGGGTGCAGTGGGTGCCCCATGATTGCCTTTATTAAGATGATAGAGTAGCACCCCCGCCCCCAGCTCTCTCCTGGCCCAGCTGGGTCTGTGTTTGAAAGGGGATCCTGACAGGTCTACCAAAGAAGATGAAAGAGGCAACAGGGGTAGGGGTTAATGGATGGGTTAATGTGCAGACATAAACTTTACAGCTCGGGGCAAGGCCACCATAAACCTCCTCCAAACTGCACCGCACAGGTTGTGAAGGCGGCAACATACCTTGGATGGTGGATTTACTTGGGCTTCTCAAGGGACTGTGGTTTGCAGACCTGCCTGTTCTCCCTGCCATGCAAGGACCTCCATTCCTGATCTCTGCAGAGGCTGTAAACTTTGGGACAGGGAGGCAGGGCCTGCAATTCTCAGGGGGAAGCTCAGAGGATTTCTAGTGGTCTGGGCAGCTCCATGGGATTGGAACTTGAGCTCTTGGAGGTTGCTGCCTACAGATAAGACCAAGTGGCACATTTGAACAAATTTCAAATACTTTAAAAGGTCATCTCATCCATGCCCTGTCTCTTCTTTAGACCAATTCAGAACCATTTCAGACTGAAAACGTCTCCTGTTTTCAAAAACCGCCAAGTGTAAAATTATGTATGTGGATTTACTTGAACAACTTAGATGACCAAAAAAAAAAAAAAAAGTTTTCTTAAGTCTAACCTTAATTACTCATGCTTTAGGAACACAGGCTCTTTCCTCTTGTTCTGCCTTCTGGAGTGATGAAGGATATTTTAGTGACATCTTGAATCATTTAGAGGGACTGAGGGTTCAATTTCATATGATAAATATTTGCTGAGTTCCTGTGTACCTAATTCTGAGATGGGGCGGGAGGGTCACAGAGGTAACAAGGTTGGCTTCCTCCTACAGAAGCTCTCAGTCTGGAGAAGGAGGAAGGTTCTCACATCACTAATTATGCAGAATGTGGTATAGGTCATAGTAAGGCCACAAGAAGGGGGACATGAAGCCATTGATTTTAGCTGGAACCAGGTAATTCTGTGGTGGAGAGAAGGATACCCTGGAGATCACCTGCCTCCCATCAGAGGCAAATGGGATGGAAACAGAAGTCCAGGTGCACTGGCACAGGTGTCTGCCAAGAGGAGGAAGCCATCAGAAGAGGCCCCGGATGGCTGTGGCCATAGATCTGGATTGTGCTAGCACTGAGTTCTCTCCGGACATGGAGCACCCTTCCTGTCTTCCTATGGAGCACCCATTCTTCCCTTCCTCCATTCACTTGTCTAGTTAATATTTGTCACCCTCACACCTACTGTGTTCCTGGTCCTGAGTTTTGTGTGGGAAATTTGTCAGTGAACAAGGCAGACAAATGAAAGGACCCCTACCCTTGTGGAAGGGGGCATGGGAAAAAGAAGAAATACTTAACAAATATTTATTGAGCATAAGCCACGGTGAAGAATCCTGCAAGAGGAAGTGCTTAAAAGGCCCTCAAGGACCTGGCAATGTAGTGGAGGTAATAAATGTGACAATCTGAGGTCCTCTTAAAATGTAGTTCCACCCTAGTCACATCCCCTCACTATCTGTCACCATATTCTGCCTTATCTTCCTTCATAATGCCTATACGTACCTAACCGTTCATTACATTGTTTATTGGCTGTCTCGACTGATTGGAAACTCCAGGAGGGTAGGAAGTTGTCTTATTCAATGCTCTATTCTTAGCATGGGGAATCATGCCTGGAACATGATAGGTACTCAAATTTATTCTATATCTATCTATCCATCTATCTATCCATCCCTCTATCTATCTATCTAACTATCTGTCATCTATCTACTTATTTATTTACTTATGATAGCCTAGGAAAGCTAATGAATTCTTACAGGCAAATAATGATTTCAAGATTTCAGAGAAAGAGGAAGTAAGCACAGGAAAGGATGCTGAATTGACATATTAGTCATTACAAACCTGCAAGTTAAATCACAATGAAAAACCATTACCTGTTGCAATGGTTAAAATTTAGAAGACTGACCATACTTAGTGCTGGAAAAACTGGAGTTTTCAAACACTGGTGTAAAATGATATAAACACTTTGAGAAAAAGTTTTGCAGTTACTTTAAAAAGTTAATCATATACTGACCATAAAATCCAGACATTCTACTTCTGTGTGTTTATCCAAGAGAAGTGAAAGCATACATCCAAGCAAAGACTCATAGCAGCTTTATTTGTAACAGACAGAAACTAGAAACAGCCAAATGGTCATCGACAGCTATGGGTACAATGGAATACTACTCAGCAATTAAAAGGAATAGACTATTGATACATATAAGATCACGGATAACTCTCAGAATAATTGTGTCGAGTGAAAGAAGCCGGAACAACGAAAATACAGAATGCATGGTTGCATGGACTATATAAAATTCTAGAAAATGCAAACCAATCTATAGTGACAGAAGCAGATCAGTGGTTGCCTGGGGACTGGGGTGGGAGTGCAGGAAGGGGCAGGGAGGTGGCACAAGGAGACATGGGAAAACTTTTGGAGATAGTAGATTTGTTCATTATTTTGATTGTGCTGATGGTTTCATAACGATACGCTTACATCAAAACTTAAAAAAATATAAACTTAAATATGTACAGTTTATTATATGTCAATCATACTTCAATTAAAATGAGAAAAAAATTAAAAGCTGCATTTTTGAAAAGTTCAGGATTGCTCTATGAATATACAAGTCAGGCAAAGCACTGATGTGTCTTGCAGATTGGACCATAAGAATATGGCATCTACCACTACATAGAAGAAGTATTAAGAATATTAGTTAATATGCATTGAAAACTTGCCATGTGTCTGCAACTAGGTTCTGTGCATGCATTATCTCAGTTAGGCCCCACAACAGCTGTGAGGCTGGTAATTTTATTATCCAATTTTCAGTTAATAAAATTGAAGATCAGGGGACTTCCGGGTAAGATGGCGGAAGAGTAAGACGCGGAGATCACCTTCCTCCCCACGGATACACCAGAAATACAGCTACACGTGGAACAACTCCTACAGAACACCTACTGAATGCTGGCAGAAGACCCCAGACCTCCCAAAAGGCAAGAAACTCCCCACATACCTGGGTAGGGCAAAGCGGAGAGATTCCCGCACAGAGGATCGGTGCTGAGCAGCACTCACCAGCCCGAGAGGCTTGTCTCCTCGCCCACCAGGGCGGGCGGCGCTGGAAGCTGAGGCTCGGGCTACGGTCAGAGCGCAGGGAGAGGACTGGGGCTGGCGGCGAGAACTCAGCCTGAAGGGGGCTAATGTGCCACAGCTAGCCGGCAGGGAGTCCAGGAAAACTCTGGAGCTGCCGAAGAGGCAAGAGACTTTTTCTTCCCTCTTGGTTTCCTGGTGCGCGAGGAGAGGGGATTAAGAGCGCTGCGTAAAGGGGCTCCACAGACGGGCGCGAGTCACGACTGAAAGCGCGGAGCCCAGTGACGGGCGTGGGACGCTGGGGCTGCTGCTGCCGCCGCCAAGAAGCCTGTGTGCGAGCGCAGGTCACTGTCCACACCGCCCTTCCGGGAGCCTGTGCAGCCCGCCACTGCCGGGGTCCCGGGATCCAGGGGCGGCTTCCCTGGGAGAACGCACGGCGCGCCTCGGGCTGGTGCAACGTCACGCCGACCTCTGCCGCTGCAGGCTCGCCCCGCACTCCGTGCCCCTCCCTCCCGCCCGGCCTGAGTGAGCCAGAGTCCCCGAGGAGGCTGCTCCTTTAACCCTGTCCTGTCTGAGCGAAGAACAGACGCCCTCCGGCGACCTACACGCAGAGGCGGGGCCAAATCCAAAGCTGAGACCCAGGAGCTGTGAGAACAAAGAAGAGAAAGGAAAACCTCTCCCAGCAGCCTCAGAAGCAGCGGATTAAAGCTCCACAATCAACTTGATGTACCCTGCATCTGTGGAATACATGAATAGACAACAAATCATCCCAAATTGAGGAGCCAGGAGTCAGTGCTGTGCCTCTGAGGTGGGAGAGCCAACTTCAGGACACTGGTCCACAAGAGACCTCCCAGCTCCACATAATATCAAACGGCGAAAATCTTCCAGAGATCTCCATCTCAACACCAGCACCCAGCTTCACTCAACGACCAGCAAGCTACAGTGCTGGACACCCTATGCCAAACAACTAGCAAGACAGGAAAACAACGCCACCCATTAGCAGAGAGGCGGCCTAAAATCATAAAAAGTCCGCAGACACCCCAAAACACACCACCAGACGTGGACCTGCCCACCAGAAAGACAACACCCAGCCTCACCCACCAGAACACAGGCACTAGTCCCCTCCACCAGGAAGCCTACACAACCCACTAAACCAACCTTAGCCACTGGGGACAGACACCAAAAACAACGGGAACAACGAACCTGCAGCCTGCAAAAAGGAGACCCCAAACATAGTAACATAAGCAAAATGAGAAGACAGAAAAACACACAGCAGGAGAAGGAGCAAGATAAAAACCCACCAGACCTAAAAAATGAAGAGGTAATAGGCAGTCTACCTGAAAAAGAATTCAGAATAATGATGGTAAAGATGATCCAAGATTCTATTTCCCAGATCCAAAATCTTGGAAATAGAATAGACAAAATGCAAGAAACAGTTAACAAGGATCTAGAAGAACTAAAGATGAATCAAGCATCGATTAAAAACACAATAAATGAAATAAAAAATACTCTAGATGGGATCAATAGCAGAATAACTGAGGCGGAAGAACGGATAAGTGAGGTGGAAGATAAAATAGTGGAAATAACTGCTGCAGAGCAAAATAAAGAAAAAAGAATGAAAAGAACAGAGGACAGTCTCAGAGACCTCTGGGACAACATGAAACGCACCAACATTCGAATTATAGGGGTTCCAGAAGAAGAAGAGAAAAAGAAAGGGACTGAGAAAATATTTGAAGAGATTATAGTTGAAAACTTCCCTAATATGGGAAAGGAAATAGTTAATCAAGTCCAGGAGGCACAGAGAGTCCCATACAGAATAAATCCAAGGAGAAATACGCCAAGACACATATTAATCAAACTGTCAAAAATTAAACACAAAGAAATCATATTAAAAGCAGCAAGGCAAAAACAACAAATAACACACAAGGGAATCCCCATCAGGATAACAGCTGATCTCTCAGCAGAAACTCTACAAGCCAGAAGGGAGTGGCAGGACATAATTAAAGTGATGAAGGAGAAAAACCTGCAACCAAGATTACTCTACCCAGCAAGGATCTCATTCAGATTTGATGGAGAAATTAAAACGTTTACAGACAAGCAAAAGCTGAGAGAGTTCAGCACCACCAAACCAGCTTTACAACAAATGCTAAAGGAACTTCTCTAGGCAAGAAACACAACAGAAGGAAAAGACCTACAATAACGAACCCAAAACAATTAAGAAAATGGGAATAGGAACATACATATCGATAATTACCTTAAATGTAAATGGACTAAATGCTCCCACCAAAAGACATAGATTGGCTGAATGGATACAAAAACAAGACCCATATATATGCTGTCTACAAGAGACCCACTTCAGACCTAGAGACACATACAGACTGAAAGTAAGGGGATGGAAAAAGATATTCCATGCAAATGGAAACCAAAAGAAATCTGGAGTAGCAATTCTCATATCAGACAAAATAGACTTTAAAATAAAGACTACTAGAAGAGACAAAGAAGGACACTACATAATGATCAAGGGATCGATCCAAGAAGAAGATATAACAATTGTAAATATTTATGCACCCAACATAGGAGCACCTCAATACATAAGGCAAATACTAACAGCCATAAAAGGAGAAATCGACAGTAACACAATCATAGTAGGGGACTTTAACACCCCACTTTCACCAATGGACAGATCTTCCAAAATGAAAATAAATAAGGAAACACAAGCTTTAAATGATACATTAAACAAGATGGACTTAGTTGATATCTATAGGACATTCCATCCAAAAACAACAGAATACACATTTTTCTCAAGTGCTCATGGAACATTCTCCAGGATAGATCATATCTTGGGTCACAAATCAAGCCTTGGTAAATTTAAGAAAATTGAAATTGTATCAAGTATCTTTTCTGACCACAATGCTATGAGACTAGATATCAATTACAGGAAAAGAGCTGTAAAAAATACAAACACATGGAGGCTAAACAATACACTACTTAATAACGAAGTGATCACTGAAGAAATCAAAGAGGAAATTAAAAAATACCTAGAAACAAAATTGAAGATCAGGAAATTTAATGATTTGCCAAATACCTCGGGGCATAAGCAAAATTTGAAAACAGACCCATTTGATTTTTTTTTTTTTTTTTTTTTGTGGTACGCGGGCCTCTCACCGCTGTGGCCTCTCCCGCTGCGGAGCACAGGCTCCGGACACGCAGGCCCAGCGGCCATGGCTCACGGGCCCAGCCGCTCCGCGGCACGCGGGATCCCCCCAGACCGGGACACGAACCTGCATCCCCTGCATCGGCAGGCGGGCCCCCAACCACTGCGCCACCAGGGAAGCCCTGATTTTTGAGTTTAAACTCTTAATCACTATGCTATTAATAAAACATACCTACATTTTGGAAGAATTGGGTATGGGTTTGGGGGTAATATTGATGATATTTGAGTCTAATGCTAAATATTCACTATTAGTAAAATTTAGTTTGAATAATAATTTCCCAAATCAAAAGTATTAAAGCAATAACAATTGTTGCAATTCCATATTTAGAAATCCTTAAAACAATACTCTTACCTCTCTCAAATGTGACTTCTTCCATCTCCACCTCTGTCACCATCATCTCTTCCTGGACAGCTGATCAGCCTCCTGGCTGATCTACCTGGCTTGTATGTTCCACATAGCAGCCTGAGTGATCACCTTGAACCTGAAATAGTATCTTGCTATTTTCTTCATACTATCTAATGGTGTCCCAGGACACAAAATCTAAACTCCTAATCCTGATTTGACCTCATCTTATACCAGTCCCCTCAGGATCTCTGCTTTTCAGTCTCACCGACCTCCTTTCTGTTTCTCAATCACGTAATATGAATTCCCATCTAAGGTCCTCTGTACTTGAAGTGTTGTTCCTGTAGGTTTCTGTATGATTCATCTTTTCTTATTCTGGTCTCAGCTCCAATGTCAGGCCTTCCCTAACTGCACTAGGTAAGAAGTCTCACACTTGACCCTACAGTCTTTTCCATTACAATACCAAGTTCTATTATTTTCATAGCATTTACTACTATCTGAAATAAACTTATTCATTTATTTTATTATCTATCTTTCCTCAATAGATTTCCTGTCCATTAGAACAACAAATGTGTCAATCTTTGTTTATCATTATATCCCCAGTGCCTAGAACAACGTTGGTCATATAATGGTTGCTTAATAAATATTGAAGGAACATACTAACTACATGAAAGAATAAATGGTCTGTGATGAGATGCAATCCCAAACTTCACCAGCAGGTGTTATAGTTCAACACCTGATAGTTGCAACCACCAACATGCCAGCTTGGATGGTTGCTACTACCAATATATCAGGTTCCAAGTCAACAATTTATTTCCTTATTTTTTTAAGTTTAAAATGCCATCTAGTGAGTGACAGCAAATGGACAGTGTCTAGTCAACCTGATGTGACAGCCAAATTACAAAATTTCCTCTGCTTTAATTGACCTAAACTCACCACCTAAGATCACCCATTGGGCTCTCTTAGGATTGCATACACTCAGCCAGGTCTCCGGGCTGGGGTAAACACTGTTTAGTGACACCCTTTCTTATTTCCCACCTTCTCTCCCTTTGAGCTTTTCTTCTATAATGACTTGTTTGTGAAATAACCTCAACCTAAACTCTCAACTACTTGAATATTCACAACTGCGTCTAAGTATCACAAATCATTTGCTTCTTTGGTGCTATTCTGAGGCTGGATCTTCAGAGTGCCTCTCTTTGGATTACAAAACCTGCCAACTCTCCCTTCTGGCTGCCAAGAATTAGCAGCATCAATAAAAGCTCAGAAAACTCTGCTGTAAACAATCCAAGTCTCTACCCATTATAATCAATAAATAAATTATAGTGGTGCTGGGCAGCAGTCCATCTTATTAGGGGTCTATCTGTGATTTTTCTAGAACCCAGGTTTTAGGTGGCTCTCCTTGGTGGTGTGCAGGATGTATTGGAAAGAAATCTAGATCATAAAGTTGATCGGGCAAGAGATAAATAGACTGACCTATCTCTGAATTATGTAGCACTTCTTTAAAAATTCTTCTCCATGAGGGCTGTTTCCTAGCTGCACAGAACCAGACAGGAAACAAAAGAATCTTCTTTTTTTTAACAAGCAAACTTTTTGACAAACAAACTATTCCTTGTCTGTCTCTTTGTAGATGGGTGCTGTTGACAACACAGAGAGAAGAGAGAACCTAAACAATGAAGCAAGCCCTGTGCCCACATGCTGTCAGACATTTTGGAAAAGAACAAAACCAAAGCAAAGCCACTGAACAAACACAATGGCCTAGTCGGCTACCTTTCTTGAGGCACAGAGCAGGACAGGACAGTGCTGTTCTCCCTGCCGCTGCTGCCTCCCCCTCCCTAGCATGCCTACTCCTTGGCTGCCTGCTCTCCTTTCTCCCTTCTTCCTGAGGCACGGTGTGGACTAGCAGTTTGACTAGCAATACTAGTTGGTGAAGTTTTAATCCACCAACTAGTATTGCAACCTCATACAGCGGCTTTGCATTTATGAAACAGTTTGAGGGGGAAATAAGTCACCCTTTTCCTTGGATAATGTAAGCTAAGAGCGGTGCTTCCAGGGTGAGACTAGGGACGATGCTAGGGGACCCGAGGAAAGTGGGGGCACCTCCCACCCTCAGAGTTTCCTTTGAATTGACTTTACTCAGAGGTCTTGAAAGTTCCTCAGACCACTTCCTGTGAGTCCTTGGCAGTAACTTGGGAAGGTTTCATGAAGACCAGTGTTCAAGGGCCGTTGTCACGACAAAGCTCTGTTGAGGATGGAGAATGAACAGTGGCACATGGCTGGTTGCACACACAGATGTGTAGGAGTGTGTGAGTGTGTGTGTGTACACAAGGACGCAATGGCGACAACTGGCATGAGACTTTGAACTCAACGTAGATTTAAAAAATACTTACTTACTGAATGAATGAATAAATGAATGCTGTGGCCTGTAGTTACCAATCAGAGTAGATTCCTTAGGATTGCGATCTCTAAGGAATACTATTATTTAGTCTAATAAAGCCAGTTAAAGAATTTATCTATCTCTCCTAAAGCCCACATTTCTCTACCCTGGACATCATTTTCCTACCATGGAAACTCCATGGACTCAGTAGGAGGCAAATATGGGCTTAAATTCTGAATTCACCATTCAATAACTAAAAAAACTTGGAAAAATAAGTTAAACTCTGAGCCTCCATTTCCTCACCCAACAATGGATATAGTATGTATATACACACAGGACAGGAGTAATAATGCTTCCCTGAGACAACCTGTGTGAAAGTGCTTTGCAAATGGTAGAGTGATAGAGTGATGTACACGTGCAGCAGGCACACGTTGCTCTTTGTTCCTCTTTGCTTTTTTTGGTCCTTGGACAAATATTGCAGCTGAGTCTGGTGAATTTTGTGTTCAGATAAGTAGGCCTAGCTAAGTGTTCTCCCTTCTCATGCCAAGATGGCAGTGGGTATTCACGGGTTTCTGGGCTCTGAACACTGGAGGGAGAGGAGAGGGAGGCCCCTTCCTGAATACACTGTGGAGCTGGGTCAGTAGGCATGGTTTTGGCTTAAGGCAACTGTAGGTTTTTAGTTGTGGGTTTACATCTGTACTTAAACAAACACAATATGAATGGCTTGATGTTTGTGTGTGTGTGCATGTGTGTGTGTGTTCCATATCAAACTTAAACAGTCTCATTTGTATATTTTTGCTTTTGCTTCCTTTGCTTTAGGAGACGAATCCAAAAAAATATTGCTGTGATATTTACAGTTGCCAAGGTATGGAGGCAACCTAAGTGTCCATCAACATGAATGGAAAAAGACGATGTGGTATATATTTATATATACACACACACACAATGGAATACTACTCAGTCATAAAAATGAAGGACATTTGCCATGTGCAGCAACATGGATGGATTTGGAGGGCATTATGCTAAGTGAAATAAGTCAGACAGAGAAAGACAAATACTGTATGATATCACTTATATGTGGAATCTAAAAAATAGTGAATAAAACAAAAAAGAAGCAGACTCACAGATATAGAGAACAAACTGGTGGTTACCGGTGGGGAGAGGGAAGGGAGAAAGGGCAATATAGGAGTAGGGGATTTTTAAAAAGGGTTATTATGGGGTTATATGAAGTCATGTGTGCGAAACTTTTTTTTTAATTAGTTTATTTATTTTTAAAATTTTGGCTGTGCTGGGTCTTCGTTGCTGCGCGCGGGCTTTCTCCAGTTGCGTCAAGTGGGGGTTACTCTTCGTTGCGGTGCGCAGGCCTCTCACTGCAGTGGCTTCTCTTGTTACCGAACACGGGCTCCAGGCATGTGGGCTTCAGTAGTTGTGGCACACGGGCTCCCCAGCTGTGGCTCACAGGCTCTAGAGCGCAGGCTCAGTAGTTGTGGTGCACGGGCTTAGTTGCTCCGCGGCATGTGGGTTCTTCCTGCACCAGGACTAGAACCCGTGTCCCCTGCATTGGCAGGAGGATTCTTAACCACTGCACCACCAGAGCACTATAGAATTTAAAGAATCTTTCATTCAAAAAAAAGTTAAAAAAAAAACTATAGTTATAAAATAGCACTGGCTCACAAACGCAGAACATTACGAAACCACACAGCAGGTCTAATGAGAGCTAGAGTTGAATGAGTGACACTCCTTTTAGATTCATTTCCATGGAACTTGGGAGGCTGAAGACTTGAATAAAAGAGAGGGGTGGACTTTGCTATGGAGTGGGGAGGAGAAGAGCTTGAGTGGGACCAGTAAACAGGCATCCTCTGGATGGTTATTGGGGCAAAAGTAACAGATGGGAGGATATATTTGGAGGGGCAAGGGCCAGTTTTCTAAACATGGCATAAGAATGTGCAGTTTAAGGATTATAAAAAGTTTTGATATATGACTCATATTTGACTCACAGACTTTCCAAATGGCTGCGGGGAATCAGCACACAGGGCCACTCAGCATCATGGCACTTGATACATGCCTATTAGATGAAACTTTTATTTTATTTTATTTTATTTTACTTTTTTTGCGGTACGCGGGCCTCTCACTGTTGTGGCCTCTCCCGTTGCAGAGCACAGGCTCCGGACGTGCAGGCTCAGTGGTCATGGCTCACGGGCCCAGCCGCTCCGCGGCATGTGGGATCTTCCTGGACCGGGGCACGAACCTGTGTCCCCTGCATTGGCAGGCAGACTCTCAACCATTGCGCCACCAGGGAAGCCTGAAACTTTTATTTTTATGAAAAATCCATACTGTGCTTCACCTCAGCCCAGGTCAATGGGCAGCAGAGCGTTTCTCTGCGGTCCAGAATATCTAGAGCCAGTAGGCTCTCCCTGCATCACCACGGGAGCAGGCTCCCTGGATGAGATATGCGTGGCTGTGAGGGCTTTAATGTTGCCTACACTCATCTTGCTTTGCAAACCTAGCCATAGTCAGGAGCTGTAGAAACACAAAGTAAAATGTCCAGAAGGGATTTTTACTATCACTCAGTCCAATGCCTTCATTCTACAGGTCAAGAGGATGAAGTCCAGGAAGGAGAAGAAGCATGTTCAGCCTAAGACTACACATGAGCAGTTAGACGAGAACTTGATCATCTTGACTTCAAGTCCTGTGGTCTTTATAAAATGGGGAAGGCTGTCACTCAATTCCTTTTAGAAGAGCACAGCGTCCTTATTCTCCATATGACAAATTTCACTTAGCCATCACTTCCTGTGGTCTTCCACTAGGTCTGTCTATCTGCATGTCCATCAGTCCAGCAAAGACACAAAAATATGCCATAAACAGCCAAACACATCATGGAAAGGGCCATTATAAGCAATGAGTACTGTGAGAAGCCAGATTTGAGTTTATACCTTAGAAATGGACACCTCTAGTCCACTTCCACGATTCCAATCTGGCTCTGCACACAAGCTGAGTTGCTACTTTCTTATAAGTGGACACAGACATAAACTGACCAGACCACTAATTCATTAATTGGAAGCCACTGCACCCATTCACAGATGTAGGAGCCATACTTCTCAGGAAGGAAGAGAGGAGAAAGAGAAGAGAGAAAGAAGAAAATGAAGGAGAAAATGGCAGAAGTAAAGAAGGAGGATGTAAATGAACTCTCTGGTCTATGAATAAAAAGGATCCAATCCAGTCCACTAGATAAAAGTTTCTCAGTACCAACACCCTGGAGTCTCTTACATTTCAAGCCCTAAAATAAGAAGTTTTGCTTCTCATTTCTCCACCCCAAATAAAACTCAAACTTCTCACTTCTTCTTTTCACTTTCAGCTCAAATCTTACAAGCAGCATCTTCCACACCTCCCCTTGTCTGGTCCTCTCCCCTGCAGCCTTGAATATCACAAGAAGTTCTGAAATTTGCTCAGTTGCAAATATATTTTACCACTTTCTTTGCAGCTCCCACACATTCTTGGATTTCCAAAGCCACTCGAGCATCAAAGAGGAGGGAGCCGATCTGAGGTCCAGGCAGCTGTTGTAAGGTGGTGTCATAGCTCCCAAGGCCTGGCTGAGAGCAACTGGCAATGAGTGATCCATCTATTATTACCCAGCAATCTCACCTGTTAGGTACACGTCACAGTGACCATGCCTGATTTCAGAGTCAGGCTCTCTTTCCTACATTAAGTGGCAAAGACGTTATTTGAGATGAGCTGCAAGTTTATATGTATAAATTTATCCCTGTGCTTTGTTAATTTTTAGTTTCTGAGTCCCTCATCTTCAGCTGTCAACTCCTACTCAGCGTGGAGCTATCAACCTTACCTGAAATGCCATGCCATATGGCTTTTCAAATTGCCACTTCCCCATGCCTTGATATCAGAGGTGCCCAGGCCTTAGGCTTTCTCTGTCTAGCTGGGTCTCCCTTTAACTTCACATTTCACCAGTTTGTAGCTTCTCGTTTGTTTATATCTCACTTCTTCTCAAACCCTCATTCCATTCCATTCAATTCATCAAGGCTTTACTGGGTACCCACTAAGGTCAGATACTAGGGAAGCACTTCAGCATTTGCAAAGAAGTGTAAGACATAGTCTTCATCCTTAGGGAATGTTCAGTCTAGTAGTAGGAATCAGATAAACACAGAAATAATCATGATGCAAGGAAGAATGTGATCATTGCCTTCTAAAATGGGCATGATGTCACATGGGAGGGAACTCATACTCGTTTGAGTGAATGAAGGTGGCATTTGAGGTGGATCTCATAGAGTGTGTAGGATTTTAACAGATGGAGTTGGTGGGAAGGCATCTATGGTAGTAGGAAGTGTAAGAGTAAAGGCAGTTAGGTAGGAGTGGAGGGTATGTGTAATGATTTCTCACACCTGCTCCATCATGTAGGGTTCTATAGGCTGTAAGTAACAGAAAAAAAATTAATGTTTAATAATAAAGACATGTATTATCTCCCATTCCAAGTAAGTGGTTCCAGGGTAGGTATATTTAGCAGCTCAGTGATGTCAGGCTCTGTATCAGGTTCTCTGTAATTTTCTTGGCCTCCCTCCTTATTTTTGAAAGGTGGTTCCAGAAGCTCTAAGCATCACTTCTTCACACAATAAAATTCAAAGGTGAAAAGGGGCATGTCTCTGTGTGATTCTTTTTTTTTTTTTTTTTTTTTTGCGGTACTCGGGCCTCTCATTGTTGTGGCCTCTCCCATTGCGGAGCACAGGCTCCGGATGCGCAGGCTCAGTGGCCATGGCTCACGGGCCCAGCCGCTCTGCGGCATGTGGTATCTTCCTGGACTGGGGCACGAACCCGTGTCCCCTGCATCGGCAGGCGGACTCTCAACCACTGCGCCACCAGGGAAGCCCTGTCTGTGATTCTTTTTACAAGTGAGGAAAACACTCCCAGAAGACCCAGCAGACTTCCCTCCAGGGGAAAGGACAACATCACTTGTCCAGCCTTGACTGATCAATGGCAATGGAGAATGGAATTGACTTAAATCAACATTCACCTCCAGGACCTGAGGAAGGACTCATGAAGCATTGAGCTGCCAGATGCTAGAATAAAGTGAGCATTTGAAAGAGTAGAGAGTTTCTGCCCCTATATCATTGCTTTCTCACATCTTTGCAAGCCTTTGCACAGACAATTCCTTCTACATAGGGTGCCATATTGACACTTCTACCTTCCCACCAGGAGCTCCCAAAGTATTCTATATCCTCCAACCACACTGAGTTATAGCGGTCATTTTATTGTTTACCAGTTCCACTTGTCTATGAGCGTGCTGAGAGCAAGGACTATTTCTCATCTACTTTGTATGCTTAGCACAGCACCTGGCCTACCTTAGATGTTCAATATATGTTTGTTGAACTGAATACATGTTTGGTAAACAAATGATCAGGTGAGTGGGGGAAATGAGGCCAGATGACTTAGGTGGGGGGAGGCACCATTTGAAGTTGGTCGTGTAGAGAATGTAGTTGGGTTTGAACCTCCTTCTTTCCTCGTTCCTATGATTAACCATTGACCAAACTCCACAGGTTATGGAGTAGCTGGTGCCAAGCAGCTCAGCGCCACCTTTGAGAAGCTTATGTAACAGAGAAAAGAAAGCAATTTCCAGGCAGCAACTTGATAGAATGTGAGTAAGCAAAGGCAGGAGGGGCAAGCGAAAGAAGGGAAAGTCCTCCCCGAAGAAACTGATGAAATATTCTCGGCTATTTAGTGGAATCTCAGAGGTGCTATCCTGTATCTCTATCCTTACCCTCACCTTGATAATTCACAGTTTTTAATTCCAGGTGAAAGCTCATAATGAATTGATTACAGCCACAGACCTGATGGAGTTGAATACCTTTGTGTTGATAAAACCTTCTTTCTCTTAATAAGCCATCACCAAGAATGTAGAACCAGTTAAAGAGTTTATTGAACTCATATTTTCATCTTAACTAGACAGGATGTAGGCTGTGAGGTTATAACTGTAACATACCCTCCCTTCCCCGAATAAAACCCAAGTGGGAGGGATCTCTGGGTCTCTGGGGAGTGGGCATAAGTAAGTACCTTCATCCTTAGCTGTGTTGTGTGCCTTCATCCCCATGTTCAATCATAATTTCCTCCACTACTAATTCTGAGAAAAGCAAAGATATAGTAGGCCATAGGAACAGCTTCCCTTCTGCCCTCTTCTGTGTCAGTGTCCAGGGAATTGAGGAATCTTACCCAAAATGGAATGTGAGAACTGAGGTTGTGTCTGGAACATTAGTGTTGTGTGCTGGTTAAAAAGCCAGGATCTATAGCCAGAAGGACTTGAGTTCAAATCTCAACTCTTCAACTTATAAACTAATGATCTTGGGAAATTTACTTCCTATAGCTCGTTGTATTTGCATCTCTTTCTCTGTACTCTGAGGATAATATGAGAACTTACCTCATAGGGCAATTGTGATGAATAAAAGTTATCATACAGAGCCCAATGGAAGGTATCTGCAACAGTTAGCATTCAATAAATATTTTCTTTTATTTATTTTTTTTATTATTCTCATCATACGAAAGAGGGTCTGCTTCTTTGGAAACAAGTGGGGTGAAACAAGAAGCCTCTTGGAGAAAATGAGGGATTTTATTCCACACAGAGCTACATGCATTCAATCCTCAAGAAATGTCTGCCCAGGAAGAAGGACAAAACAAAGTCACCACCAGAGAGTGAGGCTGATTTGTTTTGAAAAGAGTCTTATGATTGGAAAAGAAAGCCAAATCTGCTCCATGAAATTGAGCTACAGATAATAAAAGCGTCAACGTGGGACACTGGTCAGAATACTGACTCGGTTGAAAAAATTCATCATAGTTCAGAAAAATATACATTCAGGCACCTTGTCAGTATACATCTCGTCCCACCCTGTGTCACCCTGGCAGCGGATCTGCTTCATTTACGGATAACAAAAAGAGAAAAGAAAAGAAGAAAGTTTTTATTATCTCCGAGCTGAGCGCCACGGGGCCAATATAGCCACCCGTGCAAGACTGCTCGTGCGCCCTGCTCCCAGCCTCATGCATCCATCAGCTGAATCGACAGCTGCGTGCAAACGTCATCGTGGCTTCCAGCCCCTGGGATGAGGAGCAAAGTGAAGGAAAAAGAGAAGGAAAAAAGATTCTCCCAGTTGAGCGGAGAGCTGGAGAGTCTCCCAAAGCTTTCCTCTCCCCTGGAATTACAGGTGCCCCTGTGAGCCTGGCCAGAAGAGAGCTGACAGCCCCGGCAAAGAGGCAGGGTGGCGGCACAGTTACATGAAAAGTCAAGAGCCCAACCAGGTGAATATGGGTTAAAAGGCAGGTACACGGCCACTTCTGCGAGTCACAGCAGCTCAGGCCACCCCTACCCGGCATCACGCTGCACTGGCAGCGTGACCCACGGGAGCATGCAACGGGGTGGGGTTATTCAAGTGTGTTCTGTCCCCCCCACACTCATCCCCCCTCAGGCTATGGGCCCCTTGGAGGTGGGCGCAGTGTCTTGTTCACCTTGGTACCCACACGCCCTAGCTCAGTGCCTGGCTTATGGTGAATTCTCAGTACACACTCACTGAACCAACTGAATAGAATCGAAGGATTGCACCAGAGGAAGAAGAGGGGCAGGGACATGTTTTCTTTGAAGCTTTTTGAGGTATAAACATTACTAATGACACCTCTGAGGAAAACAATTCTGTCTTTGGTATATATCAGCGTCACCTGGGCAGCTTTTGAAATTCAAATGACTGGTCTCCATGGGGGAACCACAGAACTAGACTCTCTCTTTTATTTTCTTTCAGTTCTATTGAGATATAACTAACATACAGCACTTGTATAAGTTCAAGGTATACAGGATAATGATTTGACTTACATACATCATGAATTGATTATCACTAAGTTTAGCGAACATACATCACCTCATATAGATATAAAAGAAAAGAAAAGATATATATATTTTCCTTGTGATGAGAACTCTTAGGATTTACTCTCTTAACAAATTTCATATATAACATACAGCAGTGTCAGTTATATTTATGAAGTATATTACGTCCCTAGTACTTACTTATCTTATAACTGGAGGTTTGTGCCTTTTGACCACCTTCATTCAACCAGAATCTCTTGAGTAAGGCATAGGCATCTGATTTTTTTTTTTTTTTAAAGAGTGACTCCTCAAAATAAAAGGGTTACATGGTTAAGATTGAGATGCACAGGAGTCAGGCATTGAACCACACCCAGCTACCCAAAACTCATCTCCTCCTGAGTGTCCAGCCAGAGGAAAATTTGCATTTGGAGTTAGACAGGGATGTTGCAGATATAAGGAGGGAAGCTGGTGCCCTCGTAATTACTACTTTCCTTGTGGATTTTGTTTCATTATAAGAGCAAGCAGATCCTGAATATTTCAGTTATCAGGAATGAACTCATCGATAGCAGAGCCATCTATCCAGACAAATCACATTGCCATTGGCCCGTATAAGTCCCTTTTGACAACCTGACCTAAGGACAAGACATCTGATGCAACCATGGTCCCATTAATGGGACACCCTAAATTTTTTGTGGGGAAGAAATTTCATGTATCATGTGCATATCAGCCATGCTTTTCCAAAACCTATGTGCAGAAATCCCCATGCACATTTTAATTCAAATACCCAACTCTAGTCTCCAGTGGGATACCAATTTCTGGTTTATTGCCTTCTGTGGGCTGACCTGGCCTAGGAAACAAGCCTGTACCCATGACCAGGAGCTCAGTTAGTTAGCCCACGGTGGGCACACATTTTCTTTGAAGGGCCAGAGAGTATATAATCTGTGATTTGTTGATCATACCATCTATCTTGCAAACTACTCCACTTTGCCAGTCAAATATGAATTTCATATCATTTTCATGTGTCATGAAATAGTCTTCTTCTTTTGGTTTTTATTCAACCATTTTAAAATGTAAAAACCATTCTTAGCTCACTGGTCATAAAAAACAGGCAGCTGGCCAGGTTTGACCCATAAGCTATAGTCTTCCAACCCCATCTTAGTCAAGAGGATGTTGTCAGAGCTGGACAGAGCCCTAAGCCTGTGCCCTCAGGTATACAGTGATAGAGGAATGCAAAGAAAACCCATCGCAGCTGATGATATAGGCTGGCTCTGCTCAAAAATCCACTGAGGAAGGTTCAGGAGGGACCCGCAAAATCTGGATCCCATGCTAAGACTTGTATTCCCATAGAAGAAAGGATGTGTGCAGATGTATGGGGGTGGAGGGGAATGAACAACAGTGATAAATTTTTAACTGGGGCTCCTGAGTATAGAGTTTGTTATAAGCATCTGGCAAACCCCAGAAAAGTCTCCTGATTGTGCTGGCTGAAACCTATTCATATGGTAATGTTTTTTAGGTTATTAAAGAAGAGGCAGTTTTCAGGAAGGAAACATACTTAGGAAGAAGAAAACAATTAGCTTCTATTCCTGAAATAGAACCATCATTTGAGAGAGAGAGAGAGAGAGAGAGAGGAGAGGAGAACTCTATGTATGTATCTAGACATGTAGAGAGGTATATGTCTAGTCACTTTCAGATCACCCCCAACAGATTTTTTCTTGCACAGCAATCATTGACTGACTCTGAAATTCCTCTCACTTGTTCAAGTCATTGGTTGAAATCATTCCTCTTCCTATGTCCTCCTCTTAAACCCCTTTGAGTCCATAGTGGCTGGGGACTAAGACGTAAAAGAGGCACACAAACAACCTTGGATGTAGGGCAAGTGTGCCACATAGACCTGGGTGTGCACTCTCATCAGCGTGTGAGAGTGCGTCCTGACTCCATCTGTGGCGAAGGTTGGAGGGACATTATAACTGTCTTTCTGAATATACAGCACCAAGGACTATAGGAAAGTCTGGATGACAGCCCATAGGGGATAGATGAGTTTGTGCTGATTAGGACATATATCTGGGAAAGCAGAAATTATTTCTTTCCCTTGTCACCTCTTCCTGTTCTGTGGCTTCAGCTTCACTTTAGTCTAAGAGCCCTCCTTTCCTAATTAGCCAGCGCTTGTTTTTTTTTGTTTGTTTGTTTGTTTGTTTTTTGCGGTACGTGGGCCTCTCACTGTTGTGGCCTCTCCCATTGCGGAGCACAGGCTCCGGACGCGCGGGCTCAGCGGCCATGGCTCACGGGCCTAGCCGCTCCGTGGCATGTGGGATCTTCCCAGGCCGGGGCACGAACCCGTGTCCCCTGCATCGGCAGGCGGACTCTCAACCACTGCGCCACCAGGGAAGCCCATGCCAGCACTTGTTTAGCAGAGCCCAGAGCCAGCGAGCCAGCCAGAGTCCTGTAGACTCGGCTAAGAAAGATCTATAAAAGTAAATGGTCTCTCCTCCTCCGCTTACAGCCTTGGTACCTTGAGGTATCCCAAGCTTCTTCCTTGCTTCCCAGATTGTCACGAGGGCCACCACTTGTGGTTCAGCAGGTTGTGCCTTCCCCCAGTGCACCCAGCTGAGGCGGGGAGGGATGGCTGAAATCCAACCTGCATTCTGCTTATCAAGCTGTGTACCATCAGGGCTGTGTCTGATTCCTCCTTCCTCACCTTCCCTCCTACGAAGGACCACTCTTTTCTTTTCACAGATGTTCTATCTGGTCATCGAGCAGTATGGACAAGCACCTATGTCCTCCCAGAAGGTCACCTTTCTCTGATTCATCCAAAGATACTATACAGGCCTGTATTACCATCACCCAAAGCATTCATCATCCTCAGTATTTAGTTATCCTTCTTACACATGTCAGGCTAATGTGAGAAAGATACAGACTTTTTTCAGAAATAAGAGAGACATATCGCAAGGTCTGAATTCACTGGGAAGACAAATGTAGTCAGGTACCCATCACCAGCCAGAGGGTCCTAATGTCCTAAGAGAGCAAGAAGGACACCCTTCCTTTCTCTTTCTGATGCTGGTGGTCAGTAGGGTCTGAAGCAAGTCTATTTCAGACCCCACCCTAGCAGAGTTTGCTTTCAGTAATAAAAGTCAGATGTCCAGCTTGCTGAGTCCAGGCATCAAAGGGGCATATAGCACTCTCACACCTGGAGCAGCACAGTTGCCAGAGTCTGGAGCCACTAGAGAGTGTGGTTTCTGCTTGGCTTTCCCCTGAGGTCTTGGGTTTTGTTCATTTTAATCCAATTAAAGAAAAGAAAAATCAGTAAGTTTTTAAGGGCTGGTGGAAAAGGGCTTAATTGACAGCAGCTTAATCACTGTGCTAAGCAAGGTTAATTTCCACCCCTGGTCTTTAATAGGCCTGGTACTGGAGATGAATTTTTTCAGTTGATGCCACACTCAGGTCACCTGGCTGCCCATTTTAATCAGAAGGCTTCTCCAACTCTAATGTTTATGTTTTAACCACTCACCCGTTCTTCTCTGGAGGCTGATGTAATAGGAACTGAAAGCCAGATTCCTCCTGGGCTGAGTTATCATGAGATCCAGCCTGTTCCTCCCTCTCCCCCAACTCCTGGACTCTGCCATCCAGTTGCATCCTTCCTTCCCCTAGATCACCTAGGATCAGGACATCATGGCAGCACCCTCTAACCTGAAGGTGCTGGAAGGTTGAAGAAACAGAGGGGAGATAATACAAATTAAAAGATGATTACAAACTATACTCAAGGCTGAAGCACATAAATGAAAATCTATTAACTGCTGATTTATGGTTTGGTGACCCCTGCTTATTTGCTGGGTGATAGAAGTGAGTGTGAAATCTGTTAGCTTCTAGAAGTGTTTGGAGAAGCCTACACAGCTCTGAAAAGTATTTCTCTTTTGGGTTAGATCAAGTAAAATCCCTCTGAATGGCTTTCCTGCATTGAAGAATATTCTGCAAAGCTTCTCTAAGACAGTAAGCACAGTTAAAGGTGGCGCTCATGTAACCTGGCACCCTGAAACACCAAGAGCCACTTCTGGGTGACATCCCTACATGTGGCAGGAACACTGACTATACATCAGGCCTGAGTCTATTCTAATGGATTCTCAAGGCAGTATTAAAGCAGCAGGGTTCAGTTAGAGGCTAAGAATTAAGAACCATGATGGGTCAGACAGACTTACATTTTTTACCTCTCTGAACTCATTTCCTCCTTATGGGAGCCACTACCAGAAATTCCTGGATTGGCCCAAACTAGAGGCCATAGTTAGTCAATTCAGGTTCTCAGTGCTGTCTCAGAAACACATGAAGACTAGGGTAAAAGAAATAATTGGCCTTGGTCCAGATAGACAACTAGGGGAAATAATCTGACCCAGAAGGCAGAAGAAACTAAATGCTCTTCGGCTCTCCTGATCTTCTTCCTTTTGGTTATTGCAAAGCGGAATAGGCTGTGGACCCAGCCCAGTCTCCTGGCTGGCAGTCAGGACACCAGACATTCACACTGCCTTGTCTCTAGGTGGGAACACCATGTCCTAGACACTGCTTCCGGTTCCTCACCTGGACCAAATGAGAGATTAACATTCACAGTGAAGGCATCAGAGTAAATGAGGTCCTTCTGGGGAGGGCCCTCTGGCGGTGTCGTGATCTAGTCAGCTGTGTCACAGCAACAGGAATACTTTGTGTGCTGCCTTCTGCCAACTGTTCCTCCCAGGCTGTCCTAATGGCTCCCTCCTCTTCTGCACTGATATTCACATCCTCCTTTTTCTCAGATG